>NW_022900917.1:15117572-15185352 GCF_012274545.1 Fukomys damarensis | reverse complement strand
AGGCCCATCCAGCGGCTCGGCCGACTCCGAAGGAGGCAAACCACCCAAATTATAGGAAAAAGACCATCTGCCAAGGTTTATCGTTCTGAGCCCCCGGAGCACTTTGCGCTTTTCACCTCCTTTTCTACATATGTCCTACCCCCTTTCCGCTAAATGGAGGCTTCAAAGGCAAGGGCAGTTGTATTAGGTGCTATAAGCATCAATTAATAGCAGCTAGCTGCGAGGCTGATTTAACCGAGATCATAAACTGACACGTTAGCAATAGCAACGAATGGCTGGCTGTTCTTATCTCACAATATGACCCCGGGTTTGTTTGCAAAACCAGACTGAATGTGCACGCCCCACTAAGTAGTATTGTTTGACTTACTGTGACATGCGTACAGTCAAAACTGAAAATGTGGGGAGTTTATTTACTGCAGCATTCTTTCATGCAAAACCTGCTTTTGTTGTTAGTTTACCAGTTCGGGTCCCCTGCACAGCGACCATAGATCCTCCAGTTCGAGCACCCCTCACCCCACCACGCCCCCCTCAGGGAAGTCTGTTGCTCCATTCTAGGGCCATTTGCTCAGCCTAAATAGTTTGCTCTTGATGTCATGTAAGTGCTTAGGACTGTTGCCAAATTTGAAGAAATCTCTATCACATTTCTTTCACATGAGAATTATAAGGCTTCGGGGAATTTTCTTTTTTTAATGCGGTGACTAATCACAAACATTACCCTTCAATTTGATGATACATTAATCCGTTTGTCATTGAGGTCACTGGTGACTCTTTGTGGTCATTATTTTTTAATATCTGCACTGATGCCTGTAAACTGTCAAACCAGGAGGAAATTTAAACTTTTCCTCATTGTTTTTATACAATTCAAGCTTTATCAGTCAGCTTATCAAACAATCTGAGATTCTGTTCACCATTTCTCTGAAAATTTATCTTTTCCTCTTCATCAAGTTCTGCTCTTGTGCAATCTTAAAAAATTAGAGATGGTGAAGGCAGGTTTTTTCTTCAGATGAGATTAAGGAAATGAACGGCCTGCTGTGCATATTTTATGATTCCTTCATGTCAGCCACACCTGGGGATCTTCCTGGGAACTATTCTTACACACCAGCAATATCTTGATGCTGCTTGGAATTGACTGTGAACCACATGAATATATCCCACTACATGCAGACCAATGTATCCTCAAATTCTCTGCTTAACCACAACCCCAGAATGCCTGTAGCCACCTAGTGCTTCTTAGGGAGAGGAGCTATTTCAGGAAGTCTGAGCAGGAAGAGGCAGCTGTTTCATCAATGTTCTAATTTTTCAAAATTTACAAAAACATACAGTCACATGAACATGTTTGCAGGATCTTGAAAGTGGCCTATACAAGGAAGTACTTACATTAGTTTCCTCTTGTCACTATAACAAATGATCACAAATTTATTGTCACTGTAACAAGCTACCATGAATTTAATGGCTTAAAACAATGACAGTCATCTAATTCAGAGTTCTGGAGGTCAGAAGGCCACAGTCACTTTTACTGGACTAAAATCAGTGTGGGAGTGGCTGTGTTTCTTTGGAGGCTTTCAGGAGCATCGCATCCTTACTTCTCTGGCTTCTAGAGGTCATCTTGGTACCTTGGCTTGTGGCTCCTTCCTCGGTCTTTCTGCATTCTTCTTCCATTCTTGCATCTTCTCTAGCCTTGACTCCCCTGCTTTATAAGAAGCCTGGTGTTTACACTGGGCACTTGTGGATAATCACCCCATCTTGCAATCTTAATCATATCTGTAAAGCCCCATGCCTTAACACACTCGTAGTTCTGGGGACAAAGACATGGATGTCTTGGAGGGATGGTGATCCAGCTTTCCATAAAGGCCTTGAAGCTTAAACTTCACTCTCTTCAGGAAAATATGTCTTTGTTCTCATTTCAAAAACCTATTTTGTTACCATGTTCTGATTGTGAGATTTCCAGTAGAGAAGCATGACCTTAACTGCAACTTGGATAAAAGGCACTAATGGAAAAAAAGAGCAATATTCTTGAAAGCAAACAATTTGGGACCTAATGTGGATAAAAAGGCAACAATATCTTTGAATAGTGAGTAGAGTGGAGGAAAGAAAACTTACTCAGAGTAGAAGTTTTTGTTTTGTGTTTTTTCTTTTTGCAATGCTGGGGATTGAACCCAAAGCTTCACTCATGCTAGGGAAGAACTCTACCACTGAGCTATATCCCCATCCCTCTTAGAATTTTATTGTGAACAAGTCTCACTAACTTGCCAGGCTGGCCTCGAACTTGGGATCCTCCTGCCTCAGCCTCCCACATAGCTAAAATTACATGTATGTGCCACCATGCCTGGGTAGAATTTTCACTTAGGAAGTTTTCTTTTTTTATTTCTCTTGTTTTAGTGTATATATTTATATATACTAAATATATGCTCCTGCATCGTCTTAGAAAATACAGAAGACTTTGAAAACCATTGAGCATTTACCAGAAAAGACTCAAAGCAGTTTAGCCACTATCCTGGTATAACTAGTTGCCTCTGCAGAAAGAGATGCAGAATGACGAGATAAAAACACACCATACTTACAAATTATGAGGAATGAATGTCCTTGTTTTTGAGCTTTATTTTCATGGTCGAGTATGTTGTTTCTTTGTAGTACTCATGAATGACCACAAGGGGACGACATGCTCCAGAAAAGTACAGCATTTAAGCATCTCCCTTCTCTCAGGGCAGAGGGGTGAGGCAGGTGTCTTTGGCCATACCCTGGGTTCCCAGCACAGCCCCAAGCCACTGCATATGAAACAAGTAGCCCGTATTTATCTACACCAGTGCTAGACTCAATTCAGCTGTAAACATTTAAACCATTAGAAAAAAAAATGACACATTTGTGCCAGCCATCGTCTTTGCAAAACTATTTGAGGAAAAACTTGAAGCCTAGGAGAATAATATTTCCCTCCTGCAACCAGCATCACTAGGAAGTGTTCAAGCAAAACATTCAGAATGGACTCCCTCCCTTTGTTAATTGCAAAGCAAACATCTTAGATGCCGAATTTTTGGAGCTACTAAAATAACAGCTGGAGTCCGAGGAGGAGCAGGAGGAAAGGATCTGGCTCTGCCTGCAGCACCCTTTGTTGTTTTGGTTTGCACGCACCCACACATGCCAAGACCACGCAGATTTCTCACACAGAGAACAATGCACTCGACAGGAAGAGACGGAGTGTCTCACCCAATTACCCTTCCCCTCCAAAAGTTAAGTAACTGATATGTGGTAAAGGGATAGCTTTTACAAAGGTTTAAGCTGTACAAATCCTGTAAAGGTGACTGTGAAATCCTGGGTTTGGGCAGGGGCACGTTTTTGGATGACAGATTTGCACCTTACATGACTGTGGTGGGAGTCCAGGAAGTGAAGGTTTGGGTAGGAGTATTGGAGAATTAATAAAAAGCAACTTGCTAGTCTGTCAGAGGAGTCTGGGAAGCCAAACCCAGCTTGGCCTCACTGAAGTAGTAGCTGTTTTCTCTGTAGCTGCTTTGGCTTCTAAGGTTCTCTACCAAGTGTCTGGTGGTAGGCCTGGGGCTCTAATGTTCACCAGAGCCAGCAGTCAAGAAGAACTGGATCTAGGGAGAAGGGAGAAGAACTGGATCTAGGGAGAAGGGAGTCAAAGACAAGCTGGACACTGCCTGGTATCTTCGCATCTGTATATCACTCTTGTCTGACTGTGGTAATGACCCTTCTCTACTCCATCTTTGGGTCAATTCTAAACTGGAGCCATTTAGGAAAGAGGTTTCTGGGAAATGTAGTTCCCAATTGTTTTAGTCCCTTTTTGCCTCGTTGGAACAAAATACCTGACACCCACAACTGAAAGGAGGAAAGATTTATTTTGACTCATAGTAGTTTATAGAGGCCTCAGTTGATCATCAGATGGGCAGGGCAGTATAGCAAAGGGGCATGGTGGCAGGAAGCAGGGAGTGAAGGGAGGAGTCAGGAGGAAGATAAACCTTTCTGGGCTAGACCCTAGGGACCTGGCTCTTTTGACCAGACCCCACCTCTTAATAGCAAGTCTGTTAGCCTGGATAATCTAGTCACCTTTCAAAAACCTCACCTCTGAGTGCATGAGACTCTGGAGGGACAACTAGATATGAACAAAAACAGCAATGTAGCCAACTTTCAAAACAGAGCAGAGCAGTGCAGTACACTTACAGGCTCTTACCCAATTTGGCCGGTGAGAAAACTGAGGGCCATCTAAGTTAGGCAACCTGCCTGGACTCACACTGACAGCTAGAGGCAGAAGCAAATTTGGGCTTCAGGTCAGGAGGATAATGAAGGCCAGAGGGATGTTCTCCCATCTCACTGTCATGCCTTCAGCTTTGGTGGAACTTAAACATTTAAATATTTCAAGCCGAAGTTGTATAAAATCACCACTCCTCACTTCTGAGTTCTCTTCCTAGGCTAAGAGGCAGGGGGTCTGTCAGTGTCCCTTCCCTGTGTATAAACCACATCGATGCCATACTCTCTAGAGGGCTCTGGAGTTACAAGGACTCTTTGGGGAAAAGGTATGCATGTACCTACCAGGTCTCAAAGTAACTGAACAATGGAATATGAGTGATCAGGCATTTGAAACTAGAATTTTGCTTGGGATGCAGGATATGTGAGAACTTGAATTCCAATGCTCCTAAGAACTAATCTCCCAAAAGCATGTGCATATCACATACACACACACACACACAAAAAGTCAATTAAAGAAAAAAAAAAACTCTCCTAAGCACATAAGAAATGATGGTGTCCATATCTTTGGTCATTTATATTGTTTTTAAAACATGCCCAGAAACTGAAAATCAATAGGCTTATAAATATTCTCATAAGTGAGCAGAAAAAGCAAGGGCAGCAGAAGATAATCTGGGAAAACCTCCTGGTCCAGGCTGCTCCTGCCTTTTCTCCATTTCTTTCTGGCCTCACGTTTTCTCTCAAACCCTTCTCTCTCCTCCTTAGAGACTGTACCAGTTCAGGGCTTGTGAAGTCTGGGCACAGGAAAGGCTAAGGGTTCATGCTGGTCCCCAAAAGCCCGGGGACGTCTGCTCAGCCCAGATAACGAGCAGCTAAGAAGATTGTCGCCTCTGTATTGTTCAAGAGCTGGATTCAGCCATCATGTCAGGCTTAGGTCACCCCAGGGACTCAGACTTCACTGCAAATTCGGGCTTAGAGGGATCTTAACTGTCACCGTCATCTCAAAATGAGCTCCTGGTAATCTTTCAGATGGAAGCAAAGTGTGCCTACGTCTCACGTTAAACCTTGCCTCAATTCGGCTCTTTTCTCAGAATCCTGTGTTTTCATTTCCACATGTAGAGAACTGTGCCACCCGCCCCTGCCACGGCAGAGCCTGAGTTTATGGTCCACTGACCCTGGGGGCTGGGGCCCCGCTGAGAGCCATTCCTATAAATCCATCTTCTGAATAGTATAGCTCCTGACGGGCAGGAAAGGGGACAGCTGACATTTCCACAGGAAAATAAGGTGGATAAGTAATGAATATTGCTTGGAGCCTATGCATTTGTTTTAAGATAGCCAGAATGAGAAGACTCTTACAGACTAGAAATGACTTTAATTTTTTAAAAAAACCTTAAAAGTATTTTTTACATGTCTATCTTCTAGTTCACACAGTCCGTTACAAAATGAACCGAGCTAATTGTAGTCAAGGTCATGAAAGGCCAGAAAAAAAAAATTCACTTGTTGAAAATTAATTGCCAATGTGATAGTATTAATTTCTGTGAGCTTTAGGGAGCGATTAAGCCACGGGGGTGAAGCCCTCATGGACAGAATATAAAGGACTTGCAGAGGTGGGAGTCTGTTCCTTCAGTGTCTTCGTTCTGCTCGGGGTCACAGCAGCCAGGAGCCACCTGGAAGCAGACAGTAAATCCTCACCGGGCACCGCACAGAGGACCCCATGGTCTTGAGGGTCCCAACCTCCCCAGCTGTGGGAAACAAATATTTCATTTATGAATTGCCCGGTCTCAAGAAGTTGTTACAGCAGCACAAACAGACTGAGACAGTTACCTTTCATGCTTTGGCTTTGCTAATCTCCTACTAGATTTTTTTTTTTAAGTCTCAGACATGGTGTTTCCCGCAGAGCGGTTAGGTTTCAGGATTTTCCTACAGTTAGTTCACCGTCTAAGATCTTCTCATCTGTCTGCACGGGGAGTCCCCGGATTGCATACCATCTCGCTTCTGATTTTTACAAACAAAAAGAGAAAAGGGATGAAAAGAAGATAAAGAGCATCGACCACACATTAAACCGTAGCTAATCGCAAGAGTAATTAATACTTACGTGACATCATCACGATGTCCGTGCAGTCGCCTGGAGTCTGAAGTTGAACCGCTATGATACGCACTCAGCTGATTCACGAAAATAAACCTGGCCTAGAATCGTGCATTCTTCCCGTAAAGCGTGGACGCAGCGGCCATGGGGAGCAGCGTGGCTCTCCCTTGGGGCACAGCGGGCACAGTGGTTCGCAAACTCAGCTCTGCGAGGTGCTCACCAGCCACGGCGCGGCGGTGTCTGGGTCAACGCCATCCGATGTTTAAAAGAACTTGTCTCCAGGCAGCCGACCTTCACAACATATATAGGAAATTAATAATTGTCACTTTACTTCTTTTCGTCTTCATTTATTGTCCGTGGAAAATTAAGTTCTGAACTTCCTTTGATTGAGACCCAGAGACAGTTGACTTCCGTTATCTCTTCCTCTGCCATTAGATCCCATTGCAAAAGGGAGCTCCCCAGAAATTCTGCTGGGACCCATTTCCAGCAAGAATAAGAGCACCTCTCACCCAGCACTCTGGGAGGCTGAGGCAGGAGGACTGCAAATTTGAGTCCAGCCTGGGCAACTTAGTGACTTGCTGAAACCCTGTTTAAAATTAAAAAAAAAAAAATTAAAAGGGCTGGAAAAAAGGGGGTCCTGGGGATGTAACTCAGTGTGAAGCATTCCCTGGGTTCAATTCCCAGTACTGTGCATGAGTGGCCTCCAGCCACAGGACTGCTGCCACCTCACACTTACCAACTACATGCTCGTGCTCACAGGCGGAAAACTCCTTAGGAAGTCCAGCCAGCTCGTGGCCCACATTCCTGGGAAGAAACCACACTCAGCTGGGGCAGAAGCGGCACACAATCACTCAGGTCAGCACCATTAAGTCAGCGGAGTCACCACGCCCTTCTGAGGCAGCACCGAGTAAATCCCATCCAGGAGCTGAAGTCTCCAAACAGCATCCAAGCCTCCCAGTGACATTGTGTGCTTTTCAATAGCTCCAGAACATTGTTAGACAGCAGACGAGCTTCATAAGAATTTAACTACGAGCTATTAAAAGCAACTTAAAAGCAAAGTACAATTATACCCCAATAAAGTTGGTGAAGAGGACAATTACAAGGGCCTTAAAAGCTGTCTTTTAAGGAATGATTGGTTAGTCATACTTTTTCCAGCTCACCTGTTCTTATTTCTGTGACAGCACAATTTACCTACCTGTTCCTTGGTACTTTTCC
The DNA here is from genome assembly GCF_012274545.1 of Fukomys damarensis. Taxonomy (NCBI): domain Eukaryota; kingdom Metazoa; phylum Chordata; class Mammalia; order Rodentia; family Bathyergidae; genus Fukomys; species Fukomys damarensis. Next base: position 15,177,854 of record NW_022900917.1, on the reverse strand, counting down.
CTCACAGTCCTGAGTCCCCAGGCTCACCCCTCCTCTGTCGCTCATTCTTCCTTTTGCTTTTGATTTAGTATCATTCTGGCCACTAGTTTCTCTCCAAAGCTCAACACTTATTGCTTTTCCACAAGGCGAAGTCACTGAACTCTTCTCAAATTAGCTTTGGGGTGAACTTAATGTCATTTCTAACCAAAATGTGTACCATACAATGTGCTTAGCTGTCCACAAGGGGATGTGGGCCAGCTGTAAGGACACCTCACACTGCCCTGGAAGGAGACCCGACCCAGGAAGGCCACCACAGGGCTGACTGCAGTCTCATTGGCTTCCTCCTTTTTTCTCCTCATGATGACCTTTGTGCAATCTTCAAACTCAAGTGTGCCTGAGTGTGGGCAAAGTGCCTCTGCTAGTTATTTCAGAATATAAACAGCAGTAAAAAAGATACCTGTCCAGTTTCCAGAAGGGATGCTGTGGGAGCCCACTGGCACTTGACATTGGAAAAGTAACTTCTTCTACCACTGAGGTATTGATACAATCTATGACTCTATCTGTTTGTTTATTTGGCTTTTCTGAGACAAGGGTCTCAGCTAGCAGATGAGATTGACCTGGATCTCATTGTGTAATCCAGGTTGGGTTTATGGGATTACGGGTGTTGACCTGGAGCTCACTGTGTAATCCAGACTGGTTTTATGGGATTACAGGCATGCACCACCACGCCTGGTTCAAGGGCTTTGTTAAATTTGACCTTGTGATGGGAGGAACTCAGATAGCCAAAGATCTGATCTCCTCCCTAATAGTTGCTTGGTGGTTCCTGTTGGTGTGCCTTTAAAAGGAGCTGTTTCTGTGAAATAAATCAGACCTCTTGTCTCCACACTATTGAGTGTGCTGTCCTTTCTCAATCCTCACTCCCCAACTCAGGTACGTTCGTGTTGTGACAGCTGGACCGTCACAGGATGCTGGTGAATGCAGGAGAAGGTGCGGGTGCCTAGGGACCGTCTCTGCAGGTGCAGACATCTGTCAGTATCTACAGGGCATCCTGTGTGGCAGCCAAAATCCACAGAGGCCCAGGTCCCTTGCATGAAATGACGTTGTGTCTGCAGGTAACCTCTCCACTTGGTCCGAATCCTTTACATCATCTCTAGGTTACTTATACTATTGAATACCGTAGGCTTCACTACGTTTGATCCAGAGCTGGTTGAATGCATGGATCTGAAACCCACAGATGCACTGTGAGAGCTCTGTACATGAGGAGCACATCTCTAGACAAAAGCACCAGGCTCATCACTTCCCAAGCCAGGCCACAGTCCTGCAGTCACCAGAGGTCGTCAAGAAGGCCTAAAGGCCATCGCTGGCCAGACGTTTCCTGCAGAACTGGGGTAGCTGTGCAGTGGGAGAGGACCTCCGTAGACGGACGAGGGTCTCTCTCACCGTCTCCCCCGGGTCCACAGCAGAGAAGGCCACTCTCTGGCAGTTGCACTTCAGGCTTTTTACCCAGTGATCAAGTGCTTTGATCCAGAAGTGATTCATACTCCCAAACTCCTTCCGGATGACAACAGGCCTGGGAACCCACAACGGGGCTAATACAGCGGCCCCTCCTGCTGTCACAGATTTACCGATCTGTGTCGCTTCACAAATCAAGTTTGGAGTCTTATTCCCCACTCTCCCAGTTCTTTTATCCCCGTGGTATATACTGCAGGACGCGTGTCATCGCTTGTGTTCTTCTGCTCATGTTCTGACGTTGATGATAACCTCAATGTTTTGAGAAAAAAATAGTTGAATACAATGCTTTTGGTTTTGCCATTGTCATATCATTAGATATGAGCTGCTCTCATTATCATTGAGATACTCGCTTGGGGTACGCAAGGGTACCTCGTGCCTCTTCTCTCTTAGCTTTATCTGCTAACTGCTCCCTGAACCGCAGACTTTGCTGGCACAGAGCAGGTCTGCTCGCAGCTGCCTACACACCAGCCACACCTTCCCATCTGGGGTGCCCCTCCCTCTTTCTAGGGAAATCCCCTCTTGGACCACCCATCTCTACTTTTACTTCCAAGGCTCTCTTCCACTTGAGTCTTTCCTGATGGACCCCAACTTTCTTTGACAAATAGACCCGCACTATCCTTTTGACACCAAGTACTCACTGTCTGTGACTTCTCACCTTCGTCTATCAAGGTGAAACAGGAAATGGGCAACACCAAATAGTTTTTCTGTCCCCTACAACAACTGTAATCACTTAAGGTTCAACTCTTCCAAACATCTTCTTACCCCTGTACACATACTCTTTGCATTCTTAATTTCTACGACAGCCACTCGTATTACTTATGTGCTTCCTTTTAAGAAGAGAGATCTGTGGGTGACACATGACTGTAATCCCAGTACTTGGGAGGCTGAGGCAGAAGGATTGCCACAAGTTTAAGGCCAGCCTGACAAAACAGTGAGACCCTAGCTCCAAAAACAAACAAACAAAAAAAAAAAAAAAGGAAAAAAGTTAGGCCTTGACTATTCTTAAATTGGCAAAATAGTACATAAGCTTTGATTTTAATAAACAATGATCCTAATTCATTAATATGCTAACTATGGTTGATCCGGGACATCTGTGAATCTCTCTGAAAAACACCTTACTACAAACTAAAATATAAACATAAAACTTGAAGGTACTGAAAGTTAGGCTATAGGCATTGAATTACAGATATTATAAGGCTTTAGTGGATTCTACATTTCCAAAGATCATCCACAGACTTTTCAACAATAAATCCTATATTGAGTAGAATATAGTTCACATTTATTATATCATTATGCAACTTTGGAAAAAACATTAAGATACTGCACTTTTTTCTAATTACATTAGATTCCTCTGTCCCTCTTCTTTATTGTGTTAATTACTCTATACACAATTCTATAGTAATTACATTAATTATCATAAAATAATAGAACTTGATAAGGAAAAACATAACAACAAAATGCACACAATCTTAAAGCAAAGGGACCTAAAAGGCATTTTATGTCAAGTACAAGGCAGTGTTGCTTTCCCAAATAGAAATGTTCAAAACAGCATATGACCCTGAGGTTGCCCATATGGTACCTCCGACCTAGGTAAGGAAACAAGTCGGCACTGCACGCCTCCTTGACGCAGCTCTGCGGACAGGTCGGAGAAGTCTGGGTTTCTTCCCCAGTGATTCCACTTCCTAGATAGAGCCCAGCTTTCCTTAGCTAATGAATCATGTCTTTAGAACTTGAGCCCAAAACGCTGGTAACATTTTGGAGCAAGACTTTCATTACGTAATACGGGACCATTCAGAGGACTTCATGAAGCCAGAGAAGAATGGATTCTTGGGGGGAAGAGAGTGAAGTTCGTATTTGTTTAATTGATTCAGCAATTTGTGATTGATGAGCTGGTAAAAACAAATTCTATAACTTTAGTTCTTACATTTTTTACTCTTGAAATGTACATAGAATGCTGTGGTAGTCCTGACGACTAGAGTCTATCTTAACATTAGAAGACACAGGAAGAAGTCAATTATTTCCTGACAGCAGGAAGCCCACCCCCCACCACCGAGCTCTTTCACCATCTTGAGATGTCTTAGGGGACATTTCAAAGGTGAGACTTTTCTTCAAAGATCTTCTTCCTTTATGGTTCCAAACACACAGACACCTTCAGCTCTCTTGATCTTGTGTTTTCTTGATAGAAAACTAGAATGCTTCTTTTGCTGGGAACAAAATGGAAAAGTCAGAAATGTAAATGAGAGGAAGTGATTTCCATAATAACAATTACAAAAACTTCAAGGAGCTTAAACTAATATTAAAGGACAACAGAAAGGGAGCGCCTGTTTAAGCAATGGTTATTTTCAATGGTTCTATCCTTCGAAAGCTTTATTTTTGGGTCAGGCGCCCATGTGAAAAAAAATCCGGGGCACCTTACCAGGCAGACAGGTTCAACATTTTTTTTCTGTGAGAAATTGTTCTGGATAGAAAATCCCTGCAGCAGAGGGGTTAACCAGCAAATTTTATTTGTCAACCGTGAAGACTGCTGGGATTCAGAGACTGGCTCCTTTGTGGGCCTGGAAAAGGTACATAACTTTTCTGTCTCAGTCCACAGGCCATAAACCAAAGATGGAAACAGTAACAACGGGGTGGTTGTGAGGGTGAAATGAGTTGGGTGGTCACCTTGCCGTGTCGGGTTCCTGCATCCACACATGTGACCAGGCTCCGATGGAAATTATATTTTTAAATTGAATCTGTACTGACCACATGGGCCTTCTCTTGTCATTACTCCTAAGCAATTCAGAATAGCAACCACTGACGCAACGAGCACGCTGTATTGGGCACTAACAGGAACAGAGACCATTTAGGGTATGTGGAGGAGGTGCCTAGGTTCCAAGCAATACTCTGCCACCTTCCACGAAAGGCACTGAGCACCGAGGCTCCCAGCACCCTCCGGGCAGCGAAAGGACTGCAGACGGGGATGCTGGCTGTGCGGCTCGGGCTGGGCTCTGCGAGATGAGGCGGGAGTGGACCCTTCTCATGGCCGGCCTGCTCAGACGTGGGGAGGCTGGCGCAGTTGTGCTGTTGAGGTGGGGTGGGGGCGGACAGCGTCTCTCACCCTGACCGCTCAGCCCGCTCACCTGGAGGCCTTGGGGAGCACAGACTGCTGGGCCCCCCGGGGGGGTTGGGGCCCCTAGATTTGCATGTTCTCAAGTGACGCTGACCTGCGTGGTCCAGGGACCATGACATCTATCTATCAACAGATGAATGGATAAGGAGCAAGCGGCGGGTACACGCAATGGAGTACTACTCTGCTATAAAGAAGGCTAACCTTGAGTGATCTGTAGGAAAATGGACGCACCTTGACACCATAAGATCAACTGAAATAAATCAGACACATAAAGCTTAAATATCACATTGTTTCTCTTACTGAGAAACCCAAAATATAAACAAAGAGCAAAATAAAAGATAATAGGAAACAGGGAGATAGATCTTTTTGCAAAAGGGAAGAGGACCAAGAGATGGAAGGAGAGAGAAGGGAAGGGAAGGGAAGAGGAAAAAAGAGTTAAAATGTGTTATATAGTTGTCCTAGCTCCCCATGATGAGTGTGGTCACGGTGTACACAAATATGCACTAATTTTAAAAAATGTAAAAGCCCTTCAGGAGTCCCTGGTGCACAGAGAAGTTTTTGGTCTGTCTGAAAACACACAGCCAGCAGTAGTGGAGCTCCTGCCTCCTATCTCTGATCCGGCCAGCCAAAAATGTCACTGTTACAAAACAAAGTTTTGCACGGATGCTGTCTCGTCTTCTTAGCTCCTTCACTCAAGCAAAGGTCCCTGTGTCCTTTCCTATTATAAACATGGGCTTCCACGTGACGGCATGTTATCTCCACACCAGGCCCTGTGTGAGGCGTGGGCTCAGTAATAAAACCAGCTCCATGCTATTTAGAGGTCTCCTTTGTTCATTTGTCTATACTGGAATTTGGGCACAGAAAAGAAGAACTAGTTAGTAAAGAGCACAGTCCCAGGCTGAGTTGCCTACTTCCTGCCAACACTGACTACTGTTTCGCCGTAAGAGAGTCACTTAACCTCTCTGTGCCCTGCTTCCCTCAGGGGATTTAGAGGATCATGGAGAGGACAGATGTGTTAATTCACATACCAGTGCTTGGAACACTGTCTAGCAATGATGAGGGCTCAATCCTGTTACTGTGTTTCTCTACATTTATTATCTGCACAGCAGAACTAAATGCTCTAAAGAATATCTCATAAACCCCAACATTGTTTTTTACTGATTACACTGCACTGCTCAAAACCTATGAAATTGAAACTTATCAGATATACTAAAATGTTCAAACTAGAAAGAGGATTTCTAAAAAATACATAGGTGCAGAAGAAAATCACCCCACTCCCCAAATTGTGTTCTTGGAAACTTTTGACATAAAAATGCCCTCAGCCTGGGGTGGTGGTGCACACCTGTCATCCCATGGCTCTGGGAGGCTGAGGCAGGAGGATCACAAGTTCAAGCCCAGCCCGGAGACATTATCAACACTGTCTCAAAATAAAAGAATAAATGAAAGCAAAAGGGATAGGGATGCAGCTCAGTGAAAAGGCCCTAGGTTCAATGGAGGGAGGGGGAGGGGAGGGTGAGGGAGGAAGAAGGGGAAGGGGAGGGGAGGCAGAGGAAGAGAGGGGAAGGGAAAGGAAGGGAAGGAAGGCAAGGCTGAGCCAGGCCAGGCCCTTAGTCATGCTGGGTGTTACAACAAAACTACTACACTTCTGTGCCGGCCTCCAACTGGTCCAACCACAGAATTCCAACTTACTCTTGGAAGTAGAAAGACTTTGGTTAAAGTGGTCAAGGGGGCAGATTTATCAGAACTGTAATATATCACTTACATAACTGCTCACAGACCTTGCTTTGCTGAATGTGCCATGTTTTACTTTTTCTTGTTCCCGGAACTTCCATCTGCTGAACAGATTAGTAAAGTGTCAGTCGACACAACCCACAGGGGCCAGCACGCAAGCCACCCACTTCACATTTGGGCCTGCGCAGTAACCCTCTCACCCGCTCGTGGGCTGTGCATTCCCCTGGCCTGCGTGTTACAGAATCAAGTCCCCAAAGGTGAAGCAAGGAGTACCCAACCTAGTTCTCCCCGCCCTCAGTCTCCTGTGGGGACTCCCACTGGGGGACCCCAAGCAAGGTCAGAGCACACAGGGCAGTTCGTGGGGTACAGAGCATGGGGGAGAGGTGTGTGGCACACCCCGTAAACTCAAGCTTGCCCAGGCATCTCCTGGTGGAAAAGAGCAATTAAGCAAATCTGCATTCTGTGCTTCCCTCCCATGAGGCACCCGGGTGTGAAGCGGTCAGAAACGACTCTGTCCTAACTGCCTTTCTCCTCGTCACTGGCTCCAGGGTTTCGAAGCACCACATGGCAAACCCAGGCTTCGTAAATGACAGGACGGAGGGGCGGAGGGGCATTTAACAAACAATGGGATAAATGACTCAACGCTGCAAAGGGGCACTGCCTTTTGACTGTGGTTAACTTCATTCTGCTGCAAAATAAGTTGCTTTCAGGGGATGTACAGTACCCAGGAATCCTGCCAGGTTAGCCTTTTAAATAGAAATGCTCAGATATTTGAGGCCTGCATTTCAGTGAGGTAAAAAGCCAGCTAAGTCTTGGCAAATGAGATGGTAATGCTCTGATACCACACTTCACTATTATTTTTATTGTTTTACATTGTAGTTTATGACCGGCTGCTGTGAAATACAGAACTCATACAATTTTTCTTTCTCTTACTCCCCCATGTCATAATAAACAAAATGCAACCCACTAAAAAGGCGAAGTGACTTCACATAATCAGTCTCCTTGACCCATTTGTAGGATGTCTTGAAGTGCTTTATGCAGTAGGGGGAAGAAAGTTGAGGAAAGTGAAACCTGGTCTCCCGGCACAGTTCTCCTGCACTTTCTCTTTTTTCTAGTGAGTGTTTTCTATTAATGTGGTCACTCGTGCCTGCTTGTCACTTTCCCTGGCTCGGAAACTCTGCCCCCTGGTGTACTCGGCCCATTCTGTGACTGCCGTCCTGTGTCTGCGACTAAGACACATGTTCAGCCTTACTTTCTGTTATACGGGACTAAACCTAACCCTGCCTGGTGAATGTTATTTTCAAGCCAAACAATCTTCTATGATTTTTCTCTAGTTAAAAGTAGCGAATATTAACGAAATATCTCTGCCTTTGTACGGGGGATAGCCTTTGGAAGAATGTCACATCCCCCTTCTCTTCTGTGTGGTTACGTATGTAACAAGAAATTCTTTATTTGTGGCTATGTGTTTGCAGCATTCTTTACCGCCTTTATTTCACTCAAATTTTAGAGACTTCTTCATAAACAGTTCAAGCCTTATCTTTGAAAGCATCGTCCAAAGCTATCTAGGCCAATTAACTTCAGTTAGTGCACATTTCTTCTCCTTCCATATCATATTAACAGGAAAAACCCAGTACTATTTAATCTGCTTCTGAGAACCATGTCCTTCATGTAGGGGCTCGTTTGGTTTCAGTTGCTCAGTTTCTCCCACTGACCCAGATTCTTCAAGATTATCAAAATACAGAATGCATTTGGACACAGAATCTGCTTTGCAGAGATGTCTGGGTCCTGACCCATGTGGGCCTTCTACAAGTGACTTCCGGGTTGAGACTACGTGTTTGCCTAGAAGAAACTGAATGTCACCATCTTGCACTTACACAGCCACCTGAGGGCTCAGAATGACTTTAGTTCCTTCCCTGTCCTCGGTGGGGAGGCCCAGCAGCCTGTGTGAGTCACAGACTCATGTGTTCCATCCCCTCCAGGGGTTTTGTAGACAGAGTTCCAGACTGAAATGCAGGCAGACTCCCCCCTACAACATGCTTTGAAAACCCAATTTTCAAGAGGAGGAGGCTTGACTTTTCTTTCCAAGAACTCAAATGAGCAAAGACATAGTTTGTGGAAATAAAGCTTGGTGACCATTTGGATAAAGCAATTCAAGAGTGTTGACTAACATGCTGATTATCTACTAGTCGCAGTGGTAAATGAAGGGTTCAATTCATGCACAAATCTAGGGAATGTAGCATGATTCCTTTCTGGTTTTTTGTTGTGTGTGTGTGTGTGTGTGTGTGTGTGTGTGTGTGTGTGTGTGTTTGTTTCTGTTTTTGGTACTGGGGATTGAACTCAGGACCTCAAGCTTGCAAGGCAGGCGCTGGAACCACTGGGCTAAATCCCCAGCCCATGATTCCTTTCTTTTGGATCTTTAAACAGATTATTACCTTCTCCATTTTATTGGGCTCTTTAGCTATTCATTGTCCAAATATTTCCTGAATCGAGTGGCTTAGGTTTTGCCCATCCACATTTGAGGGCACTTCTTCCCTTTAACGAGGCTACTTCGGTTAATTACTTTTCTCTTTCTTCTTTTTTATATATATAGTAATCAAAGCCTAAGAGGGTTCACCCTGCCTAAGAGGTTTGATATTATGACTCCTTTAAAAAAGAGCCCACTTCATTTACTGCTCTCCAGGACATTTTGAATTGTTTGATCACCAGGAGGCAGTGAAGCTGTTTTCCCTGGAAAGATATTTCAGTTCTAGAGGAAAGAGAAGTAAGTCTAAAACTCAATTAGTTTCTTAGGAAAAAAGCTGTCAGGTCAAGTAAAGATTAAGTTTAAACTAAAGACATTATCTATCCTTTTGTAAAGGACTACATTTAAATGAAAACATTTGGGAAGTTTCCAATTATTTTCTGTTGTATTTTTAAAAGATGAGTGCAACATTAAATAAGCTTAAATATGTCAACGAGCCATTAGTATTTACAATCATTTCGAAAACATCAAGCTGTACTAGCTTATCTGGGACATGCTCATATCATGATAAGGACAAGGTAATTAGAAAAGTTTGAAATCTTGGTCATTTGTGGCTTCACAGCCTGCCCACCAGCTTTTTCAGAGAGCTTCTAGTAACTGGGCCTCCAATAAATAAATGTAGTGTAGAAAAATAGAGTTAATTTTGCGTTGAGAAAAAAATACTGGAGAGTTTCTTCTACTCTCTGGCTTCTCCCATCTGCTAAAGGCATTTCCATTTGATATACTGGAAGTACCAGGAGGCTGTGGGTTCTTTCCAGAGAAAAGCAGAGCTTATTTACGATCATCTCTGCTCCGTTAAAGGTCCTGACTTTGTCAGAAAGTTTTTTTGTTTTGTTTTGTTTGAGACAGGGTCTCACTAAGCAGTTGAGACTGACCTGGAGCTCACTATGTAGCCCAGGCTGGTCTCGAACTCACAGTGATCCTCCTGCCTCAGCCTCTGGAGTGCTGGGATTACAGGCGTGTGCCACCACGCCCAGCTATAAAGGTTTTATGATAAATCTGAGAGCTTCCATTTTAGGACAAGGCAGAAACAAAACAGTGTGACTAGCAAGTTATAGAGTTCTCAGTAATCCAAAGATGACTTTTCCCTGGAAAAATGGCTTGAATTCTAAGGACAGACTTTCTCCTGGCCCCCCATCCTGACCACAGAGCACCAGAGGCCTGAGGAGTTCATTTCTTGTGGGGTGGATTCTTCTTTGAGGACCAGATCTGCTGGCCCAGAATTCTGAAGAGCAGTTCAGTCTCCAGGTCTTGCTCCCATTGGGGACTTAAAGGGGAAGTGGACAGCACTTACCATTTCTGTATTCTCAGCAGCTTGCTTTGCCATCTTTTCTGAGATCATCTTTTTCAAGCAGCTACTCAGCAAAAATGCCTAAGAAATCCAGAAATAAAGAAGGCTCTGTACTCAGGAAGTTTTCATTTTCTTTCTTCTCTCCTCATTCCACAGAGCAGAGTTTGAACTCCACTTAAAATCCAATAGCATGCTAAGAATTTGGATTTCTTCTTTAACTACCAGAAATTTGCAAAAAATTCAATTAGCAAGTTAACATAAATTTTCTCAATTACATGGATATATTTACAGTGAAATTTAAAGGCAGAAAAAAAAAATGGCCAGAATCTTATTACGAATCTTTATCTCCTTAAAACTCCCCACTTGCCAGGTTGATTAGTTTATAAGCAGATCATATTTTATGAGCAATAAATAGTACAAGGTACTTATTAGTATAATCAAATAAACTGATGACAGTGAATCCTATAATTTTATACATAATTACCAAGAGACTTATTATTATAAATAGTAACCTGTCTGAAAGAATATATTAGCATCTTATTGCTTTTACTGAAATTTTAGAAATTAATTGTTTTCTTCATTTCTTATTTTCCCAATACACTTAATCATTCACTAGTAATGTGGATAGTTGCCTGCAGCGTAACTGGTGACTTAATTATCATTGCCAGTGACAAGACACTTACAGAGGCATATCCTGCTACACAAAGACAGGAGCTCCCTTGTTTGAAGGTCTGCATCCTATGTGCCAAATTTAAGGTGCCCTATGATTTTCCCATGGGCTCTTCCTCCACTAATCCTTTGTCTTTCTTGTCTTGCTCTTATTTCTTGACTTGCTGTTTTCTCTTTTGACCCTATTAAGGTTTGAGACAACTAAAGTGTAAGGCCTGAGGCTCAAAGACCTTAGTATAATAAGACTGTGCTCATGGATGGTCACTACTGAGGGGGGTGATGGAAAAGAGGAATGGGAGATAGAGGGAAACCCAGGCCAGGGCAGTGGATAAAGTGAAAATCTCTCAGAAGATGGCACACAGCGGAATTAGAGGGAGAATGGTTGACATAAAGGTAACATCTGGCCATCTTTCAGGGGTGTAGAGCATGACAGGAATGAAACGTCCTTTTAAAAAAGGAGGGGAGAGAGGAAAAGCAGTGTCACCAAACCAGGAAAAGAGCACATACATGAAATGAATACCCAGACTTTGACTTCCTAGTATTGCTAAGAATATATATCTGTACATATATATCCTACACAAAACCAGAGTATGAAATAGTTAACCAATAAACCCTGAGCTGATGCAACCAGGAAAGGATGCTTAACAGTACATTCCTCAAAATGCAGATTGATTCTATTTTCTTCTACTGTGTATGCAAAAACAAAAACCTCTCTGCTATAAACCAGGTCAGGTTTACTAGATATAAACTGAGCTTTTGTTTAAAAAGCATAGGAAAAGATTTGGGTCCAAGCCTTCACTTGTATCATACAAGTCACATTTCTGCCTTTTGCAAAAAGGTGTACATCAATAAAATGTTCCAAAGGAAATAAGATCTTACTAGGAATCCTTTAAAACAATGTTTACTGTGCCTCTCCTGCCATGGCTTAAACTCATCCACTACTGTCGAGATTTTAAAAATCACAATACAATTTAGTTGCATTTAGTATTCTGAGGAAGGAGTAGATGAGCAATTAAAATGAACCTAGACTGGGTATAGTGGTGCACATCCCAGCATTCAGGAGGCTGAGGCAGGAGGCATGTTGCAAGTTCAAGGCCAGCCTGAATTACATAATGAAACTCTGTCTCAAATCACTGCCCCTCCCAAAGTGACCCTACAGACGTATTTCTTTAACCAAGGAGTATAGTTTAGTACTTTGTGTTTTTCAGAGGACTTTGATGTCATGACCTCAACGGTATTAGAATTAGTTTAAAGGGGGCTTTGGTTACTCAAAACCAGAATGTTCCATGGAACTTAGTAAGATTCAAATTGAACATAATGAAATTTTGACTCCATTTTAGAACACCTGTGGTTCTGATTCCAATTTGAAATACCTTAGGTTCAGTAAAAGATGTTTTAACTGGATTTGATATTTTTAAAATTAATTATTTTTAGGACTTCCATCCCTATTTTAGTTATAAGCCTGTGATAAATATGGATAGTTAACTATCCGACAGCCATTGCTTTTTTCTTTCCTAAAAGACCTTAATTTTGTTTGGGATAAGAAGTGCTCAGCCCAGGCAATGATTTCTGCTACCTGTAAGTGAATCATAGATCTTGCTCCTCTTTGCTAGACACTCAATTACCAGACTCCCTTGCAGCTAGGGTGGTTGGATGGTCCAGTTCTGACCAATAAGACAAGTGAAAGTTTAGTTGGAGGCTTCTGAGAAAAAGCATTTGATTTCCAAATGTGAGATATACCCTTTTATCTGCTTGGAAAAGACCAAGGGAATGATAAGGATGCCAATTTTCAATTTTCAGTATCATTAGTAAGAAACAAAAAAAACCTATATTAGCTAAACCAGAGGTCAGCAACAAATCTAGCGCACTATTTTTGTAAATAAAAGTTTTATTAGAAAAAGGCCTATTTATTTATATATTACCTATGACTTCTTTTAACAGAATTTAGCAGTTGCAACAGAGACCAAAAAGACCTCAAATCCTAAAATATTCATTATCTGGACCTTTAAGAAAAGATTTTCTGATCCCCATTATAAGCCAGTTAGTTTAGTCTCCATTATTTGTTAACCATTATGGTTTGGATCTTAAATGTCCTAAAAAGCTCACATGTTGAAGGCGTGATCAATAGAAAGTGGTGAAAACTTTAGGAGGTGGGGTCTACATGGTAAGTCACTCACTGGGGTGTGACCTTGAGGGACATATTGGAACTACAGTGCCTTCCTGTCTTTTTGTTGCTCCTTGGCAGCTGAGTTCCACAGCCTTGCTCTACCATGCATGACCTTTCATGATGTGCAGCCTCATGCAGGCCCAAGGGATGGGACCAAGAAACCAGCAACTGAAACCATGAACAAAAATAAACCTTTCTTCTTTTCAAAAAACTAACAGAGCAACTAAATTCATTTCTAACTGATGTGAAGGTCTTGGTGACGAGTAAAATAAAGCAAAGCAAAAAGAAAAAAAAATTGCCCACTAGTGCCCTGTTCTAGCTGGGTTAAGATGATGCACTTTGTCCACACTGGCCAGCAAGATGGTATTTCAGCACAAAAGGTGCTCGTGTTCTGCCCTGTGAACTCACCTGTTTGGTGTAAATGATAAACCACTGCCAGTGATTATCTTCACTGTATTGAAATCTGAGTTCTAAGTTCTGGTTGAGAGTTCGCTGGGGCCCATCCATATCCAGCAGAGTCCCCTACAGAGGAAAATAGATATTATTTGATATTCAATAGAAGTTGAACTGCCTCTTAATGTGCTGGGCAAAACATCAAAATGAGCAAGGCCATCTCTGTATCCAAGAAGCTATTAGTCTATCGATGGGCCATGAAAGTAAATCATCATAGTGTGGTAGCTATGGTGTTATTGAGGAAGCAAACAAAGACCTATAGACGGAAAGAGCATGGGCACCTAGGCCAGGTTAAGAGGGTAAAGAAAGACTTCCCAGCCGGGAATTTAGCTCAGCAGTTCGGTGGCCTGCCTTGCAAGCACAAGGACCCGAGTTCAATCCCCAGTACCCCCCCAAAAAAGAAGGACTTCCTGGAGGTTAGGACGTTGAAGCAGCAGTAGGAGTATCTGAGTTTGCTGTGGTGGTTTTGTTTTTAGAAGGGAAGGTGACAGGTGGCAAAAATAGCAGGTGCAAATGAACTGGTGCCTGAGGAGTCTGGAAATATGTGTTCAAGATACTGTGAGTGATGGGGTGAGTCTGCAGCAACAGCTCTATTGTATGGAGACTGGGGAGAGGGGCTCGGGAAAAAAGGTAGGGCCAGATCCTGAAAGTCTAGTAGACTTTTAAACTGAAATGTGTGCTGTTCAGCACCTATCCCACTTTCCCCTTGTGAAAACCATTCCTCTTCCTCTGCTGGCTATCTATGGAGGACTTTCAAGGAATGACAGGTCAGTAGTGGCATATGGTCCACACTGAGGGCAAGTGGACAAATACTGTCTGGGCCCCTCATTTGACTACAGAGTTGCGAGACCCAGAGAACAGGTCCAGATGGAGTTCTTATCTCCTAGACACCCTGAGCTCCTTTGGTTCCTGATTTTCTGAGGCCTCTGCTTTAGCTTTTCCTTTGAATGTATGTTATTCCATTTCCTTCCACTGATCCCTTCCTTTTGCTAGAGTAAGATATGTTGGTTTTTGTTGCTTACCACCAAAGAGCCCAACTCTCACAGGCTTTATAAGCTAGGTTAAGAATGTCAAACTTTATCCTGAGGGCAACAGACTTTCACTAAGAGATGTTAAAGGCTAGATAATAATAATATGAGACTTATATTTTAGAATGATTGGTCTGACAGTATCAGTATAGAAAACGAATTGAGCAATGGCTGTTTTAAGACATTGAATAACACATAATGCCAGAGGACAGGAAAACAAATGAAATCAGCCCACAATTAACCCATATTATTCCTTGAAGGAGTTTCCAGGAGGTAGTACAAGGAAAGGGAACTCAAACAGAGGCCAGAGCCCAGAGCTTCTGTTGAGTTGAGGAGAAAGAGATGAAAGTTAAAGTTGTTGAGGTTAAAATTTATGGAGCAGAATACCACAAACTCCAGAGAGCTCCTCACAAATCTTTGGCTGAATAATGATCTGGGCATGTGTGGAATGAAACTTCTTTAAGCCAGGAAAAGAGCCACTAAAAAGCAGTGAGCTGACCAAATTCATAAGTTTGCAGACAAGGCTAGAAAGAGCTTATGTTTCCATCAGCTGGAGAAGAGAGGCCACACTGGGCCAGAGGTTGGGTAGAGGGAGAATAAAGGTAGCTTATAAGAACAGCGCTAAGTAAGCTCCAGACTAAAGATTTCTCTGAGCCTAACTTACGAAAGCTTAACAGAAAACGTCAAACAAACAAACAAACAAACAGATAAATAAATGCAATCCCAAGTAACTTAACTGGGTGGGAGAACAAAGTAATCATCTTTAAAGGAACACAACAAAACCCAGCATTCAATAATAAGAGATTCACAATGTTCAGCTACCACAAAATACTACGTGGCAAGCAAAGGAGAAAGAAATATGATCTGTAAACAGGAGAACAATCAATCAATAGGAACAGATTTGGAAGTAATAAAGATGAAGGAATTAGTAGCCAAAAATATTAAGTTACAGTCATGCATCATTTAATGATGGAATGTTCTGAGAAATTCACCGTCAAGCAATTCTATCACTCAGTGGTGATCATGGAGCACACTTATGCAAACCTAGATGGTACGTATTCTTTTGGGGGGATTTCTGGGAATGTAAATCATGTTAAGCGTATGCTCCACTGCTGAGCCACACGCTGGTCCCCAAGTCTACTCAACGTGGCCTCTTGATATAAGCAGGAGACATAGTATAGACATGAGATTATAGGCTGTTGCCTGTGTACACAGAAGGCTGGTCCACAGTAACATTTGTTACAGAATTTAAAAGTGCACTCTAATGAAAAAATTATAGTAAAATAAATGGGCCAGTAACTTAGTCTTTTATTATAACTCTCAATTGCATATGCTATTTTTACATGACTGGCAGTGCAATAGGCTTATTTATACGAACATCACCACGACATGTAATGCATAGTGCTGGGATGCTACAATAGCTACTTCACCAGGAAATAGGAGTTTTTATCAGACCTCTACTGTATACACAATATCACTGTACAGTATGTGTGAGGACAGAGGTGGTGAGTGTGTGGACACAAGAATTTAGAGAGCCAGTCATGGTAGCACACACTACCCAGCACTCAGGAGGCTGAGGCAGGAGGAATGCTGTGAATTCAAGGCCAGCCTGGGTTACAAAGTAAGTTCAAAACCAGCTTAATCTAGATAGGGAGACTCTATCTCAATAAACCAAAAAATAAATAAATAACTATAAAGGAATTTAGAGAAAAATAAGCAAAAGGAGGGAAATGGAAGATATAAAAAGAACCCAAGTGGAACTTTCAGAGATGAAAAATACAACATTAGATGTAAAAATGCACTGGATAGGCTAAACAATATGTTAAAACAATGCAAAAGAAAAGATCACTCAAGATGAAGCTTATGCAGAAAAATAAAACTAAAATTTAAAAAACCATAATGAGATCTCACTTCATACCATTAGGTTGGTTGTAACTTTAAAAACCAAATAAGTACTGACATGAACATGGAGAAACTGGAACCCTCAGCATCTGCTAGGGCAGCCCAAATGATACAGCCAATCTGGACAACAGGCTGATGGTTCCTCTACATGCTAAACACAGAATTCCTATTTGACCCGGTAATTCTTCTAGGTACAGACCCAGGAGAAATGAAGATCTGTGTCCACCCAAAGCTTTTATACAAATGTTCCCTGCAGCATAATTCATTACAGCTGAAGGCAGAAACCGCCCACATCATCAAGGCATAAACAGATACATACAATGGTGTATCTTGAGAGTGGGCTGTTATTTGACCATGAAAAGCAATAAAGTGCTGGTACACATACAATAAAGATAAACTCGGAAACATTACACTAAGTACAAAGCGAGCCACGAAGAGCAGAGACTAGGATCCCAGTACCAGAAAATGTCCAGAATAGGTGAATATATTGTATAGAGACAGAAAGTAGATGAGTTGTTTCTCAGAGCTTCGAGAAGAGCGGTGACAGCTAAACAGCGAGTGGCTTCTCCTTGGGTGGTGGAAGTGCTTTGAAACTGTCTGTGATGGTGGCTGCATAACTCTGGGAATATATTAAATCCCATCCAATCCTTCACTTCATATGGGCAAGTTGTATAGTATATTAAATTATATTTCAATGAAACTGTTACAGAGAAAGAAAAATATTATGTGGTAACGGTGAAGGAATAGACAGATCAGCAGAACAGAATAGAGGCACAAACACGCCTAACAAATATTTTGGGGGGTGCTAGGGATCAAACCCAGAGCCTTGCACATGCTAAGCACATGCTGTACCACTGAGTTACATCTTTTGTCTCTGGAGAAAGGTACAAAAGCAGTTCAACTGAGAAAAGAAATCCTTTTTGACAAATGGTGCTAGAGCAACTGGACTTCTAGAGGTGGAAACTGGTAACTTATCTCAGTTTCTGACCCTATACAAAAATTAATTCAAAGTGAATCATAAACTTAGATGTAAAACACATAACCACAAAATGTAGGAAAAGAAACAGCAGAAAAAAATCTTCATGCTCTAGGGTCTGGCAAGGAGTTCTTGGACTAGAAAGTGAAAGCATGATCCATAAAAAAAAATGAGCTGGATTTCACCAAAGTTAAAATTTTTTACTCTGCAAAACACTCTATTAAGAGGATGGAAAACTTCAGAGAAAGAAATATTTGCAAAACAAATGGCCAACAGATGACTAGCATCTAGAATAAAGAAGGAACTCTCAAAACTCAATAGTAAAAACAAAAAGAAAATAGACTAAAGAAACGGAGACATATTTCACTGGAGGTAAACAGGTGACAAATAAGCACAGGAAAAGATGTTCGACATCAGCTGCCACTAGGAAACTCCAAATCAAAATCACAATGAGATACCATCACACCTACCAGAATGAATGAAATAGAACATAGTGACAATATCAGATGCTCACGCGCGAGGGTGCAAAGAAACTGGATCATTCACCTATTGTTGGTGGGGGTGTATAGTGATACAGCCACTCTCCAAAACTGTTGGGCAGTTTCTTAAAAAGCTAAACATGCAATTACCATATGAACCGGCAAGTGCACTCCTGGGCATTTGTCCCAGAGAATTCAAGATTTATGCTCAGACAAAAGCCAGTATATGAATATTTATAGCAGCCGTTGTCATAATAGCGAAAAACTGCAAATAACTAGATGTTCAATGGGTGAACAGTTAAATAAATTTTAGTACACCCATAACACAGACTACTATCCGTAAAAAGAAACAATCTAGTGATCTATACAGTAATCTAGATGAATTTCCGAAGAATTGTGCTATGAAAAAAGAAAACCAATCTCTAAAGCAATTGATACAGACAGGCTACTCCACTCCTCAGGAGAAGAGTTTCTTTTCAAGTGCATGCAGAACATTACCAAGAGAGATCATGTTTTTTTACCATAAAACAAGTTTCCATTGTTTAAAACACATTGAAACTCTACAATGTATTTTCTCTTAATCTAAAGGGGAAAAGGAGACTGGGGAAAAGAGAAGAGCTAGGAGGCTGTTCAATCTTTGCGGGGAGGGAACGCTGAGATCAAGCTGTGAAGGCGGAGAGAAAGGGAAGTTTTGAGGCATGACAAGGAAGTAGATTGGATAGGTCCCCATCAGCACTTAAATGTGTAGGATGAGAGAGGAAAGTCAAAGGTCCTTTCCATATTTCTAGATTGGCAATCAGGACGTGATGGTAGAAGGCCTTTGGCAAGACAGAATATGCAAGATACAGGAAGGAAATGGGACAGGCACACGAGTTTGCCACATTGGTGATGGCCCTGGGGAAGGTGGCCAGACACAGCAGGGACACTGGGCCTCTGAGAGGGGCCTGGGGGATTGACTTCAGAGAACAGGTAGAGGAAGGGTGCTAGGAAGGGAGCCCCAGGAAACACTAGCACTTCAGAAAGGCTCAGAGGTAGAAGTGCCCCACAAAAGCAGGGGAGGAAGGAGAGGGAGTTTGGGAATGGAGGAAAGGTGAACAGTTTCAAATGCTAGAGAAAAGCCAAGTCCTGGGTCAGTTAACAATTCCCGTGGGGGTCCAGGTAATTCCAGTTAAACCCACTGTCAGAATTAACCAGTGATACCTCAGTTCGTGAACTTGATTCTTTCCACAATTCCGGTCACAAACTGAGTTGGACAGAAACTGAATCAAATTCAGTGATTAGGTTCAATGTTGACCTTATGGGGAAATTTGATTTTGGTTCTCATCCTGTTCAGTTTGCAAACAGAATCATGGACAGCACTGAGTTCGTGAACCGAGGCACCCCTGTAATGGGTGTGGCAGTGCTCAAGCACAGCACTGCGTATAAAGTAGGCATCGGTAAATCTGATCGTGAAGGTTTGTCTTGCAAGGAGAGGCCAACGTAAGCATGATGCAAAGGCTCCTTCAGAAGGCTCTGCTGGTCAGCATTCAGTGTCTCCGCAGCACCAAGCACATGGTAAGCGCTCAGTCAATGGTGCAGTTATCACCACCTGCCGTTATTTCTCTAACTGCCCTTCAAGCAGGAGAGATCCTGTTGATGGAAGGAGGAAGACTGGGGCTTCTGCTGTCCCGGATGGGGGACCTGCACCAACTACGCATGGCATTTACCATTAGGTGATGTTTAGTGTGGCTTACTTGCCTCTCCACTCGAGGCAATTTCAATGTCAAACCCGCCTCCCTAGTGCCAACTCTGTCCCCGCAAGAGCAGCAGGATTTTAAATCATGGCCAAAGCAAGGTGCCAAGATACTCACAAGGAAAGTGACCTGCCAGCACTTCACGCTGCTCATCTGGAGGATGACATCCTGTGTCCGGCTGTCAGGCAGGGTCACGCAGCAGCAGATCTCATCTTTGCCAACAGAGAGCACAGCCCCACAGCCTGGCTCTGGGGAATCACAGCGGCAAGGATCCAGCTGCATGTATCCATAGCACTGCACCTCCCGGCACAGCTCCAGGAACTGCTCCAAGAAGGAAACAAAAGACCACTCAATACCCATGCGAACCTCAAGTGAGACGCGCTGCTCCAGGAGGACATGTGGGATTTGCTCACGGGCACGGCCCTTTCTGCTGAGCCGCGCAAAGGAGGATGATGCCCAATGCCCGAGGGACTGAGCAAGCCCCAGGAAGGCCGTGGTGTGCCTGCCGTGGCTGGAGCCATCCCTGCCTAGCTCATCATCAACTGTGTCCATGCCTGCACAGGGGGAGAAGGAAAATATCCAGGAGGGAGTGAGAAAAAAGAGTGGTGTTGAATAAAACAAATGGGTAGAGATGATTTTATCTCAGCGACATAAAAGCGTATATTTAAAATACCATCCTTTAAAAAAACTCAGCTGAGATCTATGTAGGAGGAAAAGTAGTTCTTTTTCACTTTCGCAAAGGAGGATGATGCCCAATGCCCGAGGGACTGAGCAAGCCCCAGGAAGGCCGTGGTGTGCCTGCCGTGGCTGGAGCCATCCCTGCCTAGCTCATCATCAACTGTGTCCATGCCTGCACAGGGGGAGAAGGAAAATATCCAGGAGGGAGTGAGAAAAAAGAGTGGTGTTGAATAAAACAAATGGGTAGAGATGATTTTATCTCAGCGACATAAAAGCGTATATTTAAAATACCATCCTTTAAAAAAACTCAGCTGAGATCTATGTAGGAGGAAAAGTAGTTCACTTTTTCACTTTTTTATGTAATGTTGGTATTAGTTGTCAGAGAAAAGATTTTGGAAATGGCAATGAAACAAGGCGAGTAGGCTGCATCCTAAGGACGGCTCCAGGCAGCCCCTGGATGCCAAAGGGAATGTTTTTTAAGTCACTTTGAAATGTGGCCTTCCATCTCTGAAATGATCTAAGAACTGAGGACGTTTGCAGTTCACACCGTGGTCCCAAAGCTCATCCTGTTAGGACGGGACTGGGACTTTTCATTTTTAAACTAAGCCTTACCATTAGTAATTGCATTTGGATAAAGCTGCTGATGGTTTGGTGACTCTGCCTTTGTCCCTGCAGCCTCTGCTGTGGTTCTGCCTTAATGGGGTGTGAGATGTGTGTGGAGACAGCAGAGTTGTCACTTCAGCACGTGGTTAAATCAGAAAGGCCACACTGCTCAGTGACAGCCTTGCTCTTTTCCGACCCTTTCTTGAAGCCAGGTGACTTGGTCTCCCTTTCAAGGACTATGTCAGATGCTCTCTGATAAAGTGAAATCGAAATGTACCAACACAAAAGCAGCGACAGCACGGCCTTGATCTCTCACTGCTGGCTGGACACCTGTGCGTGCAGCTGTGCCCTTGTGTGCCGTGTTTCTACTGCTCACCTCCAGCACTCCAGAGCAAAGCAGCCTCAGATAACTTATGAGAGTGACTGTGTACCAATAAAACTTTATTTACAAAACCAAAGTCCCATAGTTAGCTATCCCTAATATAGATCAAATGATTTGTCTTGGAGTTAATTTCACTCATTTTCAACTACTTCAAGTTTTACTGTACGAGTACACAAAATAAAGCAATAGTTGTTTATATATTTGCTCCACTGGCAGAAGAACCGCACAAACAAATACTTTGGGGAATCACTACATATAGACTTTTTTGAGGGAAAACAAGTTAATTTCAATAATGATTCAATTTAAAAATTTAATTCACATATTCAAAGTAGTCTTTAGGAGATCATCCACATGTCATATGGCAAATTCAGATAACATATTTATCATAGAAGATCGATTTTTGTTGTATACAAAAAATACACTCATTTTGGAAAAGCCAAGCAGCACTGTAAAACCAGTGTTCACAGCCCATCAAAATAGAAGCTGTATTTGTTAAAATTTACAAACACAGACAAATTATACTTCAAACTGTTTGTGACAAAGCTGAGATGGAAACCCAAGGTTTTAGGGGTTACTAAATCATGGCAGTATGTGCCTTTCCCTTTATTTCCTTTTTTCCTTTTCTCTTTTCTGTCCTATAAAAATCTCAAAATGTCTGAGCCTTTGAAGAATGACTTCCAAATTAACCTAAGTATAAATGAGTCCTCTAAATGTTTTGTCACATTTTGTTCAAAATCAATGCTGTGGTTGCCAACACTGGCGAATGAAAAAAGGCAGCACAGGAGGCCAGGCCCGTTTCTTGGGTTAAATCCGTCCAGTCCGCCAGACTCATATGTGCTGCTTGCAGGCGGGAGGTTTATTGGTTGGTACCACCTTTATGAAAGCTTTAAAGTGGATATTTAGAAATAGCTCCTTAAGAAAACAGAGCACAGACTCAAATGTGGAGATGTTGGCTGCAGGGTCTGGGGGAACTGTGCCAGGTGTAGGGGACACAGAGAGTGTATAAATGAGACACAGTCTTGGGCCTCATGGCACTTACCGCCAGATTGATTTATTGCAGTCAAAGCTATAAAAAATCTGACTTCCAATAATGGTAAGCTATCAAGCTAAATTATAACACAACCACATAATGGAACACTCCAGAATCATTAAAAATATTGTGGAGGATCTATATTAATTAACTTGGCAAAGCACTCATAATATACCATATTTCTTAGAATCTCTTAAAAAGGTCTTTCTTAAGTCTCACAAGAAAAAGTCAGTGAAGGTATTTTCATGTTTAAAAAGAGCCTCACTGTTATGGTTTGAAAGGTTTATAAATAATAGCAACAAAAAAATAATAATGACAACTCACTTCTAACGTTTCTTGAACTCCCTTCCAAGGGATGTCTCGGTATAATATTTGACTCACCTTGGTTTGATTGTTTTCTTTCTGAAGAGCCTCTAATTCCTGCCTCTGTCCCTGTGTGGGCTTGATCCATTCTTTCTCAATGTCCTGCATTGCCTTAAAACAGCATAAATTGTACAACCAGCAACCTTAACAGAAATGAATTATCTGACAAAACAAATGCATGTACGAAGGGCTATAAAAACAGACCAAAGTGCATCCATATAATGAGTTAGCATGTTATAAAGGTCGCTTTTTAAATTAGTGGGCAGGAGAAGATTGTCTGACAATTTTGGGGCAACTGATAACATGTAGCAAAGAAATAAAATTAGCCCTTTCCTTACATCGCCCATCAAAATAATTTCCACAAAAGTTAAAGATTTAATTATTAAAAAACCATAAATGAACTAGACAAAAAAGATAAAAATATTTATCTGATGTTGAGGTGGAGATTATCTTTTTTAAGATATAAAGACAAAATGTATGAGGAAGGAATGATCACATGAAAATACAAATTTCTACATCTACAAACCACAAAGAACAAAAGAAGCAGATGGTAAAAATGAGGAAAATAACTGCACCATGTGTGACAATGAGTTAATATTTATAGAAAGGAATAAAAAATATAAAATCCTCAACAGGGAAATGGATGAAACCATACAGCGGCATTTGACCAAAAGGAATTCCAAATGACAAACATATATTTAATCTCACTGGTAATATAATGATTTTTTTTCTCTTGAATTGGCAAAAGCTAAAACATACAACTAGAATTGATAAAGGCTTGGGGACACGGAACATTCTATGTAGGAGGGATGGATTTGATTGGTTCAGCTTTCTAGAGATAATTTGGCAATACAAATCTGAACCACCTACAAGAATCATAAACTCAGATATGTGGAAAATAGATTGATAGAGGTGTTACTACCGTGTTTTTGTGTAACAAAAAATTTTCACCTCATTAATAGGGGCAAAACTAGACACCATCTTCCTTCTGTATCCACAGATTCCACATCCATGGGTTAAACCCACTGTGGATAGAAAGTATTCAGGAACTGTATCTGTACTGAAACATGTACAAACTTTACCCCTGTCATATGCAATAAGTTTAACAATTAATTTACACAGCAACTTCATCGTATCTGGCATTAAAAATAATATAGAGATTATTTAAGTTATATAGGCGGAAGTGTCAGGTCATATGGAAATACTACTTCGCTGTATAGAAAGGACTTGAATACCCTTGGATTTTGGTGTCACAGGGGGTCCTGTTCCAAACCCCTATGGAGACTGGAAGGATGAGTGTATAGCATTTATTGTGGCTCAGGCAATGTTCTAATGCTTAAAACAAAGTCAATGCTACCATTTCCCTGTGAGGTAGGTGCTGTCATAAAATATCCAAAAGTAAGTCATTGAATTTTCATATAACCAAATATCTCATATAACCAAATAATACATAATGCTATCATTAAAAAATATAGAGAATATTTAACAACATAGGGAAAATTTAACGACATGCTAGGTGTTGATATGTGAAAAGAATATCAAGTTACAAAAAAGTATAGATCTCAATTTTTCCAAAATGACAAAAAATATAAAACAAACCTTGTTCACATAGTTATGAATCAAAGAAATGGATGTGCATATAAATGAAATATATATATATAGTAAACACACCAAAAAAGTTAACAGTCTAAGGATAGCTGATTGGGTGATTCAAAGTCTGGGGTGGCGTTTACTTCTGTTTTTGAGTCTTCCATATTTGAAAATTTTTTTATAAGATGAAAACAAACTTAGCATTAAAAAATCAAAATAGAATGTATTGTTGGGCCCTGTCTGCTTGACTTTTGCTAAGTGCTTTCGGCAAATGTTTCCAAACTCCAAATTCCTAATGGGCTTCTTGGCTGTTTCCTAAACTGTCACAGATTTCAGCAGAGCAACACTGGGCTCAAAGGCAGGAATCACCTGGAGGCCAGTGGTCCCTGAGGAAGCCGTCAGGATCCTTCTGAAGCCAGATGAAAAGCTGAAGTAATGAAGCCCGCGGGCGCAGCTGGCCTGCCCTGCTCCCACCACCTTTTCCGTGCACAGCTCCTCTTCTGGCACCCAGCACTTATGCCCCTGAACGAGCCTGGCAGGGGGGCTCTGGCATGGGCTGACAAGTCAGTCGTCAGCTGCACACGGGGAGCCGGTGCCCTGTGATTCCCCCTGACTGGAAAGAGTGTACCCTGGCTCCTCAGTGAGATTGTCAACCCTCGCGGGAAGAACACGTGCCCTTCACTCAGTGTCCCACAGCCAGACCGCACTCAACAGTCCTGTGCTTCCGTCCACCTCAGTCCAAACAGAAGTCCGTGTCACGTCCCTCAGTGATGCTCGTAGGGAGAATGGAAACTAAAATGTTGTTGACACTGCTGTTCAGGTTGGGGGAAGGGGACATGGGATTTAGAAAACAGAAGAAAAATAATACATGTTAGGAATCTGCTTTAGATAGGTTTTCTCATTGACTTTTTCCCAACTGTTTTGTGGGATAGGAACAATTACCACAGATGGGTAAATTGAGGCCAGGAGAGGTTTATGATCAAGGTGACCCAGAAAGTAGGTGGCAGGAGTTAGATCCAAGCTGGGTCTGGCCACTACACCAAGCCCTCCTAGTCTTGCCCAAGCTGCTGTTCTTTTTCCAAGTGGGCAGCTACCCACCCTCCAGCTCTCTGTTTGTCACCACCTCTCCTCCAAAGTGAACTTGAACCCCTTGCCAGGTTGGAATCAGAGAAAGCATGAAGAACTGAACACCTTTATACTTCCTGAATTCTGCTTGATGCTAGAGCCTGTAAGGACTATCAGCACAGGACAGTGATGTCAAAGAGGAGGCCTCACTAAACAAATAAGATGTGGTGGTCCAGATACATCAACTTGAGTGGATGAAGGAACGCCTGGCAGATTAGTAAAGTGATGTCCTTGCTGTGTCTGTGGATGACTGACAAGTAGGCCAGCAAACTGAGGGTTGAAGACACATCCTGAATATGGGTGGCACCAACCAATAGGATTGTAGCATGAATGGAATGCAAAGGGAAAGAAACATGTCCATTTCTGAAGAGCTCTGGTCTTCACCATTGCCTTTGGACGTAAGTATCCAGTTTCTTCAGCCTTCCAGCGCAGACTCACAATGGCTCCACCTTGGACTGGTGCGGCAGCCATGATCTCTCTTGTTCTACAGATTTCATCTTCTTGGGCTGAGCAGCTACTGGAAAGTCAAGCCCTCTAGCACACAGATGGCCACCGTGGACTCTGTGGCCTCTGATCCTGTAGCCCTACCTACTAAATCCCCTTGTATAATTATACATATATTTTCTGTTGATAATGTTCCTCTAGAGAACTCTAATACAGAAGATGACCAGCAATTGTGACAGTAAGATTAACCTAAGACTTATTGCACCAGAGGACTTGAGATGCTCAAACACTGAAATATAAATGCTCTACAGAAGTAACACAGCCAAGGTCTTCATGAGCTTCAGTCACACACGTCCCAGTGCCCTCTGCAGAAAGTATGGTCGTGAGACATGGGGCTATGGGTCCCTCCAAGAAAGGAACCACCACTGGGCTCTGGCCAGTTGAAATATGGCACAGGATGGCAGAGAACATGGCTTGGCACAAGAGCACTGGGCTGGGGGGGTCCAGCAGCCAGCACTTTCCCCACCAAAGCACAGGGCCCGTCACACAATGAGGCTACCTGGAGAAAGTCACCTCTTTTTCTAATTTGCCCAAAGTTCCTTTGTATATCAGTGGTGGCCCTGCTGAAATGTATGCCCGGAATTGACCAAATCTTTGATATTTTTGAGAAAACACAGAAATCTATACTTTTATCTACAATCCCCCATTTTGCTAATGTCCCTCAAGTTTAGAAAGGAGGAGGAAAAAGCTTCCACCTCAGGCATTGTTGGGTATACCTGTATTAGAAAAATCAAAGGGTAACTCTTGAAAGTGAATTATGAGAACTCTGTTAATTATCAGAACTCATAAGATTTTCTTGCATTAATGCCTTAAAGGATGACTATCACTCACTCATATGTGAATGTGCTAGGCAACCAGGACTGAGGAGGAATGAGAGGCAGGCTGGCTAGGGAAAAGTGTACATGAACCTACTTACTGACAATGACAGGTGAGAAGCGAAATCCCACAGGAGCAGAGGAAGAGGGGCACTTTCTTTCAGTGGGAACCAAAGAAGGCTTCCCAAAGTGGGCAGCGGATTGTGGTCCTGGCTCTCCTGCTGACCTTGGGCCAAACTTTAGACCTCTCTGTACCTCTACGTGGATTCGGAGGATAAAGATGATGGCCAAGGTTATTATAATAGCAACTACAGTTTTTGGAAGATGCTGCCATAGAGTGAGATAAGATGTGAAAAACAGCCTGTGAAAGCTGGGAGAATAGAGACTATTCATTCAACCTCTGTGGGGGCAACATGGTGGTTCAGAGGAGGACGTGGCTGACCCAAGACCATGCAGAGAGAACGTGGTGGTAGGCAGAGTAAAGGACAGAATTCACTTTTGAAACTTATTGTTCAGTATGCTTTTTCTCAAAGCCATCTTTTTGTCTAGCTATGGCACAGGACATACCATCATTTCTCTCTGGTTTACAACTCCTAATGACACATGAAAATCATGCTATGATCCTGGAAGTCCTAATCTCTCATCACAATGAGAACTGGAAGCCAAGCCACAAAGACTATGTTTCCCTCAAGAACAATGTGGTAGGCGATGTGTATTTCAACCAAGGATGTGATCTCAGATGAACCAGACACAACTGATGATGTATTATAATAGCAAGCATACAATGGCAATGAGGTTCAGTAAACATTGAAAATGGTAAGTTCTGTTCCAACTCATATGGCATGCTCATAAGTACACTGAACATTACTACGCATGGGTAAAGTATAATAGGAAATGAACTCAAGCTACAGACTAGTCATCACAATGCAATAGAAAATTAAACATTTAATATGTGATATTTTGATTTGTCTCAGAAGAGCTTTGTGGTCATGACTTATTAGTGGTCCTGGTTTCCTAAGTCACCTAAGGAAATATTCACCCAGTCTCTTTCCTTCCTCTGCCCTCTGCTATGTGGAATCATCAAAGTCCATCCCGGACTGTTCAGCCACAGCCACAGCACTTTGGCAGGTATTATTAATGTTTCCTGTTGCCTTGAAGAGCTCATTAAAAGTAATGACTCAACCAGAATCTCTCCCCTCTTTGATTCTTCCCTCCACGTACATAAGAGCTACCTGCATAGAAGTATTGTCAGACTCTCCGTACATCCTCTAGACACCCAAGAGAGAACTACTCCATCCTCTGCCAGCAAAAGTGATTTTTCCCTTTTCTAGAAATGTGGAAGGTACCACATCTCTCACAAAGTTATTATTAAGTTTCAGTGAAACAATGCCAGGCCCACCATGAGGCTTAGTGACCATTGTGTGCCAGGAACAGTTCTAAATCCTGGGGATCCAGCAGTGGGATATGAACACCTCGTTTCACAGAGAAATCATCCTAGCTGGGACAGACAAGAAAACATGCATGGGTAGCCACATCCACAGTCAGTCAGTCAGTGGACACGCTCAGTGGTGGTGGGGAGAGGAACAAGGACCTGGGGAATTGGGTTTAACTGAGCCTTGGCAAGAAATTGACCCACAGTGCTGCTGGCACCGAGGACAGAGTGAGGGAGCTTTCCTCCCTTCCATAATCACACAACAGGCCCAGCAATGTCAGGTCTTTGAGGACAGTGACCCAGGGCTTGGGAACACTTGGGGCATCGCGGAAGCAGACGGAGAGCTGAGGAAAGGGTCCACAGCACGGTCGGGGCAGAACTGCTGACCATTCACTGACAGGCAGGGACTTCCCCATGAGAGGCAGAGGAAGGGAAAGGACTCTAATTCTCCTTTCCTGCAGGTTAGTGGGTAGGGAGGACCAACTACGTGACTGACAGGGCTTAGCGCAAAGTGGAAATGTGGGGTTCCTTCTGTAAAAACTATTAAGAATAGAATTTCAAGGTAATTTGACAGCAGAGCATTAAACAAGTCCACGGCTCAAAGCAACTGCAGAGGCCACATGCTCATGAAGCCGGCCTAGAGTAGGTGGCCGGCTGCCTGTTGTTCCAGAAAAAACAGGTTATGTTAGAGTAAAACTAGAAGTCATATGTAACCTATGCTATCAGTGACATCTCTTCTAGGGCTGTCAAACCAACCTAGATAAGTGATGGTGAACCTTTGAGAGCCTTCAATGATAACAAACTGCCCACTCCCCTAGATGATAAAAGCGTCACCTACAAATTCAGAGTGGTGCTTAGAATAGAGGGAGAACTCATTTTTCCTCTTTCCTAACTCCTCTACTTTTATTTTTACTTTTTAAATTGTGATAAAATACATACAACATCACATTGATCATCTCGCCCGTTCACACACAGATGAGGAGGCAGTAGATATGTCCACAGTGTCACACAACCTTCACCACCATCCATACAAAGCTTTTTCATTATGGCCCACAAAACTCTGTACCCAGGACACAGTAACTTTTCCTTTTCCTCTCCTCCATCCCAGCTATCCTAGTGTTCTCTCTCTCTCTCTCTCTCTCTCCCTCTCCCTCTCTCTGTGCCTCTGCCTAGTCTAGGAATGGAGATAGACTTTTAAGTATTATCATCTTTTAAAACAATTCCAAACCAAACAGCTTCTAATGCATGGTTTGCTCACCTGCATGTAGAGCAATTCCACGGCCGCTCTGCAGCCCATCAGCACAGAGTCGAGGGCTGGGTCCATGTACCTGCATGAGGCAGGAGCATTACGTGACTTCAGATGCCTTGGCCAATGGCACACCTGGGTCTCCTCTAACAAAGCCCCAACCTGCCCCTCCTAGCCTTCATTTCTCCCTCCACCTCCTCTGCATCCTGTCTTGATGCCGTGGGCTCTTACTTGGTGGGCTCTGAGAGTAAACAAGCGAAAGCACAAAGCTTTTGGGGAATGGCCTGCATTTCTGTTCACACCCAGCCGCACTCTTGGCCAGCACATCCTGGATGCCCCTTGCCTGGTGCACAACCCCTGGCATGGTTACCTGTTCCACAGGTACCAAGAACCTACTCATCACCCTATGTGCAGCCACCTTTATCTCCAGCTAGCGCTGCCCCGAGAGTCTGCCCCCAGGGCTCTGCCTCACCCTCACGAATTCCACCAGAGGGGCCCTCCAGAGATTCTGAGCTGGGGGTGGATCATGTACCCTGTTTGCTTCTGAGGCCCTTCGTGGGTGGGACCAGCATGCTTCCTTTGCACCAATTTCTTACAATCCCGTGCCCATCTCTGCAGTCCATTTACCTGTGCTTTCTCTCCTCTTCTGCCTGGAAGGCCACCTCCTCCCTGTGCTCCTCCCCTGACTTACCTGCCCATCTTACCTGACCACCAGCCTCACCCCACAGGCCCTCCTCTGGTCCCTGCTTCTCAAGGCTGTGTTAGCAACCCACCCTCTGTGCCTCCCAGCACCCTGAATTTCTCCTAGTCACTGCTCTGACCAAGTTTTCTTGGCACCAGCTGTGAAGACCCCCGATCCCTGATCAGAAGTTGCTTCTCTGGGTCCGCAACTTCTGGGTCTTGGCAGATTGACTTGTATAGTAAGGGCTCCTTGTCTGCCTATCAGAATCAGCACAATAAGCTGAAATTCACAACTATGCCAGCCCCACTGCATGCTGAGAATGGACAGATAGAGACAGTTGGCAAGGGTGTGCCAAGGCTGGTTGACACCCAGCCACCAGCAGAGGCAGGTAGCAGCTGCACCCAGTGGTACAGGGTGACTGGATCAACAAGGTTGACTCAGACCAGAGGAAGGGTGAAAACTGAATCAGAGGGCAACTTCATCTTGGGAGTGGGGAGAAGCAAAGAAACATTCCTATCCCTTTTTATGTAGCTATTTGCCTACACCCCAGGGGCCTCTGGACCCAGAGAATAGCGACTATGGCACCAGCGAGCTGGAGAGACCTAGGTCCATCTGAGGCTGGGCTCGGAGGGCCCAGAGCAAGCACCGTCCAGCCTGGAAGGAACTGTTTCATCATTGGAGAGATGCACTCAGAGACATCAGGGAGGAGAAAAATCCTTAAAGCTCTGCTGGACTCCTGAAGCTCTTGGAACTGATTGGCTCCCAGCCAGTTAGACCTCTCTGGAAAAGGGATGCGACACCACAGGATGCTACACCAGGCTGTGCACTTCCGAAGACCTGACCTTCCTCACCAGCAGGAAGTGGGCCTCTCTTCTCTCTGTGCCACGAGCAAAGGGACAATCTTCCTGGATTCAGATGCTGGCTTGTGGGAGAAGATGTTTTATCTTGCACTTATCATCCAGAATCTGCCTATTTAATGAAGACAAAGGCAAAACCTAATGCCTAGTTTAAGCTTCAAGGCCATGGCTCACCTCACCTTTGATCTTAAGAGCTCACGAGAATGAATGAAAAGCCTCAAACTCAGGGATTTTTTTTGTTGTTGTTGTTACTAGAATCATTATCATCAATATGACAATGATAAGCATAACCAAAACAGACTTACTTTATAGGGTTACTCACAATAATCCTAGGGAGTAGACATTAACTATTATTTATTATTACAATTTTTGTTCTCCCTTAGGAAGCACATATACTAAAAAAAAATGGCACAATATTATTGCAATTTTATAGATAAAGAAATTAAGGCATAGAGGGCTTGAATAAGCTTGACTAGGGCGACAAAGCTAAAATCTGAGCCAGATGGGACTTGGACTCACATACTCTGATCCTAAGAACTGTGCTCTGCTGCTCACTCTTCCAGAACATTCTCCAAACCCTTAGATGGAGTGGAGTCCTCTCTCCTCTCCATGCTCCACGCCACAAGATGTTGACCACTTCTCAGAATACTTCTGATTAACAGTATAACAACCTTGCAGAGAATATCTGTGCAAAATGCAAAGCCCCAACTGGAGCTCTACGAAGCACCACAAGATCAAGTTAACGACCACTCCTAGATTTCAAAATGTCCTTCTTTAAAGCTGCTGTACTCTGATGCTAGACCAACTGGGCTGGGGCAGCAATCCAAGACAGCTACGGTGACAGATGCTGTGATTACAGATTACAGGAAGTGCTGTGCTCCTCACTGGAATTTTCTCATTGTTTTCCATGAGAACTCCTGTTTCTGGGGAGATGACAGTGTTTTCTCCACAGGGGCACTTTAAGGGGCTCCTATCAATGTAGGAGTATGAATGGCCCAGGGACATACACTTTAGGAATATAAAGTGAATATGTAAGGGTTCAAATTCATTGCAAACTGGCTGAGGCCACTCTTGCCTACAAAGAATACCACATTTCAACAGATGAGTCAGATCTGTTTGTAATTACTGTGAAATCTTTCCACGAATACAGGAAGTATCGTCCATTCCACAGCAAGCCCTTGGCCAGCAGCCTCTTGCCATTGCCTGCCTCAGTCCACCCCACTCGCCCTACCATGTCTCAGGCCTGCCCTTTACATTTGCCTCTCAGGGGAGGTGAGGATCGAGGAGTGGAAGTCGTCCTTAGCATTCCATACCTTTCCCCCTCTCTTCCTTGTTACTTTACTCTTAACCTTCCCTCAGGTTCCTGGTTGAGATCTACCCAGATGTGGAGCTGTGGGCGGGATGTGGGGGATTCTAACAAGTTCTGGTCACCAGTGGTTTCTGCCACTGTAAGTACTCACCACTTCCGGAGTCCAACCTTACAGTTTTCCTCTTCAGAACTTCGAAGGCTAACATAAGGGAGTTCAAAATCTGCCAACTTTTTCACAACTAGAGAAAGAGAAAGACAGTCTTACTGGTTCTGTGCACAGAGTTTACATGTAGAAGATTCAAGATGAGAAGGTAAGATATCACCATTAGAAAAAATAAAACTATAGTAAAAAGTATTCTCTTGCACGTGGATGCAATTTTAATTTCTAACATTCATTCAAAAAATGTTATTTCGTTCTTATCAAATCCCAGCCCTGTGGTTAGGATATTTTACCCCGATACAGATGGAGAAATAGGTTCAGAAAGGCCAATACAACACAGCTTCCAGAGCCAACCCACACCCAAACCCCCTGACTTCCAACCCAAAACCACCTGCCAGCCACTCCTTGAGGATACACATAAATTACTTTAAGATACCATTCTCCAGGTAAAAAAAAAAAAGGAACATATTGTTGACAACACACTGGAGAGCAAAGTAATGGCCATGGGAATCAGACTACCAGCTTTCACTCTCTCTTAATACCTCTTTAAGAATCTAGAAACTGTTCTATCCCCGGTACCAAAAAAAAAAAAAAAATCTAAGAACTTGTATATCAGCCACATTTTATAGCAAATATTCTTTGACAAGGAGACACTGTGCTGTGGCAGATGTCCCAATACCTGGCATCTAACACTTCTCTACCAGGAGGCTGTGGCACGGCGGGTGGCCAGACCCAGGGCGAGGGTGAGAGGGACTGGGGTCGGGACCGGCACACTCAATGGGATGTCAGGCAGCTTTACTCCTGACCTCAAGGCTGCTTGTCCCTGCCCACTCTGAACGAACACATGACCTTCCCTTCCCCCAAACCTCTGATTCGGGGCTGAAGACACTGGTCCAAGGACCACAGCCTGGGTGGGTGATCAGCCCCCGAGTTGAGACTCCCGAATCTCCACACCTCTGCCTGTTCCTGCCCGCCCTACCTCCTGGCTGCCCTCGTAGCTCTTACCAGACAGGCTGCCCTCCTTGTAAAACCGAATGAGAAAGAGGCCGAAGTAGCCCAAGAGCTCCCAACTCAGTCCGAGTTTGCGTGACACCACCTTAAACCAGAGACAAGCGGAAGGAGGACCGTTAGGATGCCAACCACCCTCCCTGACCGTGACATGCAGAGGGGGAGTGATCCGGACACATCAGTACCAAGTGTTTGCACAGGCCACCTGGAATCCTTTCTTTTGGGGAATCTAAAAACGGTACATACTCATTTTAGAAAACTTAGAAATACAAAAAAAATTACAGTGAAGAAAATTATAACCAGTTCCACCACGATGGACCACCTCCCCAGAGGCACCATCCATCCTGGTGCTCAGTGTCCCTGGAGGGAACAGCCATTCTCTATAAATGCCTGTCCTCCTGTCACATCTGCCCAGGGGCCTGCACACCAGCTCACCTTCCTGCAGGCTGGATTACCAGACACCGCTACTCAGCTAGCGTACAAAAGCGCATGAGCCCCCACCTGCCCCGACACCCACAGGCCTACTTCTGGTTGATGCTCCTTGCAATGTGCAAGTGTGATTTACTATGACATTTGTTCTGTGAAAACTTCAGATCCCAGGCATGGGCTGCCTCCTTCTGTGCTCTTCTCTGATGGTGATATCAACACCCGTGGTTTCCTTTTCACCACTGGGTCGCCAGGCTGTGACCTCACAACACTAGGCCTCCTTTGACCCTCCCTCAGTGGGAACTTGCACAACGCAGCTGGCTGTTTCCCTCCCTCCCAACACTGCTCCCTCTTTAAGACTAACTGCATGCAAGCCAGGCACGGGTCCTCCTTTGACCCTCCCTCAGTGGGAACTTGCACAACGCAGCTGGCTGTTTCCCTCCCTCCCAATGCTACTCCCTCTTTAAGACTAACTGCATGCAAGCCGGGCACGGGGGCACACGCCTGTAATCCCAGCACACAGGAAGCTGAGGCAGGAGGATCACTGTGAGTTTGAGACCAACCTGGGCTACATAGTGAGTTTCAGATCAGTCTCAACTACGTAGTGAGACCCTGTCTCAAAAAACAAACAAACAAACAAAAAAGACTAACTGCATGCAAATGATTTCCTGGCACTTCCAGTCTTTTTCTTTAAAAAAAAATTGACATGTAAACATTGTGCATCATTATGGGGTACCATGAGTTGTTCGGATACATGTGTAGACTATGTTTTTCAGTCAGGTGTCTTAGTTAATTTCTCATTGCTGAGACACAAAATCCAATCCCCACAAATGAAAGGAGAGGTTTACTTTGGCTTCAGTCAATAGTCAGCTGGCTCTAAGCAGAAACAGCATGGAAGAGAGGTACAGCGGACGAGTAACTGCTCACCTTATGGTGGCTGGGAACCAGAGAGTCAAGGGAGGAGCCAGGAAGGGAGATTTAACCTGGGCCACGCCCACAGTGATCACCTCTTTGACCAGGCCCGGCCTCCTGACAGCAAGTCAGCTTCCTCCGGAGAATCCAATCACCTTCCCAAGCTTCTGTCTATGGTTACATATGGCTTTAGGGGGACATCTAGATATAAACCGTAGCATCAAGGTAACTATTTTTTCAAGCATTGATCATTTTTTTGTGGTGAAAACATTTAAAATCCTTTCTCTTGGTTTAAAAAAATGTATACAGTACATTACCATCATCTGTGGTCACCCCACTGAGCAAGGGAATGTCGGCACTTACTCCCCTGCCCGATTGTAACCACGCACCTGTGCCTGCTCAGGCTCCATGTGCATGATCCCTCTGCAACACTGACTTTTATTTTTTGTTTGTTTGTTTGTTTGTTTTTTTGAGACAGGGTCTCACTATGTAGTTGAGACTGACCTGGAACTCACTATGTAGCTCAGGCTGATCTCGAACTCCCAGCGATCCTCCTGCGTCAGCCTCCTGAGTGCTGGGATTACAGGCGTGCGCTACCACGCCCGGCTGCAACACTGACTTTCTAAGCACTGACCACTCCTAGGTCCCTAGGTGGCAGCTGGACAAATACCAGCTTCTCAAGGGGGTACTTTTCTTGGTAGAGGTCTGTAAATTACCTCATGAGACCGTCTAATTACGTGGCTTGGACGCATGTGTGTTCTTGGCATTGCTTTGAAAATGAAGCACAGCCTGGGTGCGGTGTCACATCGTCGACTCCACGTGCACACCCTTCCCCTCCTTTGTCTCTCACCCTTTCCTCCTGCTTTTGCAAGGCACTTGGGTCAGAGCACAGGGTCCTTTTGGGGAAGTGAGTGTGGGGAGGAAACAGAAGCACAGACCTATTTTCCTAGATAGATCTGATCCATGTCCACTCACTCCGTTTCTCTTTTTCGTTTATCAAAAACCACGAGCTTCCATGCTAAGGCAGAGAGGAGAGAAGAGCGGGGACAAAGGAAAAGCCTTCTATAATTGCTACAGTTCTGAGCTGGATGTCCCTAAAACCCACGTGTCCAAGGCTTAGTCCCAGCTTGGTGCTCCTCAGAGAGAGTGGGACCTTTAAGGGGTGGATCTAGGAGGAGGTCTGTCTGTCTGTCTGTCTGCCCCTCCCCCAGCCCCCTGCGTTGCCTTGCAGCTGTGCCCATGTCACCTGAACCTTGTGACCTGTGTCTCCGTGATGTGCTTCCCACCACAAGCTGAAAGCAATGGACCAATGGGTCATGGACTGGAACCTCCAAAACTAAAAATAGACTTTTTTCCCTGTATACATCGATGTGCCTCAAGTATTTCCTATAGCAATTGAAAGCTAACCAGTGCAATCATTTATAAAGATATAAACACAGACACCTTTTGAGAGTGAGGAACATTCACACAGTAGGAGACATAATACTATTTTTCCTTTTAGTAAATGTTAGTAGTGATCCTGCAAAATAAACAGCCTCTGGAGGGGGATTTCTGTCTAGGTCTGGGCAAGTGCTTGCTTGCCTTCTGTGGAAACTCCTCCACTTCTGGTGGAGCCTCTGGTTAAACTGAGCCAATCTAATATCAATATTGCCACTTTGAGCTGCTCGCAAGCCAACATGATTAGATGAGAGAAAGCACATACATGATTCTCAGGCCACCAACGCAGCTCACCATTGTACTCCATTAGTTTCAAGAGCAGTGACAAAATAGATGGTACAGGTTGACAAGCCTTTACCCAAAATATCTGAGACCAGAAGTGTTTCATTCTGGAATTTTTAAATTTTGGAATATATGTGTGTGAGCAGTGACATATCTTAGGAATGGGACCCAAGTGTAAACATGAGACTCATCTGTGTTTCATAGACACCTCGCACACACAGCCTGAAGATTACTTTATACGCTACTGTCAGTGAGCCTACATTTTGGCTGTGGCACTGCAGGAGGACAGGTGTGGCATTTTCCCCTGTGGCATCACGTTGGCCTTCAAAAAACTTCAGATTTTGGATGTTTGGGGAAGGGATGCGCCAACCTGTATTGTGGAGCCCTAGTCTTACTGCCCTACTCAGCACTTACTTCCTGCTCCCTCTAATAGCAATAACAACACAAGTAGCCGGCCCTATTGGCCCTGAACTCAGGAGGCTGAGGCAGGAGGAGACTGAGTTTGAGGCCTGCCTGGACTACTATATAATGAGTTCAAGGCTGGCCTGGATTACATAACAAGATCTTTTTTCAAACAAATAAACAGACAAACATACTCAATGCCAGTAATGATCAAGCCTGTAACTGCCATTGGTTATGGAATGCCGACTATTTCTATAGTTACTTAGACATTATCTTGAAAGGTTAAATAACTTGCCAGACTCATATAGTTACTATGTGGCAGTGCTATAATGTGGATTCAGGGCTCATCCTAACTCTAGCAGATAGGAGATCCTAAACTACCACCAACAACAACTTCTGCTGTCGGTGTGTCTAGTCTGTCAGGGAGCCCAGGAAGAGAAAACCATGCTGAGGACAGTCTCTTCAAGTGGGACAAATGCTCTGTAAGTCTGCACTATCCCAACCATTTCCAAATTACCTCCCACCTTGCAGCTGTGCCTATGACACCAACTCCATGTCACCTACGCCCCTGTATCACCTGTACCTGTGTCACTGAACCTGTGTCACCTGGGCCTCCATGTCACCCGCCTGAAACCAGTGCATCTGAGTGTGTAGCTCCCAACTCTCACTATTTCTGCCCTATGTGTCTATTGCTCACTCTGTAGGTCCTAGGAGGGAACTGTGGTTTGTATTTTGATTTTGGTATACAAACCCTCTCAAGTACCAAGCATCAGGGGCCTTTGATGTTTTTCAGAAAGCCCATCCTGGAATTCAGAGCAGAAGATCAGCAAGTCTGGTAGCAGAGAGACTAACTGAGGGGCAGCTGTAGAAATCTAGCTGAGAAATGGTGAGGGCTGGACTAAGGCTAGGTACAAAGATGAAGAGGGTGATGGAGCACAGGGTGGGTAGGGCCTGCGGGAAGGAGCCTAAGTGGACTTCTTCATGGGTGGCCTCGGCAGCTAAGTGCTGCTGATTCTGTGTGGCCCTGTTGGGAACAAAAAGCCAAGAGGTCAGAGATGATGGGTGTGCATGATGACTTTAGTAGAAAGAAAGGGCCAATGCAAGGTTCTGGGAAGGACCAAGATCTGGAGGAGGTGTCTTTCCTAATCCAGGGCTGTAGGTAGCTCCCCTGAGGCAGAAGGCCAGGCAAGTTTGGGCCTCCAGACTGGGAAGAAACCTTTTAAAAGTCCCCATTGCTCTTTTCCAGGCCCTGTTATGGCCCACCTGGTTATGACTTGTTCCAGAATCAGCCTGGTACCACCCTCTTTCCTGCTCCAAACCATGGGACACTCACAATGAAGCATTCTGCAAATGTCCGGGCCACATCCTGACTATGTCCCCTCCGAGATTCCTGAAAACTTGCCACCCACAGAGCCGGTAAAATCAAGGAGGCCCAGAAAACTGGCTGTAGCCCGGGTTCCTGGTCAGTCTCCTGCCTGGCAGCAGCTCTTGCAGGTAAGTCATCCACTGGGTAAAACTATAGGCAGGAAGTTCTGAAGGTGGTTACAGCCTACCCTTGGCTTTTCAACCAGATTTTTTCCTATGTTTGGCTGGAGAGTTGGAGTTTAAACAAAGTTTACCTCTAGGACTCTTTCAGCAGTATCTGATGTCAGAATTTCTATATTAACACTTCTTCCATTGGGCAGAAATATATCTAGAGAAGCTTTTTCAGCAGAGATGTTAAACGTGTTCTGTAAGGAGAAGGAAAGCAGAGTCAGTTTCCACCACAGCACAGGGAGAGAATGGTTAGCAGCTGCCTTTCCTGTTTAGGAAGATGGTACCTGAAACACACATGCACAGTCAGGAAAGACAGGAGGCTATGATTTGGGGTATGGAATAGGGGAGGAGAGGGGCCGAGGTAGAGCAATAACAGGATGCTTGAATAATTTCCAAGGTGCACAGAGAGCTCTTCTGATAAATCATCCATGTCACAGTTTTGACTATTTCTAAGTGTCCCTGAAAATCCCCGCGTCCCGGGGTTTTTTCCTGACACAATATGGCACCTCCTCAGCACATATGAATCAATTCCCCAATTTTTGGACAGTGGATGGGAACTCAACAATTTAATTCAGCTCTGATATGATTCACCTACAAATGGCACCAGACCCCATACATCAAAGGCTCAGTCCTAAAGATCTCCCCGCATCACGTGCCAGGTACAGAAGCAGTGTCCGGGCTGCAGTCATTTCTGAAGAGTTGACAGCCAATCCAGGGCTCCTTGGGACTCCCTCTCAGGCTCCATTCTGTGCTAGAATGACTCCACGAACTCGGGGAAATGGTTTGCTTGCTATTCCTGATTTATTTGAAAGACTACAACCCGGAAATGGCCAAATGAAAGTGATGCTCGGGGCAAGGTGGAGGGGCTCCCCTGCCCTCACTGGGCAAGCGTCCCACTCAGCACCCACATCTTCACCAGCACAGAGGCTCTTCAATCATTGAAGGTTTTTGTGGAGTTTCTACCACTCATGGTGTGTGATCTTGTGTAAACCTGAACAGGTAACTTCCTCTCTATGTGCATCATCCCTTCAGCCCTCAAATACGGGGGTGAGCGAGGGTTCAGGGAGGTGATGCCAGAGGAATGTGGTCTGTGCACACCACAAACACTCCGATGGTGGCCCCGCTGTCTTGTTACTGCTGCAACAGCAAGAAGTCATAGCTTCAAGATGACTTAGTTGCATAAGGTAAGAAATGAAAGGGACAGAAAGGTTTAGGGAGGTGTTTTCAATATTAAGATGCTGTCGGGTCCTGAACACTCATATTCAACATCTTAAACCATCTCTTGGGTCCTGCTCCTCTCCAGCTCCTCTACCAGCACCTTAGACCCACCCAACACCCTCAACTCCTGCCGCGACCTCCCCACAGGTCTCCTCTGTCCAGTCTTCCCCACACAGCCTCTCTACCACAACCAGAGAAAATTCCTTAACAGCAAGCCTAAAAATGTTCCTTTCTTAAAACCCTCCAGTGTCCTCGCATTGCTCACAGGACACCCAATGCTTCCCTATTGATGAAGATGAGAGAAATCAGTGGGCTGCTGCCCATCTTTCTCCAGCGCATCCTAAGTTTGCCACCCCAGGGGAGTGCTCGCTCCACTAGAGAGGAAGAGGAAGAAAGGCTGGGGCACAGCCTTGAGGTGGGGCTGTCTAATCTTGAAGCAAACAAGCATTCTTACCAGGGAGTGAAGAGAGGCTCTGTGAGAATAAAGCCAACGTAGCAGAAGGCGATATTTACAGTAGGGGATGAAAGTAGGCACCCAGCTGAACTTCTATGACTTTTCAGTTAAATGAATACATTTTCCTCTTTTTAAATTTCTTTATGATTGAAAAAAGGGTCTGAGGTTGTAGACATAACTCAGTGGTAGAACATGTGCTTAGCATGTTTCAGGCCCCCGGGTTTAATCTACAGCACCAAATAAAATAAAATAAAACTAACATAAGTAATGTAATCTAGCTGATTTCCACCCACTAAGTGTTGAATGCTCCTGGCTTTTTCATATTTAGTTTGTTTAAAGCTCTATGTGGAGAGTTTACTGTGAATAGCGCTGTCCAAACAGACATTTGAATAATCTTGGGGCCATATTCCTCAACTGAAATTACCCAAGTGATACAAAGGACTAGAATAGTGGAGCCTAGAAGGGAGCATTTGGAAATGTGTTGTCTACACACAAAACTTCCCTCTCCAGCCTGCCATACCTGTGTATCCTACAGGTATTTTAGACAAGAACACTGAGGCTGAAGTCTCCCAAGTTCTGGTTTGACGTGACAAGCTCCGGACATAGCTCCTCTCAGTGGATCATGTCTACCTCGTGGGCCACCTGAGTGCCACCAGTCAGGTGAGCAAAGTGGATGGAGTGACCCTGTCACTTTCCTTCCGCTTTCTCCCTAGCGAGTCCTATAGGCCACGTCACCCCATGGAATTCTGACTCACATTCTAGTCCAGCCTTCAAGACGCCAGCCACACCTACCCCTTCCTCATTCCCCTAGTTAACCACACCTCCTGTAACGCACAAAGAAAACTGAGGAGGGGAACTCACTTCACTTCCGTTCACACCACCGCCTCATCCACTTTTTATCCTACCTTCAATTTAAGAGGCGCCCTGTGCCATCTGATTCCAGATATAGAGATCAATCCCCCTTCCTCCAGGACTGTTCAGATCCTCCAGCCTGGTCTCCTCTTCCACGCCCCTCTCAGCTCCCGCTCCTTCCCGCTACCAGGCAAACTACGGGAGTCTCTCATTTTAAATAGAAAGCTGGCTCCTCTGAGTAGATCATCTCCAAGAAAAGAAGTCTGGCCTGTTTGATCACAGGGGAAATTGTCTCAGCACTGTTACAGGTATGTGAACAGTCACATGCTTTACGAGCAGCCAAGCATATTTTTTTCCCCTTTTAAATAATGCAGTTTCAACTCAAGGAAAAATAAACACGGTTCAAGTAAGTAAAGGCAATCATAGTATCTAATTCTGCACTAAAAAAAAAAAAAAATCCAGGTTATGTAATAAAGAAAATACAAAATTTTTAAACTGTGACATTACAAAGTTAGGGAAGAGCAGAAGAGGGGATAGAAGGAAATTGAATTCCTCATCCTCCTAGCAGTTGGCAGAGAATGTCAAAAAATGGAGGATTATTGTACAAAATAATTTTATATATATGGTTACCCTCCAGACTT
This sequence comes from Fukomys damarensis, assembly GCF_012274545.1. NCBI lineage: Eukaryota > Metazoa > Chordata > Mammalia > Rodentia > Bathyergidae > Fukomys > Fukomys damarensis. The sequence continues at coordinate 15,136,360 of NW_022900917.1, read as the reverse complement.
TCAAATGAAGAAAAGGCCAAAAGATTTGAAAGTCATTGCTTCCAAAAGGCAGGGGATTGTCATAGTATCACCTTTTTAGCACTATTTAAGTGTTAAAACTATAGGCACCTTTTCCTTTCATTAAAAAATAAACATTTTAAGAATGAGGCTAATGGAGAGAAATAGCATCAAGGAATATGTAATGAGATAGAAATAGACGGAACAGATTTGGATAGGCAATCAAGAATAAATTTGGCTCTATTTGTGATATATTTGAATTTTACTAGAAGTCTTTCATGAGTTACCTACATACTTAATAAAATGTAAAAGCAATAAAAAACAAAGAAGAAAGGTCAACTGGTGAAGATGGGTTGCATGAAACACAAAATGTTAAATACGTTGCTATCTTGATTGAGGGTGGATCAGGATTGAAAAAGCCCAAGTCACACTAGAAAACTGAAGAATGCATTTAGTTTAAAGACATCGCAAAATCCTCAGTTACCAGGGGCCATTCTTTAAAACATGTGTTAACTATCCACAAATCAAACATAAAAAATCCAAGAAATCTCTGAATTTCACCAGGAGCTCCGTGTGCTTTGTGGATGGTCTGTTCTGATGACCACTGGCCGGATTCTCCAGGCTTCTTATCTAAGGAAACCCAGATGTGATCACTGAGCTCTAAACATTCCTCACACTCACCCATGTGCCCTAATCATTTCTCTTCAAGGGACAGGGAGGAAATTAAGAGGAAATGGGGAACCAGTCGCTTCACAGGGCCCCAAACACAGCCACTGTGGGCAGAGCCTCTTATGTAAGTTGCCTCTGACACAGTCTCTCCAAATGCCTTCTCGATCCCCTTCCCTCAAACATGTAGCTTCGCCTTGGACCCCTAAGAATACCCTGGTTTATAAATCAAGAACACAAAACAGTATTCAGTCAAGAGACACTGGTTTTACCTTTTCAAATGTCCCTTCATCTCTAAAGTGATTGCAAAACAAAAAATCCAGAACATAGTGAGCCAAGGAAAAAGGGGAGCTCTAGATCCAGAACACAAAAGGAACCACAAAAGGGACCACAAAGGGATGGGGTGTGGAGCCACCTCCCCTCCAAACATCTCATAACGTGAATGGGGGTGGGGGTCCTGGGTTTGGGACCCCAGATCTGCTGTGAAAAGCACATCTTTAGGCACGTTGCTCAACCTAGAAGAATGTCACTTCCCTCAACAAGCCGGGAGAAATAACATGAAACACAGAGTAGATGTCCCTTTTGGGGCAAAACCTTTTTTTTTGTTTTGGCTGGTCTTTGGCCTCTTTGATAGCAGCTTTCCTCGAAGGGGCTTCTAAGGTCTCCTCTGTCCTTGTAGGAGGCTGAGAGATGCCCTTGAATTTCCTGAGCCCTGAAAGGCCAGGCTTAGAACATGTGATTATTTGGCAATGGCACCAGAAGCTGCAGGCTGCTGCACTTACCAGATGTAGTGACCACCTCCAGGTGAGCACTGCCGGCTCCCTGCTCCGAGGACTCCTGCGCAGTCCCACACATGTACACGTCACTGCTCATTCCAGTTCTCCCTGCCTCCCACCAGCCCTGCATGAGCAAGTGTCTTTCTCCTGCACAGACCACATCTATGCACCTGAACCCATCACTGTGGCTAGAAGAGGGATCAGGGCAGGGTCTGTGGGTAGTGGGAGAGGAAGAGAGGACTCATCACCATAAGAAGTGGCTTCTGCTTCCCTTTTGCCAGTCTTGAGTCTCCTGGCACCTGCAGATATAACATGTGGTGTTTTCCCTAATGGGGGAAAGAAGCTAGAATATATATATAGTCTCTCCACCCACTCACCCATCCATCCATCCATCCATCCATCCATCCATCCATCTACCCACCCACCCATCTACCCATCCATCCACCCATCCATCCATCCCTTCCTGCTCACCTAGAAAATTTCAAAGACCTGCAAAGACATCTCTTTCTTTAGCACACACTAGCCCTATGGAAGTCCCTCCTGGCTCTCTCCTCACCAGGTCACATTGAGAAGATGACACTGTGCTGCATACCAGGTAAATGGGCATGAGGCCTCTGTAGGTGGCAGGGCCCACAAATGCTGCACCAAGGCTGGGGGGAGGGAAATTGAGACACATCACTGCCTGTCTCCTGGACCATGGCCCTGCTTTGGAGAGAGTGGCCTGCAATGCAGTGCACAGTATGCTGGGCACAGGGCCAGGTCCTCTAGCACACTGCTATTTCCATGCACTGGGGACTTTTCTCTCCCCAGCACAGCAAATCCGTGGGTGGCCAGGCATCACTTACTGGTGTCTCCCGTGTCTCTAGGTCGGTGCTGGTTCTCACTATTCATTCCATATGTGTTTGCTGAGTGCAGGACAGTATGTGACAGGATGAAGCAGGAAGGGGTGCAATGAATATAGGACAAAATTCCTGATTTAAATTTAATTTCATTTTCAAATTGTAACATAAATTTTCTTTATAGACATCTTCGGGAGTAAAGCACCTCTGTCCTGGTTTCCTTTTGGAAGCAAAGAGGAAACAATTAGAAAGGAAACCATCTTTGGAGAAATTTGAAAATAGCCCTGGGTCTGAACCACTAAGTGTTCAGAGGGGCTTCGGAGCATAGTGGAATCAGACCTGGCCAGAGAGTGAGGAGCAGAGGGCTTGACCTGCCTCAAAGCAGTTCATCATGAGGGGAACTCTGAGCCCCATTTCCCAGGCACAAGGGAGGCTGGAGAGATGTGCAGACCTCATCTTTGCTAAAAGTGATCTCTCAGCATGGTTAGGAAAAAGAACCGGTGTTCAGTCATCACCAATTTCTAAACATTAAGTGCTATTTAAGTGCTTCTTGAAGTGTATGGGTTTGCTTAAGCCTTAAAGCAACCCTGAGAGACTGGAACTCTTATCCCCGTTTCGCAGATGGAGAAACAGAGACACAAAGAGGTTAGGCAAATTGTCCCATAGCGCATAATTTGAAAGTAGGAAAGCCAAGATTTGAAGAGCATCTCATTCCTGAGCCCGAACTCTTGCCCATAAGCCAGCTGTGAGGCTGCAGATCTGAGTCAATAAAAGGATTTTAAATGCTACATCATGATGTGCTAGACTGCTCAGGACTTAGAGCAGACTATTAGTGAGAAAAAAAAATCTCATAAACAAATGGCAAGAGGCAGAAATTCGACAGTCACCAAGGACTCTAAATGAGCCTCTTCCAACAGCAGGCATTGGCACACAGCTGGCACATGAGTAGTGGCCCTTCTTCAGGGGAACAATGACCTGCAGAGGACCCGCGAGGGACCAACACAAAAGTCCTGCAAGATAGGAGGGAAGAAATATGACTGATTATAGGCCAAAAATACATATATATGTGTGTCTGAAAAGTTACACCACGAAGACGGTTAAAATGGTGGATGTATCGATAAGAATATGCCCTCTAGGGGAAGGGGAAGTGGGAGAAGTAGGGGAAAGGAAAGAGGAGATGGAATTAATATGAGAAAATTAAAAATTGGAAACAAAGGCTTTGTGAATAGGGTGGAGGGGTTGAAGGGGGGCGGGGGAATGGGGAAAAAATAACAATCAAAATATATCATGTAAAGGTACAAACCTCCAATGATGAATGTCGGCATATTATATACCTAAAATGTGGCAATAAAACTAATTTAAAAGAAGAATATGTCACTCTGAAGGAATAGCTCAAAGACAGAGAGCTGGCAAAGTCAATGGGGAAAACAAATGCAAAACCATCACAAAAAGGAAAACAGCATCAGAAGAAAGGAGAAGAGATACTGCAAAATGCATCTGAAAGTAGAGGGCTTTCATATAAAGTCATAAAGGCCAAATAGTAAGGTAAAAACTTCCAAATTATCAAGAAAAAAGACATAAAACAAAGCTCCACAACATTCCTATTCATGAATGATTGTTTAAAATCATGGGAAGGAAAATGAGTAATGTATACCCTAAAGGGCTAAAGTCAAACTTAGCTTTATAAGTGCGGATATATAATGATCTGCAAGGCTAAGTTTTAAAAAGCAAGGTTCAAGAATGTGATCATTAATCACGACACGTCAACATTGATGGATTAAGAAACTCTTCGCTCTGGATGTGTCGGTGGGTGGCTGACAGGAGGCCCATCCTCGGAGGCTTGCAGCCTGGGCGAACAAAAAGACTCTTCCTGTGTGGGCGGGCCCTTTGCTGCTGTTGTCCTTGGACATCTGGACATCGGCCTCTAGGTCTCCAGTTTCTCCAGCCCTTCCAGAGCAACTCCCTGCCGGCGACTCTCCAGGGAGCTTCCAGGCCTTTGGCCTTGGACTGGTTTAAACTGAACAGCTACTGGCCCTTCCAGCTCTCCGGTGCACAGCCAGTAGGGGTCTCTCCGGCCTCTGATCCCTATGCCTACCCTCTAAGTCCCCTAGCATAATCATACATACATTTTCTATTGTTTGTGTTCTTCGAGAGACCCCTAACTAACACGAAGAAGTGCGCCTAGTGTGTGCTCATTTGTAAAATCGACGGGCATGTGGAAATGTGCAGAAAGAACACAGGCACCAAGTCATGAATAACAGTCGTCTCAAGGAGGGAAACTGGGGAAGGAAAAGTTACTTTTCAACGTGCATACTCTTGTGCTGTTTGAATTTTACCACTATCACTTCAAAAAGAAAAAGAAAGGATGTGTATATTTAAGTCATCAAGAAAGTGTAAAAGTATGGCCAGGAATTTAGCTCAGTGGTTCTGCCACCTGCCTCTCAAGTGCAAGGACCCGAGTTCGATCTCAAAAATAAAAAGAAAGAAAGAAAGTGTAGAAATAAAAACCACTGAATGATGGAAAGCTCTAGGGTCATTTCTTGGGTTGAGAAATTACAAATATATCAAGGCCCCTGGACTCCTATCTGAATGAAATCTGCTCTCGTCTGCAGATTGATCCAGGTCTCACCCCTCCCTCCCCCAGCGGCCCGACTCGCAGCACATTATTAGACAACTTCAGCCTTCTGAAGTCCTCCCATCCAGTCCAGCTCATGTGCAGGTGTAAAATGCTTCCACAGGTACAATGACGATGCCTGATGTGCTAAATAACTCAACTTAGTCAAGTTTCGGCCCAGAGGGCAAGTGGCAAGTGGCTCTTCAAGCTGCCCAAGGAAAGGGAGTTGCCGCATATCTCTGCTGAGTTTTCTCCACTTACAGGAAAGTAAGGAGCAGACACAAGTGCTGTCACGGCTGCTGAGGCCCGCTGTGCTACAGTCTACACCCTGGCACCCTGGGAAATCTCAGCTGTGGAACTGGGGTCACAGGCTCAGGAGGAGGCCCCTTAATGATTCCTAGGAACACCTCTTTCTCTGTACTCTAAGGGTAACTTTGTGGGGGCCAGTTTTGTGGTGGACAATACCTAGGCTACAGAAACAGGTACCTGCTTGTTGAAAAAGAAACCAAACGTCAAGTGCCACATTTCATTTTTTCATCAAGAGCCTAAACTTCCCAAATGGAAGCCATTCTTTGATCTATTCTAAATGAATCTATCTCACCAGAGTCCGGGCTCTGTGGGGCCAAAGGCTAAAGCACACACGTGCGCACAATCACAAGGCATGGTTAACAAGGACAGCAGCAATGGCCTCAGTGAAGAAAAGCAAGCTTACCAGCTGTGCCAGCTGTAGAAACTCAATGAAGACATCACTCCTCAAGGCATTTGGGTCTGCAGTTACTGAAAAACATGGACGAAGAGCAGGGTTAGCACTGGCCAGGCTGAGCCTTGTCTTTAAATGCCCTGGGGCGCCCTCCATGCCTGCCAGCACTCTGTGGCTTCACTGACAGAAGTGAAGGTGGTGACCTCTCAAATAAAGGAAAATCCACAAAGCCCAGGCAGGCTGACACAACACAACCCATGGCAACAATTCAAGGAGACAGTGCCCCAGAATCTCACCTCGTGTGTGCGCACCCACACTGCATACCTGTCTTGCCACCCTACTGGGATGAACCTGCAGTTAACATGAAGAAGCAAAAAGATCTTAAGGGATGGGTCAAGCTACTTTACTGAGACATGTGTGATTTGAAAAATTTAAAACCAACCACAAACACCAATGGAGAACACCTCTTTGACTGATGGGAGCTCTCAAAAGAAAACTCCAAAAATGACAAGGCAGTCAGAGAAATTTAAAGTACTTCATCAAGCCTTGGTAGCATATGCTTCTAATTCCAGTCTTGGAAGGCTGAAGCAAGGATTGCAAGTTTAAAGCCAGTCTAGGCAACTTAGGGAGACCCTGACTCAAAAAAAAAACCCCAAAAAACCAAAAAATAAAAAACAAAAAAACAAAAAAAAAGAAAGAAAATGGCTGGGGACATAGCTCAGCAGCAGAGTAGTTGCCTAATACGTCTGTGGCCCTGGGTTCAGTCTTCAGCACTGCAAAACATAGTAATAGTAATAATATGCCCAGAAAAATACTCCTCCTTCCCCCAGAGCTCCAGACAGCAGTAGCCAGGTGTTGTGGCCTCTGCAGTGGGGCAGACACTCGCCTGAGAACGTGGGCCCCATGGTGCTTCCTCCTCCCTCCTGACTCCTCTCCCCTCCCAGTCTGCCTGGACCCTGCACTTGGCATCCTTACCAAACTGCTTTCAAACTTCTTTTCTTTTCTTTGTTGTTTTACTGAGTTCGTCAGATCATCTCCACTAGCATTCAAAACTAGCCCCGCCTGACTTGGTTGTAGGATGTGTCTGTCTAACAAGGTCATCTTTTGAAAATAAACTAAAAGAGGGAGTCCTGGTAACACCAGAGACTTTTGCTGGGCACGGTGGTGCACACCTGTAATTGCACCACTCCGGAGCTGAGCCATGAGGACCCTGGTGAGTTCAAGGCCAGCTTGAACTACATAGCAAGACCCTGTTTCAAAAGCAAAAACAAAAAAACAAGAGAATTTTATGAAAATCATTCCCTCTCTTCTGGATGGTAGCTTCAGGGGTGATGGGGGGCCTTGCCTTATATTCTGGACTTGATGTGGCACATGGGCTGACCAACCTTGCATTCCTTAGCATGGATTACTAGGGTTGGGGAAAGCTGTTGAGAAAAGGATTCATTCAACTAGCACTTGCTATGTGACTACGAAGTACCTGGTACTGGCCAAGCACTTTGTATATTTTAGCTCATTTAATCTTCATAATAGACCCTGAGGGAACTATTACCTCTATATTGCAGATAGAGATACTAAGATTGGAGGACCCAATCTCACATGGCCAGTGAGGGATAAAGGTGGGTTTTGAGTCTGGGTCTGACCCCAGAGCCCACACTGAGTCGTGACATGTAGCAACACCATCCCCCCATGTGACCTGGCCCAGGAGGACACACAAGACACCCCAGTGACACTGATCATGAGCCGGCCATGAGAGCACATCCTTAAGCACCGTGATCTTTTGTGAAAGTTCATGTTTTGCTAAGATTTGAGAAAATAAACTAAGAGAGAATGGAAATTCAGAAAAGCTTACATTTTGAGCTTGAAAGGGCTCATCTAACAGATCTAAAAAGAGATACAGGCTCTGTTATAAAAAACAAATGGGAGGGCTGGGGGTTTAACTCAGTGGTACCACCACAGAAGGTCCTGAGTTCGATCCCCTGTACCAAAAAACAAATGGGAAATTGATGGCTTCTAGAAACTTGGCTGTGTTTAAGAAAAATGTCCAGTCATGAAAAACAGTAAGGTGAATCTACAATTGCTGATGTAGAATGGCCTCTAACATACATATTTTAAGAGAGGAAAGTTATTATACCAAATAATAAGCTTTTCTCTTTAGCTATGAAGGACATTAGTGTGATATTTGGTAAAGTTTAAATAAGGTCTCTAGGGAAGAGGGAAAGAAGAGAAAGAAACGAAAAAAATAGGATAAAAGGAAAAATGGAAACAAAGCTGTAGTAAATAAAGATAGGAAGAGGGGTCAAAGGGAGGGGAGGGAAAGGGGAAGAAAAGAAGAATAAAGGTATATCATGTTCAAATTGACAATGTGAAATAGGAAGAAAAGGGCTAAAGGTGTAGAGGAAGTGGGAAGGGTAATAAGGGAAAAGAAAAAAAATGAGAAAATGAAAAAATGGAAATAAAGTCTTTGTAAATAGGGAAGGGAGGAGGGGGTGAAGGGAGGGCAGGGACAAGGGGAAAAAATGAGAACCAAGACCTGTCATGTAAAGGTCCAAGATCCCAATGATGCATGTAACTGTACTGTGTACCTAAAATGTACCCATAAACTCAATGAGGAAAAAAGATGTATCATGTACAGGTACAAATTCTATATGATGAATGTTACTGTTATGTATATCTAAAATGTACCAATAAAATTAAAAATAAATAAATAAGCTCTCCAGGCAACGTTATTATATAGATGTTGATTTCCTGAATTTGATAACCATACTGTGGGTATGAAGGAGTGTCCTTGATCTTAGGAAAGACATGGAGAGGATAAAATAACAACAACAGCAATAACAACAATAAAACAACAAAGGAACGCCACACTGGCACTTCAGAAGAAACATATACACATTCAAAACATGCACATATGCACAGGGAGGAACAATAAAGCAAATGTAAAATGTTAAGAATTGCCAGCCTGCGGTATGGTATGTAATGAGTTCAAGGCCAGCCTCAACTAAATAGTCAGACCCTGTCTCAAAAGCAAATCCCATACGCAAGACACGGGGAAGTGTTCACGTCCAGAGAGCTGGGCATCTGGGTTGAGAGGGAGACTTCTCTTTCATTGTGCATTGTTTTGTATAGTTTATATTTTTAAAAGATATTATGCATATAGATAAATTTCTAGTTTTAAAAACTTGATGGGCCAGGGATTTAGCTCAGTCGTTCCGCCACCTGCCTTGTAAGTGAAAGGACCCGAGTTCGACCCCTGGTACAAAAAAAAAAAAAAAAAAAAAAAAAAACTTGAAATACTTTAATTCCAATTTCACTCTCCTCCGCTGCCCCTTGTGTGACAGCTTAGTCTGGAGAGCGACGCTGTTGCTGCGGGAAGAGTCCCTGTGAGGACCGAGGTGGGAGTCTCCATTGCGTTGCCGGCAGACACCTCTGCGGTCTCAGGAGCGCTTTCCCATCCGTGGCTCAGCTCCTGTCTCCAGTCTGTCTTGATCCCAAGGGTGAATGGAAACACAGAGCATTGTTTAAACCCAATATATATGACTGCGCACATATATGAAATGTCCAGAACAAGCAGATCTAGGGAGATGGATCAGAGAGCCGTGGCCAGAGACAGTTGTGGGGAGCACAGGGTGACACCGCTACTAGGCATGAGGCTCCTTCTGAGGTGACAGCAACATTCTAAGTTATTAAACTATTGGATTGTGATGGGTGCATGATTAGACAGGGAGCTTTAAAAACCACTGAATTATATCCCTCAGATGGATGAGTTTTGTGACGTGTAACTTCTATTTCAGTACCTCTGCTTTAACAATTCCAAATGCATACCGTTTTGCAAATACTGTTCCAACTGGGCCCTCCTCTCCTCTGCCATAGATGTGGTCATTGCCAGATAGTACTTCGGTGGGAAGGGCGGCAGGCAGCTTCCAAAGACCCGCCTGAGCTGGAAGATGAGAACACACAGGTAAGGCAAGCGAGCCTCTAATTCAAGGATGCTGAGATGCTAAAGCCTCTGCAGCAAATCCCCTTTTCAGTAGTCAAAAAAGGAAGACAGGATAACTTGATTTTCTTGAGGAAGAACAAGATGTTCAGACATCACAGACTGGTTTCGGTGTATATTTGGATTTTTAATTTGTTTACAAGACTACATACAGCTTACACCATACATTTCCTTAATTCATTCCTTACCAATGTCATCAGTGATTACAGTCAGAAATTTAGTTGCCCAACCCTGCCTTCACCAAATATCGATTGCTGTGCTATCACCATGAACACCTGAAACTTGGCTAGTCTGAATTGAGATGTGCTATAAAATATAGTCCATATTTCAAAAACCTAGTTCAAAGAAGAGAATGAAAAGTATCTCTGATAATTTTTATGATGATTACACATTGAAATGATAATACTTAAATTAAATATAATACTTAAATACAGCATTAAAATTAAATTCACTTATTTCTTTTTAATGTGACTACCAAAGAATTCTAAATTACATATGTGGTTCATATGATACTTCTGCTGGATAATGCTGGCTATAGACTTCCTGGAAGGCTGACAAGCAACCCCAAGGGAAACACCTCCCTCTCACCTACCCACATAACAGCCAAACCATGATGACAATTACTTTCTTGGAAGATGCACAACAAATAATTTGAAGATAAGAACCAAAAGTGTGTCTTCTCTATTTCAGCCCTATACTGGCAATAGCAGCCTGAAAGTGAGATAAGATCAAACTCTTTGCAACAAGAGAAGCTGAGTGTGGTGGTGCATACCTATAATCCCAGTGCTAGAGAGGTTGAGGCAGGAGGATCGCTGCAAGGCTGAGCTATGTAGTGAGTTCAAGGCCAGCCTGAACTACATAGTGAGACCCCGTCTTTAAAAAGAAAGGTGGGGGTGAATGGGCCAGAAACCCAGTTAGGTATTAACATGGTACTTCTGGAGCAGGAGGGCTGAAATCTTAATATTACCATAGTCTGTGAATTAAATAAAACAAAAGCCAGTCAAGATGAAACAAAGCTTCAGACAGATAAGAGTTTAAATTTAAAATTAGTTTTGCCAGGCGTGGTGGCTCACGCCTTTAATCCCAGCACTCGGGAGGTTGAGGCAGGAAGATCGCTGTGAGTTCGAGACCAGCCTGGGCTACATAGTGAGTTCCAGGTCAGTCTCTACTAGCGAGACCCTGTCTCAAAAAACAAAACAAAACAGAATAAAATTAGCTTTAATTGCCTTTGTCACAAAGATGGTGCATTTCTGGTAAGTTTGCCTTGCACAGACCCTGACTTCCTAGTACACGGGGAATCTGACCCCCTCTCTCCACCCCAGCACCATCACTCTGACCCCAGCCTTTGTCCTCAGTCGTAGAGTCCCACTGTTGCTTCCCAAAGTGTCTCAGCTTCTGCCCTTGACCGCGTCAGGGATTTCCTGACACAGCACCTACAGTGACCCTTCAAAAAGCCTCAGTCATCACTGTGCCGCCCTGCTCAAATCCTCTGGGACTTTCCCGTCTCACTCAAGAGAAAGCCATAATCTTTCTGATGGCCTAGAATGGGACCATCCAATACGGTGGCCATTAGCCTTAACTATTTGAAAAACTTAAATTATTTAAAGTAAAGTAAAATTTTAAAATTCAGTTCCCCAGTTGTACTAGCTACATTTCACATGCTCACTGGCCACTTGAAACATGGCGAGGTGCTACTGAGTCAGACAAAGTAGATAAAGGGCATCTCCATCAGCACAGAAAGTCCTGCTGAACAGAGCTGGTCTAGAAAGGGTATTAAATGTCTGTTGGAGAAACTTAGCTCCCTGACACATTTTGTGTAGTAGTCATTTGATTTGGGGGGGGCAGGGGAGACCAGGGATCGAGCTCTGGTCCTTGCACTTGCGAGGCAGGCAGCAGAACCACTGAGCTAAATCCCCAACCCGTCATTTGGTTTTTAGAAGATTTTAGTTTGATGCTAGCATTTATTTTTATGCTTTGAAACGTATAAAAATGTACGCCTTAGAGAAAATACAAAATATTCCAGGCACGTTGTGAAACAGCTTTGTGATTTCTTACAGAGCCAAACACAGTCTTACTATATAATCCAGCAATCACATTTCTAAGCATTTAACTAGCTGATTGGAAGATTATGTCTACACAAAAACCTGCCTGTGAGGGGTACAGCATCTTTACTCATAACCCTCCAAAACTGAAAGGTCAGAGATGTCCTTCACTGTGTGAGTGAACAAACAAATTGTGATACACCCATATCAGAGAATATTATTCAGTAGTAAAAGGAAATAAACTATCAAACCCCCAGAAGAGCTAGATGAACCTTAAGTATATATCGCTAAGTGAAAGAAGACAGTCTGAAAAAACTATGCACTATATGGTTTTAGTTATATGACATTCTGGAAAAGGCAATTAATGTAGAAAGAGGAAAAGGATCAATAGCCACCAAGGGCTTGGGGAAGGGGGATATTGAATAGGTGAAGCACATGCAATTTTCTTAGGGCAGCACAGCTGTTGTGTATGGGACTATAACTGTGGATACAAGACATTATGAATTGTCGAAACCCACTGAACTTTACAATACAAGGTTAATAGATGCAAATACTTTTAATGCCCACTTAGGAAGCTGGGAGCTTCCCAGAATAGAATACAACATGTGACAAAACAATCTAATTATAGCATAAATGTATAAAACAATCTCACTGGAAGGGATGAGGGGAGAAAGTGGCGGCCTAAGTAACAAAAATGAGGGGAATCTGGGAAACTAATGGGCCAGCAACTAAGTACAGAAGACCGTGCTCCAGTTGATAAAGTGGTTTCCCATGGGAATCCAGTTTAACAATTCTACTACTACTATGAGTGTTTACGGAATCAAACAAGTAAATGATTGGCAAATGGTGGGAGTCAGGTTTCCTCTTGAGGTTGTGGGAGTTCATAGATAATAAGAGGCTAGGGCCGGGGAGTTAGCGCACTGGTTCCATCACCTGCCTTGAAAGCTCAAGGTCCCAAGTTCAATCCCTGGTACCAGTTAGTACAAACTTATTGTATGCCTTACGGTAGACAGAGATGGAATCATATAGAAATACTTCTGAGCCTGTATACATGGTCTGTGGCCATGCTTAGGCCTGTACACACCTCTATGTCTTGCTCTGCAGGCGAGAGGGCCTACACCTAACAACATGGCAGTCTCAGTGCACACCTAGCCCCTGATCTTACTTCTCATGCCATTCTCCAATAAAAGCAGTCAGGGATCCATGGAGAAATGGCTGATTCTAGGACTGAGATGGGAATACACAAGATGATCCCAGAGCATCTGGAACCATCAGAAAGTAAGGAAACACTAAAAAATAAAAAAAGAAAGAAAAGGAAAATAATGAACAATGGGGATGTCAGAGAGATACAGGAGCAAACTGAGAGAGCTCCTCAGGCCCACGCTAGGAAACTTGGATCAGCAAAGTAAAGTACTATTGACACATCACCCAGAGTATAAATACCCATCATCCTGTACAGATGTAAATTATTGAATAAATGAACAGGAGGGTAGAGACACATCTGAGCCGAAGAGTTCCTGATCATTTATGTAGATGCTCGTTCCTCAACATAGGGAAGCATAAATCGCGGCTCTTTGAGGGTGGGTGCTCTTTAAGTGACTTTCTTCCAAAGAATGCACTAGAAAGAGAGGGAAGAGAGAGGGGCACCTTGCTTGGAGAAACGTGACTGACACTTCCCCAACTGTGTCACGGGCGACAGCAACCATGCTAAGTAACACGGAAGGCAGGCACCGTGCCGAGGTGCGATTAGAATGGTGTTTCACCTTTGGGGTCTTCCCTTCCATGACCCTCATCCACTCTCGCTATGTGGTAAAATACAAGATTTCAGCAGAAGGACGTTTCACAAAAACTGGAAAAGCCCGAGAAATGCTCAGAGTCAAAGGAGTTCTGGGAGATTCAGTGACTAAATGTAATATGGGGTCCCGCCTCAACTCCTGGGACAGAAACAGAAAATTAGGCAAAGACTAACGAGTCCGAAGAAATTGTGCACTGTAGTTAATAACAATGCATCACCCTGATTCACTAATTGTAGCAAATATTCCATACAAATGAAAATGTTAGTAATAGAGGAAACTGGGTAGACAGCACATGGGAACCTTCTGTACTATCCTCTCTGTAAACGAAAACTGTTGCCCGGAAAATTCAGTTTACTTAAAAAAAAAATGGATATTCTGGCTTCTCTTGGAAAGTCAGAAGATCCGGAATCATTGGGTTCACATTCTCAGGCTGCCCCATGCCCACTGCCTCTCCCCTGAACCTCATCTCGTTCAAATTACTCTCCTGACTCTTGTCAGCCTTTTCAACCTCTCTTCCAGCCCTAGTATAAAATATTATAGCAGCAACTGTGCTTCTTTCAAGCTCAAGAAAATGTTCCTGCCATACCAGAGACTGTCAAGAGGCACTCCAGATGGAGCTCCAACCCAGGCAGGGCTGCCCAAACAACCTGGGATTTATGTATTCCATCTCAGCTAATCCCATTCAACAGAAGCAAAAGTGTGTCTTCTTTGCATGCAATTACTCCTTGTTTAGCTGATTAAGTGATCTTTAAAAAGCAGTTGTCTTCCTTGGCATGGGTTCATGAATGTCACAGATGCTCCCAAATTAGTTCTCATCACAGCAGGCTTGAGACAACTGGGCTGCTTGAGTTATCTATCTATCTGGAGGGACCTCTGACCCTGAGGCCAAGAGCTGGGGAAAAGCCAACAGTGATTAAGGTTGTGATACTCACCACAGGCAAAAGCCTCCCCGCTGACTTCTCAAGGAACCTTTTGCCTCCCTTCTCCAACACTCCGGGGAAAGAGACACATACCACACACTGGGCAGTGAAGTTGGCCAAAAGCCAACCATCAACCCCAAGTTCAACTCTTCCAACATGGAACCTTTTCCATGGGCCCCAGATGGCACATAGTTTGGTTATGAAAGCCTCCAGCGTACTGAGGATTACCTGGCACTGGAGTTGAGCTCAATAAAACATTTTTTAAAAGCAAAACTCTTCTGCTCCCTTATTATGAAGCATTTTATTTGTTTGAAGTATTCCTTTTTTTTTTCCTGGAACACTACATTCCCGCATTTTTTAAATCCCAGAACGATCCACACCAGTGTTCAGATCTCATGTAGTTTGACCTTTTGTTTATTTGCTTTTTTGTTGCTGTTCTTGTTGTTGGTACCAGGGATTAAACCAGGAACCTTGCTCTCCCAAGACAAGTGGCAGCACCACTGAGCTAAATCAGCGGCCCCAGTTCTGCCTTTTGACATGAACAGGACTGTGCATACCAGCTGGAAATGTCCCCTCCTTTCCTGTCTTACACAGTCCCCATACCTACCCCTGAGCCATGTAGAATTAAAAATATGCACGGTGTTCTTCCTACACTCTAACATCGACTCATTTACCACACCTCTCCAAGCCCCCTTGTCATCAAAGCCCAGAGTCACCAGACGAAGGGCCACAGCTCAGAGCAGACTGACTTGTAGCATCGAAACACAAAATAGCACAAGAATCAGAGAAAGATATTTTATGCAATTAAGGGGGACTTTCTGGGAGAGGTGGGCTTTGAGAAAGCACTGGTTCCTGAAAGGCGGACAAAACGAAGAATCTTCCCAAGCAGAAGTGACTGCCCTCGCCTGAGAGGAGCAGATCTGAGTAGGGGGATGGGAGGATCCAGACGGGTCAGCTCTTGACAGGGAGGTGTGTGGAAGCAGTGTGAGGGGCTTGCACAGTTTTCTCTTCCTGCTACAGTGTCCTCTCCATCTTTCCTGACTCGCCCCCATTGCCGCGTCTGATGTTGGCTGAGTGCAGGAGGCAGGCACCTGTGCCCAGCGCCCACACCGCTGACACAGGGTGCCCTGATCCGTAACTCTGGGCTGGATTTCTTGACATCCATTTAAGAAGGGTGGTGCACATCAGGGCACAGACATTGATCAAACTGGTTCTATGCGTCCAAAAGTACAGAAAGAAGCTGGGCCAGGCAGTTCACACGGCAGAGGGACAAGCATCGCTCAGCAGCAGCGGGGCATGAGGCCAGCCCTTGAGGGAGCCTCACCAGGCCAAAGGGCTGCAGGTGACAATGCCAGTGAGAGTGGGACTCGGCTGACCTCACAGTCACACAACACCTCTCCCCTGGGTACAGTCTTGTACACATTAGCTCTCAACATACCCTGGCTGACAACGAGGGGCCAGCTCACCGGGGCGGCAGCTGCTCCACAACCCCAGAGTATCTGATATGCACAACATAACTCAAGTTTTCAGCCCAAAATTACAAGTGGTAAAGCCATAGTCTTCACATAATTTAACACAGTGCATAGGATACAACAGGAGCTTTGTAAGTTTTTAAAAATATGGTGGAAATAAACTTATACTCACCACACAAGGGGGGTGCTTTCTGATTCATTTTTTACAGTGCTTTGTATTGAGTCAGATTAAGAATTTTGGAGACGTTTCACATCCTCCATAGAATGGGAAGAATAAAACCCAGCAGGGAAGTGATTGGGGAATGTCACCCAATCTTTCAGCATCAGACAAGATACAGGAGGCAGCTGAGGGTGCCCCAAATGGTACACAGGACATTCCTACATCAGAAAGTTGTTTGTTTTTCGGAAACTCAGATTTAACTGAGGGCCCCATATTTCTGCTTGTTAAATCTGGTGGCCCCACGCAGAGTCCTCCCTACGAGACGAGAGGGATGACCACGATGGTGACGACGATGATGATGATGACCATGGTGATGTACACGGACCTTCCAGGCCTTGGCAGCAGCCGCCACAAAACCCTGTGCCCAGAACTCTGGCGGCAGAAAGTGAGCCAGGGCTGCCTGGGGCAGGGGTGCATGAGAGGACCAAGGGCAAAGAGGCCAGGGCAACTTCCCAGTGAGGGAATGTTCCTGTAACTTGATTACAGTGGGGTGAGTGTACATATTTACTAAATTTCGTCACACTGAACACCCCAAACTGGGGGATTCCGTTAGCATTCCAAAATATGGGGAAAGCAGCTGAGATGTTTCTCACTCACTAGATTCGATTATTTTACTGGTAGGATTTTTGTCAATATAATAAAGAAACACATAATGTAATGGGTCAGAGCAGGGTCACAACAGTTTAACACTGGACAAACTGTCTGAGTGCTTCTTCATTTCTTAATGAGGCTAATTATAATCCTAGCTCCTAGGACTGCTGTAAAAATTACACGATGCAAATTAATTTATGTAAAGTGCTTGGCGCTGACTGTGCCACACTGAACTGCTTAATGGTTAACTGTTGCAAATTAAGATTAAATATCAACAGCCACCTAAATCCTAACAATTTCTTTAAAATGAAGTTGTTCGTTTAGAAAGTAGAACAAAAAACAATAGCTGCAAAGTGAAGGGAAGCTGAAAAATGGACAAGAAATCTCTACTTCAGAGTTTTGAAAAGTCTGGGATATATATGTTCATTATACCTACTTTGTACAGCCCCACAGGCAGGCAGTGAGTTGAGGCGGTTTGATATTTTAGGGCCCATTGCAATGAATAACAGTGTCTTGTTCATGACTCTCAAATAAGATGATCAACAAAAAAGTCTTTTCACTTTATGTCGCTGGTTCTGGACCTACTATAACTAACTTGGCCCTTCTAACTTTTCCTGACAATAAGTATTTTCTTGACTCTGTTGGTTAATGAGGACTAGATTTAGGAATTCTAGAACTCCTGAATCAGCAGATATTTACTGAGCATGCTACAATGTACCAGGCTTAGAGAAACTGCCCTGCTTGTCCCCAGCACCATAGCAGGTTGATACTCATAACCATTTACAGTGGACCCTCAAGTTACAACCAGCCTGACATATGAACAAGTTGAGTTACAACTGGAATTTTAGTTTTAAGTTAGGAACAAGTTATGACCCGGATGCCGGCTGCTGGTGCTTCCAGATGGTCTCAGATACAGATCTAACCCTTAAAGAGTTCTGGAACGAACATCACAGCATCCTTTCCTGTGTGGCATCCATTGAGGAGTCCTGGGCCAGTGTCTCTCTAAGGACACTGAGATCTGCCTGGAAGAAAATGTGGCCTAAAATTATACAGGAGAGAGACTTTGAAGGCAATTGACCAACTTGAGTTACCACCAGCCTTCAGGAACGAATTGAATTTGTAAGTCAAGGGTCCAACGTACTTGCTTGCTATTTCTGGCAAGAAAACTGAAGGTCAGAGAGGAGCCAAGCAGCCAGCATCGGTCAGTCTATCCCAAGTTCTCCTGCTACCCCTTCCTCATTCTCATGTCACAGCAGAGAAGACACACAGGGTGGGAGAGCACAGTCTGACCTATGTCTTCCAAAGTCCAAAACACGGGTCCTTTCTTTTCCCATCTGCCTGACTGCAGCCCTCACAACTCCCCAGATGGGTTTTGGTCAAAAGAAGCTCCTTGCCTTCAGAAATCTGAACTCACATACTTTTTCATTCAGTCATTCGTCAGTCATTCCTGAGGGCTACTGGGTCACAGGCACCAGCAATACAATTTAGCTAGTGATCACATTACAACCGTTTCCTTGTTAACTCAAAAGACATACTTTAATCATACCTTGAAAACCATTATCTTCCAAGGAAGTACGATGTAAAAGCAAGAAGGCTCACGATGGTGACATTTTCACAGTTGCAAAGTCAAACGGAAGACGGTCAAATAAAATCTGACAGTCTACTCAGGAGAACCTCCGAGGCTGTGTGAAATGGAGCCCACCACAGACACAGACCCGGCACCCTATCCGGTAGGCTGGTGGGGACCACGAGGCTGGAAGAAACATCCGTGTCTTCCTCGCACACCTGTAGGAGCCCACATGCATTCATCTGGGTGCGCGTCAAGAAATTCACAATCAGTCCTTACCCAGCCCAGTTTAAGATTAGGAACCTAGGGCCAGAAAAATCAACGTCTTGCAAGAGTCACACAGCGAGAGTCCTAGAGCTGTCCTAGGGTGGGAACGCTGTGCCCCGCCTCCGCCCCCTCACCTGCTGGTTCCAACGGTGCAGCTGGCTGTAGCGCACCCTGCAGAAGAGGAGCCCGTCCAAGTACACGGAGTACAGCTGCAGACACAAAGACTGGCGGTGAGCAGTGTCGGTGTCCGGACCACATCCCCTGCCCCGCCCCCCGGGCCCAGCCCGACCCGGGCCCCAGCGCACCACGTAGCGACCCCCCAGCGCG
>NW_022900917.1:15089552-15116844 GCF_012274545.1 Fukomys damarensis | reverse complement strand
GTGCTCCCGCTCGCCCCGCCCCCGGGTGGGTGGTGCCCACTCTTCGGACAGTTGCCTGTCACGCCCCTGCCACGCCCCCAGAACCCTGCAATGTCCCTAGCTGCTACCTTGCTGGGTGCACAGCCAAAGGTCTCCAGCGCCCGAGGCAGGTGACAGGTGGGCCAGGATGCAATCAGGATGGAGCGAAACCCTGGACGCCAGAGCCTCCCTACGCCAGGTTCTCCTTGGAGTCTGGAATTTTGGAGGTCCCTTGAGGGGGCAGGGTTGTGGCGGGGGGGCTGGGAGAGTGTCCAGGGTTTTCATCAGATTTTCAGGGTTCCTTGAATCCACAAAAGTTAAGAATCATGGCTGCACAATGAAGGAAAAAGCACATTAGCTATAGATTGTTCTTGAAATTGGCAAAAAGAAAGTACATCTGCATGTGTATGTGTGAATATAGGTATGCATGTAATAAGACACCATCACTAACATGATTACTCTAATACAATCAATAAAAATAAATTCATAGGGTAAGTGGTCCATCACAGAAAAATTTTGGTGATGTCTTTAGCAACTATTTATCTTTTAATAAATATAAAAAAAGAAAGACTTTAAAAAGGACACGCCCGCGGCCCCAGCCACATGCATGCCCCTTACCAAACATGGCTTTGGGGGTGCTGGCTCTCCCCAGCAGTCCCGGGTCCATCCAGGCTGCACTCCAGGATGGCAGTCTGGTCCCTGCGCGGCTCAGATCAGAGGGTGGCCCGGATCAGAGGGCGCGTGTGGCGCGCACTTAGACCTGCCTGGACTCTAGCTGCTGACCTTTTCTGCAGTGGGTGCCCTGGTGGCCTTAAAAAGTGTTTGCTGACCCTGGCCGCGGTGCGTGGTGAACTGTACCCTGTGACTTACCAGCTCTGGGTAACCTTGTTAGATGGAGCACGATATACGTAACCCTGCTTCAGGACTCAGCCTTTTTTCCCCATTAACATATTAGAAAGTTCAAAAAAACATGGAAGTGAGTTGGACCTTTGACCCCTGAGACGCTCTGGTTTCAAACAGGGGTTGAGCCCTACTAGCTGGACTCGCATAAATACAGTTGATTCGCTGGACCACCTGTCCTGTTTTTTCAACCGTTTCTCGTTTGTAGTTGCAGTGAAATAAAATCTTTCTAATTCTCTTATTTTAGTTAAATCAGAAAGAAGTCCCCCCACCCTGCCCCTGCCATGGTCAGGGGATGGAGGGGGGGCAGCAGTCCATGCATGGACCTGTTTCGCGCAGGAGGTGGGCTGGCCCCATTCTTCCCCTGACTTTTAATCTGCCGATAACTTTGCCTGGGAAGCTTTACAGCAACATGCTACCAAGGCCAAAACAGGCACCGCAAGTGAGGGCCTCTTCAAGATCACAGGGCATTTTTCACACAACTGAGTAGATTACTGCAGGATTTAGAACCAAATGAAGTCCTGTGAGACGCCTGTCACCCCTGGGATGAGGGCTGGCTACTGCAGGGGGAGCCTGAGACACGATTACTGTGGTCTATGCCCAGCCTACACGGTGCCCTTTAATTTCCACAGAGAACTGTGACCTGGGAACCACTAACCACTTTAGCTTTACAGAAAAAGGAACTGAGACTCAGGGCTGTGCAGTGTGCGACAGAAGTGCCATAATGCAGAGGTGAAAAGAAGGCCGCAGGGGTTCACCTCCCAGCTCTGTGGCTCCCAGATGAAGGGTCTTGGGCAAGTTAATGGGCTTTCTAAGCCACCGTTTCTTTTTCTCAGAAATTGTTTTAATAACTGTACTCACTTCAAGGGAATTTTTGGTCCAAGGTGGATGGGTGGTAGGAGTTTTTCTCCTGCCTGTGGATCACTGATGATAGGGAGGCACTAAGGCTAAAGACATCCCTGAATGCCTCCTGGGGAAAGGCTGACTGCAGAGTCCCTGGGATCTGGTCCATTCTTCAGGTCAGCAAAGCAGAGCATCCTTATCAAGCAGAGATGTGGCCCCTGCCTTCCCAGGAATTTTCTTTTACCTAAAAGACTGGGCCCTGGCTCCACCCCATGGCAACGTCCAATCAGGGCCATTTCCTCCCTTTCACTGTGCCCACCCTCCCTACAAACTAAAGTGGAATAGGTCCATGCTCTGTGCAGGTCCCTGACCTCCTCGGTCCCTGACCTCTGTTCCTACCCTGGAAGTTCTTCACTCGTTCAGCCAGGGGACATCACTGAACTTCCCCGGTGTTCCCCACACTTGGCGCCCAGTACTCTCACATGACAAAGACACTTTTCCAGGCCGGAACTATTCTGAACACTTTACAAGGATGAAGACATTTAATTTCCCCAACCGCCTGAGGGTTGGTACTGGTATCATCCTCATTTTACAGATGAGGAAACAAGCATAGAACAACTAAGAAACTTGCTCCAAATTGCAGATTTGCAGGTGGTGGGGTGGGTGTATAAGAAAGTTGTTTGATTCTGAATGCCAGATTGAGGCATTTTCAAGGGTTCCTGGATAACCTCTCCCATTACAGGCATGCCTTTCACAGTTTTAAATTCTTAGTGGAGGTTTAATTAATAAATTTTTATGGTACTCAATTTCTGAATGAGTTCTATATTGTTTCCAAGAAGTATTTTCAGATACTCTGTGCCTGGTGTGTGATCAGCATTCAATAAAAGCTGGACATGCCTGCTTTTGAGGAGATTCAGTGAAGGCCTCTTATGGGATGGCACTGCAGTGACATTGGTGAATGTGACAGCCTCAGTTCCCCCACCTCACAGAACCTACAGACCAATTTACAGATGAGAAAAGACTAAAATTCAGTATTGAGATTCATAGTATTACAGAACAAATACAGGATTGTTTCTTAATCCTTTAAAGTGTCATTTGCACATAGCCTCTTATCTACTTTGTCAGAATTTAGTCCTGTGATGTCTGATACCCTGTATCAGTCTACTTTTTGCTCCTGTGACAAAATATCTGAGCAAATCAACTGAAAAGAGAAAAGGTTTATTTTGGCTCACAGTTTCAGAGGTTTCAGTCCATAGTCACTTGGCATCCTTGTTTCTGGGCCGATAATGAGGCAAATATCACAGTGGGAAGCATGTGGTGGAGTAAAGCTGACCTTCACTTCATGGTGGCCAGAGATGGGGCAGGGCGAGAACAAAATATAGCCTCAAAGGGCCTCCTTCCTCCAATTAAGCCCTACCTCCCAAGTTGGAAAAGTTTTCTCCTCTCAGTAGTCCACTGAATTAGAATCTATCAGTGGTTTAATCTATATATGAGCAAAGAAACTTGAGCAAACTCGGAAGAGTTCCCTGGTCAGTAGCAGCAGCTGTTCTGAGCACATACACAAAGGAACAGGAGCTGTAACATGAAGCACGTTGAACAGCTCATTTTTTCCTTCATCAGTAATATCAGGCCCATGAGTTCTGAAATGTCCTTGGTTTCTGAGTAATTCTCTGGTCTGGTGACTGACTGCAGTCTTCTGAAGAGCGTCCTCCAAATATTCATGTCGAGTTGGAACCTCAGGGTGTGACTTCATTTGGAAAGAATTTTTGCAGATATAATTCAAGTCAGGCTCAAAATGAAATCCTATTGGAACAACAGACCTATGGGTGTGTAAGCATGTTCTGAAAATAGTGACAGGATGGGCAAACCTTGTGTAGCACTCATGATGGGCCCAGCACAACTCTGGGTGTTAACATGTGCACCAGAATTTTATCCTGGCAACAACCTCATGATTGTTAGCCCTCTTTTATGAGAGATGAAGAGAGGCAGAGGGAAATTCATAACCGGTCCAAAGTCATCACACAGGAGGGAGTCAGGGTGCAGATGTAGGCAGACTGGCTCCAAAGTCCTGGTTCCTCACTGTTTTTTCAAACACAAGGAACTTTACTGTCCATCTGTACTTTCTAAGAAGAGAATGCTAGACTATCAAAGGTCCCCAGACATGGGATGTGGTGTCAAGAAGAGGTGGTTAGAGAGAAGGGAAACTGCGGGAGGGAAGCCTTTGCAGAAGTGGCACCTGGAGTGGATGCAGCTGTGCCATGAGCTCAAGGGCATATGCGGGGGTTAACAAGTGAAGGGGGAGGATGGGACCCTGCAGTGACCTCCACCTCACTCCTACACACACTGCTGGATGCCAGCACCATGGAGCAGGCATGGACGGAGTGATGCCCAGTGTGCCAGGACAGCACACCAGAGGGACCCCGACCACCAGCACTCAGGAAGAGGGGGAAGAAAGGGCTTTCTGGAAGGTGATGTTTGACAGGGTCCTCTCTGGAGGAGTAGGACTTCCCTGGCCAGAGCAGTCCAGGGAGGTGAAACCACAAGAGCATGGGTGGTTAAACAAAGCCAGACAAACAATTCCGAGCAGTACAGAGGTGAAGCCTGCCTAGGTGGGTGATGAGGCTGGTGGTGGAGGAAGCCTGGTAGCTTGGGGCCCCAGCAGCCAGTCAAAGCAGCTTGGAGTTTATCTGTAAGTGACAAGTTTTGCAGGGCAGGGACAGACGAGGTGCATTCTAGAGGGATATCTCTGTGGTGCACACAAAATGAGTGGGGTCTGTGGCAGAACTAAGGTAGTCAGACCTGCAGGACTATCGGCTACCAAAAGGTGTTGCAGAATAGAGTCCTACAAGGTGCTCCCCAAAACAGTACCCCCTGGTGTAGGAGTCCTGGGGGACTTGATCTGTGGTCATCTCTGCTGGAATATTCACAGGGTACTTGGCATCCCAAGGGCTGAGCAAAGAAATCTGGACCTCTATGCAGGCCATACTGTGGGGGACTGGTGTCCCAGAAAGCTGTCAGTGAGCAGAAAAAGACACACCCAGGCTGGGGCAGTGTTGAAAGGGGCAGCTGAAACATACTCAGGAGCTGAGCACAAGCTACAGAATAGTTAGAAACAGCTCCTGGCCTCAGGAGGCTGTGGCAGCACTATTTAAAGGCAACTTGTGTGACCCTAAATTTCTTTGTTACCCTTCCATGACTTCAGGCAACTCTTGGCTGGTTGCACCTGACCCGCATTCTGTAGGTTTTCACTTCCTTTCTCTTGGACCCTCTCTTCTGGGGAAACACAGCTGCTGTTCGTGGACGCGACTCTGTCCCTGGCCAACAGACAGGTGTGGGTAAAGACTGAATTGAAGAATAGAGGGGCCGAAGCCACCATTCACCAGTTCCTTCCCACACCACTGAGGCTTACACACATCAAGTATGTCATACCTTGCAATAAATAGGTGTTCTGTAACACTGTTATTCATGTACATATTTGTATACATGAGTTGTTTTATATACTTATATATGGAAATGTCGTATAGGACTTAATTAATCAGTCATTGGAAGTAAAGAAATGGGCAGGTAAGGAAGACCCAAGGAATGGCTGCCTCAGGGTTTGGGCATGGAAGGTTTAAGGGACAAGGCAGCCACATCTGGGGAGGCAACAGGTGGGGCCGCACCTGAGTTTGGACACACTGAGCGTGCTGGCGGAGGCACAGTTGAAAGGCTGGTACAGAGGGACAGGACGAGGAAGGGGAGTCGTGGAAACACAGGTGAAGGTCAGTGCCACAGCAAAGAATGTGGTCACCAGGCAAAGACACAGAGGGGAGGAGAGAAGCAGGCTCGGTTAAAAACCTGCCAGGGGTGTTCCAGGTGACTAGAAGATAAATATCCTCTGGGACAGAGGGAACCGAGATCTATAACCTCACCACTTCTACCCTGCTGCAAGTGTCTGGACGGGCCTTAGCATACTGAGGGTGCTGGCCAGTGCAGCCTAGGAGGGGCGGCCAGGCCCCTTCCTGCCCTCAGCCAAGTCCTGTCCAGGGAGGGAGAGACCACAGCAGGAACATGCAGGTTCTAATTGCCAGTCTTGCAGGCAGGGAAAGTTCATCTGGTTTCTGTGCTGCCAGGGAAGGTTCGCATGAGATCATTTAGCTCCCTCTTCTTTGACCTTGTGCTCACCACATGGCCTTCTGGTTAGTAACTCAGGTTCTGGGGAACCTGGAAGGCGGTGGTGCTCTGGTGAGCCGAGAGAGGAATACCCTCCCATGTGAAGCGCCTTCCTTCTGGTCGTTCAATAAACCAGAGCCCGCCCGTCTTTTGGTTCCTGTGGCTGGATTCATTGTCCTTTTGGAAACTGTTTCTGTCTCAGTGCCCTGGGAGGACTGTGGTGACCACAGGGGACACCTGCGTGACACTGTGTGTGGCCCAGAGCAGACTGCAGTGAGCACCCACTTTGGCAGCTGTCCTAAGGGCTGCACAGCCTCTTGGGGAAAGATGGGTGGCTTCAGGGCAAGGGGATACAGAACAAATGACCCTTCTTTAAGAAATAAGATAAAGGGGAGGCCTGCTATTAAGTCAGTACAATCATGAGAATCTCAGCATCCCAAGGACCATGCAGAACCTTAGTCTCAAGCCTCCATGGACTGGAGTTTTCTGTCTCTCTCCAGGGATGAGGATGCTGCTGGGTCAGTTTCATCCAAGTCGCAGAGTAGTCTGAGTAACCACTGCTACTTCATCATAGGATTGGCAGTGGGAACAGTACATACAATAATCTGTCCAGAGTTCTCTCAGGGACAAGCACCATCCACTTTACATCACCTGTACCCACTCATTTCACCCTCGCAGTGACCAGGAGGTAGGTGCCGATCTCTCCTTCTCAGACTTGAAGAAACGGGAAGTGCAGGGCCAGGGATTTAGCTCAGTAGTTCTGTCGCCTGCCTCGCAAGTGCAAGGTGTGGAGTTCGATACCTGGTACCCAAAAAAGTGCAGAGTTCAAGAGCTCCCCAGGGACATGCAGCTTCTGGGGGTGGCCCAGCTGTCCCATGCTTCTCCATGGCTCCCCTCCCACCTCTCTGCAGGTCAGCCCTCCTTAATAAGACCAAAAGACTCAAGCAAGGTTGCTTTGGCAATGCAAAGCACTGAATCGCTATCTAGTCCTGCCTTCCCTTTGGACTCTAATAAGAGAGGGAACACACTAGCAGGTAAGAAGGCACCATTCCCCCAAACCCAAAATGGTAAAATACCAGAACACAAGCAGGACCACTTGGGGATCCTCCAACCTGGGTGCCTTTCAGAACAGGCAAGACAATATGATATATCTTTGACCCCCTAAGGGACCTGTACCTGAGCCTTTTCTGCTCCCCAATCTCATCAATTTATCAAAATTAGCATCTGCTTCTTTTTGCAATGTTAGCACAAGTCAGCAGCTATGGTTCATTACATTATGAAAGCATTCAAACCCCATGGCAGTGCTTCTCATCTTTTACTCCACAATGGAATCACCAGTGGAGCTTTAAAAAATGCCAGTGCCCAAGTCCTACCATACCTTCAGAGATCCTGACTTAATTAGGTTTGTGATGCGCTTGGCCATCAGAATTTTTATTTTATTTTATCTGAGACAGGATCTCACCAAGTTGCCCAGACTGGGCTTGAAATTGCTATCCTCCTGCCTCAGCCTCCCAGTGTGCTGGGATAACAGGTGTGCACCATCACACTGGGCTGGGACATCAGAATTTTAATACTCATCTGGAGAAGGATCAGAACCCACCATAAGTCAGAGCTCCCCCCAGCTCTTTGTATCCTGTAGACTGAGATTTGGGCTACTGTTGCCTTGTTCCGTGGGAGATGGGGTCTAGTCTTGCAAAAAAGGCTGCAGGAGAACTCTGTGCACAAATCCCACTGAGACACAGCTGAAATCTGTGAGCCACTGCCTGGGACTGTACTGTATTCAGTCTTTCTGTCTATCTGTAGAGTGAAGATTTGTCTCCTGTGCTGGTGGGAACTTAGTGACGGTGTGTGGTCAGGAGCAGAGGCTTTGGCCAGTAACACACATTGCAGCTCATACACTAGGACTACACACTCTGTGCCAAGTGCTTTTTGGATGAGTTTATTTAATCCTCACAACACCCTATTTAGTGCATACTATTGTGCCCATTTTATTCATGAAGAACATGACATGCAGAGAGGTTAAGAATCATCCCCAAAGTTGCACAGCTGCTGAGAACCACAGCCAGGATTTGAACACTGACTGGCTGCCTGGGCTCTGCTGTCATAAGGGGGATGCTGGGATGGGGTGGGGGTGCGGCTGGAGGAGATTCCGTGTGAGCACACAGAGGATGCCTCTGGGACTGCTGTGCTTTTAAGGCGTTCTCTGCAAGAGCTCAAGGTCTCAGTCGAGTGTCCTGCTCTGCCCCCACTGGCTGATAGACTGGGAGGAATTCATGTTCTGATACAGTTGTTTCAGAGGAAGCTGTACAGGCAGGAGATGTTGGTTTAAGAAGAATTTAGACTCATGGATGGGTTAAAGAGCAAGATCAAGAATTAAGGAGCATAAAGAGGCCTTGAGCGACATCACTGTCTCTTTCTCTTGGTGTCAAGTGGTCATAGTAGGACCTTCCTGAAACCATCCAGCACAGCTCTCAGGGAAAAATGCCCAGGCAGGCCAGTCTTGGTCCCAAGATTTTTTTTTTTTTTTTTTGTACCAGGGATTGAATTCAGGACCCTGAACCTGCAAAGCAGGTGGCAGAAACACTGAGCTAAATCCCCGGCCCCAAGATTGTTTTAATGATGTTTCTGTTTGTGTACAGCTGATGGCTATCTGTGTGGGCTCAAGGGAATAAGAATGCCTGTCCCTTGTTTTTCTGAACAAAGGTGGCAATTCCATACATATCAAACATTTTTGGATTAAAAAATTTTTCTTATTGCAAAAGAAATATATATTTATTGACTAAAGTTAAGAAATATAGATAAAGCAAGAGAAGAATGTAAAAAGATTGTCAGTCCCAGGAAGAACCTATAAATTTGGTTCACATTCAGTACCTGCTTAGTAACCTACTTACTCTAGGCTGATAAATTCCTTCCCACCCCCAAAATGAGGTCTTTTAATACATTCAGTTTTGGAGATTTTCCCACCTTCTTTCCTTCCTTCCTTCTTTTCTCTTAAGAATCTTCTTCTTTCCTCTTTCTCCTCACATCTACTGTTAATAGGTGAAGCAAAGTAAGCTCTTTGGTCATCGATAACTGTACTGTATCATTTCTCAGTCAAACAAAAGAGCTAACGATAAGCAATAGATAGAAAAATGATATAGCAACAATGAGAGAAAAAGAAAGTACAATTGAGATCACTCCTTTGCCAAAGTAAATTACACCAGTGGGAAAGATGTTGCTTGGATTATACATCAATCATTACTGTTCCTCTTAGTTACCATTTAGATAGCATTTACTACCTTCCAAACACCATTACTATGGTCACTACCTCATTCAAGCCTCATGCCATCCCACAGATCGGGAAATGGTAATATTACAGTAATCATAGTAGTAGTATGCTGGCTTTAGAGGTAAAAAAAATTGAAGCAGAATTGAGGGTGGGATTGCCCCTGGGGCCTACTGTTTGAAAGTGGTCAAACTCTCTTTTAAGAGTTTTATAGTCAGAAGGGCTGGGGATTTAGCTCAGTGGTTCCACTGCCTGCCTCCCAAGTACAAGGACCCAAGTTCAATCCCTGGTACCAAAAAAAAAAAAGCTTTATAGTCAGATGCTGTTTGACTTATGTTGGGTTCAACTTATTTTCAACTTGTGTTGGGTTTACATTTTGATAAGGTCATGCAACTGTCCCTCAAGATGCTTAAGTCCACTTTGCTACATCCATTTCACCTTGTGACTAGAGAACTTTTCTAGGTATGAATTCATTTTCTTTTCCAACAATAGAGAATCATAACACAGGTGACCTAAATTTTTTTAAAGATGTTTTTTACTTTTGAAAATAAATCACTGCAAATCAGGATCCCATGATTGTCAATGAGTAGTGTCTCACTGTAGTATATTTAAGAGGTAAAAGACAGAAATGATTCTTTTCTCAGCAGTTCTACCGGAAATGACCCAGACCACCCCCTTTTGAGAGCACATGGTCTTCACAGAACTTCACCTTTTCATATCAGCTGTGTTCTGCTGGCTTTTGATTCTTTTTTGGCTCCTCTTCCTCAGTTACAAGGGTACTGTGTGAACTACAGTGGGGCCCCTGAGCTCTGACGCAGTGGGAGAGGGGACCCTCCTTGCCCCTGGGAACCCATGATGGAAGGGTTCATATAAAGAAGATTTTGTTTCTTCAGCAAAAAAAGAGTCATAGCTCCACAGCTGGGGGACAAAGGCAGGGCATTTTCAGCTTTGCCAGGGCACACCATCATAATAACCTGCTTGGGGACGTCCTGCCTGCTGGGCCTGTCTTTCCATTCAGCTATCGGCCTTTGATTTGGGTTAAATCAACAAGAACTCAAAGAGAGCTGGCTTTCCTGCATCTCTAGTCAGGGAGTTGTAGGACCGAGGGTGAGCTGGTGGCTGTCACGGGACTGGCCAGACAAGGTGACCTGGTCTTTAGCCAAGAGGGGAGAAGGTGTGTTTAGTAGACACCTACTGTGTGCCTGGCACTGGGCCTGGGCTCTGGCGTTGTAGTGGATGCCACAGATGTCATTTCTGTGCTCACAGTGTTAAGGGGAAGCCAGCCCTTTAGCAGGAGAGAGAATGGGTGGAACTGACTGTGATGGCCAGGCACGGAGTGTCCAGTGAAGGGGACACTTAACTGAGGCCTGAAGTGAGAAGCAGATGAAGAGGTTGCCTAGTGGGTTAGCAGAGAAGCCGCAGCTGTGAAGCCCTGCTTGGAGAAATAGCAATGAGTCGGTGAAGTTGAGCAGAAGAGCGGGAGGTGGGTGGCAGATGGACCCCAGGGACGTGGCACATCTGGGTCTTTTTTGCTTTGTTGCCCTGTCCAAGTCCCACCTCCCACCTCCCTCCACAGAACATCTCAGGTTGGCAGCGCCTGCTCAGGGCAGGGAGCTGATGCGCCGAGACTTGGTAGCTAGAACTCATCTTCCTACAGCATTTGACGCTGCTGCCTCACTTTCTCCCAGAAAACCCCTTGGAATGTGCCCCTTATAAAGAAGAAACCGAGGCTCAGAAAGCTTTGGCTTAAAGCGACGTAGCCTGAAAGCACCAGAACCAAGAGATTTATGGAAGTTCTGCCTCCAAACTCCCTCTTCCTCCCTCTCTCTCTGGCTCTTCCTTCCCCTCCCTCCTGCTCCTCCTCCTCCATCTGTCCTCCCTTTCCCTCCTCCTGCTCCTCCTCTTCCATCTCCCCCTCCTCTTCCCCGGTTCCTCTTCCTCCTCTTACCCGCTCCTCTTTCTCTTCCCTCAGCAGTGACTCAAACTTGACTGTGAGAAAATACTACGGAGCTTTAAAAGCAGGCAGGTCTCCAGCAGCACCCCACGGTCGAGGCCTCCTGTCATCTGATTAGGGCAGCCTAGGGCAGACCTCTGGGCCTAACTACTTTGGCTTCCTGACCTGCAAAACAAGGAGGCAGCTCTCCTTGTCCCTGTGGGGAACAGTGCCTAAGCCCGAAGAGTCAGAGTGGCACTGCAAGCACGGAGTGAGGGCCACCACCCCAGGCATGACAAAGGGTGTCCTGAGAGGGGCTGGGAGGTGAGGCCAGAGACTGCCCTTTACCTACAAAATCCTCATAGAACAGTGGACTCTTCAATCCAAAGCAGCTCTCACCTTGATAAAAAAAAATTTTTTTTCACCTTGCTAAATTTTAAAAAAATAAAATGAGGCTGTTGAATTCAGTGATATCTAAGAACCAGTATTCTGTGCTTTGGCAGAATTTCCTGTTAAAATCCAAATCCAAGAGATTGCCAGCTGGGCCAACATTACAAGGAGAACTGGTTAACAGCTAAACCCCTGAAAGCCATCTTGTCCTGAGAGGGGGCAAGAAGGAAAGGGGCAGGCAGGGGAGCCTTGCTCACCTCAGACTCTGTGCTGACCACGCAGTGTCCTCCTCTTATTCAGCTCTCAGTGCGGCCCTGGGAGGTGGGATGTTCGGAGATCAGCAGTGTGAGAAACAGCAGAATGAGATCAGCTGAACAGGCAAAGACTTTATTCACCTGGGTGGAAGTGGGCTAAGGGCCCCAGTGGTGATGAACCAAGGAAAAGCAGGGGATTTTAGGAGGCATCGGGAGAGGGGTCTGGCACATCTGTCACATGTAGGCATCGGGGGAAACTTGTGCTTGAGGATTATGCAGCAGTCTGGCAGGAAAGATGCTGTGCGGCACTTTTGTGGTCTTATCTCTTCTATAGCATCTCATTCTGTGCTTTATGGGCTCGGAGACAGCACAGCCTGCTTGTGGTCTCGGGGAGTGGTGTGCTGTGCTGAGGGCTTCGGTTTTTTGTGTCTGTTCAACAATAGCCTGGAATTAAACAGCATATTCATTAATCATTTCATGGCCAGATCAAGCCTGACAAAGAGGGTTAAGTAATTTACCCAAAGTTACACAGCAGAAGAGGGTCAGAGCCTGGATTTACATAAGAGACAGTGGTTGTTTCTTGTGCTACCCTTTGGTTATAGCCAAGAGTGACGCATTGTCTCCCAGCTGCAGGGCCATTCTGCTGGTGGTCATTCCACCGGGATGGCCCAGCCATGTTGTGTGGCTTTCCAGTCCTCTGATCTAACTTGACCTCACTTGGTGTGAAGACAGAACTTAGAAAACCCAGGGGAGTTTAGAGCTCTCTAGTGCAACATAATAGAAACCTACTGGAGACAGAAGCACTGGGGAAATGTGCTCAAGGACAAAGGTTCTTGAAGAACTGAAGTCAAGACACAGTTGGGACTTGAGAAGGGATGAGTCATGGGATTAGAGAACTTTGGAAACTCTCCATTTTCTGTTCTTGTTTCTGCATGTCTGCAAACCAGGTCCCCTATTTTCCTAAATCAGGCAGAATAGAACCAAGTCCCAGCTCCCCACTTCTCTGCCCTGGTTTCCATGTGATTAGTCCCAGTCCCAGCCATGGAGATGCCCGAGGTGAAGTTTCTGGGAGAGAAAATTGGGTTCATCCTTGGTCAATCAGCTATGTTCAGAGAATGTGGCCAAGCTGTATGAATATGCCTACTAGGGTTGGTGTGTGTCTGTGTGTGTCTGTGTGTGTCTGTGAAAAAAGCCACTCCATGACAAAAAGAAAAGTTGTGTCATTCTTTCATTGGTGTCACTGAAGGATCTGCTGGGACATAATACCCAGGAGTTCACTTCCCCTTTCAATTTCTATTTTCCAGAATTAAAAAAAAAAAAGTCATTGGTAATAATTGTTCAATAAAATTTATAGGAGTCCACTGATTCAGACAGAGTCCCTGCATGAGGATCAAATGAGCAACAGGATGGACTCACTTGTGCTGAAATCCCACAACACCATGCCTAAATGGAGTTGTTCATCTGACTTTCCAAAACACCAGGAGAGCCAGGGATTTAGTTCCGTGGTTCTGCTGCCTGCCTCGTAAGCGCAAGGTCCTGAGTTTGACCCCCGGTACCAAAAAACAAAACAAAAAAACAAAAAACCAGGAGAGAATAGCCAAACCCTCACACAAGCGAGCTGTAGCTGGATTTCCCTCTGCTTTTACCTTTGCAAGGAATAACTGTGAAACAACTTTGTGTTTCTGTTCCTGCTTTTCTCAGCCTTCCCTGTCTTTATAAAACCAAATTTCTAGCTGGGCATGTTGGTACGTGCCTGTAGTCCCGGACTGAGGCAGGAGTCTGAGGCAGGAGGATTGCAAATTCAAGCCCAGCCTGGGTTATTCAGTAAAACAGGGCTGGGGATCTAGTTCAGTTAGAAGGTCCTGGGTTCAATCTCCAGTGCTGAAAAACAAAACAAAACAAAACACAGAAACAAACTTCTTCATTTGTCTCAAAATATGTCTTTGACTTTATAGAATAAGGTTGTTATGCTTATATCTAGATATACTCCACCAAAGCCTTATGTGCTCACAGGCGGGGTTTTTGGGAGGTGGCTACATCATGAGTTTGTGATACTGGGTTAGTCCATTGACTGGTTTAGCATAGCTTTGAATGAGTATGGATCATGGATTTACTGAAGAGGGAAGACCTACCTTGAGTGTGAATGGCACCAACCAACATGCTTGTAGCTTCAATGGAATAAAAAAAGGGGAAAAAGAAGGAAGTGGCTCTGACTCCTGCCTGCCACGCCATGGGCTGTTTCTCCTTTGCCGTTTCCCTCTGCCATGCTGCCCTGCCTTGAAGCCAGCTGACTATGGACAGAAACCTCTGCAAACTGTGAGCTAAAATAAACCTTTCCTCCTTTAACTTGTAGGTCAGATGTTCTGTCCCAGCAATGAGAAAGTAACTAAGACAGAGGTGTTACCCAATTCTAGAATAACAAATAAAATCCAATTAAGATCTTTACTACCGGAGCCAGTAACTCCAGCACTCAAGGGGCTGAGTCAAGAGGATAGAGAGTTCAAGGCCAGACTGCAATACATAGTGAGATTCTGTCTAAAAACAAACAAAAACAAAACTTTAGATTTGTTGTAATTTTGTCTTTCGACATAATAAAATATCATTAAACAAGCAAGAATAATATGTAAATTATATGTACAACTACCTTCTTGACTAGGTGTTCACGTGATTCGTTGTTTTTGTTATTAAACGTGTCAGAAACTAAACTCAGTATGACTCTGGCAAAAAAAAGGAAAGTCAACGTTCACCAAATACATGTTATCTGTCTTGAGGCTTGCGCGGATCCAAGAGCTGCCTCCTTCTGGCCACCTCTCAGTTCTGCCTTTCTCTGCACATCCATTTCGATGGCTCCTGCCCTACACTGGAACCGGCGATCCCATGTAGCTCCAGGCTATGGTGGCTACAGCTCAAGACCCAAGGTCAATGAGATGAAAGGATGGAATGCTTAGCAGCACCCCTCGCATCCTGGAAATCTGTGGGGATGATTTGGATGCACGATGGAGACGGAGGGTTATAAGTACTTGCATGCTGGCTGCCCGTCATGAGGTAGTTATACAAAACAAGGATTCTCTAGGTCCCAGATAAATTGCTGATGTCTCATTGCACTTTATGTGGATGGAAAGCCTGTTTAATATTTAGGCCTAGACTTAGCCTGTTTTAGACACAAAGTATTTGTTGTGGTTGTAATACACCCTGGATTGTCCATGAATACTACTACCATGTGTAAAGTGAGAGGAAATTGTACTTTCTATCTGAATTTTAATCAAAATTGCTGTTCTACTATTTTAGAAATCATGTCAGCACCAGCAGTGCCACGCATGGCATTGCAGGTGTCTCGTGGCACACCTGCACCTCCTCATCTGCCACCGCCATCCTCCTGTGCCTCCGGAGCCAGCCTCTGCCTCTTTATTGTGTGTTCACATGTGGGTGCACTGGTGCTTACTCTCTGCTACATGCTGTTTGTATAATGATTTTATGTTATTATAAGCTGCCAAATTAGGCAATTGTGTAAATTTTTAGATGTGTGTATATACCTCTGAATTCCTTTTCCACACATTAAAGGAATAAGAGAGGTGGAAGGGAAGGGAAGGGAAGCTGTCTCCTACTGAGCACCATCATGGGACCCCTGAGCAAGGACCCCAAGGGTCCAACCCCATCCCCGAATGCAGCAAGCAGGCACTCCTTGAGGCTTGCCTGGCTAGCTAGGGGGACACCCTGGGGCCTGGGTAAGAAGGGAGGCAGAGGGGGCAAGACCCCAGAGACACCAACTCCAAGAGACACAAGGGATCGGGGAGGCCCACAAATGGGAAGCAGGGTGCTGTTCCTACATGAAAGCATAAGGGAAGCTGGATAGGCCACAGTGGCACTTACTCACAAAAACCCACACACACACACGCACACACACACACAACTTAAGGGGGAAGTGTTAATGAACCATTGCCTACCAAAGCCTGCAGGGCTTAAGAAAACAAACCCATGCCAAACCAGATTGCTAAGGATGCACGACCCCAGACAATTATTAAAATGCAAGAAAAACTGCAAGAGAAGGCCAGGATCCCCTGTAATCAGCACTGATGATGTGACAATTTCAGAGCTCCCCAGTGTTGCGTTGGCGGCGGCTCTGCCAGGCACAAACACAATGGGGGCCGGCAATGCCAGCAAGCAGGTCTGGCAGCTGGGCTGCTGCTGGCTGAGGGATCTGTACCTAGGAAGCGAAGCGCCTTCACCGCACTGCGGGTGACCTCGGCTGCTGGGCAGCAGTCACACAACAGCACATCCTAGGGAGCTGCATCCACCCACCCATGGCATGGAAGAACCAAGCAGCACACACAGCTCCTACTCCTTGGTGGCCTGCCTGGATGTTCCTCCTTCTGGGCTGCAGACTGTGTTTTTTTGAAACATAAAAACAAAGCTTTTGGAAAGCTCTGTGAATATGGCCTCTCTCAGTTGGGTTTTGCATAAAACTAGGGAGTGAACAATTGAGCCTGGAATATTAATAGTCTAATAACTGATGGAGGGGGCAAGCCATGGTTAATAGTTAATTTTCCTTGATTCAATAAACATCTCTAGAGAGTATGTCATGGCTTGGCACTCATGGTGGGAATCAAAATCCACACACAGATGTGCCGAGGGACGCAGTGGGCTCTGTCCCTCCCTCCCTGTCCTCTCCTTCTGCAGCTACCAAGCTGACTCCTGTCTCAGGACCTTGGTGTCCACTGTTCTCTTGTCCCGACCCAATGGGTGCATCCAGCCCTCTCTTCATCTGGGATCTGCCTCCATCTCCATCCCCTAACCCAGGTAGATTCTTCTTCAACGCCTTCTCACTAATAGAGTTAGGAAAAAGAATTCTCTGTATCTGATGTTAAAACATCTGACATTAAGTAATGGCTACTCTGTAGCAAATGTTTTCATTTATCTGAAATTGCTATCCTTTCAAAAATTACTTTTTGGGTCAAGGATTTAGCTAGCTCAGTGATGACACTGCCTGCCTCACAAGTTCAATTCCTGGTACAAATAATAATAATAATAATAATAATAATAATAATAATAATAATAATTTTTTTTAAAATGAGATCTCACTAAGTTGTCCAGGCAGCTCACAGACCTCCTGCCTCAGCTTCCCAAGTGCTGGAGTTACAGGTGTGCGTCTCTGGGCCTGGTTTACATGCATTAACTTTTAATTTCCACAGTAATCTTACTGGGTGCTACACTTGCTAATAGCATCCTCTTTTTTGTTTTGTTTCAGTACTGGGGGTTGAACCAGGGCCTTGACACTGAATTACTGCATCCTCATGTATTTTGTTTTGTTTTGTTTGTTTGTTTGTTTTGTCTCATGCATTTTTAAATGTTGAGACAGGGTCTTGTTAAATTGCTAAGTTGCCCAGGCTGGGCTTGAACTTGTGGTCCTCTCACCCCAGCCTCCTATACTGCTGGGTCATAGGTGTGCACCCCCATCCTGGGCTCTCATAAGCCCACAAGAAAACTGGGCACACAGCACAGAGTCCCCATCACTGTGGTCCCTGTCCCCACATGGGCACAGCCTCCCCCACATCACGGTGGCACTTTTGCTATAATCAATGAACAGACATCGACACCATTATCATCCAAGTCTACAGTTGTGCAGTATTAGGATTCACCTTTCATGTACTTTTTTTTTGGGGGGGGTACCAGGGATCAAACTCGGGACCTTGTGCTTGTGAAGCAGACAACGGAACCACTGAGCTAAATCCCTGGCCCTTGGTGTTGTACTTCTGCCCTCTTCTTTTTACAAATAAGGAAACTGAGGAAAGAGGGGTTAAGTGCTTGACCATGCAGCTCCCACCCACTGGGCTCCGAGGCCGCTCCTCATGCAGTCACTGACCTACTGGCTTCTCCCCTGGCTGCTGACGGCTGCCTCCTAGCATGTCAGCTTCGCCAGGTACCAAATTAGCCCGCAACAAACTCCAGAGGTGGGTATGATTCCAGCGCTCCAAGACTTTCCAGTTCTCTGGGTTTCATTAGAAAGACTGGAACCTGCAGTCACTACCCACACTGAACAGGTGTCACAACTTCCGTCAACCGCTCTCCACCCTGGCTGCAGCCCGGAATCCCCCGGGTTCATACGACATGGCTCTCTACCACACTCCAGATCACAGGGCACCTGGTCCGGCCTCCATGGCTCCCTCGGGGCCATAGCCTGTGCCTCTGTGCCACGGGACCCCTCTGTTCTGGAGCTTGGGTTTCCCTGCCCGGAATCCTTAGCTGATGGCTAAGCTCACTCCTCACCTTCACACGCTGGCACCAGAGGCGCCTTCCCAGAGCAGCCCGGGGAATTGCTCCACGCCCTCCATCTGCCCTCACCCTGCTTCACTGCACTGCATAGGAAACAGACTGAACAAGTGTCAAAAGCGCACGTTTACCGCGGCCAATGATTACACTCCTCGGGGGGAGTCGGTCCATGTATTTAACGCATCTTCATTCTTTTTTATTTTCCCTTCTCCTCCCCTTCCTCCATCTTTTAGTCCCCTTCTCATCGGCAAAATAACTATCCCCCTCATATGAAATAGATTATATACTGAGTGTTACATTGAATTCTTTGTTAAAATTCTGGGCCCCAAATCCTCCTTCAAGGGTATCAAACAATGTCACACTTACACGTCTAAGGGACATGACATCATATTAACAACGATTTCTTCATATGTTAAAAGAAAAAATAGAAGCATTGCATAAATAAGAAAAAGTGACCCTGAGCGCTCACTCCCTGATAGGCATCGTCCTAAACACTCTGCAGGCTTCAGTCTCCCCTCTGTGTTATTACTGCTGGTCCCATGTCTCCTAACGAAGTCGAAGCACAAAAAGCTTAAATGCCCCCCCATCCCACAGTGGCTGACCAGCCCTTCCCGGCCAGGCCTGTGGCTCCGCCACCGGCTCTCCTAACCACTTTGTCAGACCATTTCCAGGAAGCCTCCTCCGTGGGGAGGATAGAGGAGAAGTCTAGGCTGGATCTGCAGCCAGCTGACAGGGTGACTTGGACAAACTGCCCGCTTCCCCACCTCGGCTGCACAGCGCTCCGTCTGGGTTCCAAGCCCTGGTGAACCGGAGTCTGACAGCAGGGCAGCTGCCTCAGGGAGTTGATTGACAAGAAGAAATGGGTTTCGGCTCCGGCCGCTGAGAATCGAGCCCTCCTCCGAGGACAGTGTCCACGCGCGGCTGCAGGCAGTTCACAGATTCCCCAAAGCCCCGGAGCCTGGAGGGCGAAGTCTTAGGATAAGCAATGCGTTTCAGACCCTGGAAAGAGCTCTGAAGGAATATGGATCTTCTTCCTCTGAAGGGCTTTTAGAAAATAATGGTGGGCTGTGCAAGTCCCTCGGTCTGGTTTGAGGGAGGTTGAGGCCCCGCCGTGTTTCCCAAGCCCTCTCTGTGCACCTGCATCTTATGTCTAGAGCCCCCCCCAGGGCGCTGCAGCTGTTTTTCTCAGGAGAATTTTGGGGGTGCCGCCCTGCCCTACACATTGCACTATGCCTAGCAGCACTCTTGGTGTCTACCCATTTGCTGCCAGGTGTGACAATCAAAAACGTCTCCTTACATTGCCAAATGTCCTTTGGGGCCAAAATCATCCCTTATCGAAAACCACTGACCTAGGAGAACATTTTAAAAATGTTTTGTCCGTATAAAAATTTATACAAGAATAATAATGGGGGCATTAATTGTAGTAGAATGTAGAGAAAACAGAAACGCCCACCGATGATAAATCATAAAATAAAATGTGGCTAGCCATACGGCAGAAAATTAAACAGCCACGAAAAAGCAATGAGCTACAGATAACCTTGAAGACACATAAAATGAAAGAAGCCGTACACAAAAGATACAAAGCACATGATTCCATTTATATAAATATCCAGTATAGGTAATCTATGGAGTTCCTAGGGCTGAAGATGTAGGGGTGTTGGGATTGATGTCAGAGTCCCCCCACCACCACTGGAGTTTGAGCCCAGGACTTTGCACATGCCAGGAAAATATTCTACTGTTCAGCTACAGTTTTTTTAGGGACAATAAAAATGTCCTACAATTGAATGTGGTGATGTTCGTGTAACTGCAGATCTATCCAGAAAACCATTGTGTTGTATTTTAAATGGTGAATTGTATTGTACATAATTATATGTCCCTAAAACTGTTATCAAAAAAAAGCAACAAGTCACTGCTAAGCCCCCAGGTGCCCACCTCCTGCCCTGTATGGGCAGAGTTCCACACTCCGCTATGGCCCTGATGTGGGGCTGTTAGTCCAGTATTTGGGGAGCCTTCATGCATCCCGGGGTTCTGGCTTAGTGGCCAATGCTGGCTTTCTAGTCGGAAGAGGAGTAAATTAATAAAGCAGAAAGAATCCCCACAAAGGTCAATCGCCAAGTTGCCACTGGTCTGTGTGCAGGCACTGGTTCTGCTCTGCCGGTGTCTGGTGGTGGAACAGCAAGTTCCCCACGTTATAAACTGGCATGCGATGCCCCCCTGTGGACACCGTAACAAGAAGTTGGCATCGTCTTCAGGCTTTTTACCCAACTGTCTTTCCTGTCTGCACCATTTTATTGTCTGTTCATCCGTCTCTCTTAGAATGCAAAGCATGGAGCCCTGCTCAGATCTTGCAAAGCATGAGGGGAGAGACCACACCTCCAAAGAGGATGCCCAGAGCACTGCTGACAGATCCGGAGTGGCCTCCTCAAGGTGAGTGCATCTGGTCACAATGTCTCTTCCTTTCAGATTGTGACCCATGAGGACCCCGCTATACCAGAGCCCGCTTCTGTCTGTCCGTGGAGCTCACGGCATGGCTACGTTCTCCTGCTGCCAGGACAACCTCGAGGCCTCCCTCCCCTGCCTTGGCCTCCCCCTGCACCGGCCAGATGTGGTGTCAGTGTTTCCTTTCCCCAGCCCAAGCCGCACGTGCTCCTTCTGAATTTTACCTTCACAATAATCCCATGAGAGGTGCTGTTCGGAGATCTTCAGTCGAGGAAACCAAGCCACCAAGACTGACTGGCCCAGGGAAGTATCCATGGTCCACTGGGCACGAAGAGAAAAGCACGTGTCAAGGGCACGGCACACAGCTAGGTTGTGCTGTCCTTGGCCCCCAAGTTCCAGTCGTTGCTGATCGGTTAAGCTGAGCCTCTTACTTACCATTACAGCTGAAGATGCAAGTAACATGTTTGCATTTAACAGGGGTTTTCCAGGGATCAAACCATAAAGCCCCAAACCAAAGCCCTGATGCTGGGACTTTTATGCAGGGCAATCTTAGTCAGGGTGGCTCACATGGTAACATTTACTCCAATTCACTGACGGCCTCTCTGCTGGGAAGTTTATATATTTTATATCCATCTATCCCCCTGGTAACCCATTAGGGTGTTGCTATCCTCATTGTGCAGTGAAGGAGACTAGGCAAGGCTGAGTAGCGTGGGGCATCACTCAGGCCCTCCTGGCCCTGACACCTGTGCACGCACCAGCATGCCACCGAGGTCCCCTGTGCCTCCCCACACACGGTCCTGAGCACTTCTGTCCTGCAGATGTCTATGCCACACCCCAGGGAAGTGTCCCGCAAAGCCTTCCTGCAGTCTCACTCACCCCATGTTTCCCGGAGCCTCTCACTCACAACAGGTGCACAGTGCCCGTGTGCGGCATGCGGGGGTGTCCGGTAGGTCAGAGATGGACTCAGCATTCAGGTGAAATGAACCAAGCCCCAAATGCTTGCCTGCGGGTAAGGGGCACCTGTCCTCTGCAGATAGCAATGCTTTGGCTTTTGGAATGTGATTGGATTGTGCGGGCACCATGGACTAATCCACCGCTGAGCTCAGAGCTGAATGTGCTGTTAGGAGATGGGCCTTGGTGGAGGCAGGTCATCTGGGCGGGGCCTGGAAGGGTGTATCGCCCTCCCTGGCTCTTCTTTATACTTCCTGCTTGCCTTTACGTGTGCAGCGTCAGCTCCGTGGCAGCCCCTTGCACCGTCCGTTTCCGCATTTGAATCTGCTGAGCACACACTGGAACTTCTGAAGCTGTGAACCAAATAAACCTCTGCCTTTAAGTTGTGGGAGTTGGGTACCATGCCTCAGCAACAGGAGTGTGTCTAAGACTGGCATCCACGTAACCTGATTGTGGCGGGCAACGCTAGCTATATCAAATACAAATTTTTAACTTGCCTTTAGGCCAACTGTTTTAATGCCTTCACCCATTGCTGCTCCAGTCCTAGGTCCTGAGGCCCAGGTCACTGAGCAAACTTGTCTTAGCCAAGGATCTTTCTGTGACAAAAATCCCAACTCCAAGAAGCTGACATAAACTGGAGATCTACCGTGTTGGCTTTCCCAACTGGAAGTTGCTTGGGAACCTTGGAGACCTGAAACAAGAGCTCCTGGGTACAAGGGGGCCTGGACATCCAGCCAGGACTTTCCCTCCCTGACGCTGCTTTCTGATTGCCAGCTTTCACTTGGCACAGGAGTGGACCCCATAAGGCAGGGAAGATTGCCATGTGAACCCCAGAGGCTGCCTCCCTGTACCTTGTGAGTCCCAGAGGGGGAAAATGGCAACAAGTGTCATCCACCTTTGACTTGAGAAATTCTAGGGAAAAGCTCCAGCTGGTCTGGTCTACATTGGATGCCCACGGCTTGGACCAATTCATTCGCTGTCAGTCAACACACTTTGTGAGCGAAAATGATAATGTGCTCTCATGAAGCTCATATCAGCAGGAGAGGCAAACATAAATCAATCTGCATGTGCAAACGTGAGCAGGGGATGGCGCATTACGAGAGTGCACGTGGGGTGGAGGAACACTTCCCCAAGGAAAAGATGTGAGGGCCAAGACTGAAGGGATGAGTTGCCCAGGTGGAGTCAGAAAGGGCATTTTGGGTGTGATGGTTGAAAGGAGTCAGCAGCGTGCTAACTGCAGGGCCTGAGGGTGCAAGAAAGCCCAGGAGAGGGCTAGCAAGAAGAACGAGTGAGGCAGGAGGGAGTGGTCCATGGGCTTGTGGGCCACAGCAAGGAACTTGCCTTTATCCTAAAGCCGTGGGAAGCTGGGATAGAAATAGGAGCTGGGGGGAACACAATCATATTGTCCTTTGGAAGAATGACTCGACTCCAGCTGAAGTAGACTGGACGCAGGTGGCCCAGAACAGATGTAGGACTGTCTGTTAGGAGGCCTCACAGTTGTTAAAGAAAGAGATGGTAACAGCTAGGACCAGAACGACAGGGGAGGTGGACAGGACAGAACTGAACTAGCAGACCTTGAAGTGTGGCTGCGGCAGGGAAGGGAGAGGCTGCTGTCAAAGACAACCACCTTTGCAGCGTACTCAGTAATGCCCAAAGATGAAAAGCAAGGATTGGCCTGTCTGCTCACACTGTCACCCCTATGGACAGGATCTGGCACTCTGGCTCGGAAAACTCGCTCAAGATGCGTGAACTGGAGATAAATGTTCAGAAGAAAAGAAGGCACTGGGACCAGGAAAAGATAAATGGGGAAACACTGGGAAGACCCCAATGTAGTTCCCATAGCCTACTGCAGAGATGATATGCACAGTTCAGTCCCTGGTCTCCATGAGGGACCAGCGACCAGTGCCACATTTCTAGCGCAGTCACTAATTTGCATATGTCATCAGGCAAGACACTGAGGAAGACAATCTTGCTGCTGCAAGAGCCCCTGGTGAGGTTTCCCATTGCCAAGTTCACTATCATGGCTGCACACCTGTATGGGCACCAGTAATCCTGTCATCCTGGCCCCCGACATGGCCAGCCAGGTAACATCTTGGCCCCAATTAGATCAGAGGTTAAAAGGATCAGGGAATTAGTCCCAGGAGTTCCAGGCAACCTGGATACTAGCAGAGGAGCTAGTCTAGTTCAGCACAAGAGCATTACTTAATCTTAGATTTGCATGAACACCATGAAGACACACACACACACACACACACACACACACACACACACACGAAC
Source organism: Fukomys damarensis (assembly GCF_012274545.1). Lineage (NCBI taxonomy): Eukaryota > Metazoa > Chordata > Mammalia > Rodentia > Bathyergidae > Fukomys > Fukomys damarensis. The sequence continues at coordinate 15,093,155 of NW_022900917.1, read as the reverse complement.
ACAGTTTAAATGTTTCCCCTTCATCATGAAGATAAGGATCTTAAGAAAAAAATAAGGATCTTAAGAAAAAAATGTACTGTTTATCTTAGCTGCTCCTTTTCAGTGGTACCTAGAGGCTGAGAACAAATACGTTAGGATTACAAAGTAAACTGATAAGCCAGGGATGAGGTTAAAATAACAAGAACTGGTCTTTCAAGGTCTCCTCAGGTTCTCAGCCAAACCGGTTTTATTCATGACGAAGTCAAAGAAGCCAAATTGCACAGGATGTTTGTCTAAGAAATGATAGTGTCACTGTTTGCGCATTTGGTGACAGATGTGAACTTGCCAGGGTTTGCTAAGTCCTAGTTAAAGAGCGGCGGCGGCTCAGGTCTTACGTGAGAGAGCAAGCGTGGAGGGGCAGGCACCACACTCAGCCACGTTTGTCCGCATGTTCGCTTGCTGCTTCTTTTTTTTTTAAGTGCTGTTTTTTGATAATATACTGGAAACAGTTCAAGTAGTGATGAAGGGAAGCCAAACTCAGAGAAAAAAGATGCTGTCCCACATAAACACAACAAACCAGGAGTCTTGGGAATGTGTCACAAGTATGTCGAATAATAAATTGTGGCAGCCACCAATGACTCTGAACTGGCAACATCTTGGGGCGAGGTATTAAGTAAACAGATAGCACCCAGGTTGGAGTTGGCATGCTTCCTGGGAGCAGGTCTCAGGCCGGGTCCCCCTCAAAGCTAGCAGTCCCCTCAGGGAGGTCCTCTTCCCAGGGGGAGCTCTGCTCAGTAAAAATAACGGCTGCTTACTGAGGCCTGGGGCCAAGCACTCCTAGAGCTTCACATAATAGCTACTCCCATGAAATCCTCACAACCCATGCCACTCCCCATTTCAGGGCAAGCCCTAGAGAGGAGACCCGCAGAACTGCCTGAAAGCCCGACCGCTAGCTGACACACTGTGCTCCTGGGACTTGAACCTGGGCCATATTTCAACTCTGCCCGCTGAGCGACAGGACTGAACTGAGCCTTCCACACTCTTTTGCTTCATCTGCTGCTCCTTGACGTCTGGTCCTAACCCCAGTCTGGGACCAGGCAGAAGGTGTGGCTGAGTGCACAGTGGTAACAGAGTCTATATAAAAGGGAGAGCTTGGTTAGGATTGTGTGTGTGTGTGTGTGTGTGTGTGTGTGTGTGAGAGAGAGAGAGAGAGAGAGAGAGAGAGAGAGAGAGAGAAGGTCTCCCTGCATGGTCCGGGCTGGCCTTAAACTCACTGAGCAGGCCAGACTGGCTTCAAACTCATGGTGATCCTCCTCCTGAGTGCTGGGATTACAGGCATAAGCCAACGCACCCGGCTTGGTTAGGGGTTTTACCTTTGTAATTCAGCTTTGGGTTGACCATGGAGGTCTCCCTGGTGTCCACATATGGGTGATGGGTCCCTTTGGCCAGTGTTGGCAGCAGCTGCCCACAATTTGCCAACCTACTGCAGGGACACACAGCCTGCTCCCAAGTAAGGCCAGGGGGTCAGAGACTTCTCCCCTTCATCCTTAAAAAGGGAATACTGGGCAATGGGTCCAACTAAAAGACTGAGTGTCACCGCCTCCCTTCAGCTAGCCAGGTGTCTAAATTCTAAGCAATGAGAGATCCAAGTCTTGAGAGACTTCTGAGACTAAAGGAAAAACTCAAAATAAAAAGCGAATACTTTTGTCCCCTTTCCCCTTCCCCCTGCCTGAAATGCAGCTGGGACGGCTATGCTCTGTGTGTCCCAAACTTTAATGTGCCTGAGAATCACCAAGGATCTGTTTAAAACTGCAGACTCCTGTTTTTCTGTGTAATTAACATGCACTAAGAAAAAAACATTACAAGACCAGTGGGGAATTTGAACACTGACTAGCTGTTTGATGAGACTGTGAAACTTACTAATTTTATGGCGTAATACTATTGTTGTGTGAAAAGAGCGCCCTTATTTTGTGCAGAAATATACTAAATGACTGATAAAAGCAAAACAAAGCAAAAAAACACCCTGCAGATTCAGCTGGGTGTGGTGGCCCACGCTCACACTCTAGGGGACTCAGGAGCTGGAGATAGGAGGATCACAGGTTTGAGCCCAGCCTGGGCAACTGGGCTAGGCTTTTTAAAAGGGATGGGAGTGTTCCTCAGAGGGAGAGGGCTTGCTTAGCGGGCACGAGGCCCTGAGTTCCATCCCCAGCACTAGAAAACACGACAACAAAAAATCCTGAAGACTCCAAGGCCAGGCCTAGTGGCTTACACCTGTAGTCCTGACACGCAGGAGACTGAGACAAAAGGCCAGCCTGGCTACGCAGGGAGTTCAAGGCCAGCTTGAACTATACAGTGAGACCCTGTCTCACAAAACCAACCAATCAAACAAACCGTGGCCGCCCAATTCAGATGAGCATACCCTACACTCCGATTTTGGCTTCTAAATGTTAACGTTATTTATTGTCCACTAAAAGAATAGATTTCTGCAGGGCTCCTTAAGGAAATGCTAATTCCAAGGCTGGAGCAGCAACGTGAGGAAAGAGTGGAACATCTTGTGCCATAAAGCCAGGAAATGGTGGTGTTATCAAGAGGACAGAGAAGCCAGGGCAAAGAAAGTGCCGCTAGACACGCTAGGGACAACTTAAGCACTGAAATTAATGATAGGTACAGATCATAACTCACTGAATAAAGTAAGCAGCCATGAATTCATACAGCTATGAATTAACTGAATGTTGAGAAACCAGGTATTTACATAGTTTCAAAATACCTTCTTAGAAAACATTTATATTTTACAAAGAGAAAAATAGCAACTTTATAGAGGCAGAAACCAAATTTATCAAATGCCCAAAATGAAGATCATCAGCCATGGGACAAAATGATGTTGTGAGGCCACCTGTTAAGATGTGATGAGGAGAATTTGTGAGTTTCACACACACACACACGCACACACGCACACAGAAATCAGTTCTAAGTTAATATATACATTTAATGTGATCTCAGTAAAATTTTCGAGGAGGTTTTTTCACCCTGGAGCTAGACAAACTGAAATGACCATACAGAAAAATAAATGTGCAAAGATAGCTAGGAAAATGCTAAGAAGTAAGGGCTCAAAGCAAACTCTCAACCTATAAAATAACAAATCATATTAAGAAGATGGCACGGGAAAGAGCATTGTACAGGAGCAGGGATAGATAGATAGAGGAAGAATCTAGAAACAGACTCAATTACAAAGTTTAATGTATCATAAGGGGGCATCTAAGTCACTAGGGCAAAGATGGACTTTGAAATAAATGATATGAAAACAAATGGACAAACATTTGGAAAAAAGTAAAACTAGATCCAGTCTTCACACTCTACACAAGCATAAACTCCAAAGAGTTCAGAGATATAAATGTAAAATAAAATTCTAAAACTGGCCACAGTAACATAGATAAATTTCTCCATAAAATGAGTACAGGAAAAGTCTGCGACTCAAAATCTAAATAAACCAGGTATGGTGGTGCATGTCTGTAATACCAACACTTGGGAGGCTGAGGCAGGAGGACTGCCGAGAGTTTGAGGCCAGCCTGGGCTACAATGTGAGATCAAGCGTAGACTGTATAGACTCTGTCTAAAAAAAAAAAA
>NW_022900917.1:15066479-15089333 GCF_012274545.1 Fukomys damarensis | reverse complement strand
AAAAAAAAAAAAAAAATCTAAATGAAATGAAAGATTCATAAATTTGACTAGGGAAAAAAAAAACTTTTGCATGGCATGGAAACAAGCTACCATAAACAAAGTTAAAAGATGAAACACAAAAGTATTTCCAACGTATGTCACAGATTTTACAGTTTTTACAATTAAGGAGAAAAAGACTGAAAGCCCAATAGAAAAATGGGCAAAAGGCATGCATAGACAATTCATAAGAGATACAAACAGCCCTTAGATTAGCGCAAATGTTCAGCTTCACTCATAGTAGGAAAAATGCAAATTAAATTGCACTGAGCTGCCCTTCCTTGGTCATCAGGGTGGCATAAAAGCACAAACATGCGAATTGATGGGCACTGTCATATACTGTTGGGAGTGAGAAATTCTTCCAAACAGCAATCTCATTTCTAGAAATTTACCTGAAGAAATTACTCTGATAAGTATTTTAATGTTTTTTTATATTTTTTAAAATTAAATGAGTAAAACTAGAAAAAGAGAAAAGGAAAGAAACCCAATTGCCTTTGAATTAAACATCATAACTACTCCAGGAAGTCAGGGGGGGAGGGACTAATCCAAATAACCTGAATATTCTCAGCCCATTTGTAAGTTTGGGCTCTTTTTCATAGCTTGTTTTGTAGAGGTGCGGGTGTGACAATTATGAAACCACTGTCAGCGTGTGGCATTGTTTGCAACAACGTGAGGTACTGGGAGCCAGGTTCTTGCTACAGAAGCACGGAAGGAAGGAAGGCAAGTTTTCAGGATTGGACTGGGGTTTATCGCTATCAACTTTTATATCATACTGTCATATTTCCCACCTCTGAAAAGGCACAGAATTAATGTCAAAGTTGTAGCAATGAGGGCATCTAATGCCTTCATCTTGGTTTTTAAGTATCTTTGCCTGCTAATGAAACCAGGACTTCTTAGAGAAATGCCTGGTCCTGGGGCTGGGACACAGAAGGTACAAAATAAACCCTGAATATCTTGTTAAGCAAAGGAGTGAAAATGTGTTTAAAAAGCAAACATGATGGGAGATTCTCAGAGGCACATGGGGCCCAGGGGCTGCCAATGGCTCCATGTGAGAAAATGTGGGCATCAAACTAAGGATGTGATGGATTATAACCGTGGGTATAAAACGGGACCTCCCGAGCGCACACGGATAATCAGTGAATGTGCACAGGAGACTTTCCTTACACCAACTGCTAAGTGTGAAGGGAAATGGCAACAGAATATTTGCATAGTCTTAAAGTATCTCTCCAGAGGTTGCTAATTAGTTACAAAAGGTAAAAGTAATTCTATGTTCTGGAAATCAAACAAAATAGGTCAAAGTGAGGAACAGATGAAACAGTGTGGTCTCAAGGTATGTCACACCGGGAAAAATCCAGCCTTTATTTCAATTGGGAATATACAGCCTAGAATCTGATTTTAAGGAAGCACAATGAACTCAAATTGAAGGACATTTATACAATAGGGATTAAAAAAAAAAATAACATAGCCGGGGATTTAGCTCAGTGGTTCTGCCGCCTGCCTCACAAGTGCAAGGACCCTAGTTCAATCCCCGGTACCAAAACAAAACATAAAATAAAATAAGGATGAATTTCACGAAAGCCACAAAAAGGCTGAAGAACAATTGCAGATTAAAGAAATCAGAAAACAAAATGCAAAACATGGACATTAGTAATTGACAGTGCAGACACATGACTATCAAGTTTTGTATCAATGTTAAATTCCTGAATCTAGTAGCTACTACATTTACAGAACAGGACTATCTCTGTTTATCGGAAATACACAGGGAAGTATTAAGAGGTAAAGGGAAATGAAACCAGTGGCACATGCCTGTAATCCCAGCACTGTGGGAGGCTGAGGCAGAGGACTGCAAATCCGAACCCTGCCTGGGCAACTTAGTGACTTAGTGAAAATAGAAAAGGGTGGAGGGTGTAGTTTAGTGCAAACACCCTGGGTTCAGTCCCTACTACCAAAGCCAGGCATGGTGGTGCACGCCTGTTATCCCAGCACTCAAGGGGCTGAGGCAGGAGGATTGCTGGGAGTTAGAAGCCAGCCCGCTTCTAACAGTTTAAGGACAGCCTGAACTACAAAGGAAGACTGTTTCAAAAAACCAATAAAATAAAATAAATAGCTGTTGACTCACAAGAAAAAAATCCCCAGTACCTCCAAAAACAGAAAAGGGAAATGATTTGTGTAACCTGTTCTAAAATGGTTCTGAAAAAAATATGTGAAGGAAGTGAAAAAAACAAATGTGGCAAAATGCTGAGCACTGGTGAATTTGGGTAAAGGGTTTGTGAAAATTCTCAATACTACTCTCTCAACTTTCTGTAATGTTGAAATTATTTCAATGAAAAGTAAAAGACAAAAATATGTCAGCACTCAGTAAGTTTCTTATTTCAGAAACTCACAGCCTGAGAACAAATAAACACTATGAATGTTTGAGCCATTCATTCTGGATGCATGTACTGAATCCCTAACTTGGAGGCCAGCACTGTAGCCTTCGAGTCTCTCAGCCCAGGCTCCAGATTGCTTTTCCCTCTGCTGAAGCCTCCTTCTCTCCCGGAGGAGCTCAAAGGCAGGGGTGGCTTTCAGGGCAAAGCTGTGAATTACCGTGTCTGTGTCAAAGTAGTTGTCCTCTTCAAAGAGCAAACGCCCTTCCTAAGGTTTCAGAAAGGTGATAAAGAGAAAGGAAGCTATTTGTGGGTTTGTTTTGAAGTCATTAATAGTATAGATTTTGAGACATTTCATCTATACACAGTTTCCATTTTAAGAATTGCTCTGATTTAGCATAACTTTTAAAGACATTTTCCCTGTTTGGGAATCATGAAAACATTGTTCTGAAATGATCGATGTTACATTGTCTTGAGTTTTAGACTTTGTTTCAATGCAATAAATCAAGCTGGTGGCTCTAGCAGAGCAATTACAACTGTATTACACAATATGCCGCTCACTGCTTTCCTGTGATTCAGAGGCTTTTTTTCTTAACAGCCAACAATGAGAAACTTGTTTCCTTACACAATACACATGGTATATTCTAAAATGGAATATTACACAACCAGAAAAAGCTAACTACTGCTACACACAATGTAGATAAATCTTACACGGTTGGACAAAAGCCAAGCACATGAATCCATTTTGTGAACTCATTTATATGAAGTTCACACAAATGCACAGAGATAGAGGAAGCATGCTTACCTTTACTGAGAACAAATAGCAACTGAGTAGAGACACAAAAGGGCCTTCTGAGTTCCTGGAAATGATTTATATTTTCTATGTGTGGTATAGACATTGGACAAAATCATAAAGATGTACTCTTTAGATCATTACACTCTAAGTAGCTAATACTTCAATAAAAATACTAATTAAGTAACCACGATACAAAAATAAAATGTGTAGCAAAAGCAAAGAACAAAGTTTAAAAAACAAAAACAAAAACAACAAAAAAAAAACAGGACCAGGGATTTAGCTCAGTGGTTCTGGTGCCTGCCTCGAAAGTGCTAGGACCTGAGTTCGATTCCCAGTACCACCAAAAAAAAAAAGTGAAAAGTAAGGTTCCCAAACTGCTATCCATCAGAGACACCATTAAGGAGTACGCAGGGCTGGAGATTTAGCTCAGTGGTTCTACTGCCTGTCTTGCAAGCACAAGGACCCAAGCTCAATCCCCAGTATTAAAAAAAACCAAATGAACCCCAATACCAACAAAAAAACAAAAAAAGGAGTATGTAGCTTGCTTACAGCGGCATGCTAAAAGCCTTCTTCCTGGATGTGTCTAAAGCCCACTGAGCAAGTTCTTCAAAAGGGGGAGCTTCAAGGCTGATGTTTATATTCATGTGCCACAAAATATGAATCACTCATCTGGGATCAGATTTTTTTTTCCCAAAAAATGTCTTCCAAGTTATCACAGATTAATTAGCAAAGAAAAAAAAAAGTCTTGTATGCCTAATTAGAAGAGCGAAATTAAACTAAAAATTAGTAACAGACTCTGGTATCAGAAAGCTGGCAGTTCTAGACCAGGCTTTGCCACTTACTATCAGTTACTTATTTGACAGCAAGAACTCCATTTGTTGGAAATTTCCTCTTTAGAAGCAGGAATCGGCATTTTTACATCCCCCCACCCCCTTTTTGACAGGGTCTCATCATGTAGTCCAGGCCGGCCTTCAATTATGTAACCCAAGCTGGCCTCCAACTTAGGCCATCTTCCTGCCTCAGGGCTCCCTCAAGATCCTCAGCACTCCCAAGAGCTGGGATCACAGGTGTGTACCACCATGCCCAGCCTCCATACCTACTTCTTTAGGGTTTAGAAAATACTGACATCTTCCTACTTGGTATAGAAGTGCAATACAATGTCAGAATGTTAATTATGCAGGCTTTATAAACATTCTTAATTAAAGGTTTTTGACTAAGTTTATCAATTCCAACAGAACTTAGAATGGAATGAGTAATTTCAGAAAAACAAGCACAGGGCCACCAAAGGAATGTTCCCAGGTAATCCAAGATGCTCAGAGGAAGAAAAATACTTCTTTCAAATTTTATCCCCAGCTTAAAGTCCTTTTTCTCCTAACAGTGCTTTCTCATCCTTTAGTGATCATGGCATGCCTCCTGCCAGGTATTTTTCTCATCCTCTTGACAGAAAATCGTATTATGCACTTTGATAAATGTCAAAGTTCGCCAGCTGGATCCTCCAATGCCCCACACCCCCAGGTACTTGATATATTATGGGTCTTTACTTTTTGCTAACTTACGCCGAGCCTAGGCACATGACCTCTAGAGCATAAACCTTGGTTCAGATCTCAGCTAACAGAGCTACTTACCAAAGCACTTTGGGCAAATCACTTCTAAGGTTTCAATTGCCTCTTCTGTAAGATGGGACTGCATCCCTGAACCAACCTCTGGGTTGATAAAGAATGGAGTGACCTAATACATTAAAGAGTTCATTGAGGTCTGGGGCATATATAATTTGGTGGTACTTGCATAGCACTGTGAAGCCCTAGATTTAATTCCCAACACAGCAACGAGAAAAAAAAATTCACTTGCTAAGTTCATTTGTAGCATATGCATAACAACTAGCTGCTAAAATTACTGACTCAAAGTCCAGGCATTTATTTCATTGTTAGAAAAAATGAGTTCACATTTTTCCAAACTACACATCCCCCCACTTCAAGCATCAAGCCAGGTGTCCCTGACTGCTGTCTGTCTTAGTACGTGCACACGGGGCTCCTCGGACACTTATTTCATAATTGTTGGTCATAACTGTAGTGCCACCAAATTATCAGTGAATCACAACTGGCACGTAAAGAATTGTTAGCAAGTTTATAAATTACCTATCCAAAACAGGTCTTTAAAAATTAAGTTAAAAATGAAAGGACACATGGGGCTGGGGATTTAGCTCAGTGGCACTGGGCCTGCCTTGCAAGCGCAAGGTCCTGAGTTCAATCCTCGACCCAAAAGAGAAAAAAATTAAAGGATACATGTTTAGCATATAATCTAGCTTTTGATTCCTTTTACACATAAATTCTTATGCTTAATGGTGAAAATTCCTCTACAGACTTAGCTTGAGAAATATTAACATTCAGGGCAATTCTGGTCGGCAACTTGAAGGGAGCATAATAAACAATATCCCACGTACTACACACCTTGTTACTCGAGGTGGGTATAGAAAACAAAAACCCACCAACCGTCAATCCATTTGTCACTTAAGCTTTCACAATTATTATGGATTCTGTGGAATCTTCCTGAAAAATATAAGTGCTGTTGACTTTTGATGTGAAAAGCCTTTTTCCTATACACAAAGAATGTTACTTTGAGTTAGTTAATATACCATGCTGTTTCGTTTCCTGGCGACACTGCCAGTAAACAGGCACTGCACATTTTCCCACCTCTATAAATGAGTGTTCCCTGAAATAGCCGTGATTTTGATAGTCAATTAAAAGGTATCACCTACAATGTGAAATTAGGTCACCCTGTTAACTGTGCCAGAGTTAGGCAGCACTTGTAACTAGGTGATTGACAAGATACAGCAGCATCTGAGATGCAGCCACATGGAGTGGCATAAAAATATAGTCGCTGGAATCCTTTTATCTAACCTGAGATTGTTTCACTAAGAACAGGTTATGTTTACAGAAGTGGAGTAAATAAGAAAAATAAAGGAGACAGAATCCTAGCATCCAAAGGTATGCCTTCCTCAGCTGCTTTGGTCCGGGAGTCCCACGAGTGGATTCTTAGTCTCTCCTAACAGGTGTGCATCAGGGACAGGGCTTGACGGCATTAGCAGTCCAATGACTGACAACTCTTTCTGCTTCCAAGAAGAACCCAACTCATTTTACACTGCTTACATGAAAACTGCTTCCAAAACTTCAGTCATATACTCAGTGCATATGAGTAATTTGCCACATCTTTTTATTAAAAAGTAAGTTATCAAAGTGCTCTTCATAATCTTATTTGTGATCCACTGGTTTGATCTGGAGCAGAGTGTAATCAAAGGTATGTATTGTTCCTTGTTAGCTATGCCAAGTCTTAGTATATACACTGAAATGGAGAAAAGCAAAAGTTGTAAAGTTGTAGGTTAGAGTTTCTAATTTACCTAAAGAATGTTACTACTGGAGTTAGTATGACCAAAAAAAAAGGAAACGAAGTCTTTGTAGATAGGGAGGGGTGGAAGGCTTGGAGGGCAGGGGAATGGGGAAAAAATAAGAACCAAGATGGATTGTATGTAAAGGTACAAATTTCCAATGATGAATGTCATATTGTATACCTTAAATGTACCAATAAAATTTTAAAAAGAATGTCACTATTATCTAGTTTGTGCCAAAACTCCAAGTGATGTACCCTTACACATGCTTTGTAAGGAAGACATGCGAGAGCAATGTGAATTACCTTATTCTGCTTTGACTCATAACCCAAAATAAAACCAGGAAGTTTAAAACACTGTAGACTATGAACTACGTATTTACCAGACTAAGTCCATTTTCATCATTCATGCAGTTACTTCTGTGAAGTCACCATCAACAGTGAACAAGCACTGAATCACTGTCCTTTGGGGAAGTGTGGGTTAGGTTCCCGTAAGCCTGTCAGACAATCCACAATCTGTAAGAACATCGGACTCAGCCTACAGCACTGTAACTCATGTACCTCCTTTCCAAGCCACGACTCATCTAACACACACAAAGCACATCCACACTTTCTGTATTTAAGTACTTGACAGCACACTGCTACTTGGGGGCCACTTTCAACTGCAAAACCAGTAACGAAACACTTGAAAATGAGACCATGGCATCAAATAGATCAAAGGGGGATGCTTGCTTAGTCTGATAACTGAAAAAGAAACCATCAACCAGATCTGGGTGTGTGCATGTTAGTGACTTATTTTTCCCTACTCTACATGTCTACTGAAAAGCAACATGAGCATCAATTTGGGGGTCAAATAGATAAATGTGCAAATACAGAATTCACAAAAGATCTGTAAATTTTTCCTAAGTTTATGTAAGATCAAAGGTATACTCTGCAATTTGTTAGCTCCTGCCAGCGATGTAAATTTGCTGTATGAGAATTGTATTTCAAATACAGATGGAATTTATCTTCATATCCTACAAATACTGCATCCCAACCATTGTATACTAGTTTGTGCAAACCCTATCTGAAATACATTTGGAACTCATGAGGAACTTTAACTAAAGCCCGCTTCTTTAAAAGCTGTCATCTTTTCATACTGAAAATCTCAAAGATGGCAAGTATTTTTCTTCCCTAAGCACTGAAGTACATCTTTCAGACATATATAAATTATTTTGATAAACTGTCAAGCCCATTAAGGTTAGGATTATGGCCAAACTACAAAATATCACTGACTGTCCACACTGAGCACACTAATTTGAGCCACAGTAAAAGGCTGGGGCTTAGATTTTATATCCGAGTTTCAAAAGATGAAGCTAAAGGGAAAAGCATTCTAGGTATAGAACTCTCACAAGGCCTCATGTTACAGAAAGAACCACCACTGCTAGAAGTCAGGATTTTATTTGATCCCAAATGCAATTACTGTTTCTAGAATGTCATGAGATGTGTGCTGAGTATGTAGAATGGGATAAGGGGTTAATACTAGACCACCTTCTCAGAAGTGCAAAATGCTTGAAATATTAGTTTTATATAGATGTCATGAGCCTGAAAGTCGTGTCTAAATCCATTGTTAAGACAGAATTCCTACATCCTATTTTCAACAAAAATCTTGGGTGGTAAGCTCACTAAGGTGTATGGAAATTAGATCAGTCACTACCAAACCAAAGACCTTCAACAGTAAGGTTCAGGGCTGTGGTGCAGCTCTGTGGTAAACACATGCTCAGTATGCACAAGCTCTGGACTCACTCCTTGGCACCTAAGAGTAAGATTTTGAACTAACCCAACCTGACAACTCATATTGGAATCTAAATGAATGAAATGCATCAGAGGAATGAATGGTCTACACCTTTTAACATACAACCAAGGCACCTCTGAATTCTACAGAAGAGATTTTTATGTCAACCACTTCCAGCTCTGTAACATGACAGTATCACCTGTTCACACGTCACTGCCAAGAGAACTGTAAGTTTTAAAAAAGCGTAGCCGTGCACTGTTTAAGGAATTTTTATTAAAGCAAGAATTTTATAATCCAAATTACGTTTCCTTGCCCAGTTATCAATTCTGTTACTTATAACAGAACTGACATCCTGAGCTATTCCACAGTAAAGAATTACAAAATTAAAGAAAGGAATGCTTTAAATTTTTGTACTTTGCTGAAAATTCTTTTCCCAGGGTCTATAAAACATTAATTTGTTTTTATATTTTACTATTTTTTTTTTATTTTTCTGTTTTTAAATCAAGTAATCTAGGACTAGCATTGTTTGCTAGACCTGGCATTTGCTCGGTACATAAGGTTCAAAGTTTCCTTTCCTTTTTTTATTTATTTTATATTTTGCAATGTTTTTTTTTTCAATAGTATTTAAAGTTTTTCAATGTTTAGATATTTTTCTTCGGTGAAGCACGAGTTTCTTTTCATGGTCCCTGATCAATCTGTAAATGTAAGAAAAAGAATTAGGAATACTGGCACTTGTCAATAGCAAATTAAAGCCATAGTCAAATACAGTCTGCTGTCTTTTTCTCTAAAGTTTTTTTGTAACACAATCATTTCTTTACATCCACAGCTACTTCTACACTGCAACAGAGTAATTCCAAGAGAAGCTACATGGCCCTTGAAACCTATTAATTTCTATCAATCCTCTTAAAAAAGGCCTTGTGAATCCCTGGTCCTGAGATTAGCTGTACTCAGCTGTGCAGTGACATAACATCTCACGGGAGTAACAAAGAGCAGCAGTACCAAGGGCAACTGTGGTAACCAGCATCTGATGAAAGAAGGTTTTAACTTTGAACCAACCTGTTAGACCATTTAATGTAAATTACAACACCATATGCGGGTCTACCCCAGGGTAGTAAGTAAAATTTCCTTTTATACCACCTTTATATGTCTACCTCTCTAACCAAGATGGAAAACATGACTCAGAAGAAAAACTCACTTTAGACAGTTGGAACTCCAGTGGCACTATTCACTGCTTTCTGGGCAGCCTCTTTAGCTTGGTGGGCTTGTAGTACAGCTACAGCTTCATCAACCTGAAAGACCAACCAAACAAACTGGCCCAGTAAAAAAAATAACTGAAAATGGTTTCCAACTGATAAATTCCCACAAAGGAGAATTCTTATACCCAGATGAAAGCGAAGAATTGTTGTAAGCAGCAGGAATTAGAGTCTGGGTGTTAGAGTTAAACTGAGACAATCTGAACACAGTTGACCCCCTCCTAGCACTGTGAGCACTGGGCCAGTTGCTCAACTCGCTGCACATCAGCTGCCCCGTTTATAAAATGGGACAAAAAAACACCACAGGTTGCTATGAGCATTCACAATAAATGCTTCTGAAGCTCATGTGACTGTGATTTGTATCAAGCACTATGTAAATGTTCTGTAGAATTACTATAGACAACACTGGAAAACAAGCTTGGAGCCAACTAGACAATTTTTTTTTTTTTTTTTGGTACCGGGGATTGAACTCAGGACCTTGTGCTTGCGAAGCAGGAAGTGGAACCACTAAGTGAAATCCCCGGGCCAAAAAATTATAAATTTTAAATTACCTTAGACCGGAGAGACTCTGGAGATTCAAGCATGTGAAGAAGTTCTGAATTATCAATCTCCAACAACATGCCAGTGATTTTACCAGCAAGAGTAGGGTGCATGGCTTGAATAAGTGGAAACAGCCGTTCACCTAGAATTGAAAATTCAAACTCCTTCAGTTCATACACACACACACACACACACGCACACAGTATAAAATTTACCACACACTACATTTGAGTTGAGGAAACTAACTTGTATATTATACAGTGTGTGTGTATGGTAACCCGTTAACTCACCATTCCATTATGTCTTTCACTGGAAAAAAATAAAAATTAAAAAAGGCAACAAGATCTGCCAAAGTGATTCCTAGGACTATTGTCTTTTAAATTGTTAAATCTGTGCTCTGAACAAATAAAATCTTGCATTCTATTTGATTCTAATTCTTTCTTCCAAAAATGGAGTTGGTAACACCCGCGAGGCCTTGAGTTTGAGGCCGGTCTGGGTTATATAATCAGTTCAAGGCCAGCCTGAACTATATAGTAAGACCCTGTCTTCAAAAACAACAAAACAAACCCAAAACCCAGAGTTGGGCTCATGGTAAGTAATACTCTACCACCTTAACCACCACAAACTAGATTACTAGCTCTCCACTACTGTAATCAGTATCAGTATCAGCCCCAGTAGCGGCAAACCTATGGCACACATTATTGTTTTTCTTTTTAAAATGTTAATGTAGAGTTAATGTTTAGTTTTTTCTAAACTAATACTTTAGTATATGTGTTTAATTGTTGTGCTGGTACTGTGCGATAAATAAACAGGTTCTGGGTTACATACAGCGTGGCACTCCTGTGTCTAAAAGGTTGACCAGCACTGAGACAGACTCGCTATTATACTCATTCTACTGTACCAGCTCTCTCACTTTTAGGCACAGAGGAAGGGCGCTTTGTATTTCCTACTCTCCGCAAGTGACAAAGTTAGACACTTACCCAACATTTGCTTTTGCTCTTGTGGGGGGGCAGATGCCAACATGGAAGCAGTTAAAGGTTCCTGACCTTGTACATGAACAGCAGGCTAGACATAAAATAGGAAAACTTTTAAGTACGTAAGGAATAGCACGTATAAATAGTCACCAATGGACAATCACCAAAGTGATAACTTAGATATACACAAGTAGGGGCTGAGAGTTAGAAATGTAGGCTAAGGTAGCTTTGAGCACCAATGTGTTCAAAGAAGACCCAGAGTATTCTCTGGTCTCATATTGTTGTAACCACCATAGTCCACATTTCAGAAGATACTAATTCAAACACTCTAAACTTCCCTTCCCTTCTTCCTGACATCTCCTTCACACAACTCCCAAACCACACAACTGAGAATGGTGACTGCTCGTCTAATTTTAGTATAAGACATAAAACAGTCTACACACAACATCTATTATGAAGATGTCCCCACACAGGTTAAGCACTCAGGTAGGGAGCAGTAGCCTTCATGTCTATTTCCACCAAGCACTGTCACTTTTATAGAGAAATTATTACAGGCACACCTGTTGCATGGTAACCTGTGGCTGTGCATTAAGATGCTGCTGAGGATTGCGGACTCCCGCAGCGTATTTATACTGGGGAACGGTGCGGACAGCAGGAGTAGCTGCAGCGGCAGCAGCTGCAGGACGTGGACCCATTGTCTGTGTTGATGTGTTTGCTGAAAAATAAAACCGTTTTTCAATTTTTTTCTTGCTATTTCGAACTGGAAATCAATTTTTACAGATGGGGTCAAGTGAGACTCACCAACACGCTGTGTTGACATGACTCGTGGAACCTGTGAAGAAGCTGGTCTCATAGTGCTAAATGGTGGTCTAGGAGCAGCTGGGCGGATAGCACCGGGCATATTCTGGAATGCTACATTAAAGACAGGAGCAACATTATCAGCTGTGAAACCTCACTCAAAGTGGTATGCTGCTATTACAGAGCTGAGGTTTGCACAAAAGCTTGGAAGTGACCAAATATAAATTTTCTGAAGCTGAGTTTCAACTTTGTATTTTCTCACTCATCAAATCAGAGTATCGGTAGATAAAAACATGAATTCATACAATAAGCAGTATTTATTAGTATCTAAGATAATGGAGCATATGCTATCAAGATATCCTGCAATAAATACCACTTCTGTCCCACAGGACAAAGTCTCAAATTTAAAACGCTTGGCTGAGTGTGGTGGCACATGGCTGTAATCCCAGCTTCAGGGAGGCTGAAGCATGAGTTTGAGGCCAGCCTGAACGATATAGCAAAAACCCAAAAACCAAAAAATCTACTTAGTACCCAAACATTAAGAGTTTCATCTATTCCCAAGATCAGTATAAATGTTACTACTTCACTAAAACAGGAATGGTAGGTAAAGAACTTTGGTTTTATTTTTTAAAAGAAGATCTGAAATGAACATCCACAGCCATAAATTATGAAAAGCAATCATTAATATACTACTGCAATAGAACAGCTTAATTTGCCTCGTGTATATTTTTAATCCAATTTCGTCTTAATTTTAAAAAAATTAAAAGGCTTACGATGAGGTCTGGCACCCTGAGCAGTCCAGCGAGGACTTGGTCTTAGTTGAGCAATTTGGCTAGGAGGATAGTACGCAGCACGGTTCTGAGTCTGTAAGAGGAGCAAGCAAGTCAACTTACCATCTTAGAAAAATGCAAATAATATAACTAGTGTATGTTCTCAAAAACATCAGGCCTCTCATCCACCTTTGGGCACTTTTTTTTTTTTTCCTAGTTCAATCATCATTCACAATCAAAGCATCTTTGTTCTCCTAAAACCTACCTGTGGGATAGCTGCCATGAAGTAACCTGAAGGAGGTGCTGGCTGGTAGGGATTGATCACAGGGTTGGGCACAGCTCGTACACTCGCCATTCTCTGCATATACTGGTTAGTGAGGTGAGCCTGGCGCTCTTCTTTGCGCTGAGCCAAAGCTACATATAGTGGCTTGGTGGCCACAATTCTACCATTCATTTCTGTAACTGCTTTAGTGGCTTCTTCTGGGGAGGAGAAACATACAAAACCAAATCCTTTGCTGCGACCACCCTCCATCATAACCTATTAAAAGAAAACAAATAAAGTTAATACAATGGTAGAATGAGGCACTAAAAGAGCATTACCATTTAGAGGTAACTACAGTCAAGTAACTAAACCCTGTTAGGGCTACAATCACCCCCTCAGGTTCATTACTCCTTCTTTAATCTCCAATATTAAGGGCAAGCTATACATTTGCATTATCTTAGGCAAGCTGGGGGAAGTGAAGCAGATCAGTAGACAGTGACTTTTCAAGACCATAGATATTTAACATGAAAAGGCAAAATTAGTAAACATGAAAGCACATCATTAAAAAAAGAAAAAAAAAAGATGGGACATGACTTTGAACTCAACTGACACATCAGTTAAAAACAATGATTTGTTCAGCCATTTTTGGTACTGTTTAGTTGTCGCAATTTTAAATACAAACAGTATTACCACTAACTAGAATTCTAACTCTGGAAATTTAGATGCAAGAATGTTATGAGCAATGTTTTTAACAGTGGAAACATACAAAGCAATCCAAATGTCTATCAAAGTACTGCACAGTAAAACAAATGAATTATTTAGCCATTAGGGAAAAAAAATACCTGAAACAAATAAGCATTTCTGTCTATTAAAAAGGCAAGTCACATTATGTATATAACTTGATTCCATTTTCTAAAAGCTATTTATACATACATAAAAAACATCTGAACAGTATGGGAAATTATCCAGGTATGGGATTTCCAGTAAACTGACTGTTCCTTTAACAAACTGGGTAAGGAAGGGGTTACTTTTCCTGCTTAATATTTTGTCTTGATAAATTTTTTTACAAAGCATTAACAAATGACCTCCTCCTCCAAAATAAATTTCTACCAACCCTTTCACTTCCCTTTGAAGAATTCACAAAAGACTAATAAAAGTTGTCCTTTAAAAAATGGTATGCTACAATCAACATAAACTGACATAATATTCAATTTTTCAGAAAGTGCGTGGCACATAGACACTCAGGAATATTCTATCATATATATTCCAAATACTCTTAGAAAAGCACAGGGCAAAATACAAGGACACCATGGTACTTGTAATTTGTAGTTATCCACTTTGCCCCTATCCAATTTTCTGTTTCCTGTCTAGAAGGCCCCTAGGTCAGTCAATAGGGTTGTCAGAAGAAGCTCAGCAGGAACACTAGCCATGGGGTCATTTCAGATCACTGAATGAAAGTTTTTCCTGTGCACTCTTCCCCTACCTTCAGGCAAAGTATTAAGTTTTAGAAATAATGAAGCAAAATCCTGATATCTAGAATGAACGATCTGGTATTTTTCTGGAAGAAAATTATTTGACTATTTGTTTACAAAACAAGTATACATTACACAGGCAGGGATTTGTCCGCAAATCTTTTTAAAAAAATCATACGCCTTTTACCTTTGCACTAGTGATTGTACCAAATGGAGAAAACTCTTTCCGGAGGCGTTCATCATCAATACCATCATCAAGATTTTTCACATAAAGGTTAACACCCTAAAAAGAATTAAGAAAACTGTAGAAAAAGAAAAAACCCACAGTGATAACCTAAGCAGGCCTACTATTACTTTCTCCCATCCCATGTTCTTCTTTCCCACTCTCAAACCCTCAGTTACCTGGCAGTAACTGAAATGAACGTAAAATAGGATTCCTCATCCCTGTCTTATTTTGCTTGTTCAATTAAAAATGAACCTGGTATCTGGTGATCCTATCTTGTTTCATCTGTTCAAATTTGCGCTTAAGTTCCGTCTGGCGTTCCACTTTTTTCTGAGCTCGACCAACATAAATTTGTTTTCCATTGAGCTCCTTTCCATTCATCTCATCCACAGCCTTAGAGAAATCAAAACACTTAATCAACAACTTTAAATTACAAAACGTTAAGGGTAAACCCATCCTCCCACGATCTAGAAGTCTAGTGGCGAATACAGGCTTCCAATTTAAAATAAATCAATGTATAAAAATGCAAATAAGCTGGGCATAGTGCCGCATGCTGGGAGTCCCAGAACTCAAGAGGCTGAGGTAGAAGAATTGCTCTAAACCCGAGGCCAGCCTGGGCTACACAGTGAGTTCAAGGCCAGCTTGGACTACATAGTTAGACCCTGTCTCAAAAAAACAAAAAGCAAGTAATTGAAAACAGATGTATGTAAAATAGCCATTGGCATACATATAAAATTTGAACATTAAGTGCAATACAATTTTACTCCCTTACTGCAGCCTACAGAAACATAACACTGTATTTAATTATATTTAAAGTCTTACTTTCTGTGCATCTTCATGCCTTTCAAAGCTCACAAATCCAAATCCTTTGGATTTTCCACTTTCATCAGTCATTACTTTCACACTTAAGGCAGGTCCTAAAAAATGTTTTGAATAATTCAAAAATATTCCACACAATTTATATATTTCACAAATATATACAAATATATACAAAAGCAAAGCCATGGAAGAAAAAAATGGGATAAAATAATTCTAAGACCCCAGACATTCTCCAAACCTCCCATACTCCAGTCACCAGTCTCTTCAAATACCCGTTATTTATACTAAGAAAGTAAATTTCTGAAAAGACTAAAAGGATTTTTCTTTCCATTCTGAGGTATACATACTTCACCCAACTCAAAAATACTATTCTTAGTTTTAGTCCACAGCTGCCTTTTTTAAAAAAAGATAACAATTTGGTGTTTCTTTGATCTCAGAATAAAGACTTACGCTGTCCTTGGTCCAATGTAATAGGGAATAGAGGAAATACTTAGTGGGACCCCCTGGAAGAGGAGGTATGTCTCCCTTTACCCGCTTCAAATGGAAGACACAATGATGTGATGGTGATATCTCAGGCAAGTAGGGTAGGAAAAAGTTTTTAAAAATCACATCTGACTAGGAATTAGAAGATGGACAGGCAAAGGTATCCTTTCTTTTCTTTGGTACCGGGGATCGAACTCAGTACCTCACACATGCAAACAAAGCAGGCAGCTGAACCACTGAGCATTTATAAATCCCCAGCCCTTATCCTTTCTTTTTACTGTGCCTCTAAGACCATACAGCAAATTTCTGATTTGTGAAACAAAACTGAAAGTATCCCACACGTTGAAATAATGGCATTGACTCACAACATACTCCTTCATGATAACTGGTTAACAAAATCCAACTGTAGAAATAGCTTCTGATTTTAAGAGATTTAGGATCAAGACAAATGAAATCAAGACAAAGAATTTGGGGCAAAATGTCAACCCTTTCTACATTTTGAATGATTTGGCTTTGGGCAAAATAATTTGTTCTCAAGGGAGGGTTCAACATGGCATGCTAGCTTGGCAATAAACTTTGCATTTCAGGCCGGGGATTTAGCTCAGTGGCGCTGCAGCCTGCCTTGCAAGCACAAGGTCCCAAGTTCAAGCCCAGGTACCAAAACAAAACAAAAAACAAAAAAATTTTTCAACTTTGCATTTCCTAATTCTTTACTATTTGAAGTACTAAAAAAACAAACCACTTCTATAATGAGAAAACCAAAAGGCGAGGTCAAGCTAATATCTGCAAATGCACACAAAAGTTCATTTTCTGATCTCACTTTAAAGTTAAAGCTAGTTCATACCTCACTGAATTCAAGATTAATGAAGTTACTTTAAAAGGCAAGAAAAAAATATGTTAAGATCTCATGGCTTTACACCATCCCAAGGAGTTATCACTGGAAAACCTGAATGTTTGAGTCACTGTTCTAAATCACTCAACCATGCTGCTGTGGGAGATGGCCAAATATCCTAAAGCTGGCTGGTCTGCCTGCCCTCTAAGTACAGACTGCAAATGAGTGTGTCAAATGGATGCCTCTATGAGATGGGCTCTATAAAAGCATTAAAGCCAGCATCCTAATGCAGTAAAACCTTTCAAAATGAATGTATTCTTTGCGTGTGGTGGGGGCACCACTGAGAACAGAAACCTGGGCCTCATAATCCTAGGCAAGTGTTCCACATCCTAGGTCCTCAAGTCTATTTTAATGAATTCAGTCGCACCTTATGTGCTAATCCAATTCACCTTTCATCTCAACTAGACAGAATTCTCTTTACATGCTACTCTAGCATAATGGCCGGTAGCTTAATTCAACTAACTCCAAGTATTTTTAAGTACCACGTAAGTCTCAGCTCACTTATTCTTTCATTATTAGCAAGTATTGTATTAAGGCAAAACTGGGCATAGAGCAATTACTCAGAACTTTGAGTATAAAAATTTAATTCAGACACATTACCAAACTTGCCAAAGAGATCCTTAAGGCGCTCATCATCCATGTCTTCTCCAAAATTCTTGATGTAAACATTGGTGAACTCTTTTGCCCTAGCTCCAAGTTCTGCTTCTCGTTCTTTACGAGACTTAAATCGTCCAACAAATCTAATAAAATATGTAAGGACTATAACATTAGGTTCTACTTTACATAGTTCAGATTAAACCTGAATATTTTAATATACTTTCCCTTCTTCTCTAGTTAACCCAGGTTTCAAGGGGATCATTCCTATCAATACAAGTTAACTGTGTACAGTTAAAAGACCTAAGTAAAAGCTTTCATCATTGTTGCTTTTAAGTGTCTCTTGCACTTTGCCATCCTCTAAACAGAAACCTTAACTTCCTAATTCTGTGCTGTAGTATACAATGGCCTAGCTTAACTCTTGACGCATAAACAGCATGACTTGAAAATCTCCCTCATATAAAAACAGTACACATGTTATGGAGCACAGTAATATTTCAGTTGTACATCTGAAGCAAACACTGGAACACAGTAATAAATAGGTAAAAGAGAAAAACAATCTGCCCTGACCCCACTCAAATTGTGACTCTTTTCCTTCTCTAGTGCTTCAAGAACATTCATTAATAGAGAGATACCATGGTTTCATTTCTCTATCCTCCTTGAAACTATGGTGGGGCTTCTCCACCATATTACCTTCATTAATGTTCTCAATGGGATCTAACATTCACTGTAGAACCACAACATTCTGCTCTTGTGCACATAATGCTGCCCAACTTTGTATCTGTTCTTAGGGCAGAACTACAAACACCATAGTTTAAAAAGAGCTTAAGATAATTCATACATATAGTCATACAGACTACTTTCCAAAATACTTCATCTTTATATACCTCAAACCAGCAATAAACAGTCTTCATCTGGATCTTCCCATTACTGGACATTCTTTTACATTTTTTTCTCTAAAAGTGTTGCTTACTGAGCTCATGTTGAGTAACCCCAAAACACTTGGGACCTCAGTGTTTAGGATTTTGAAATATTTTTAATTTTTACTGGTTGAGCATCCCCAAACCTGATTTTATCATCACATTGGGCTCTAACAGTTTCACACTCTAGACCCCAGATTTTTGGTATAGCCCCACTCAACCTATAGTATGAAATGATGAATTATTAATCTAATTTTAAAGATGAGCTATTTCTCAAAATACGAGAGTGTAACTGACTTTAGTGATTTGCCCATTTTCTTACAGACTTGTAGGGTTCTTTATACATTATGACATCTTTCTATAATCATGGTAGTGACACAGACTACACAAACCTGATGTGCTTAAAGAGTGATATAGCTGCTTTACAAAAACACAATCCAAAGCACATGCTATCATTGTAGTTCACACAGCAATAAGAACTCAGGTTATTTACAACATGACCTTATAGGTGAATTTACCCAGATTAAGATTCATCATTTTTTAGACCATAAAACTTGTATTTAGCAAACTGCCTTATAGATGTCATCAAAGCTGGCAACTTTTTAACTTGTATAAACTTCTGATTTAATCCTCCATTTTTATGCTCCCATCAATAAATAGTGGCCAAGAGAACAGACTGAGAATTTGGCACACTGGATACGTAGGTCTGCTCATCTGTCAGAACAATAACTCAAATTATTTTAGCCTCAGTCTCCTCAAAATAAAATAGGCTGAATTAGCATCTCAAGAAAATGTGTCTGGATTTCTGGTTCTGCAACAATGTATTTGAAAAAGCTTTGTATCCCTGCTTACCTATCTTCTGTTTCTCTATGGTTTTCATTTTGACCAATTATATTAAATTCACTGTTATTCCATGTCATACCATATATGGAGAAAATACAATTATAAAACCTATCAAATGTGACTCATTTTCACTCTAGCTGTTATCTCTACTCAAAACACAAATGTATAACTTTAAAAATGAATGAACCTGGAACTACTAAAAACTATTGAAATACCAACTCAACATCTCTACTTACACTTTTCGATCATTTAGGAGCATCCCATTCATTTTTTCAATAGCTCTTTCAGCAGCTTCCTGTGTCTCAAAATGTACAAATCCATAGCCCTTGGAACCATTTTCATCACAAACCACCTAGGGAAAAAAATGTACTCATTTTTCATTACTTGCTATTGACTTAACATCTCTCAATGTTCAGAGACAATGTTAGCTACCTAACCTCAGGTACCATATTTAGTAAAGACAGCCATTGATAGCAGTTGCTATTTCAGGAACCACACTAAAAGTAGCTAAACCCTGTAAATGTTTATCTGTCACAGTTTTGCTTACCTTACATGAAAGGATGTTACCAAAAGCAGAAAATGTATCATACAGTGCTTTATTATCGATGGATTTGTCCAAATTTTTAATGAATATGTTGCCTACTCCACTTTTGCGAAGTGATGGATCACGCTGAGACCACATGATGCGTACTGGCTTGCCCTTTATAACATCAAAATTCATGGTGTCCAAAGCACGCTCCGCTGCAAGAAGGAAATTTTTAAAATGAGTATTACTTCATAACTTTTTCTGGTCCCTTAAAATTATTATCAGCTAGCTGGGCATGGTGCACACCTGTAATCCCAGTACTCTGGAGGCTGAACCATGAGTATGAGGCCAGCCTGAGCTACATAGTGAGTAGCTGAACTGCATAAGAGACTATCTCAAAACAACAAAAAAATATATTGTGGGTGGAGCGGGTAGGCACTTAGTCTCGCAGCTGAACTCTTCTTAAATTCCAAGATTGCTGAACCTTTCAAGTATCAAACACTCATCTAAATTTACATTATATAACGCACAAAGACAAGTCCAAAATATGAAATTTAATTATTACTGATACATGTCTGAAACACTCTCTCCTACTTTCATTAAATTTAAAAGCACCTTTTTGCTCAACATGAAACCATGATTCTTTTATATTCAATCTACTTAAGGACCAATATAAGGCTAGGTGGCTGGGCCTCGTGGTGCACACCTGTAATCCTAGCACTTCTAACACTCAGGAGGCTGAAGCAGGATTTCAGCAAGTTCAAGGTTAATCTGCACTAGATAATGAGACCATCTCATCAAGGGTAAAAAAAAAAAAAGACTAGGCAATTGTACATTATCAAAAGGCTCAGAAGCAACTTCTTTATTTGAACACTAACTTCTTCCTATTGGCCAAAGCTTTGCTCACTTTTTATTGCTCAGCACTACCAATATTATATACACTGATTAGTACATTTTCTGTACAAAACTGCCTAAACTACTGGAAGGGTTTCCATGGCAAAAAGGCTAGATCTGAATGCCTTAAAAAACATGAAGCTAGACATACTTGCATAATAATCGCAGAATTTTGAAATAACAGATTCACAATACTCAATCCACTTTTCATGAAACACTAAAGTAATTTTATCTTAGATCACTGGTTTACTTAACTTATGACGTTCTCAGTTATTTCTAGGTTGTGCCGGAAATTTTAGAAAAGCCTACCCTATAATTACTTTCAGTCTATGAAGGCTGCATTCGATGTACCTGTACCATGACAGAAACATTTACTAAAATGGAGACCCTAAATAGGAAAAAAAAAAACAAAAAACACCACAACTTTAAGATTAGTCTCTACAGAGGGGAAAGCCCATTTGAAGTCCTGACGCAATTTTTAAATTCCAGGCCAACCTAACTAAGTTATCAACAGGACAGATTTTCCTGCTACTTCTTTCTATAAATGAAAGTTCCAGTTTCTAGAAAATAGTGACAATCAGCTGTCAGCTCATTATCAATTCACCACACCTACTCAGCTCCCCCAGTTTTTTTTTTTTTTAAGCTGACTTTGCTTGGGCTTCTTCTGAATCAGTCAACTCTTATCAAATAGTAGTCACTTTCTGAAACTATTCTACAATTCATCAGTGCAGCAATAAATTTTTTAAAATAACGAGAAAAGGAAACCTGAAAAACTATTTTCAATGATGATAAACTGTACATATAAAAACTAAAATATGAAAAATGCTGTATTAGTTTGACCAGTTATGGTACCTACTAGTATAATCAAAATATATACGCTCTATGTAACCATGGCAACCTCAAGTTCAACTTTTCGAATTTCAAATTTTTTGGATTTAAAAATATTAAACTCAGACTAAAACTTCCAAGTTACTGTTTTACAGTATCTAGAATTCAAATTTTCTCTTCCTCCTCTTGAAGACTGTGATTACTTGCCCCAAAGAGATACATACTGCCCAGAGTAAAAAGGTAGGAGAACTTCAACTATAGAGCAGTTTTTACAACTTTAGCTCTTTGTGCCACTCGATAGTCTTGCTCCCAAAATCTTGGTACTGACTTTGCCTAGTGCAAAACTCATCATTAACCATTAAGTAAGTAAATGTCTATCCCACCTTTAAGGCCTTTTTGACTAAAATAAAAACGAATCCCTCAATTTTTATTTAAATACTCGCTACACATTAAAGCAGCTGGAAGAAAAAGAAACTAGGCCACATAATTGAATCTGACTGCTTGAAATCAAATGATCCAGATATAAAAATCCCAGTAACTCATCAGACCACATACCTTAACTGTCAAAATTTTTTTTGTGAACTGCTGTTAACTTCAAATAATAACACAAGCTCAACTTAATCTGTTATTTTGTATCCTATCATTCCTCAAGATCATATTCAGGAACACTTTTATAAGTAGGAGAAACATGATTTACTTGTATACTACATACAAATAAATGTTAAGGTCCAACCTAGGTCACATTAATATGTACAACTAAAATTAGTCAACATATTTTAAACAAAAATCCCTCCAAAACCGCAGCAACTGTTTCAGAAGAAAACATATATTCAACGTATCACTGGCATTATGAAACTCAGGTCAAATTCCATTAAAATGATCTAAGTTGCCTGAGAAAACTGACAACTTCTTTCACAGCCCTCTTCCCATCACCCTGATGTACACGCAAGAGAAAAGCCTAGTCTACAGGAAAACCCCTAAGTACACGTCTCGGTGGTAATTTCCATCTCTAGGTCCATCAGCTACTAACGCGGTAAGACTAAATTCTCAATCCCGAGAGCCACCAGTCCGGGTGGGTCCCCCTACGAACTTTATTCCAAGGCCTGGTGGCGTCCCCACCCCAGCCCCGACACGGGGACAGTCGCAGGAACAGGCCTCGGGCCTACGAGGTTACAGGGTTCAACACGTGTTTTGCGAGCCCCGGATCGCACTTCCTCCCAGGCCCCGGCGCCGGCCAGAGCCCGCGGGTGGGAGCCTCCACCTCCCAGCCGGGAAGGGGGAACCCGCACCTTCGACGGGAGCGCGGTTCAAGGAACGAGCCTAACCCACCGTCCCGGCGCGTCAGCACCCTAAAGTTTGAGAGCAGCTGAGGACGAGAAAATGGTCGCAAAGGAGGAAGTGGCCCGGCAG
>NW_022900917.1:15065507-15065805 GCF_012274545.1 Fukomys damarensis | reverse complement strand
GCCGCGGGCGGGCGGGTCGGTCTCGGCTGCTTCACCGGGTTATTTTATAAAAGAGGGAGAAAAAAATAAAAGTCTCCGGCGGGGGAGACGCGGATTTTTTGTAAATTTTTTTTTGGTTTTTTAAAAGATTTTTTTAGATTTTTTTTGGATTTTTTAATAATAAATGTGTGTTCCGAGCCCGGAGCACACACTCCGCACTCTCAGCACTAACCGCCGGGGAGAAGGGGAAGCACCGCCTCCAGCACCCTCTTCTTATACCCCCCGCCGCACTCGCCCCGCCCCCGCGCGTCTGACGCCA
>NW_022900917.1:14997909-15064762 GCF_012274545.1 Fukomys damarensis | reverse complement strand
TCCTACCGACCTCGCCGCCGCGGGACGGTGCCGGTCACCGCGGCTGCAGTCGGGGACGCAGAGCTGGGGGGTTCTAAGTGCTGTTTGGGGTTCCTGGTTCGCGCGATTTCTGCCAGGCGCTTATTTACGGTAGAAAACAGGAGTCGAGAAAAATGAGTGTTTCTCCTTAGAGTAAGAGTTTCTCTCAGTCACTCGTATACGGATGGCACGGGAGCCCTGCATCCAGACAAAATTAGGAATAACCCAAAACAGCATAGTCATATCTTTGGACAATTTTGTGAAGTATCGAGGATTTT
The DNA here is from genome assembly GCF_012274545.1 of Fukomys damarensis. NCBI lineage: Eukaryota > Metazoa > Chordata > Mammalia > Rodentia > Bathyergidae > Fukomys > Fukomys damarensis. The sequence goes on along the minus strand of NW_022900917.1, from coordinate 15,064,466 downwards.
AATGAAAATGCTGCATTTAATGAATTGATAGCCATAAACATAGCTGGCTGTAGGAGTGACATTAAATTAACATAAGAATTGCACTTTGAAGTAGTAATGTACTTTTGAGAGTTTTTAAGACCCTTGCGTAAACATCATGTGACAGCAATCGTGTGGGAGGTGGAGCAAGTGGTAATAATTTTATTTTACTGTTAAGAGGACAGTCTCAAATAATTGCCCAATTCATTCTTTTAATTCAGTAGACTTTAATGCATGTCTGCTATATTGCCTGGTGTGAACGAAGTACTTCATGTCGGTTCCCATTTAATTAGTATTTAAACCAGCAGAATGTTACACAATCCCATGTCTTAATAGGATGAGGATATTTTTTGAAAACAGGTTGCCTTGTTTGCTTTATTAGGCAAAAGAACAAAACTTGTTTAGGAAGACACATCTATTACTAAGTGACAAATCACTGCTCAGTCTAGTAGAACTGTGGTTAAAATCACTTCATCAATATATTTACTGAAAGCCTACCCAGTAGAGAGTACTGTATCTGTAAGTAAAATGAGAAAAAAAAAAAAAAATTCTTGGCCTCCAGAGGCTTAAGATGTGTTCTCTGATAATCATATAAACATTTAAAAGTAGTGAACAAAAGCCTAGTATTTTATCAGGCTTAGACAGTTTTCTATTAGACTCTAAATTGGTTTTTTTTCAAAATAAAAGGTGAAAATTCCGTTATTGTGGTTTAAAAGAAAACTTAATTTGGTGGTTTCATTAATTTACTGAAAAGGCAATATGAACAATAAAGCATTGTAAAGAAAAGGATGAACTCAGTAAAAAAAGAAGTGAAAGGAGATCACCAATAACTGGGAAAGATTATACCCAATGTTAAAAACGACAAAATACCATACCTACGCCCAATGTCATGAGCACCTCTGAAATCCCAGCCCTCAGGAAGCATAGGCAGCAGGATCACTGCAAATTCAAGGCCAGCCTGAGCTACATAGTGACTAAAAGGCCAGCCTATACTATAAAGACTATCTCAAAAAAAACAAAACAAAACCAAAAAACCAGGGCCAGGGATGTAGCTCAGCAGTGCCTCTCCTACCTGGCAAGTGTAGACCTGAGTTCAGTCCCCAATGATAGTGGTGAGGGCGGAAAGGAGACAAAAAAAAAAAAAAAAAAAAACTAAAAAAAATGGATGACTTAATATACTCTAATAAAAGGCGAGGGTTCATTTCCTGGTGAGCTTCACTGAAATATAACTAAAAGAGAAAAAAAAAAAAAAAAAAAAAAAAAGACTAAATAAAATGGATGACTTAATATACTCTAATAAAAGGCGAGGGTTCATTTCCTGGTGAGCTTCACTGAAATATGACTAAACAGGAGAAAAAAAATCAGAAACTTGGTCAGAGAGCAACATTTGGCAAAGTTCTATTTAGGATGGGTTTTAAGCAGGACTTAAGAAAAACAGGGTCCTCCAATCTAAGCAACAGAGCTGTTGTTCTTTGTTCTAATACAAATAAAATCAGTAACTGTCCCTCTAAGTAAAATTTTTTATAAACTTCTGTTCTCATAACATCCTGTTTTAACCTGACCAAGGTCACTGAGGTATGTTAAATTGCAAAACTGTCTCAGCTTGACAAACTGCCTTTGTTCTGCTTGCCCACCCCCAAGTTACTTGCCACTAGGCAGACCAAGCCCCTTGGTAGCATGTATAAAACTGGAGCCTTTCCTTTGTTTGGGGCTCAGCCTTTGGACACAAGTCCTCCAAGTCGGTGTACATCTCTATATATCCTTGTTTCACCCATTGTTCTCTCTGATCTCTTGAGTTCCTGCAACAGTTTGAATCCTCCAGTTAGCAGAAAAGTCTTACCCTCAAATTTAACCAGAGCCTGGATAAATAATTCTCAGAAGACTTCTTTGTAAATCTATTTTGTACAGTCTTCCAACTAGTAAGTCTGATATGTGTGCCCCAGGGCAGCCTAGACACAGGAAATGGATGCCCTGGATGATAGGTAGAAGCATTCTAGTTACTAGACAGGCACACTAATGTTTGTAGATTAGTACTTTGGTGAGGGAGCTAGTCATCAGGACTTGCAAACCTCTGTGGTTCTCACATTTGGTTGTCACTGCCGTGTTTTAGGGAGGTGGAGTTGAATATGTGTAAGGGAATTTAGAAGTAAAGCCTTTCAAGAAAGGGAGGTAATAGAGTCAGGAGAGGGAGTCAGAGCCCATGCCAGGAGTAAACGAGCGGGATTTGGAACTAGCTTCATGAACCTATTCCTTGTTCTAGCAGTTACCTATTTTTCACTTGCAATCTGCAACTTTCGTCAGGTTAGAAACCTGGTTTGTTTTGTTTTGTTTTGTTTTTTATCAAGAAGAATAACCCTATAACATGTCCCCTTCCATTCACTCTCTTTTCCCAGTTGAGCTTTTTGTCTTTCTGTCTTATCTCCCACAAGTCCCCAACCTACTATCATCTAGCTTCCTGCACCGGATTCAAACTCTCCATCAGCACGTATTATTGACCCAGTGGAATCCCTTTGGGTCCTTTTTACTTAGTTTTTACAGAATTTGTCCCTGTTTTCTTCCCTGTGGGTTTTTTTTTTGTTTTGTTTTGGGTTTTTTGGGAAGCAAAATGTTTATTGGTATATTAGATATACATAATGATAACATTCTCCCTCTGTTTTTAAACACACTTGGGGCTTCTGAGATATACTTTCCTTCCTAAACTCAGAATATTCCTCTTTTCCAGTAACCAACCTTTTCCCTAACCACCAGACTGGGCTAGGTACCTTTTTGGGCTTTGCCCTGACTACCCCTCTGCCATGACATTTACTATATAATTTTAAAATAATATGTTCATAGGCTGTCTCCACAATAAGAGAGCCTATGTTATATTTATCTGTATCCCTGCAACTTGGCATGAAGTCTGGAAAATTGGAAGCTATAGGGTTTGGTTTGGTTTCGTTCTACCTAACTTCAAGAAGAAGGCCAGCAGGCTTTTGAACTAATCATGCAAATGAGTTAATGGGAAGTCCATTCAACTTGTTGCTGGCATGGTTACCCCACAGTATATGCATTGGTGCAACATGCTACTTCCATGTAGGGAGTGTTTCCTGACACCTGGCTGGGCTCTCATTTCTGGTGCTGGAGGTAGTGCGTATAGCCAGGCAAGTGGGGACAAACAAGGACTCCTGCACAAGATGAGTTTCAGGACCTCAAAACTGAGAACACTTCAGTGATGATCCTAGATCCTTCAGGTACAATCAGAAAACCCCTCCTTGACTTTAACTGTATAATTCCTAGGGCCGGGGATTTAGCTCAGTGGTTCCACTGCCTGTCTCGCAAGTGCAAGGTCCTGAGTTCGATCCCTGGTACAAAAAAACAAAAACAAAACAGAACAACAGTATAATTCCTTCTGGTAGAGGTAATTACATCTACAAGAAAAAGGCAATAGATGAATATTTGTTAATTACTTTTGCCTTTTTGATTCACTACTCGATTTTTTTCCTCCCATCTTTTTTTGTTTTTTGTCTTAAAAATGTGCTATGTTTATCCAGCTTGCCTATGTTTATCTAATTTTAGATTGCAAGCTGTGGGATAGAGTAATGTCTCTAAATGTGCAGCATCTCGCTGTGGGGCCTAAGATGTCCAATGACATCAACATCATTCAATTAGCCTGTTTTTATTTTATGAATAAATTCTAAGCCTCTCCGGAGAACTTGTTCTCTTGAACTCCACTAGTGTTATATATTTTCAGTTTATATCCAGAATACATTCAGAATTTATTCAGATTAATTTAAAGTATTTGTGTAATGTGACACAAATTAAAGTGGCCTTATGAAATCTTTAAGTAACACTGAGAGATATATTTGAGATAGATAATGAATGAACACAGCAGCCCTCTCCCAACTGAAGAGGCAGACTTTCTGCTGATCCCTGGGGGGGAATATATATATATGATGTCTATAAGACACAAACTATATAATGTTGCAGAAGATCAGCTCCCTGCTTCCCTGGTTTGCTAGGTTGGTGAGGCACATGACTTACTCAAATTTATAAATTGTCAGGCCCACAGTCAGAAGGAACTCCTATGATGAATCCCATTCGGATTGTGTTTTCTTCCATAATCATTATATATTTTCCACACACACACACACACACACACACCCCAGAAGGAAAATGGGACTTTTTTTTTATAAAAAAGTTTGAAATTGGGTCCTGTCTCCAGATTGTGCGTCAGATGACGTAACCTAACTTCGGTTTTGAGAAAGTGGCTGCCAAGTATCTTCGAGCCAGAGACCCAGTTAGGGCCATAAACCCAGACTCATAAACAGAGAAAATGCAGGGTAACATTTGTGCTATACCAGTATACTTGCCCTGATTGTTCCGTGTGCCACGATGCTGTCACCTCCCTAATAGTGGACTTGACAGATAGCAAATTCAGATTCGTGGCAGAAGAAGAATTAAAACAGAAACACGCACAAGATACAAAACATACAGCTGTCACTGTTGTAAACTAATTTAGAGAACAGGAAAATGCGCTGACCACATTAAGGCAGTGTTAAATAGCCCATGGTTGCATAACAAAAAAGCTAAGTTGCCTGTTAAGTGAACGAGTCCATGTGAGGATACTCTGAAATGTATTACGCTCTGGGACTATTGTTCTCAAGGCACATTACATAAGTCCCTCATTTAAGATACAAAGAATAAAGTACATCTTGGCTAAATAGAAGAAATTATATTAAGAATTAAAAGTGTATTGTACATGGGTATTTACTGAATGCGGATAATTTCATTGCCTCCTCACACTATGCTATGGGGCAGGAAACTATAGCACTGCCAATGAATAAACTGAGGTTTAAGAAGCAGAGCCACTTTGATGCAAAGACAGGCAAGAGCCACTTTCAAAAGACAGTCTTTGATGTGGGAATTGAGGGGCGAGTACTTGGAACAATGAGAGGGTGTTGTAAAGTGGGGAAATAACTCCAGGAGTGTCACAGAAGTGAGGATAAGCAGTTTGTGTTGAGGGGACACCAGAGTCCCAGAGCGGAAACGTGGTGGTTTGGGGGGTAGGAAAGGCAGCTGGCAGAGAAGGGCAAGCACAGAAGACTTGGGGGTTGGGAACTGGAAATCTAGAGGGGGGCATGAAGGGAAAGGGAGCGCAGGACCTGATCTTTTGTCCCTGTGTTTTTTTCCATAAGGTAATTCCGGTGATGGTGTGAGAGTACAGGATTTGAAAGATGGAAGACAAAGACCAATTAAGGTATTCTTGGAATGGTGTCACTTTGGTCTTCCGGGAAGGTGAAGGCAAACAAAACAAATTCTTACTGCCTAATGAAAGAAAGCACACAACGTTTATTTAGGAAGACTAACCCGTTTTCCTGTCACAGAAGTTGTTTGAAAATATGATTGAGAAAAAAATTGTTGTGCAGCTCTTTGTATAAAGGACAACGAATATAATTCCTTCATTCATTACAGATCAAGTATTTGTTTAAGCCCGCAGTTTGCGCTAAGACCCTGTCCGTAACATTAGAACTTGCGAAATGTCTGCCCTCCAGGAGCTTGCTTTCTAGAGAATTGGACCATTATTTTATTTATTTATTTATTTGGAACTGGGGATCAAACTTGGCACCTTGCGCTTGTGAAGCAGGCGACAGAACCACTGAGCTAAATCCCCGGCCCAACAATTATTTTAAATAGAATTTTTTTTTATTAAAATGCGGGAACAATTTTTTATGTGGATTTTTCCTTTTTTCAACTCTCAGTAGAGGCTAATTATAATCCAGTAAAAGCATTGTTGTTGAAAGCCAGCTTTGAAATGAAGTTTACCAATCTGGGGGAACTGGTGGTAGTTATAGCCCTTAGGCCTTGTATCTCAATTGTCAGTGGCTTCTTCTGGGCTTTTAAAAAAAAAAGCTGGATTGAATTTGCTTTCAAATTGAAATCACTTTCAAACTGAAGTCTCTAATAGGTCACTAAAGTACAGCTGTCCCAGACTGGTGATTAAAAGAGTTGTGTATATTAACACATATATACTTTATTCATTCAACATATATTTACTGAGTTATACATTAAGCACCTTCAAACATTGCAGATACAAAAATGGGCAAGGGAATTCAGTCCACTAAGAATGCAGAGTAACATCAACATCCTAGAATTCACCTGTGGGGTTTTTCTTTTTTACTCCTGGTAAATGGATTGCGAAGTTCTCTAGAAAATTTGAATACTTCCTGTTCCTTGGAGATTTATAAATAATTTTTGAGAATCGGCTCCCCAGGATATGTCTAGAATAACATATTTCATTGTGTAAGATAAATCAGAGTCGACTGGTTCCGTGAGATATTTGAATCTAACATCAAGAGGCCCATTTGATGTGAGCACCGGGGACCATAATAACTCCTGGCTGAAGCGATGTACTTTCTGTGCTTTCAGGACACCGCTATAGCAGTAAAATATTGTACAAAGGAAGTCACAGTCGAAAGGGTGACAGATGTGATTGCCAGCAATTACAATGCGATAAAGTAAATGGTATAGTAGGAGAGCGAACACAAGCCGTTCTGGGTACGCTAGCAGCACTGAAATAAGCTTTGGGAGTGTTTGGGTCTGGGGTGTGAGAGGAACAATCAGCGGTGTGTCCCCAATTTCATAGTGCCACCACTGGAGGAGGCCTCTTAGAAAAGCTCAGGGGAGCAGAATAAAGTCAAGAAGGCCAGCTCCTGGCTGGACCCTAGGTCAGGCCACCTAGCAGTGTGCTACGCATAGCTCTGCCTCCTGTGGGCGAGGCACCGCCTGGGGAATCACACGTGGCCACCCTGTTGCTTTAAATGACGAAATGAGTTTTGCTTCTATATTACTATTAGGCAGAACCTGTAACTGCGCTTCGTTGGATTGTTTTTCTTTTAGAAAACCGATTGGGTATCAAGGACTTTCCTTCTAGAAATCTTTCTTTCGGCTCATTCCTAGGCTGAGGAAGAAAACAAAATTATGCTAAAGGAGAGGTAACTGCTTAAATCCTCACAAGAGTATGTCAAATGATGACAGTAACAGAATTACGTGTGCAGGTCCCAGTCCAGGAAGTCTGTCTTGGAAGTCTGTAATTGTGTAGTCTGGAATTTAAACCTCCGTGTAATCGTTTAGAATTATTTAAGGTTACTCAGTGATATCGTTATTGGGTAGCTCCTTCTAAAAGTGATTTACCAAATAAATGTCCCTGGGTCTCAGGTTGCTCGCCTCTCCTTCTCACCTCGATTGAAGAATTGACTGAAACAAGCACAACACGGTGACAACGTGTATTTGAAAAGTAAAAGTGAAGCGTGAGGGAGAAATTGACTCTGCAGAGTGAGCTTTGGCCAAACAAAAGAAGAGAAAAAGCAATATAAAAAAGACACCCTGGAAACTGGGTGAGGCGGCAGATCCCAGCACTTGAGAGGCTGATGCAGGAGAATCCTTGCAAGCTTGAGACCAGCCTGGGCTACATAGTGAGTTCAAGGCCAGCCTAAAGTACATAGCAAGACCCTGTCTCAAAACAAACAAAAGTGTACCCTAGATAGAGGACACAGAGTGGACCATTGTGAAGAAAGCCATGATAGCAAGTTCTTCTCCACGTCGACGCCTGTGTTCTTTTATGCTGCCCACGTCTTGAGGAAACCCATGCTCTAGAGCATCCACATCGGGAACACTCGCATGCCTCAGGCTGAGGTCAGGTCCAGGCCATCCTATGGAAAGCCCCTCGCGTTCTCCCAGGGCTTTGGGAGCTGCCTGGTTCGTGTGTCCAGGATTGTGTAATTCACAGGTCACACCTACTTCTCCAGCCAGTTTTACCACAGCCTAACCTCTTATATTAACACCATTTCCTGTTCACCAAAACTTTTGGGATATTGGGCCAGGGATTTAGCTCAGTGGTGCCACCACCTGCCTCGAAATTTCAAGGATTGGAGTTTTAAAAAAAAAAAAAAAAAAAAAAAAGGGAGGATACTGTTAATTCCCTTCCACTTAAAAACCTATCTTTAGCTGGGTGTGGTGGTACATGCCTGTAGTCCCAGCACTGGCTGAGGCGGGAGGATTGCAGCAAATTTGTGGGCAACCTGGGCTGCATAGAGAGTTCCACACCCTATCTCAAAACAACAATTTATCTTTAAAAGGCAATGCAAAGATAGCCTATCTGCCTTTATGTTTTGTTTTGTTTTGTTTTGAGACGTCTCACTATGTAGTGAGACTGACCTGGAACTCACTGTGTAGTCCAGGCTGGTCTCAAACTCACAGGGATCCTCCTGCCTCAGCCTCCTGAGTGCTGGGACTATAGATGTGTACCACCATGCCTGGCCAAACTTTGTTTTAAAAAAAAAAAAACAAATTATTGCCGGGCGTGGTGGCACACGCCTGTAATCCCAGCACTCAGGAGGCTGAGGCAGGAGGATTGTTGCGATTTCTAGGCCAGCCTAAACTACATAGTGAGACACTCTCAAAACAAAAACACCAAAAACCAAACAAAACACACACACATACACACAAACCCCTAGTTTCTCAAAAGAAAAAAGTGAACTAGTGCTCAAAGCCACACCCATGTAAGTGCTTAGAAGTGTCAATGCCATCAAAAGAACTAAGAGGGCTGATCATACATTGGTTAAGTGTTACATGAACATCCAAAATGAAGACTTACAGTGGGTGACAATGGTCATCCTTAGGCAATGCATTGCAGGTAAAAAGCAAAGACAAATTTGAATGTTCTTCAACAACCTTACTGTTAGCATTGATATTTGTATTAGTATTTGATATTTTTGGTAATATCAAGTAAAATAAACAAGTTATGCCAATTTGGTTAAAAATTCAACCTTTTTAGAGTGAGAATTGAATGTTTTATTGAATAATAAAGAGAAATACAACTATTATTTGGAAGAAGAATAAAAAAGTCATTTAGTAATGTGAGAACTAGGTTGAAAATATTAACATTAATAATAACATTTACTAAAATACATCCTTTTTAGGTCTGTTTAATGAACTGGCCAAGGAACAATATTACTACATCATCATGAGCTTGATCATATGACCTCTGTTTAAATTTGGGATTTAATACTATTTTTCACTAAAGGAACCCATATGGCTTAGATGACTGATTCCATGTCTGGGTCTGGGAAGACATAGATGAGTCTTGGAACATTTTGTTGGGCCAGAAAGCAAGTATGATTTAAAGCAAACAAATAAAACAGTGTTGCATGGACGAATACAGAAAGCACTTTAAAGGAACATGTATTAACTAAATTCTGTCACCATGAATACCAGCAGGAAAGTTATGTTTGTTTGTTTTGTTTTGTTTTGGTACCAGGGATCAAACTCAGGTCCTTGCGCTTGCGAGGCAGGTGACAGAACCACTGAGCTAAATCCCTGACTCAGCAGGAAAATTATAACTATGGTTAATTGAAATACTTTGTTTGTTTGAGACAGGGTCTTGCTATGTAGTTCAGGCTGGTCTTAAACTCACCATGTATCCCAGGCTGGTACTGAACTCTGAGAAATCTTCCTGCCTCAGTCTCCCAAGTCTGGAATTACAGGCATGCACCATCATGCCTGGCTAAGAACTTGCATTTTTAATTTGAGTTTATAGTAAAATAGACATGTGTGGCTGGTGACTACTGTATTGAACAGTATAGGCCTAAATTTCAGACCTCTTTGTAAACAGACAAAATAGGTTTACCCAGTAACACAAATTCCTTCTTACCAATTCTCAATATTGCCCATTTCCTTTGATATAAGAATTTATAGTGGGAAAGGGAGGGCAGGTTTGAAGGAAGAAAAAATAGTGTGGAAGTGTTGTTCCTCCTCAGCAGAACCAGAAATTTGTCTCTTGAAAGTGGCATAGAAATATATAATTAAGTGTTGTGAACACGCAGCAGAGTGGGGAAAATTACCAAGAGAAATATTGAGTTACTTGAAAGAGAGGAGTTTTTCCCAGATTATGAAGAAAATGGAACGGTTTTATCAGGGGCTGGTGATCCGTACTTGGATGATACTGATGATGAGGTGAACCCAGAGATTGAAGAAAGCCTATGAAAAGTTTTGTTTGGAATCAGACCATGAGCAAAAACAGTAAAGTTAAAGTTCAGCATATCAGTTTTATGAAAGAGTTTAGGTATGATGATTTAGCAGGATACAAAAAATCAAGAACATGTGTCATACTTACACCAGATTAAGGGTGTTGAGTTGTTGCTAACACACGCGACTTTCATTTTGTTTAATGCTATCTGCCAAAATAAACTTTATTCCTTGTAACTTAAATGTGTACACGTATAAAACAGTTTATTATGTGCAGTTAATTCCACTTTTCTGGCTGCAATAACATCAGCTTTGAAACAAATGAAAAGAAGAAAAAAAAAAGAATCTCTACCAGGGAAAAACAATTTCAATTTGTTTCTTGTACAAGCAACGCATTCACTGTTTACAACATTAAAGCCGCAAAAGGGAACACCGCCCCCTCCCCAGCTCTCCAGGTTACCCTCACGGCAGGCGTCACCCGGGTTTCCCAGAGGGACCTCTCGCTCTCTCGCTCACTTGGGTAGACAGTGCTGAGGCACCACTGCTGTGTGTGAGGCTCTTCTTCATCTGCTGACGTACTGCAGGGAGCTCCAGTCCAATTCTTCAGTCACTTTCTACCATGACAGGATCTGCGTCTTTTTAAAAGACTAGTAGAAGGTGGTTTGCCTGCCATCTTGACCTGAGAGGTGACACCCTGCATGTTAGGAGTGCTGACCTCATTAGCAGGTAATGGCGGCAGCAGGCTGAACTGATGGCAGCACCTACTGCCCACACCGCCCCTAGGAAGGAGGGCCTCATTTCAGCATGCGTAGTCCCTTGACTTTATTTTATTTGTTGTTGTTGTTGTTGTTTTGTTTTGTTTTTTGAGACAGGATCTCACTATGTAGCTCAGGCGGGTCTCGAACTCACAGCGATCCTCCTGCCTCAGCCTTCCAAGTGCTGGGATTACAGGTGTGCGCCACCACACCCGACCCTTGTCTTTATTTTTAAAAAATTAATTATTTGATATTTGAGACAGGATCTTGCTATGTAGTTCAGGCCTTGAACTCACAATGTAGCCCAGGCTCACCTGGAACGGGTGGTGATCCTTCTGCCTCAGCCTCTAAAATGCTGAGGATATAGGCTTTCACCACTATGCCCAGCCCATTCATTCTTTTTGTTTGTTTGTTTTTTTGAGACAGAGTCTCACTATGTAGTTGAGACTGATCTGGAACTCACTCTGTAGCCCAGGCTGGTCTTGAACTCACAGGGATCCTCCTGCCTCAGCCTCTGGACAACTGAGATTACAGGCGTGTGCCACCACACCCGGCCCCATTCATACTGTAAATTTATGTTTAGAACCAAATCTAACTAAATTTTGTGAAGTAACCCAGGATATTATATTGTGATATCACCACATGTGATTGTTTTGCAATGGCACAATTTTCATTTCAATGATATGTAAACCCCTTTGGTGATTCCACTGCACATAGAATAAAACCCAAGCTTCTCACCAAGGCCTACAGGCACTGTGTGATCTGGCTGCAGACTTCATAACCACTGGGGACCAACCACATACACTCTCAGTGCAGCTAGCTCACCTGGTCTCATTGTCTTTATCCACGCTTGTCTTAGTTCGGAGAGCTCTGCCCTAGACTCTTTCTGGGACGCTATACTTTATTCTACAACTGCAGTTTGTTTGTTTCATTTTGTTTTGTTTGAGACAGGGTCTCACTATGTAGTTGAGACTGACCTGGAACTCACTATGTAGCCCAGGCTGGTCTCGAACTCACAGCGATCCTCCTGCCTCAGCCTCATGAGTGCTGGGATTACAGGCGTGCACCACCACGCCCGGCTCACAACTGCGGTTTAAATGTCACTCCTTGTTGATGTTTTCCTTGAATGTGGCATCTGACCAGCTCCCTACTCACATGACCACTTACCCCTACGCCATCACTTTCTCCGTAGTGCTTGGTATTAATCTGTAGTTATTGTATTTGACCATTATCTCTGTCCATTGGAATATCATGTCCCTGAGAACCAAAACTTGAATCGTCTTCACTGCTGTCTTTTTGGTGCCTAGAAGAGTCCTTAGCACATGATTGTATGCAATTAACATTGGCTAAAACAAAAAAATGATGCTGGGGAATCAGCTCGGTGGTTCCATCACCTGCCGCTTGCAAGCACAAGGACCAGAGTTCAATCCCCAGTACCAAAAAAAAAGTTGAACAAGCAAACAATAAATGTGTTTCAAATATAAATGTATTCCAGATATCAGGCCCAGAACTCGAGGTGCTCTGACCAGTGCTGTGTCTCCCAAACAGTCGCTCATTGCCCAGTGATTTCTCAATGGCTTTTGATTTCATTAACTGTCTGGAGTCCCGTGGGCAGCCTTTGTTAAGTCAGAGATGTTGGCCGTGTTTGCCCCGCTGTGATTCTCCAGCTGGGGAGTGCTGCTCTGGTCGGTCCTGTTCATCTTGTAAAGTTCCCGAGTCACCAAGCCGACGTGTACTGGTATCTGCGTCCACATTTGTCAGTCAAGTGTTTATCTGATCATCACTAAAAAATGCATATTTATGAGTGCTTTAATGTTTGTAAAAAGTTTTTAATTGATGTCCATTTATTTGATCTTCCCAAGCTCCTTACTCCAAGGAGCAACGACAGGCATTTTACTGGTCAGGTCCCTGACACTGCAGAGAAATTAAATTTTGCTTGAAACCACACAACCAGTAAGAAATAGAGCTAATAAATGAACTCAACTCTGCCAAATTCAACTTCTAAATTCACGTCCTTGGCTTTGTAGCCATATCACAGCTATTCTCACACTATCTTCGAATAAAATTTTGTAGCTTACAAAGTACTTCCACAAAAACGATCTCATTTGATCCTCTTGACGACCCTTAGGTTTGGCAAGGTGAGTAAAATTCTTCCCTAAAAATAAAACCTGTGTGTCCCTTTAAGGAAAATGTCCACATGCACAATCAAAGCCGTTGTTACAGAGTAATACAAACACACAGAAAAGCACACAGATGCCGTGGACACTGCGTTACACGTGGCCAAAAGAGAATGGAATAAACTACAGAGGTGGAAATGTATAACAGGATTTGGAAAAAGAGGAAGAAACCATATTTGAGTGTGGGAGCCTTCAAGACAGATGAAATGGTCCCTGCAGAGATATCTGCGGGCCCACAGTGTCACACGGAAAATGTGGCCAGAAAATTAGCTTTGCAAAAATAGATGGGCTCCTTCGGAAATCCTGCAAGATGGGCATGCTAAGGAGCTCTCCTAGTTAGGGAGAGACCTTGGGTGTCCAGGTCTTTTATTTGACAGACATGAGTAAAAAAAAAAAAAAAAAAAAAAAAAAAAAAAAAAAAAGAGACAAGCAAAATCTGATGCACCACAGCCGGATAGATGAAAAAGGGTCCTTGCAGGGATGGGCTGCAGTGTGTCTAGTTAAGGCCACGCACACAGTCAGAGATGCTGATGGCACCCAGCTCAGAAAGGGCGTCTGGGGTGGGCTGAGCTGGAGTGGGGAGGAGGCGGGGAAGACAGAGAGAGGAGCGCGGGTTTCCAGCCTGGGCAGCTGCCCTGTGGTGGGCACATCGTCTGTGAAGGAAAGCCTTTTGGCTGAAGCTGAGAGAAGACGAGCTGAGTGATTAAGACGCAGAGTGGGAGGGGCCAAGGCGGTGCTCTGCCCCCTGGGAACAAAACAAGTCTGGGAGGAAGTGGGACGTCAGAGTGGACACCGGGTCATTTCTGTTAACTGCTGGAGCTCTCCAGACCCTGTCCCTTTGCTGCCTACTCACACTGCCTCAAACACTCTTTTCTTGGCAATTCTTTCTTCTTCTTCTTTTTCTTTCTTTTTTTTTTTTTTGGTTTTTGAGACAAGGTCTCACCATGTAGTTGAGGCTGACCTGGAACTCACTATGTAGCCCAGGCTGGTCTCGAACTCACAGAGATCCTCCTGCCTCAGCTGCCCAAGTGCTGGGATTACAGGCATACGCCACCACACTGGTCTCTCTTTTTTTAAAAAAATTCATTCATTGTATTGTCGCATCTTAGGCATAGAGTATGATGACAGTTGTACCTTCACATGATGTATCTTGGTTCTTATTCTTTTCCCCAGTTCCCTGCCCTCCCTTTACCCCCTCCACCGTTCCCTATTTACAAAGACTTTGTTTCCATTCTTTTCATTTTCTCATATTCCATTCCCTTTCCTTTCTCCTCCTCCTCCTTCCCCTTTGCACTTTTTCTTCCTACTTCACATTATCTATTATACTTTTTAGTCCTTATTTACACTTTCAATTTCTCACACCAGAGAAACTATTTGGTATGTACACATGCATGACCTATTTATTTCATCTAAGAGAATGGCCTCAATGTGCATTCATTGAGCTATAAATATCTCTAGTTTTTCATTCTTTATGGCTGAGTAGTACTCCATTTTATTTAAAAAACACTACAAAGCTACTATGATAAAAACATGATGATACTGGCAAAGAAACAGACCTGAGGATCAGTGGAACAGATTAGAAGATGCAGAAACAACTCCAGGCATACTTAGCCACCTCATCTTGGACAAAGGAGCCAGCCACTCTCACTGGAGAAAAGACAGCTTCTTTCACAAATGGTGCTGGAAAATTGCGGTTTCAACTTGCCAACGATTAAAACGAGACCTATGTCTCTCACCACACACTACACTAAAATCAAAATGGATCAAAGATCTAAATATGCAAACAGAGCTGGGGATTTAGCCCAGTGGTTCTGCTGCCTGCCTCGCAAGCACAAGGACCTGAGTTCGATCCCCGGTACCAAAAAATAAAATAAAATAAAATAAATAATAATATGCGAACAGAAACACTAAACTGGCTGGAAGAGAGGTTAGGCAGAACTCTTGAAGACATTGGCATAGGAAAAGATTTCATAAACAAAAAGCCTCAGTTGCATGTGAACTAGCACAAAGAATCAACAGCTGGAATCTTATCTTATTAAAAAGCTTCTGCACAGCAAGAGAAACCACCAAAGTGTGAAGAGAACCACCAAAGTGTGAACCACCTTGTGGGGAAAAAAATTTTACCACCTGTTCCTCAGACAAAGGTCTACTATCTAGAATATATAAAGAATTAGGGCCGGGGATTTAGCTCAGTGGTTCTGCCACCTGTCTCACAAGCGCAAGGGCCCAAGTTTGTTCTGGTACCAAAAAAAAAAAAAAGTTTACAATAGAATATATAAAGAATTAAAAAAAAATCAGACCACCCAAATTTAATGACCCAATTCAAAAAAAACGGGCATCTGAAATGAACAAGCATTTCCCAGACAAAGAAGTAGAAATTGCAAATAAACATATGAAAAGATGTTCAACATCACTGGTCATTCGAGAGATGCAAATGAAAACAACCCTGAGATTCCACCTCATAAGAGTGGAAGCTATCAAGGAATCAACCAATAGCAAATGCTGGTGGGCTGTGGGGAAAGAGGAAGCCTGCTCCACTGCTGGTGGGAGTGCAGACTGGGGCAGCCACTGTGGAAATCAGTATGGAGAAACCTCAGAGAACCAGGATTAGAGATTCCATTTGACCCAGCTATTCCCCTGCTAGGTATCTTTCCCAAAGAATTAAAAGAATCACACCACAGTGATATATGTACATCCATGTTCATAGCAGCACAATTCGCAATTGCTAAAACTTGGAAGCGGCCCAATTGCCCATCAATGGGAGACTGGATAAAGAAATGTGGGAATTCTTTATTTTTTTATTTTTGTGGGTACCAGGGTTGGGACCTTGCACTTGCAAGGCAGGTGGCAGAACCACTGAGCTAAATCCCCAGCTGGCAATTCTTTCTTGAGAAGGATTCGTATTATCGATTTGGGTGTTGCCCTGTGAACTTTCTCTGTGATAACTTAAAAAAGAAAGAGGAAAACATTTAAAAAGTGCACTGAAGACTTTTCAGCCTAAAACAATTATATTAAGTTACTTTGGTTTTTAAAAATTAACATTCATTACTTTCAAATTCAAAATCTTAACTTTGTACATTAAATATAATCATTTTACTGTTCTATTTATAAATGTAACAAATTGATATCAAATTGAATGTATAAATTACATTTATACATTTAATAATTTGGCTATTTTTTCAAATATGTCAGTTTTGTTTTTTTCTTTTTTTTTCTTAGACAGGTTCTCACTATGTAGCCCAGGCTGGCCTCCAACTCTTGGTACTCTTCCTGCCTCAGCCTCCCAAGTGCTGAAATTACAGGTATGTGCCACCATGCCTGGCTAAACACATCAATTTTCTGATTATCAAACCTTCCAAAATTCTTAAGTAATTCTCATTAAACTAATAAATTAGGCCATAGCCAGGCATGGTGGCGCACGCCTGTAATCCCAGCACTCGGGAGGCTGAGGCAGGAGGATCACTGAGTTTGAGACCAGCCTGGGCTACATAGTGAGCTCTAGGTCAGTCTCAACTACATAGTGAGACCCTGCCTCAAAAAACAAAAAACAAAAAAATAAATGAAGCCAGTACACATGATGAGTTGTGATTTCTCTTAGAAGTTCTAAAATAGAACATAATTGAAAATAGAAGTCTATAAAATCAGCATTTCAAGGTTAATTTTAGATGCTTTATTAAACATTAAAAGTGCTTGGGGCACAGGGGCTCACACCTCTGATCCCAGAACTTGACAGGCTGAGGTAGGAGGATTGCTGTGAGTTCACGGCCAGCTTAGGCTATATAGTGAGTTCAAGGCGAGTCTGTCCCACACCTCTCCCAGGATCCCAGCACACCCAGGAAGCTTCTGGAGGCCCTGACCCCCAACAAGAGCTTTAGTTGATGACCCTTAGCAACCTGAATGTCTTTGCTACTGCATGACCTCATACTGAAGAGAAAAAAATATATTAAGATTAAAACCAGTCATCTTTTTCTTCTTAGGAGAAAGAACTGTCTTTAGCTGAAGAACTGCCATAAGATCTTTCTTGAACCACGAAGACTGTTAAAAAGCAGTTGTGAGGGGAAGACAGGCAAAGGTTAGGGTCAAATGGTTGATGTAATGAAGAGTACGTTGCGAGCTCCAGAGGACAGTCAGAGGGAAGCCAACGGTGGTGGGACGCACGCTCTGAGGAGAAGGGAGGCAGGCGGTGGCAGGAGCGGCAGCTGTTCCTGACGGTTTGCAGCCTGCCCCTCCCTAGTTTGGGCGTGCGGTGCTGCGGTCGGTCAGAGCTCGGAAAGACTTGTGGTAGAAGAGTATTTGTGAGCACATCCCAGCTGGCCGTGAGGACATTAACTGTAATGGCGTTGGCGGACTGAATGGAAGCATTGGGCAAGAAGAGACCGGCGAGCTGGAGGCTCCACGACAGTGAGCGGCAGGACGACTAGCAGAAGGAATGAAGTCAGAAAGTGGGGGAGGACGGTCAGAAAGGAGAGGACGTGGGGTAACCATGTGGAAAGTAGCATGGCCAGACCGTAGGGACCTCGGCATCTGGGCGAGCTGGGGCTATTTTACTAGGGGTCCTACTCATCCCGAGGGTTCACTGAAATGCAGATAGTCACTGAATTTCCGTTGGAGTAGGTCGGGTGCGGGCCTGAGACCACACCGGTCCGAGAAGACCTCAGAGATACTAAAGCCACAGGCCCCGGGGTGGTGGTCTGCGGCTTAGGCCAGGGTGCGAGAGCGCAGGCGCAGAGCAGCTCTGTCCCCAGCCTCCTTTCTGCTTCTCAGAGCCTCAGCACCATTTGACAACCCCAAAATGGTTTAACTGCAGCTTTTGACCATTGCCCTGGGGCGAGGATTTTTTTTTTTTTTTTTTTTGGTGCTGGGACTCGAACCCAGGCCTCTGCACCCTCAGCCCCAACATTCACCTTTTAAACTATGAAATTCACACTCAGAGGATCAAAGCATGAGGCAAAAGGGCTGGCTTCCTAACAGCTCCTTTCACAAAGGCAGGGGAGGATTTCTGAGCTGGAAGCACAAAGGGCAGGGGTGGGGCTGGGAGACGCTGGGTATTTAGGCTGGAGCTGGCTGGAGAGGAGGAGTAGTGAAGAAGACTTCTGTTACTGAGTCTCCACTGGGAAGCCTTTTCCTGGCGTGGAGGTAGGGTAGAGGCATCAAACTTTTCTGAGTCCGAGTCCACCAGCTGTTTGATTATCTGGTGTCGGTCGCTGGGTTTTACACCCGCTTCCATGGGTCGGCCTGCTTGCGGGGAGAGAATGCACTGGTCTCTCAAATTCTAGGAAAGCTACAGTTCTTTTCGAGATGAATGTGTCCTCGTTGTCACTTTTATCTTTTCAAGAAATGAATGAATTTGAGTTTGCCACTAAGAAATGGATTTGTTCTCAGGATGGTAATGAAGTCAGGTTGCAGAGTCTGCCGGGGTGACTCCCAGACCCTGGCCTGGTACATTCTCAAGGAAATATTTTAGAAGACCGATTGGGTCATCTTCCTGGTTATTTCCTGGGATGTATTCACCCGGTAGTATGTCAGGCAGCCAGGACCCACCCTCGGGGCTCAGAAGCTTATGGAGATAACATCTGAATTACATCCTAAAGGTTGAGTAAGAGTTTACAGGGCATTCCCAGCAGAATCCAGGTCTATAGGAGAGAATTAGCTAGAGCTGCTGAATTGAATACAACTGGGGTGTAGGGAAAGCAGGGCTCAGTAGGGGTCAGGTGATAGAGAGCCAAGAGTCTCCCGAGCAACATAGTAGAGCCTTTCACCTTTTTTTTTTTAGAAAGAGAGGAGCTCACTGAGCAGTTCAGGCTGACCTCAAACTCAGAGGATCCTCCTGCCTCACCCTCCAGTGTGCTGGGATTACAAGTGTGTGCCACTATGCCCTCTTCACATTTTGTTTTTATCTTCACATTTTTCAAGCAGAAGAATTTAAGCTTGGATTTATCATTCTAGCTCCAGAGTAGAATGCGGTTTTAAGAAGGAACAGTTGGGGGAAGTTGAGAGGGCGTCAAGCAAATCCAAGATGGTGTGTTCTGAGCTGTTGTAATGAAAGAGAAGCATTTAGGAGGTGAATGCCAGCAGGATTTAACATTTGGAAGCTGCCTGTTAGAAGGAATCCTGTTATCAGGAAGATAGACATCGGAGATGTCCAGATTTTGGCTTGGATTTCCTTGAACTCAGGGTGACGCGTCTCCCAGGGTTTGTGTTGCAGATGTGGGGGTGGAGTGAGGTTAGTTCTGCAAGTATTAATGTTTTGTCATCTCTGGGTTCTGCAGGTAGAAGGGTCCCACATTCAGTGACATGTAGTTCCTGGCTGCTCAGAGAGAAAATCAGTGCCAGATGTGAAGAGTTTTTCATTATCCAGGCAGAACATTAGTTAAAAATCTGAGATTGAGGCCCACGAGGTGGAGCACGCCTGTAATCCTAGCACTCAGGAGGCTGAGGCAGGAGGATTGTCATAAATTGGAAGCCAGACTGAATAACATAGCAAGACGCTGTCTCAAAAATAAATAAGTAAATAAATAAATAGGAAGAATGAAGAGGAATTAGGTCCCTTCCCTTTGTCATTGGTGGGGCCTTTCCACTTAGCTCCAGGCCTCGCCAGGGTATAGAGGTTTGCATACTTACTACCAAAGGGGAAGCCAGTCTTTTGTTGTTGTTTTGTTTTTTCAAACAGCATCTTTCTATGTAGTCCAGACTTGCCTTAAACTCGCTATGGATCCCAGCCTGGCATCAAATGTGCAGAAATCCTCCTGCCTCAGCCTTCCAAGTGCTGAAATTACAGGCATATGCCACCACACCTGGATGAATATGCTAGTCTCTTGAAGGGGAGGAAAGCCACTCAGCCATGTAGAGCCAGTCCTGGAATCTTTGGTCCAGCCTGAGGGCTCTGACCCTTCCCTTGAGCTTTTTGCTACATTTGCTTATTAAGCTTTCATAGTTTCAAAAAACCTTGTCAAAAGAGAAAATGGAAGAGTGGCAGATAACAGAATGTACAAGAGTCACCGAAATCTTGTTGGTTTGCTTTTCTGCTCTTTGTTTGCTCATGGTTGTTGGTGGGTGAGGTGGTGGGGTTTCTGCTGTTTTCTTGGTGTGCATTGCTAGCCATGTGACCAAGGCCCTACTCGTGCTAGGCAGGTGCTGTACCCCCGTCCCACTGTTTGAAGCCTGGAAGACTTGAACAAGGCCATGAGACAAGAGCCAAGGAACAGAGATTCAAGATGTAGGAGAGAAGAGGTCAGTAATGGGAGCAGGTCCTAGAAAGGACGGTGAGGGACACGAGGGAGGTCACCAGCCGTCCCCAACAGGAAGACAGACTCCTCCTTGGAGACTGGCAGAGAGGCCCATGCAGCATGGGGTCAGATGGAGCCAGTCACAAAAGACACTCCTGGGGGAGACATCTGAATTCTCAGTGTTTTCAGTCACTTAACAAAATCCTGAGCCATTCAGATGTATTACATTTAATCCTTACAACAACCCTACAAGGTAGGAGCTGTTGGGACTTCACAGGAGTGGAAAGCGCGAGCAGAGAGTTACCATGCGTCCTCTGTCGCGTGGCTTTGGGAAGCAGCCCTGCTCCGCCAGTTCTTGGATAAGCCCAGTCGCATCATGCTGGCCTGGATGAAAGGAGCCGGAGTCCGGTCTGTCAAGGAAAGGCCATGGGGGCGGTCCTAGGGCCAATAATCTTTCTATTTCTGAAATCGCCACAGGGCTGTTATCCCTTTGAACATCGAGCTTGACTTGGATTCCAGATTTTCTAGTTCATCCAGAAGCCTCTCCAATTGCAGCCAACAGCTCAGGGCCTGACAGAACTTCATATCTAAAGCCCTGAATTTACTGTGAGGTCTATCTGTGCATTTCCTCATAAAATCTAGTCTAAGCAAGGAACCCTGCGAAGTCAAGACCCCTGCGGCCATATCTGATCACCCTGTCAAGTTCGTCATCTTCTACTATCACCTCTTGGCCTGTCTCAGCAAGAACCCTGTAAGGTCCATTTAGCCAGAATCCCCTACACCCCATTCTTCCTCATAGTAATTTTCCCACCCATGGATTCCCCAAGTCACTCCTCAGCTACAAATACTCACTTGTTCATGTTGTATTCCCCACCCCACGCCCGCCATACTGGGAATGAAATTCAGAACCTTGCACTTGCGAGGCAGACGCAGTGCCACTGAGCTAAATCCCCCTCCCTCCACATTGTATTTAGAATTGAGCCCAATTCCCTCTCTCACCCTAAGACCCTGCAGTGGTCCCCAAACCTATCTTTGCGGTCCCAAATAAAGTCTGCCTTACCATGCATTATCAAGTATTAGTGAATGATTTTTCCTTAACAGGCCTCAATGGATCAGGCAATCACCTGGTAAGAGTTTGAATTGACCCTTGGTTTAAGAACATCGTGTGGGGCTGGGGATTTAGCTCAGAGGTTCCACTGCCTGCTTTGTAAGCACAAGGTCTTGAGTTCGATCCCTGGTACCAAAAAATAAAAAAATTTAAAAAATTATCTGTTTTTTTTTCTACTTTCATTAAAGGCTAGGATGAAGGAATGTGAAAATTTGTAGTGGTGAAGCTCCTTAACCTGTAACCGTGACTCAGTCCCATGAAACTATAATAGTAGTTGCTTCTAGGGGATTGTCCAGGGCACAATGGCCTAAGTACAGATGTGTTTTATTAAATACATTGACAGTGGACTCTCGAGTTATGACCGACCTGATATTCAAACAACTTGGATTTTGACTGGAATTTTAGTTTTAACTTACAAACCAGTCTTCAGTTAGGAACAAAATGCCAGCCGCTGGTGCTTCCAGATGGTCTCAGATACAGATCTAACCCTTAAAGAAGTCTCAAAGGAACATCACAACATCCTTTCCTGTGTGAGGTTAAATGAGAAATCCTGGGCCAGCGTCTCTCTAAGGACACTGAGATCTGCCTGTGTACAGGAGAGAGACTCTGAAGGCTGGGCAGCGGAGCAGGGGCCTTCACTAACCGGCTTCAATTACAACCAGCCCTGCCGAATGAATTGGGTTTGTAAGTCAAGGGTGCACTATACTTGGTAGATGCAAAGCCCGCAGGCAACTCTAGTGACACAGAGGACTTGGCCCACCAGGCCCCTCCTTCAGTGTAACCCTAGTAGGGAGACAGACTGCTCGCTGAAGAGGGCAGAGTTCTGCATTGGCGTGTGGAAGCCTCTGTGATACACTTCGCCCACACCTCTCTCCCCATTAGGTCAGCCTTTCCCAGAAGCAGTGGGAAAGGCAGCAAAATCAAAGCTTTCTCCTCAGAGCCCTGCCTGTTCCAGGGATTCCTGCTGGAAGGAGAAAAGTGGGTTCCTGGGGTCTGTCTGTGGTTGCTGTGGGAGCTGCCTCCTGAAGCTGGGCTAGAGAGTGAGTGACAGGTGACTTCGTCCATCAGACAGCTTTCCTCCCTGGAAGACTTGTCCCCTCGGGCCACTACCTGGAGGCAGCCCTGTAGGCCCCTGCTGTTTGCCTGCCTGATGGTTTTGCAAAGCAAAAAGAAAACACGTGAAGCTCGGGAATGACCCGCAAGTGCATTTAGTCACCCAAATCTTCCTGGGATAGCCGCAGGTGGCTGTCACCCGAGGTGACACCCTTCTGGGGTCCTGAGGCCAGGGTCTCGTGAGCTTAGCACCTAGGGCTGATTATCAAGTGCTTGCCAGCCACCATAGCCTGCGAGTCCTCTCCCTGTCCTCAGGCCTGGCCTGGACTTTGGGAATGGCTCTGCCCTGGGCCTGCTCTCTTACCTCTGCCGCATTTGTCTCCTGCCTACACCTGGCCCTGCCCTTCTGACTCAGCTCTAAGTCAGCCGTTCATGCTCCCCAGAACCTGGCCACTTCCCTGGACTGGACTTGGACTCCAGAGCTGCCCTTGGGATGGGATTCCTGCCAGGACCAGCACATTTGGCACAAGGTGGATGGGAAATATTCAAGAAACATACACTGCATTTGTATTCTGTATATAGGTTTTGTTCTTTCCGTCCCCTAAATAATACTGAATAACACCTATTTACATAGCATCTACATTGTATTATAAGTGATATTATAAGTGATCTAGAGATGACTTAAAGTACAGGAGAGGATCTGCAAATACTTCCTCGTTTTATGTGAGGACTTGAACATAGGTGAATTTTGGTATCCAAGTCCTAGCTCTGATTCCCCACAGATGCCAGAGGACAAACGTATAAAGTTAGGGTTAGTCCAAGCCAGTCACCCGGTGCACATCCTGGCTCTGTCCCCTACCAACTATACGAGTGTGACAAGTTGGAAACTTCCTGTGTACCTTGTATAAAAGGTGGATCGCAATAACACCACCCTGTCCTGTGGGATTTTTGCGTAGATACTTTGTCCACTCTGATGATTATCCCGTTTGTGCATAGGAGTGGATTCTTCTCTCTGTCCCTGCCTCCCCGTAGCACATCTGCAGTGCGTCCATGGGGATCTGTCCGTGTTTGTACCAGTACACCCTGCTTATACTGTAAACTACGAGGGGAGGTCCAGGACGATGTCATCATTTTCTGTGGTGTGTTTTGTAGTCCTACTTTGGTGAAGACAATGATGGACGTGTTGCTAAAACACAAAATGTAGAGCCTGGCCTTTAGCCAGTGCCTGTTCCAGGCCGAGCCCAGGCTGCACAGGCCCTTTCCGGGGCCTCTCTGCTAAGTAGCGCGCGGTCTCAGGATGTCTGGGCACCTGTTCTGCATTGATAAGCGCGAAGGAATGGTTTGATAAACACTCTGCTCTTAATTAAACTATTTTGTCCTGGTGTGGTTCCCACAAGCTTTTGCACAATTAATTGAAAAGTAGTCTTTGGCTAAGTGGATTTGTTTCTGTGTCCTGCACCTACTGTTTGATATCCTACACAAATTGATCTCTGCCGACTCAGGCAGACCTGGTGGTGATTCTGCCAATTTCTCAGGTACTCGTTGGAACCCAGTAGTCTCGGATGCCACTAGCTTGCACCGTGCACGACATTCTACAGGGTTTGCTCCTGTTATAAGCAATTTTGAGAAGACAGGAGTCAGAAAGACCAGGCACCAAGGGCTGGGGATTTAGCTCAGTGGTTCTGCCACCTGCCTTGCAAGCCCAAGGACCAGAGTTCGATCCCTGGTACCAAAAAACAAACAAACAAACAAACAAACAAACAAAAAAACCAGGCACCAAGAGAAGTGGGGGAGATGGATACTTAGGGGGCAGTGTAGCCAGGAGTAGGGCAATTGGTGAAAGAGCATGTGTGTCTCTGGGCTGATTGGGTCTTCAGCCTCTGCCCCAGCCCTGATCTACCCTTCCCGGAATGCCGTCTCAAGTGCACCACATGGGCCCCCAGACTCAGTGGCTCCTACTAGGGTGAGGCAGAGGGAGACCCCATGGGAGAGCAGAGGCTGGAAGGAGGGAATGCTGTGTTTGTACAAGCTCTAATATCGCATAGTTTCTCTTCCCAATTGTCCCTAGATTCTCCACGATGGACCGTGATGACTTTGTCCCTTTAGGTCACAGCTTTTATGGGGCAGCTCCAGCTCTTAATCCAGCTCTTCAATTTGCACTTCTTCTCCCCGTCTCTTCCCACTGCAGCCGATCCCCAGGTGCCTCGATATCCCATAGGACCCCTTGTTTGGTTTTCTGAACTCTGCCCACACAGAAAGTAGCCCTTTCACCATGAACCTTTTTGGGGCTGGGGTGAAGCTCAGTGTGTGAAGCACTTGCCTAGCACAGGTGGGCTCCGGGTTTCTCACAACTGAAATGAACACACTTCCCAGAAGTCCAAATGCAAATTCAAACAACACTGAGAGTCCACCTTACTCTGGAAAGAGTGGCCGTCATCAAGAAATCAGGCAGTAACAAATGCTGATGACGCTGTGGGGATAAAGGAATCCTCCTCCATTGTTGGTGAGAATGTAAATCAGTGCTGAGATTCCTCAGAAAACTAAAAATAGAAATACCATTCAACCCAGCTATTCCTCTTCTAGATATCTTCCCGAAACAGTTAGACACCACGCTACAGTGGCACATGCAGACCCATGTTTATAGCAGCACAGCTTATAATAGTTAAACCTTAGAATCGACCTTTAAGTTCAACAGATGCAAAACAAAACAAAAATGTGGCACTTAGACAAAACGGATGGGATGGAGTACGACCCTGCCATAAAAAGGACAAACGTGAATCATTTGCAGCAAAGTGGATGCAGCTTGAGACCATAACGTGAAGAGACATGAATCAGACCCACAAGCTCTAATATCGCATAGTTTCTCTTATACAAGGAAGGCAAAACATCAGCAATTGAAGAGAAAAATAAAAGATAGACAGTACAAATTAGGGAGCTGGGTCTTTTGCGAAAGGGAAGGGGCCCAAGAGGGAGGGAAAGGAAGAGGAGGGGAAAGAGATGTAAAAAGAACTGATGTGTCACGCACATGTGATTCCCCACAAGGAATGTAGTAATCATTATATGCTGCAAACATGCACCAATGAAAATAAAACTTAAAAACATAAAGCATCCTCATTCTAGAAAAACAATCTCTTTTTATCCCAGCTGACTGAGCCACCTGTCTCCCACCTTGCCTGAGGCTTTTAATAGCATGTAACGCAGACAGCACGTGTGGTGTGGAGCTGGGTGAGAGCAACACAGTTGGACTTGCTGGATTCTACAGTTTTGGGTTCTTCTCTCTCCTTCTCCCTATTTCCCTGTGTCTATGGATGTTACACTCTCCAAACAGGCCGGAAATGATGAGGCTGACATCCCTCTTGCTCATTTAGGGGACGTAGGTAAGCAAATGTCTTTTGCAAACCCAGTACCACCCGGAGAGAGGTTGTATTCGGTGCTGGCCTTGGGATTGATCGATTGACTATTGATGGAAAGACACAGCCTTTTCACTGGAATCATTATAATCATTTTCTTGTCTTAGAAAGAGTCTCGCTGTTGTTATTCTGGAGAGGCTTTGGTTTATTTTTAAACAGTAGATGAATCTGAGATTTTATAATCACCCGAGTCTGCCACAAGTAAACAGGCTTCAGCTGCATGAATACGACGTGCTGCAAAGTCGAAAGCGGATGGGTAATAATACTTTATATTTGTGCCGCAGAGTACACGTTTCCACACTCTGGCGCCCCAGTTGTCACACTTGTTCATTCCAGCAACTTGTCGAGACAGGCAGAGTTGATATTTTTATTTCTCTTCTATAGGCTTAGTCCATCCAACATCGATTGATCATCTGCTGCGTACCTGGGCCTCTGCTGGGCGCTGGTGACACCGAGAGGAAGATAATGAGGCTTCTGTCTCAATCCAGGCTCGTGGGAGACACAGGGAGCGACCAGCAGGGGTGGGGAGGAAGAAGTGAGCACTGACCTGTGCAGGCGCTGGGCCGGGGCCTTGCCACGTGGTACACAGCTTACCGGCTGCTGCGCCACTGAGGAACTCGTGAGGGACGCAGTCTCAGCCCCCATCCCGGATGAAGTGCTGCACAATCTGCATTCTGACGAGATGCCCAGGACATCTGCGCACAGTACAGGCTGGGGAGCACTGTCCACCCCCTGGCCCGGGCAGCACCCCCACATTCAAGATGAGGGACAAAGTTACATAACTCCCTGTGTGGAGCTGGGATTTGCACTCAAGTCTGACAGGCTCCCCGCTCTGTCCGGCCCTCTGTGGGGCCCATATTCTTCTTGGGGGGCCTCGAGCAAGCTGCGCAGAGGAGGTGCTGTCTGTGCCGCACCTGGAAGGAACGTCTTGGGAGGAGAGGGCTTTCTTGTCAGAAGCTGCACGAGCTCACACCTGGCACGGCCGTGGAGCAATATCTGGCCTGGGGTGTGGGGGGAGAGCAGGTGAGAGAGAAGTGTGGAATCAAGTTATAAAGGGCCTTGAATGCCGGGCTGAAGGATCTTGGCTCATCCAGTGCGATCCCATAGCCTGCCCTGGAATATGCTCATGAGCACATCGCCTGACTCACTCTCAGCCTCACATTCCAGGCTGAACTGCAGGCTGGGCCCTCCAGAGGCGTGAGACTGTCATCGGAGTCCACCCCAGTGAGGGAAAGAGGAGGAAGCAGGGTGGGGCTGAGCAAGAGGTCAGACAGTGAGTCCAACGCCATCCTGATGTAGCAGACCGGAAGTTCTGGAGGGGTGTGTCCTGTCAGGGTCGACCTGAAACAGACTGAACGGCCCGGCCTTTCTTTAGCCCCCACCCCACTTGGTCACCAGAAGCAGGTGCTCCAGGTGGGACACAACCCCGGGAGCTGTGGGACCACAGAGGAGGAAGCTGTCTGCTAACTGCGCTCCCCACAGATGGGTAGGGTAGGGGTCTTCCTTGGGAGGAGCCTGACCCTTACATCTCTGTGTCTGTCACAGGCGGTTTCCTTACTTCTGTGTCTCTACCTCTTTACTGGCAGAATGGAGGCAGCAGTACATCCCTGGAGGGCAGTCGGGGGATCGTACTCCTGCCAGGGAACCCGAGTACTTGCTATTGCCAGTATCATCGCCTGACGTGGGATTCGGTATATGCCTTTTCCCTGGGGACCCATCAGACTTTGGAAGTCCCTCACTGTGACCCGAGGAATAGAGAAGCAACTGGATAGAATGGTGCAGGCCTGTAATCCTAGCACTTGGGAGGCTGAGGCAGGAGGATCGCAGTGAGTTTGAGGCTGGTCCCGGCTCTATAGTGAGTTCAAGGACAGCCTGAACTACACAGTGAGGGCCTGTCAAAAAGAAAAGCATCATGCCAATTCCCAGGTTGCCTCTTGGAATTCTTCCCCTTGCTTGGTGTTCTGGGTCTCTTGGTTGACTTGGGCTGTGCTAGGCGATAGGAGAGGTGTGGAGGATTTAAAGAAGAGAAACGATGTGTAGAGCAGTGGTTTAGTTGTAAACCACTTTTATTAGTAAGTTGAAGCATGAGTGGTGAACCATATGTTACCCTGCTTGGGTACAGAACAAGCTTCTGTAACTCAGAGACTCAAAATAAGATCCCAGCAAGAGCTTGTTTCCTTCTCACGGTCCGGCGGGATGGTTTCACCTGAGGATTTCTTAGAAATGTAATTTTCAGACTGCACCCAGCCCTGGCAAGTCAGAAACTCAAGGCGTGGAGCCCAGCAATCAGTCTGTGTTTTAACAAGCCCTTCTTGGGATTTCAATGCCCACTCAGGCTTGAGAAACACTGCCTGAGGATTTTGTGGTCATCTCTCAGGTGAAACCATGGGACCAGACTGTGGAAAGGCAGAAGGGAAGCCAGGAGAAGGCAAAGCATCTCCACGGTGAAGAAAGGGCTTGGGAGTTGAGTGCACCCCTGGTGCGGATGACTTGTTGGTCGGAACCTAATTCTGTGGCCATGTGGTCACGGGGCTCAGCTAGCTGCAAGGAACTGGGAAATGTAGTCTCTGGGAAGCCTTGTGTGCAGGAAAAACTTGAGGTCTGTACTAAAGGAAACATTGAGGGAATGTAGGCTGGCAGAGATTTAATAGCCTCTGCCACTAATGTAATAGGA
Source organism: Fukomys damarensis (assembly GCF_012274545.1). NCBI lineage: Eukaryota > Metazoa > Chordata > Mammalia > Rodentia > Bathyergidae > Fukomys > Fukomys damarensis. Next base: position 15,036,043 of record NW_022900917.1, on the reverse strand, counting down.
CTAAAATGAGAGTGTGCATTGGAGAAGAAGGGATAGTTGAGAAACAAATCCTGTCCTGATGATTGATCTTGAAGGAGAGGAAGAAATGCATGAGCTTGGGCTTCTAAGCAAGCGAGTGATGGTGGTGATAGCTGTGTCAAAGACACCAGAAGAGGAGGAAGAGAAGAGTGCGCGTGTGACCCTAGACCCCAGGGATTTGAGTTGATGAACAAGATCCAGGTAGAAAGGCCCAGGCTTGTAGGCAGTTGGTAATATTTGTCTGTAGACCCTGAGGAAGCTAAGGTGGGTGAGAGAGAGAGAGAGAGAGAGAGAGAGAGAGAGAGAGAGAGAGAGAGATTTGGAAGACACCAGGGTAGTCAGAGCTTGGGTGTGAACAGGTTTAGCCAGAGAGTGAAGCGTGAGGAAAGGCTGGCAGAAGTGGCATTTAAGAGATGAGCACTGGGGAGGAATCAGTGGAGGATGTGAGAAAGCGCGCCCAGGTGGTAGGAGAAGCAGAGGACACGAGGCAGTGAAGTCGTGGAAAGAGAACGCCATGCCAGCGTCCAGAAGTGGTCTTTGGTGACAAGTCACACTGAGACCCAGATAGCTTTAGGGGAGGTGGCCAAGGCTCCACAGCTAGTAGGTAGCAGAGCCAGGACTCAAACATGTTTCCTGGTTCTGGTCTGCCTGTGAGAAGCTGCCAAGGTGGCCACTGTTGCCCCTTTGTATAGCTCTGCCCGGGCAGGAGTTCCTAGCTTTCTTTTCCATAGCAAGCCTGATATAAACAATGTCTTCCTGTTAGTGGCAGTCTGTCTGTCTGTAGAACTTGTTTCCAACATTGTGATGGTTCTGTCTTCCTCCCGTGTGCTTGAGTGGACCCAACCCAACACACCAGGTTGGTTTATGGGCCTCCTTTCCCTCCCCACATTCCTCTTTGATCCTCTGGTGAGTCGTACCCAGCCCAGAGCCCCAGAGCCACCTGAGGCGTCTTTGTCACAGTCCTCTGCCCACCGTGCACCGCGAAGAGGAGCCTCGTGTCTAGAAAGCATGACTCATGTTCCGGCCCATGACACTGCCCATCCTACCTCGGTGCATTTTAAAGTGCAGACAGCTTGACATTATGGAAGATGACCCAGCAGTCAGAGAGACAAATGCCACCCACGTGACATCATTGTCAAAGCTGCCTGTATAGCGTGGAGGTTGATCTTGGATCTGGCACCATGCAAAGTTGCTTGTGTTCCAAATGCTGCACTTGGTTTTTTGTTCTATATTCCTCAGTCTCTGACAACTATGCATCAAGGTGCCTCAGGCTAACCTGCTACTGGTGAAGAGTTTTGCCCATCGGGAGGACTTTGCAATTCGAGACAGATTCTCCTATCACCAGTGGGCTTGTTGCTAATCCACAGTTGTGTGCTGACTGCAAAGTGGCCCCAGTTTTGTACATATCTTGAGAGATCACTATGGGAACAGAGTCATAATGATATAGCAGTTCTTGTCTTGAGTGCTTTGATAGTTTTATTTTTTATGGTTTCGTTTCCTATTGATATGAAAGAGACTCTTGATAACCAAAAATAAATATACCCACAATTTCAGGTTCCTTGTTGTATTTATGAGCGTGACTTTGTCATCTAAATCGACCTCTTATGCAAGTCTGTCCTCTCATAACAAGTGAGTCAGGATTCCCTCGGCTTTGCTGTGTCAGACGACTTTAAAAGTTCAGTGACTACTTACTATGTAGAACACAGCTGGTAGCTGCCAGTGGCAACCAGGCATAAATACTACTAGTAACTACTGCTGGCTCTAAAAGACATACTGTTTTGTTTGTTTGTTTGTTTGTTTTTTGAGATAGGGTCTCACTATGTAGTTCAGGCTGACCTTGAACTCACTATGTAGCCCAGGTGGGCTCTGTGGTGATCCTCCTGCCTCTGCCTCCTGAGTTCTGGGATTATAGGGGAGCGCGATCTCAATCGGCCCAAAGTACGTACGGAACCAGCTCACCTTTGCTTTCTACTGCTGCTTTCCAAATCCAAGCTCTCATGACTTTCTGGCTATCTCTGGCTATTATTGTTGTTGTTGTTATTATTGTTGTTATTTCTGGGCATCTCTCTGCTTTCATTCTGACTCCTTTCTCTCCACTTTCCACACTGGAGGCAGTGTCTTCTTTTGGTGACAGGTCAGATCATATCATTCACCGGCTTACAACTCAGCTGCTGTCCAGCTCAGCTCAGAGTGAACTCCACGCTGGCACCAAGAGTCTACATGGCTCGGTATGACCAGCCCCCCACCGGCTCTGAGCCTTGTTATTACTACTGCCCGCCCCCTTGTACTGACCCGCCCACACTGCCATTTCCACTCCCCGCACGCAGCCCACCAGGCACAGATGTACAGCTTGTAGGTGTCATAACTCCAGGAAGGGCATTTACTAAGCTTCAGGATGGATGATGCCTTTGGCCGGTCTGCTCACACACACTCAGCCCTTTGCTAGAATAAACCCTTCAGAGTTGCTGCCCTTCTGCCTGGGACGCCTATCTGCCGGCCTCGAGCCCCTCAACAACCTTCCACGGAGCCTGCCTGTGTATCAGACAGGGCTGGATGCAAACTTTGCAGGGTCCAGGGCAAAAATGAATATCAGGGCCCTTGTTCAAAAATTATTAAGCAAAGCGAAGCAAAAGGCCGCTCAGAGGAGTGGCCGATGCGACTGCTCAGCCACACTCCCACGAAGCTGGCCTGGGTGGCTAAGAAGGAAGGATACTGCTGAAAAACGGACCTCCGAGGGGGGACTGAAGCCAGTTCAGCCTTCTGACCACTCTTCGGGGACGTAGTGAAATCCTCTCTCTCCTCAGGTAAAATTGAAATATTTTATTTTTTGCAGCATTTAAAATTACTAATTAAACCAGAACCTACGGAGGATTCCATTTGCCCTGAGTTTTTAGGCAGAACATCCAATCAACTTAAAAGATTTTGTATTTCTTTTTTGGTGAGGCCTTGGACAGGTTTTCATTTTCCCATAAATTTGTCTTGAATGCAGTGACAGGACTTGTAAAGTGAAGAGAACATTGGTGTGCAAAGATCAAAAGGATCCTTCACAACATTATCAATTTGAAAAGGGTACTGCGGCTGGGTTTCTTTTTAAAGTTTAGCAGAAATCACACATTTGATAATTGGTGAGCATACAGTTCTCTCTACTTCTGGAAATTAACATTTTTGGTTTCAGTGAGCTACAACAAAATTGTTTAAGTGTATCTCATTCTTGAAAAGTCAAACTTTTGTTGTTTAGTCTCATCATGATTTAAAAGATTTAAAATATAGTTAATTTGCAATGGCAACTCCTTTTATTCCTAAGACATTTATAAATACTGAGCTATGCAATTCCACATATGGTAATTGACAAAAAAAAAAAAAAAGAGTCATACAGTAACTTTCTAAAATGTAAGATGTCACTTTCTTGTTGGTTCCTCACCCACCCCTAGCACAGCACCGTAATAACAACAGGAGAGCAGAGAGTTCCAGAGTGTGTGACTGCAGATAAGGCCAGACCTTGTCACTTTCCGAGGGATGACCATGCTGCCACGCTCCTCGGGGAAGCCCAGGCCTTCTGGGGGTGCAGATACGGCTTTCTGTGGTCGGTGGCCCTTGGGTTAGTGTCAGGAGCAAAGTAGTAGTAAAAGTAAATAAACATCCTGAAAGTGTTTGTGATCAATCCAAGAAGAAAACACGTTCGGCTCCAGTTTTGCTAATTTTGTAAGCGACCTTCAGAGAAAAGGAAGAAAGACAAGGAAAGAAGAAACAAGCCGAAGAACCGTGTGCATATACATTTGTGTACTGTAAAGAACCAAAGCCAAGCTAAACACCCCTAGAGCGATACACTAAAGAGTGCTGGTCCTGGCCTACCTTATGAAGGAAGCAAACCTTCACTTCCTGCTTCCTCACTTCGCTGGCTGTCACAAAAGCAGCCGATAAACTCAGTCATATTAAGGTATCAATGACTAAGAAGGATTAATGAATTATCTGTTACAGGAGAGTTTTCTGGGGAGCAGGGAAAGAGTATTGTTGCCAAATAATGATACACATTTGTGTGAATTTATGAGGTACAAAGTGACATTATGCTTTGTGAATATAATGAACAGAGGCAGGACAAATGCAAATGGTGAGATTTCAGCAGAGCCCCCAAACCATCCACAGACAAGATTTTCTTGCCTGAGAGAACTGTGCGCATTTGCTGACCCTCACAGCTCCCCTCAGCCGTGCTTGCTCTTGCTCTCCCTCCTTTTTATTTTGGAATAGTTTTTCGTTAACAGAGACATGGCAGAGCTGACTCAGAGAAGGCCCATGCACTCCCCACCCAGCGTCTCCTCCGGTTAGCACAGTGAGCTACTCTGCTACCCATGTCAAAGTCAAGAAGCCAGGGCCAGAGATTCAGCTCAGTGGTTCTGCTGCCTGCCTCGCAAGTGCAAGGACCCAAGTTCGATCCCAGGTACAAAAAAAACCAAAAACCCCAAAACCAAAACAAAACAAAAAACCCCCCAAAAACAAAAAACACCAAGAAGCCAACATGGGAACATTGCTATTCACTAAACTCACGCTCATCTGGATGTTGCTGGTTTTTCCACTGGTGTACTTTTCTGTCTGATCCAATCCCATTGCCTTTAATCTGGTCTCTTTTTTTGTTTGTTTTGTTTTGTTTTTTTGAGACAGGGTCTCACTATGTAGTTGAGACTGACCTGGAACTCATTATGTAGCCCAGGCTGGTCTCGAACTCACAGCGATCCTCCTGCCTCAGCCTCCCGAGTAATGGGATTACAGGTGTGCACCACCACGCCCAGCTAACCTGGTCTCTTCTAACCCAAGCAAACAGAGCTCCTCTTGCCCCCGAGATGCCCTGTCTCCTTTGCTTCCTCACCTCCCTGCCCAGCTGTTGGGCTCTGGGGCTGGGTCCTCCTTGGCTTCTCTGTGCTGAGCAATGAACAGGCTCAGGGCTCCAAGGTCCATGTCTCTCCAGCTCACTCTCTCCCTGGGGTTCTCATCACCTCATCTCCAACCCAGCCCCTTTGCTAAACTCCAGACTGGCATCAGGAGCACTCTGCCACCCTTTCCCTCGGCCCTCCGAGCCAGCTTCTGTGCCCTTCAGTCTCCTGGCCCCTTGATCTTTACCGTTTCGGGAAACTGCAGCCCCAGTCCCCCACTGGCTCGGCCCCAAATCTTAGGCTCGCTGTTGATCCCTTTTTTGGTTTAATACCTCACACGCATTCTCCAGCAGATCCTGTCAGCTCTGCTTTCGAAACTCTCCTGGTGCCGCCTTCCAGTTGCCCTCTCATTGCCGGTGTGCTTGGCCAAGTCACAACCCTCCTACCTGGGTGACCCCAACAGCTCCCCAACTGCTCCTCCTTCTGCCTGGATCCTCTCCCTGCCTCCCCCCTTCCCCCCAATTTATTCTCAATGTGTTTTAAAATTTAAGTCTGAAAAAATGTGGTTTCTTTATTTAACTCTCTCCAAAGACTTCAATTCTCATAAAAAGCAGAATCCAGTCATTGCCAAGAGTCTATGGTCTGCACATTGTGCTCCTTAGTATTCTTAGCACTTCACAGATGGTAGCTTACTTGCTCCACACCACAGCCCTAGAACGCAGGTACTATTATTAGTCCCATTTTACAGGTGAGGAGATTGATGCACAGGGAGGTCAAGCGATTGCCGGAGGCCACGCAGTTATAAGCGTGGGAGCCGGGACTTGAACCCCTGCAGTTTGGGTCTATACTCCCTGCCCTTGAGCTCTAGACCTGATTATGATTCCAGAGCACTTTTTATTTCTTGTATCTAAGCTTTGCTGAAGCACCGCCTTCTACTCAGCAAGTGCTTCTTACAGCGCAGTGAAATCCCACCGAGGAAAACAACACGACAGCAGTCACCATAAGGGGAACACACATCTTTTGAATGAAGTTCTGTGACTGGACCTGAGCCCAAGTAGCTCACATCTAATTTTTGCAACAGTCCTGTGAGGTCATTTATTATAAAGGAGGGAAACTGCGTTTCAGACGCATTAAGTAGCTTGCTCAAGGGCTGAGGTTCCTACCCCAAATGGAAGCCCTGCCCTGCGTGGCTTAATCTCAATCCCTGCTCCCACTGAAGCCTCGCTCCCCACCCAGCCCCACCAGCCTCACGTCTGTTCGTCCCTTCCTGCTCTGCCCTGGCTGCGCTCCTCTGAAAGCCCTGCATTTTATCCCCAGAGCAGAACCCTTCCCTCTACAGGCAGAGCTATAGGCCATGCTTGGTCGGTGTAGATCATTTCAGATGATCGCTTCCTGGATGCAGCTCTTGTGCTTTGGATGCAGCTTGTGTGAGGGAAGCCCAGTCTTCGGGGCAGCAGACTTAAGAGACAGAGGGACCTTGACGAGGTGGGTCCTGGTGGCAGGTTGTGTTAGGTTTTTCTGGGTGCTCTGTGCTCAGAAGAGATTTAGAATGTTCTGAGGGGACCCAGAGTTAGTTCTGGAAAGAAGGTTGTTACAAAAGAACCAGCCTGGCCCCTCTGCAGGGGTTCTGACTTCCTGCCTGGCCACGTGGTCTCGCCCTGTGACAGGCACCCCTGTCGTGATGCTCCACTGATTGGGGCACAGCGATGGGACCATTCAAGCCTGGACTCCCAGCCTCCAAAACGGAGCTGATAAACCCTTTTTCTTCATAAGCTGTCAGCTTCATGCATTTTGTTTTAAAAGCAGAGCACTGCCTAATACAGGATCCAAAGGCTACTTTAGCAACAAGGTGTTTTTAAGCTCTATCCTCATCAGAACTCAGTCCTCCATTGGGTTGGGTGCCAGAACAGAATCTTCAGAATCTGGAAACTGGTTAGAAACACGGGCTCCCTCAATGAGCTTCCAAGCAAGGGAATCCAAAGGGGAAGAGAGGTGGTGTAAAGAAGATTCTGTACTTGTCGGGAGGGAGAGGACCTGGCAGGGAGTCAAGGTACAGTGAGGGAGGAAGGGTGCCCAAGCCAAATAGCTTATTATAGTTCTTTTTAGCTTTTCTTTGTCTTTTTAGCTTTTCTCATGCATGAGGTTAAAGCATCTTTTTATATGTTGAAGTGCAATTCATATTTCTTTTAAACATCTGTTGCAAAAATTTCCGTCAATTTAATGATCTTTCCCTTGTTGATTTCTAGATTTTTATATATTAAAGAAATTAACTCTCAGTGTTACATAGTAAATATTTTTTTTCCAGCTTGTTATTTGCTCAGCATGTTGTTTTTTTTTTTTTGGTCTATGTAGAAAAGTTGTATTTAGTAGAAAAATGCATGAATCATTTTATTTTCTGCTTCTTTTCTTGTCCTCCTACTTCATGTATATCATATTTAGATTCTAACTTTATAAAAACAGTCTCCCATGCTTTCTTAAACTATTTTTACCATTTTACTCTTTCCATTTCAATCTTTGGCCTGTCTGAAATCCATTCTGGTGTACCGTTTCTTTGTTCCCTTACTCTGTGTGTGCCAGGATAGTGACTCAGCCCTTCACGGATCTTCTCTTATTTAACAGTAGTGCTCATGGTATCTCTGGTGTACTGATGGGCGATGAGAGTTTAGCAAGGCGAACTCAATCAAGACCCAACATCTACTGTTGGGAGAGAACTCCAGTGGGCCTGAGTCCACTTGTCATGCCATTAACTTTTCTATTTTGTTGCTTGGAAACCCCCAGCTTCGTGGCCATGCATTTCTGGAGAGCTAGCAGGGTGCTGCTCATTCCTGGGGGAGATGTGATGGAGGGCTCCTGGGTGTCAGGAAACCAAGTCACTCTGCAGCTGAGTCCTGCCTGGAATCTGCGCATCCAAACTTCTAGCAAAAACTGCCCCAGAAGAAATGGCTGTGCCTGTGAAATCTGTGAACACAGGGTCTCCTGCTCTTCCCTTGTCGTGGGACGAGATGGAGCCTGAGGTACATAAAGTATATGTACCGATTTTTGTTGATTCTGAGATCCACAACCTTATACACTGAACATTTCTGAAATGAGATGTTTCTTTTGATCAGTGATGGCTTACACTGTTGTCAACCAGGTGACAAGATGAGTGTCACTGCTCACGCGTGTGCCGATATTCTTCTAGTGGCATAAATGATGGCTATCACCCATCAACTTTTCATTCAACAAGCAATTGCAAGACCATTGCAGGAAGTAATGCAATCCTTTTTTTCTGAACTCCTCTTGATTGTATCCTAGTATCCTCTGAAGAGACCCACAAAGGATCAGCATTAGAACTTGACAAGTGGGACCGAATCGTTGAGTTGGAAAAAAATCCTTGAAAAGACTCTTTAAAGAATTGCTGGGGGTGGGAGGACACTGCCTAACCCACCCTCGTGCTGGCACTCAGGGTTTGGGAAAACAGGACATGCATACGGAACTCTGAAGTGAGCTGCATTCCAGGGGACAGGACTCCAAAAGAGGAGTTGGAGAACACCTTAATTCATTTATTTCCCTTATATTTCCTCTTTGTATCGTGCATACATGATATATCACAAAAAGAAATGCCTATTAACAATTGTTTTTAGCAACTGATCACCAATTAATTAAAGCAAATGGATTTAAACATCAGCAATGGTGACTGCAGCCTCAACTCAACTCATAGCCCACAGTCAGCAGACCCCACTGGCTCTCTAGTCCCGGAAGGGTTGTGTGGGTCAGGGACTATTGGAGCTTCTTACCTGGAAGAGATGCCATATCTCTGAAATTGAAACAGAAAGACTTTTCCTTCCAGGAATTCTAAAGTCTTGGTAGGTGGCAGGCAGGTTTTACCCTGAGATTCATTGCTCCTGTGCTCACCTACACTTTTTCCAGGGGTTTTCCACTGCAGCTGGTTAGTATGACTCATATCTGGTATCTCACTAGCCCTGGCTCCACGGCGGTCTGTCTGGTATTAAAAGCCACAGCCATGGCCAAACTTCCTGCCCGACATGACCCTTGTGAACTTCTCAGGGAGCCTGGAATCAGCAAAGGAGCCCACCAGCCCTACCGCAGTTGCGACCCCTCTGCCTCAGAGACCTGTCAACTTTATAGACAAAAATGCCTATCCTTCGTGTCTCAGTTTGATGGATATTAGTTTCCCTCCTTCCTTACTGGTACTAAAACACTGCTGCAACTTGCAGTCAATGGCCTCTCCAATTTGATGGAATGTGGTCCCTTCATAGGCTTTGGAGAGTTTTGGGGCAGGGAGCCAGTTAGTGATAGAAGTATGTTATGTCACTGGGCATGGTGGCACATGCCCATAATATCAGCTACTCGGGAGGCTGAGGCAGGAGGATTACAAATTCAGAGTCAGGCTGGACAACTTAGTGAGATCCATCTCAAAAAATGTGTGGGAGCTTGTAGCACAGGGGTAGAACTCTTGCCGAGCATGTGCGACTCCTGGATTGGATCTTCAGTACCACAGGAAAAACAGAAGGAGAGGAAGAAGTATATTCTGTTGATGTTGCAATACATCATTTTGAACTCAGCTCATAGGAAACTGATGTATCACTGGATCCAATTAATCTAAGTTTCCAAATGTTTTTCTTACTCTTGTATGTTGATTGTTCTTAATTATACTCTCCATAGAAAGCAGAGTATAGGATTTTACAAGGGTCCTTATTAAATTTTATTCTGCTGGCTCTGGCCTCTTATTCCCACCTGCCAAGACCGTTCTGAATCAGGATTCTCTCTTACTGTATTAGTCATTCCTCCCCTCTAGCTTTCTGTTACCTCTAAGCTGAAGTTTAACTTTCTATATCTTTATCCAAGTCACTAATAAAAATGTTAAGTAGCCCTAGACCAGTTGACCCATGGCAGCCACTGGTGAGTTCCCTCAGGCTGTCAAGAATCCTAAGTGAAATAAATAAGTCACACATGTGTAAATACCGAATAATTTCCCTGGTGTGAATAATCTGCAATAAAACATAAGATCCTAATAAGATTATTGTCATTTAGAAATGAGAAGAAAGGAGCTAAATGTGTAGGGAAGGTGGGATGGGTAGGGGAAGGGTAATAAGGGAAAAGAAAAAAATGTGAGATAATGAAAAGATGAAAATAAAGTGTTTGTAGATGGGGAGGGGAGGAGGGGGTGAAGGGAGGGCAGGGTAAGGGAAAAAATGAGAATCAAGACCTGTCATGTAGAGGTACAAGATCCCAACAATGAATGTAACTGTACTGTATCCCTAAAATGTACCAATAAACTCAATTAAAGCTTAAAAAAAAGATTTAAAAGAATCCAGAGACCAGCTCTTCTGGACATTGTGGCCCCACCCATCCATCTGAAACGCAGTGCGGTTGTTAGGTGTTTCAGCTTTGACCCCAGTTCAGCCCCAGTTCCACCATGTACTCTACAAGCTGCACGAACCTGGTCAAGTTCTCTGATGAATCTCTGCTTAGTTTCCTCATCTGTAAAATGACATAGTTATTTTTACTTTATAGGGATGGAAAGGGAATTAAATCAATTAGCACTTAATTGAAATAGCTCCTGATACATAGAAGGCTCTCAATAAATGTTAGTGGTCAATCTCAGAAAGTTTCCTAGATTCTACTTCTTGCCATGAAGCACTTGTCAAAAGTCTGGACAATCCCAACATCAGCTGCTTTCACCATTTTAGTCTTTTTTTTTTTTTTTGTACCGGGGATCGAACTTGAGTCTCGGCATTAGCAAAGCAGGGACGAGAACCACTGAGCTAAATCCCCAGCCCCTCACCATTTTAGTCTTTTAGCAACTTTATCACAAGAAGAAAATGAGGTTGGTTTAGTATGTTTTTTTTTTAATTTATAATTTATAACTCGATTAGTTTCAACAAGTTTGGCTTAAAATAAAAGACACAGATGAGGTTTAGTGTTTTATTTTATTTTTTGGGGGGGATTTGAGACAGGGTCTCACTATGTAGTTGAAACTGACCTGGAACTCACTATGTAGCCCAGGCTGGTCTCAAACTCACATCGATCCTCCTGCCTCAGCCTCCTGAGTGCTGGGATTACAGGCGTGTGCCACCATGCCGAGCGGCCTCTTCGCTTTGCTTTTGTTATTTATTTATTTGGTACCAGGGATCGAATTTGAGTCCCTGCATTTGCAAAGCAGGCACCAGAACCATTGAGCTAAATCCCTGGTCCCAGATGAGGTTTTTGAGGTGACTCCAAGCTAACGCTTTTTTCTCTTTTATTATGATTATTAGAGCATATCAATTAAACAAAATAATGGGTTTCTTCATGATGTTTTCTTATGTGCACATAGCGCATTTTGATCGTACCCACTCTCTCTATTGCCCTCTCTCTTAAAGGTTAGCATGCCATCTTTAAGTGCATATAAACACTTGTTAGTCAACCCTTTCCAAAGTTTGGCCAGGAATCTGTATAACACTGACATTTTTGTATTTTTATGTGTTGTGCCCAAGTCGCGAAGTCCCCAAAGACCACGAAGGAGTCAGGTCCGATGCAATTGCAAGAGGAGTTTATTGCAAGCTCGAGCCTGGACTCTCAGGTGTCACCGTCACAGCGGCTTTAGACCGAGAGCCCAGATCCAATTTTGAACCAAGTTTATACAGGATTTTTCTGTTGCTATTTTTAGTTTTCCCTTATCATCAAGGGGCATCGGGAGGGCACAATGGAACATGACCTAATGCTTACATTTGCAAAATTACCATGGGATGCTGGGAGGGGATGTATTGGAAAGTTACCTAAGGCCTTTAGAGAATTAATTCCTCTTTTCATTAGACAATTAATTCCTCTTTTCTGACTTTTGCTAACTAAGATATCTAATTATCTATATCCACTATAATTAATTCCTATATTGATTAGATCACACAAAAAGAAGCTTTTCTATTAACTATGATTAACTTCTATATCAACTATAACTAAATTCTATATTAATTGAATTACATAAAAAGAAGCTTATCTTAAAAAGAGAAACAGAAGCAGGGTGGAGATGCCCTAAAAGAGGAACCGAAGCATAGAATGGAAACTGTTACATAGAATGGAATTGTTCAGGAGCACAGAGAAACTGCAATTGCTGCAATTGTCAGAGGAACTGCCATTGTCAAAACACAGAGGAACTGCCACATAGAACGGAAACTGTCACATAGAATGAAATTTCTCAGAAAGGAACTTTTGCATTTACTCTATTCTGGGTAAGGGGTTTGGAGTCCACCATGACCTGGAAACTTGGTCCTCACATATGGATGTTTCTCTTTGCTACCTAGTAGCAGCCAGTAGCTGCCTTGCTCCAAGCTTCTAGCATGGCCACCATTTTCCTGAATTTGCAGGACGGACATTAACGCTGGTGTGATACCTCTGCAGGTTGTTCACCGTCGTGGGCAGAGTTCAGAGGGCTTGCAGGTTAAACTCGGTTGGAGCAGCTGGTGCTCTCTTACTTCCTCCTTGCTTATCATGGGCTTCAATTTCCTTATAAAGTGCTGTGGCTCTGTCCTTCAGAGTGGCAGTTTTACCTCTTTAGAGTGCACAGGAATCTCCGGGAGGGGTAAGGAGCCTGCTAAAAATGCAGATTCCCAGTCTGCTCCCCAAGGTGGACATCTGAGAGGGGGCCGGGGGGCGGCATCTTCTAGCCAGCTCCTCCTCATAGTTCATTCAGCTACGAACTGGTCAACACCTTAATCCATTGATGAAGTCAGTGCCCTTCCAATCCAATCACTTTCCAGCAATCTCTTAAATCAGGCAAGCTGACAATCAAGATTAACTTTCACACTAGGATTCCTGGTGGCCTCTCTGGGTATCACTCTTTCCTACCTGGCATGGCGCAGGACTCTTCTGGAAGGAGTCTTATTATCCACTATCAGGCAAGGTGGGGCAGAGATTTTCTCTACTGCCAGCTTTCCCATGCAAAGGCAGGTGGGAGTGAAGAACAGGATGTAGATTTTATGACTGGCTTTGGGGCAGAGGGGTTCTGGTTTTCTAACCTTAGGAAGAGGAATTCTGGTGTCTATGGCCCACCTTGGGGGAAAGGGGAGCAGGAAGAACAAGGGCAGGAGCTTCCCATCCCTTCAGTTCAAAGCACAGTCAGCTTCCACGTCTACGAATTCTGTATTTGTGGATTCAACCAACTTGCAGATGGAAAACATTTGGAAAAAACTCGCATGCGAGCTGGATATAGAGATTTTTTTCTTGTCATTCCATAAACGATACCCTATAATAGCCATTGACACAGCATTTGCATTGTACTAAGGATTACAAGTAGTCTAGAGAGGATTTAAAGTGTACAGAAGAAGCATGTAGATCATATACAAAGAGGTGACATTTCACATGAGAGACTTCACATTTGCGGATTTTGGTGTCCATGGACACCAATCCTGGAACCAGTCCTGTACAAATACAGAGGGACAATGTCGTCCCGCCTACCAAGGTACAATATTTTGAATTATCCTGGTCAAGAAGTCTAAAGTTCAGTGCCTTATCTCATGGTATCAGCAAGGTCTGAAATCCTCCAAGTAATAATTCTTTTTTTCCCCTTATAGTTCTAGAGATTGAACCCAGGGCCTAGCATATGCCAGCAAGCATTCTACCACTGAGCTATGCCCTTGGCCTCAAATAATGATTCTAATACCAGGAAACAGGGCCTACATTTGAGTTGGACCCAAAAGTCAACCCAGGTTGAGAATCCTGGTGTGTAACAGTACCAAGAGGGAGGTAAACAAGAGCCAGCCCATCAGAGGAGCACTTTCTTTTCTTCCACAGCCTTCACGCTCCCTTCCACACACATCCTCGGAGCCCTGATTATGTCTACCACTCAACCATCTTGATGTTTCCCTTCAGCCCTGATCAAGGTCTCCTTCGTGCATTTGTATAACCTGCTGACAGTGGGCAGCTCTGAAGGAAGCCAGGTCACTGCCTCTTCCCCTCAAATGTGGCCATCTAAATCAATGTGTTAACCCTTCTCAGTGATAATGAGAAAATACTTCTTTAACTCCTACATTGGAGGCAAAAAGGGCCAAAAGGCAAATTTAGGATATTTATAAGTGCTGAATTTTCTGGCGTCAATCATGCCATTGGGTTTTAAGAGGTTATAAGATATTAATTGTATTTATTGGATCCTTATGAACTTCTCCAAAGCAGAAAAGAACATTACTATAAAAGTAGCTTTAAATTTTAACCCCATATACCTACAGTATATAAATATAGAAAGTGTATTAGGGCACCAAATTCCTTTCTGTCTTCAGAAACAGCCCAACAAGTTCAATATGGCCTCAGGATCAACATCAAGAACAGAAATGTTTATTTACCACACTAGAGTAGGGCTATGAGCATTGTGTAAGCTTTTGGGCCACTACAGGATCAATGTTTCCATTAAGCCTCTTGTTTAGGTTTTTGGACAGATTTTTGTAAGCCTATCTATTCTCTCCTCACAGAACCTACTCCTACCATTAGCCCACTTTTCAAAATGCAGTTCACTTGCAAGTTATCGCTTCTAAGGATCATGCAACGAAAAGTGAGGACCAGATTTCTTTGAACAATGTATGAAATAAGAGTTAGTGAGGTCTAAATAAGGCCTGAGAGACTTTCCTCTGAATCAAGTGCATTAAATAAAGCAGTAAACCTTGTGCCATCTAATTGAACTATGTAGTCATTTTATACTCTAAATCCTAGGGTTGCTGAGTTTGCTGGAAAAACAACTTTTGGATAAAGTGTTGCAGTTTTCAAATAATTCCATAGTGATTAGAAAATTAAATTTTGTAAGAAAAACATTTCCTAGAAAGCTTCAAATATATTCCTGAAAAGTTTTACATAACTCACTTTTTGTAGTCTATTTAAAGAAACCTCGTGATTCTTTTCCTGAAGTACAGAAGACTTAAAAAACATATGCTTGGTTTTTCCATATGCTAACTTGCTGACACCAGGTCATGCTGGTTTTCTGAGTTTTTAAGGGTACAGTTAAAAAAAAAAGCCTTAGGAAGATTAGAAAGGGATTTCCAAATCCAGGAATAAGGCGGTATAAGTATTAAGAACAAACATCCAAAAATGCTCATTAAAATTTGTTTCTTTTGGCTTCTTAGAAGCATCAGCAATAGGAGAAGACAGTGGAACTCTAAGGTCCAGAAGCAAAGGGTCAACAAGAACTCTGATAGTTAAGAGGAGCCTTGGTTCTCCTTCTACACTAAGGGCTTTTGCTAAGTGGGGCAAATTTGAACTTTGGTTCCGAGGTCCTCTCAGGACAAAGGAAAGACTCACAGCCCAGGACCTGCCCCTCCTTTTACTAATGTGGGTCAACTCATATTAGGGTGGAAAAAAAAAAGTGAATGTGCTTTCACTGTCAGGTCCAGGAAATGATAAGAAAAGTTTCCCTTCTGAGAGCAGAGCAGGACAGGGGGATAGCAGGGATCTGATCTGAGAAGTTACCATCTCTAGCTGGCATTTCCACAGCTTTCTGAACTTTGGTGGTCAAAAAATAAATAAACAGGGCCGGGAATGCAGCTCAGTGGTGCTGCCGCCTGCCTCACAAGCGCAAAGGCCCGAGTTCGATCCCCGGTACCAAAAAAATAATCTGAAAGTAAATAAACACAAACAAAGAAATCATTAAATCCTCCCCAAGCTGTGAAGTTAGTTTAAAGCTACTTCATTTAAAGATCCCTGGGGGTCTCCAACAGTCAAGTGAAAGTTACTGGGAGTGATCAAAAAATATCTGATGCCCCTCCCTTCTATGTGGCCTCCCTGCCCCTTCCCATTCGAGGCCTCCTTTGCTCGTTAGTTTTCTCTCTATCGTGGGAGGGCAGAGCCTGGGGAACAAAGGTCATGTGTGGACTCTATTGTTAATTAGCTGCGTGAACTTAGGCAGCTTACTTAAACTCTTAGATTCTTTATCTGTAAAATGCTCATAACCATATTATGACAGTATCTTCTACAAAGTTGTTTTAAGAAACATACTAGAAAAGAAAAAAGAAGTAAACTAGATAAAGCATTTACTACAATGCCTATCTAGGAATGTCACTTCTTTTGAAATTTGTCTGTCTCATCCTCTTCTCTCCAAAGAGTGTTTATGAGCATGAAAAAAAAAATGTTTGCCAGGTCTTTTGCTAGGTCTTAGAGAGATACAAAGCCAAATAAATCACCAGTCCATCTTCAAAGCAAATGAAAACACCATAATTGTAATGCAAAGGATTAATGACGCAATAAAGGCATGAACTCTACGTGGAGGCATTCCAGGGAAAGGTGTCATTAACTGCCTGGGCTGGAGGGAGGCAGAGGATTAGCTGGAGAAGCCGGTCCAGGACCACACTCAAGTGCCAAGCAGGTCTAGAAGAATGAGCTGCAGAAAATAAAGGTTGCCAGGTGTGGTGGTGCACACCTGTAATCCCAGCACTTGGGAGGCCGAGGCAGGAGGATCTCCATGAGTTCGAGGCCAGCTTGGGCTACATAGTGAGTTCAAGACCAGCCTAAAACTACACAGGGAGACCTTATCTCAAAAAAAAAATTTTTTTTCAGTGTAAATAAAATAATCCCTGATGCTTCATTTTCATCTAATACTGTGGTCTTCAATAATACACCTTGAAAAAAATAATAATACATCTTGAAAGTTTCAGAGCTGTGGAGTATAGAATCAGAATTTTTAGAGCTGAAAGGGACTTTAGAGGTCATTTGATCCAATCTTTAAAATTTTCCAATGGAGACTCAGAGGCTACGGCCATTTGCCAGGGGTAAATGAACGTAAGTCTTTATTTTAGATCATTCTTTACCCTACCCCACCATCCTTTCTCTCAGTGGAATCCAACCTTGCTACAGTTTCAGGATAAAGATGAACTAAAATTCCGCTATCCAAAGGAAAGGTTTTCATTTGTTAATGACTAATGCATATCTCTGACATATGAAGCCAGAGAAGAGCAAAAAACCAAGTGAGACCAGAATTCTTCCTTTGCCTCCTCTGTCCCAGGATTTCAGCCGAGTGCATCATTGGAATCCCATCTGCCAGACCCAGAGGTGAGGACAGAGACCAATCTGATCTCAGACAGAGTTGCTACAGTTAGCAAGTAAAAATAGAGACTTCCCAGTTTAATTTGAATTTCAGACAAACGACAAATAATTTTTTTTAGCCTAAATACATCTAGCCCATGCAGCATTTGGGATATGTTTATACTAAAAAACATATGCATTGTTTAACACAATTTGCATTTAGCCAGGAACACTGTATTTTACCTGGTGTCCTTAATTTTAAATTAAAAGACGTATTTGGAAGCATTGACAGGCTAGTGAGGCAGCCGAAGTTAGTCCTGTTGGAGGTAGCTGATGTTTTGAAACACTGCGAATTTCAAATCATCCTGGAATGTGCTGCTCTTTGCACAAAAGTGAAGGCTTCATACCGTGCCACTCCCTAGACCCTTTCCTGCAAATGGTAGTGAAACAGGAGACTGATCTTTCACGAAGCCAGCAAGCCCAGGGCAGGGTGTCTAAACTGTGCCCTGAGATGGTGCTATGCTCCCTATTGTTTCCAGCGGGGCAGACAGGTTTCATAAGCACTGAATCAGAATTCATTATACAGTCAGTGATTACAAACCACAGCAAAGATGTGAAGCAGTACAATATTCAATCACAGAAAACCATTAAAAAATAAAAAGATTTGGCAAAGTAGCATCTTGCCCTGGCATCTAAGGCCAGCGTCCTTGAGGTGTGCTAATTCAGAGGCTGAGCTCTGGAATGAGGTCTCGCCAGGCAGCCAGAGCCTCCTCACAAAACCAGGGCTGAGTGATCCGGGCCAGGGAATGCCAGCCAGGTCGCAACAGAGTGGCAGAGGGTCAGACATGACTGTCATTGTGCACCGTAAGGGTCAGTTTCCAGTCCAGCCTCCACGGGTGGCTACGTGGCGACACAGCTGTGAGCACAGGTGTGACATCATGAGTGTCAGTGGGGGTCGGACAGCATTGTGACGGGTCTCTATGTCCCCCCAAAGCCTCATGTGGTCATGGGTGGGGCTTTTGCAGAGATGTGATACTGGGATTAAGGGTGTGTGATTACTAAATCAGTCGTCCCTGATTGTTTTGGCACTGCCCTAAACCGAGTAGCCTAGATAGAGTATAAAAGGGGCAGAAAACAGCTGCTAAGGTCCTTTGCTTGCTTTGCTGCCTTCTGCCTGCCATGAACTGTTCCTCCTCTGCTACGCCCCTCTGCTGTTCCACCCTGCCTTGGAGCCCGCCGAATATGGACTGAAACCTCTGTAAACTGTGAGCCAGATAAACCTTTCCTCCTTTAACTTTGGGTGTGGGTATTTTGTATCAGCAATGAGAGAAAAGTAAGACAGAGAGGGTTACAGTGATTTTGCAAATCTAGGGAGGAACATGATTTAATTAGCCAGCAGTATGCGGGTATAGTTTCAAGCATATTTGTAAAGTCACACCTAGAGCCCTGGCCAGATTTCCTCATAGCAACGTAGAGAATTGTGTCCTCAGAATCCATTTCATCTGACTTGCAGGTGGACTGTGGTGGAGCTTTGCAGCCTCTGTGATCTGATCATATGAGCGAATGAATAAACCCTACCCGCTTTCACATATACTCCCTTGGTTCTTCTCAGGAAAACCCTGACTATGACCATCACATTCAGCATGGGTAGAAAGGCGAAAGATGTGGTTCTTAGGAACACTGGGGTCTGAAGGTGTTTCTCAGATCTTCTAGCTGAGGTCTAAAGAAGGTGATTATGTAGGTCAAAGTCTCCAATCACCGGCGCTAGTGGGAGATAAGCTCCCGGCCACCCTCTGTAATAACAAATTGTTTACTTTTGTCCTACTACTGATTAGGGCACGTGAGGACAAGATGATAATTTGGGTGAAAGGTCTCCTTTATGAAAGGATTTATTCTGAATGGCAGAAAACAACCTCTTCTACTCCTAGGTACACTTTAGAATTATTCCTTTTATAAAGGTCAGAGTCAAACTGGGTCTTGTTTATCCGGCCAAAAGCTGAGTTCAGGATGTGAATGAGCCTTATTGAGTTTCTCTGTGTGCACACATCAGCTCATAATCTGCCTCCCCATGGAATCAGAGGTTCGCAGAAGAGGCTCAGGGTGATGGTGCATTTGGAAGAGACAGAACCCAGGCTTAGCTCCTGCTGCTGTGTAAGTCTTCGCAGACAGAGCCTTTCTGGTGGCCTCTTCTCATCAACTTTTGCAAGGAAGAGGAGGCTTTGGTCTTTCCTTAGAGGAGCCCGGGCTGATTTAGAGCTGCATGCTGTAGGCTCTGGTTTCCTCGGCCGTTCAGCATACACAGTATGTCTCTGTGTGCCTGCACTTCTGAGCACCTTCTGTGTACCATTCCCCACCTGCAGTGCTTTACCATCCTGATGAAACTTGCAGGTATTTTTGGCCCATTTCGCTTACGATGACGCTAAGACTCAGTAATCCTCACCAGGAGGGAGGGCAGGGCCTTCTGCCTCCAGCCACACTGCCTCTGCAGGGCTGTGTCACCTTGGACCTTCCCTTCCTCATCTGGGTCACTCTGGTATGGGCTGTGTTGGGAAATTTTTTTCTTGGCTCTTGACTCTGGGTCTCAGAGCCATGGCACCAATAGAAATACAGTGGATCCTTCAGTTATGACTGACCTGACATAAGAACAACTTGGGTTATGGCCAGAATTTTAGTTTGAACTTAAGGACAAAGTCTTGAGTTATGACCCAAATGCCAGTTGCTTGTACTTCCAGATGGTCCCAGATACAGATCTAACCCTTAAAGAGTTCTGTAAGC
The DNA here is from genome assembly GCF_012274545.1 of Fukomys damarensis. Taxonomy (NCBI): domain Eukaryota; kingdom Metazoa; phylum Chordata; class Mammalia; order Rodentia; family Bathyergidae; genus Fukomys; species Fukomys damarensis. Next base: position 15,016,406 of record NW_022900917.1, on the reverse strand, counting down.
AACGTTACAGCATCCTTTCCTGTGTGGGGTTCGTTGAGAACTCCTGGGCTAGTGTCTCTCTAAGGACACTGAGATCTGCTGTAAGACTTAAGTCTCACTTTTACTCCTGGAGCGTGAACAGCCAAGAGGCTTCCACCATGCTGAGCTCAGAAGCTCAGCGAGGCTCCAGGAGCTTGTCGGACAGCGAGAGTCACCCAGGAAGGAACACACCAGGCAAGTTGGCAAATAGACCTTTATTAGTCTGGCCAGACGGCACTCCCCAAGCCAAGTAGCTCAGAGAGGCAGCTAGCTCAGAAACAGGCCATTTTATATAGGGCTAAGGGGGAGTTTACACTTAAAACTTACAGGAAGAGGACAAAGGCAAAGAATCAGTTGATCTGAGCTAGTGGTCATCAAGCATATACTTGACCGTCACGTACTAATGATCAGCAGATCAATTATCCATTATTCCATTTACAACTTAGATTATAATGTTCAGAACATTCAACTACAGGCAAGTAAGGAGTGGCGTGATTTGTGTTGGGTCTCTGTGTTCACTACAGTTTCCATTTAGTTTCCCAGCTACTTCAAAGCAGTTACCTAACAATTCACAATTAATCATTAGTGATCCTGTAAGGGATGGGGGGGAGCGACAGTCTCTAGGTCTTTTGCTGGTCAACATGGAGTCGCTCTGGCTCAGTCAGGCTCTTACACTGCCTGGAAAAAAGTGTGGCCTAAAATTATACAGGAGAGAGACTTTGAAGGCAATTGATCAATTTGAGTTACAACCAGTCCTTGGGAACGAAATGAGTTCATAGGTCCAGGGTCCACTGTATAGTGCACCACCTTGCTACCAGAGGTGTTTCTTTCCCCAGAGTGTGAGCTCTTGGGGTGGCTGGACCTGCAGTAGGAGAGGTGCAGCTTTGGAATTTGATGTTTTCCCTTGGTAAATCCAGAGTGGCAAGAAGATAAGAATCACTCCCTACTCAAGTTTAAAAAATTTTTTTTTAAATTTTTAAATTGACACATAACAGTTATATATATTTTACAGGGTAGAGTGTGATATTTCAACCTACCAGTATAGTGATCAGATCAGGGTAATTGATAACCAGCACATCAAAGTGTTCTAATATTTTAAAATAATATTACTATTTGTATTTTCTGAACATTTACAGATTCCAGGCATCATTACAAGCACATTACACACGTTCTTTCACTAGAACATCCAAAAACCCTGAGTTGCAAGTCCCTGGTCCCTTATCTACATTCCATCTGGATTTCAGTATGTTTCAGAATTCAGAGCTACTCCCATTGTTGAGAGATAAATCTGTACCTATGCTGTGATTTTTAGAACAGCCCCCAGCGAGGTCTGGGGAAGCATCTGGCATCAAGCATGTTAACATGCCCACGGCAAACATGTGGATAATCATGCTGAAAGGAATAAAAAACTGCATAAAACTCTCATAGATTTCCGGTCAAGTTTTGCCATTAAATGAATTTACTGCAAACTTTAAAGACAATCTGTTTTATTTTATTTTTTTAGAGCCCTTTGGATTTCACTATTGCTGATAAGAAATTATGGATCCTGCTGGGCGTGGTGGTGCACGCCTGTAATCCCACCACTCAGGAGACTGAGGCAGGAGGATCACTGAGTTCAAGACCAGCCTGGGCTACATAGTGAGTTCCAGGTCAGTCTCACCTACTTAGTGAGACCCTGTCTCAAAAAAACAAACAAACAAACAAACAAAAAATTATGGATCTAGAACATTAATTTTCCCAATGTACAGATGAGAAAACTGAAGTTTCATGACATTAAGGAATGTTTTTAAGGTCACACTAGGAGGAGGGCAGCCAGCACTTGGACCCAGCCTGATCACACTGCAGGTTTTTACCTCTGCTTTAATTCCAAAGCTTCACAGGGGAGGAGATAAAAGTACTCAGGCCTTGTGTACTTCACTTCTACGTGAGGATCTCCTGACAGCTGATATTCGGGTAACTTTTCATGAGAAAGATTAATAGATCGTCTTGTTAGTCAGTAGGCTAGAGAGCATTTCCACCTCTAAACACCCTCTCAAGAATACTTTACCCATTATGTTTGGAAGAGGGAGAGGAGGTAACTTTCCCATTCTCAGTAAGAACATAGTTTGTCTTTTTTGATTCTTTACACCTTCTTGTGCTTTCTTCTTTGGCTTCATTTCTGCTTTAACAGACTATAAGCCTCTGGTTTCTGTCCACACAGGCTGCAGGGCCTGCTGGGTTTCCTATCGCTGGCAGGTTTCCTATCCTTGCTCCTGATTTCTCTTCACCTCTTCCTCTCCCCTTAGGTTGTGCCTCTCTTGACCATTTTGTTGGGTCCTCTGTTCAAAATTCTCACAAATCCTTCTCTCATCCATTGATCTCAATATGTGGGCCTGGTCTCAAAAGCTACCTGCTGACTGCGTACTAGAGACATAGGAGAATTTCCTAGGAAAACCTAGAGCTTCATTCTAGGATGGAAAATTCTGGTATCTCAATTGAAGTGGAAGGGCCTGTTTGAGGGGATGCAGAGGACAGAAGTGAGAGGGGTGTGTGTGCATGTGTGTGTGTGTGTGTGTGTGCGCGCGCGCGTGTGTGTTTTACTTCTGTCAAGTCTCTTGTCTCCAAGTCACCAAGAGTGTAAATACCTGGCTAGCTATTCAGTAAGACATCAGCTTCCAGGGAGCAGAGGAGAAAAGCTGGAGAAATTTCCTGTTTGGCCCTTGAATCTCTGTATTTCAGCTGATCTGGGTACAGAGTGGCTACCTGCTCTGGATAATAGGTTCTGAGATTGTGATAAGTGGACATGCATGTGCTTGACTTTGTCTTTACATGTCCCTCAATTAAGTAAACCGTCCTTCTTAAGGCGCTCTTGAAACGTGTTCAGACTTTGCTGGGGCAGAGCAATTGCTGGTATTTGTTCAGTTTACTTGGTGGAGTCTGAGGCTGAGGAAAGAAAAACGAATAGAAAGTAGGTCTGCTGTCTTACAAAGTTTTATTTTCCAACAGTGATCTTTCTTCTTGTGAAATCCTGTTTTACCCCCGAGGATCTTATGAAAACACACTTTTGTTCTCCATGTTATGAGAAACCAGACCACAGAAAGTAACGGGAATGCCACTGATTTTCATTAAGAACTGATGAATGCAGGGGTCCAATCTCTTAATTACAATGATCAAAGGAGACATATATTTTAACTCAAAGTTCTTTTCTTCTTCAAAAGAATGTGTCTTGGCGAAAACAAGGATTGCCTAACCCAGTTAAGAAACCCGCGACAATCTATTCTACTAGCTAATTTACTTAGAGCTTTGCGTTTGTTTAAATTATGCGTAGCACGCTAGGTTTGTCTTTCACCCTGTCTTCCCAAGCCAGTGAAACGTCCTCTGGCAGTGGCATGGGCACCATTGCTCGGAGCGGCAGCCCCAGTGCCTTCGTGTGTGCTCTGTGGTCCCTGGCTCACGGTCCGACTCTCTTCTCAGCTTTGCTTCCAGGTCTCATGGTTTTCTCCCCAGCTTCCTTCTCTCACTCTGCACTCTGCCATACTTTGATGGCCACTCACACTGGAACCTTCAGGGAGCTGAGCTAAGAGCTCACCTCTCTGCCCCTGGACTTCCTGTTGGGATGCATCAGCAGCTCCTCACACTCAGCCTGCCAAATGCTCTCCTTCCTGCCTCACGCTTCCGCCCTTCCAGCCTACACCTCGTTAGCCTTGCCTTCAAACTTACTTCCTCCTAATCTTCAGGCTCCACAGATGCTCCCACCCTCTACCCTTCCCCTAAGCCAGAGTCCTCTGTGGTCCTCCTCCCGGACTACTCTGTCCCTCAAATCCTGTCAAGCACACTGTTCTGTCGGTGCTGCTTCCTGACCAGCGTGGCAAGCCATGCCTTCTTGTCTGTCCTGTTGCCACTGTCTTGGAGGAGGGTCTTCCTCCTCCCTACCTGAACTCCCACACTACCAACAACCGCCTTGGGTCACCCTCCCGCCATCTTTCCTAATCACACGAACAACAACCTCCAGGGTGCTGAGGAGACCAGGGTTTGGGAGGCCAGAGCTTGGCTCTACTTCCACAGTGGGCCAACTTCTAGACCCTTGTTTTCCAGGGGGTTACAAAGCCACTGGTCTATTTCATCCAGCAGAGCACTCAGCCCCACCAAGGCCCACCCAGAACGGTGAGCTCTCACAGACCAGTACCTCTTCTGTCTCCAGCACCCGCTTCGCCTGGCTGAGAAACCTCCAGTTCATGGAGTTCCTGCCTCCACTTCCTCCTGTTATGAGAGGACTGTGAGAAAATTATTCCCAAAGCCACAAGCCCTGCCCCAGATGGGGAAGAAGGACACAGTCTGCTCCACACCAGGCTTTTTACTGTGCTTTCCTCTGGGCCTCATGATCCCAAATACAGAAAGGATCTTTTCCCTCAGAAGGCCCTCGGATGTCTCCAAGTGTACCCATTTACAAAATAACGTGCTATCTCCTCAGCACCACACTCAAGGTCTTCTGTGTTCTACCCTCATCGTCTGCCTTTTCTCTTGTCACTTCCTGTCCTTGCTAAAACAGCATCAGACGTTTGTACAGCACGGCCTCATACCTCTGGACCCCTATACCCGAAGTTCTTCCCACACAGAAGTCTTTCCTTCTTCTGCTTAGAAGATCACATAGCTGTTCAAGTGAGCAGACATCTATCAAGCGTTCACCATGCGCCTTAAGATAGAGAACACGTGGTCCTCTTCCTAACCTTTGGCTGTCATCACTCTCGGAAATGTCCCCTCTCCAAACCCACTCCCTATGCACAGAACACTTTCCTCTGTACCTTGCAACTTTGCGTATAGTTCCTTCATTGTACTTATTTAATTTAACCTTCTGTCTTCCTAGGGCAAGAACCAATGTCTGTAACCCTGTGGGGAAGAAGTGCACAGTTTAAGAATACATGGGCATTGATGTGTTCGAGGTAGGTAGGACTCTGGAAAGAGCTCCAAAGCCCCTGCCCTGGGAGTGGGCAGGACGTGGGAGTATGACCAGATGGGCTCCGGGGGCCAGTTAGGGTTCCACAGCAAGGGTGAGGAGGCTTTGCGGATTAACTCCTGCTGATGTTGAGTTAACCGAAAGAGAGGTTATCCTGGGTGGGCTGGCCTAACCAGGCGAACCCTTCGGGAGAGAATCGAGGCGTGGTGGCAGCAGAGCTGCTCTCCTCTTGGCCACCAGGAAGCCATCTTCCATGTCCTGGAGGAGGTCACGTGGCAGAGAGTGAGGGGTGGCTTCCAGGGGACGAGTGTCTCAGCAAGCAAGAGGACCCCGAACCTCTTATGAAACTGTGCTCTAAGCTGACATCTTCATTTCAGCCTCACGAGATCCCTAGCAGAGAGCCTGGGGAGGCTGGGCCTCAACTTTTGTAAAAATACAGAAACTGAAAAAATTGGGTATGCTTGTTGTTTTGGGATTGAGAGTCCCTGTGTGGCCTAGGCCACCTCGAACTCCTGGGGATCAAGCCATCTTCCCGCCTCAGCCTTCTGAGTAGCTGGGGTTCCATGTGTGTGCCACCATGCATGGTAGTGGGTGCTGCTTTAAGCCAATGGAGATTAAAAAAAAAAAAAGACTAATGCAATCTGATGAGCTTGTGTTCAGTTCCTGGACTCAACTCTGAACCTCAGTTTCTCCGTCTGTAAAATGGGGTAGTGATACTGACTTTGTGATGCATCGGGGAGGGTGAAGTGTGCTGAAGCACGGGCTGCACAAAACAGCCAGCTCCATGCAGGCCGGAGCCAGGCCCCCCCCATTCCTGGAGGCCCAGGGCGCTGTGTGCACCTGGAGGTGATGACGGCACTCGTGAGCTGGACGAATGACCTCGGCTCTGAGCACCCTGGGAGAACAGGGATGAACCCAAGCTGCGTTTCTTGAAACTGTTCGTCTCCGTTAGGGGCGGTGCAGCCTTATTGCTCCAGTGGGGGATGGGAGGCCGTCTAGAAGACCTGTCACCTACCTTCCAGTTGCAAATCCACAAGGCTGATCAATCTTCAGATTAAGTCTTAGAGTAGCAACCTTTGTTTTAGTTTCTTTTTTATTTCTTTCTGAAGATTGTATCCAAGGCTTTTGCCCTGAGTCACATCCTCAACCCTTTTAAAGTTAAATTTTATTTTAAGACAACAGAAATTCTCACTAAGTCACTGAATTATCCAGGCTGAGCTTAACCTTGTGATCCTCCTGCCTCAGTCTCCCAGAGAGGCATGTGCCCACCCCCCAGGATTGAACCTACGGCCTTGTGCACCTTGTTGCATGCTAGGCAAGCAATTTACCTCAGCCCTACACTCACAGCCCTGTTTTTAACATTTAATTTCGTTTTATTTTATTTTATTATAAATAAGTTGTTCCAGCTGGCCTCAAACTTGTGATCCTTATGCCTGAGCCTCTGAGTGGCTGGGATTAAAACAGGGTCTCACTATGCAGTTCACTCTGCCCTTGGGGTCCCTATGTAGCCCAGGTTGGCCTCAAACTCACAGCAATCCTCCTGCCTCAGCCTCTTGCATGCTAGGATTTTAAGGTGTGAGCCACCACACTCAGCCCCAAAACAGTTTTATAGTTGCAAAGATACATTAGTATTCTTAGAGTGTGGCTCACAGGATGTATTTTCTTATGAGCTTTTCTCTCTCAGGCCTCTCTCCTGAGCACTCCCCGTCCCCACAGAGACAGACTGAGTATTAATATCCAGATGTCTGCACTGGCAGTTGGTGGTATTAGTGCGATGTTTTGCCAGCTGTAAATGCAAAATAGCTTTTGATTAAGTGATAAAGACAAATTTGTGTGTTTTTTTTTTTTACTTTGGGTATTAATATAGTCCAATCAGTCATCTTCAAATGCCTAGTAACAGAGGATAATTATATGACCTAAAGGTAGAAATAAAGTTCTATGCTAAGTGGGCCATGAGATTTTGTTTTATTTAGTCTTTGCTCAAAAATGCTGCAGGACAGTTACCCCTACTTTTTGCAGAGAGCAGTGAGAAGGGCCCCTGTGGTGACTGTCCCGGTACAGTTTGCACCAGTGGACTGCATGTAATTCAGCCTATCTGAGTCACACATATGTGCACAGATACTGACTTACTGTGGGATCTTGCAGCTGTCACTGGATGACCCCCCCATCCCAATTACTCTTCCAGGATCTCACCCATCTGCAGAGCTACCTTTTCCTGTCAAGTGACCTCCCTGCTTCCAGAGCAGGAGGAGGAAAATGCCTTTCCCAGGGGGTGGTGCATGGATGGACAGACGGACAGACGGATGGATGGGGAGCTCCACAGGGTGCCAGCTTTCTCTCTATCCCAAGCTAGAGGCCACCCCTCCACCCCCATCTTCTCAGCCAAGACCAGAAGCAGCAGTTTGCGAAGAAGGAAGTCCAGGGAGCGCACTGGCTAACTCGTGTGTGTGTGTGTGTGTGTGTGTGTGTACACGTGCAGCATCGTGCTAACCCTTCCCTGCCCCCAACATGCACTTCCGGTCACCTTAGCTTTCCCAGGGTGAAGATGGGTCTGCAGAGAGTCTTGCCAGGAGGGGCAAGTTCCCATGGGGAGAAAGTCCCCGTGTCACTCAGGACACAGCCTTGTCCCCTGGGGGAGCTGGGGGGCCCCGAGCCCGTGCAGGGGCTGCAGAGGAGGAGCCAGGGTCATCGGGTGGAGAAAGGAGAGCATGAGTGCTCTTAAGTCCTCAGAGATGCAGGGCTCAGACCTCTGCAGACCCTGCTCGCCCACAAGGCCGCCACAGCAGAGCAGCCGGGAGGGAGGGAGGGCAGCCCTCTGACCATCATTCCCCACTGCTGCAGCCCAGCCCCGCTCCAGGGCACGTGAGAGGCTCCCCCTTCCCTTCCTGACCGGTGCAGTTGGGGAGAAAGTCCCTCCCCCGCGAATTTTTACTTTTATCCCAGTTACTGGTCTATCAAGGATGAAAGAGTTTTAGCAAAGAAAATCAGCTTTTTTTTTTTTTTTTTTCTGGAGTACAGCCAGAAGACAGTAAAGATGACCCCAAACTCATTCATCTCCGTAGCTAACCCTTCCAACCCTGTGTCTGTTACCTGACTTTCCTGGTGAGGAGGAAGCAGCCAGGGCAGGCTGTGTCTGTCCCCAAGCCGGGACCTCAGACTTTTCCCCTGTGTGTGCCTGGCTCTCTAGTCTAGCTTTGGGGTCATGGACCGCTGTCTGGGGGGAGCTTTCAAAGAAGGCAGTTAGGGGAGGCAAGTGGAGTCTTGCGCGTAGTAGTGGAGGGGAGCTGCGGGGGGTACACCTCCTCCTCCTGCCAACCCCACTTCCTCTTGCCAACAATACCTTCTTCTGCTGGCCTCCTCCCAGAGGCCGGGAGCCCAGGGGCAGATCCAGGACCCTGGGTGGCCTCTACACAGATTACACAACCTTGAGCAACTCATTTGTTCCAAGTCTCTGGCTCCTCAGCAGCAAAAAACGGGGAAAATGATTGCACCTCCCATATGTCGTTAAGAGGATTACACAAGATAAGGAAGGCACAGCACTTAGCAGGTGCCAGCCCCCTGAAAGGACTCTACCCAGGCCACCGAAGGCCCATTCATTCATTTGGTGAGAATTTATTGGCTGCCATGTCTGTATCCGGCCATGTGCTAAAACTTTATATGTGGGGTTTTATTGACATTGATCTCTTTAGAATCCAAGCACACAAAGCATTCTTTATCCATAAATATTACCGTCAGAGCTGCTTTTATAGACATGGAAGCTAGTTTTTGATGCCTGGTTATTTCTGCTCTTCATTCCTCTTTCATTTGCAGCACCAGGACGGAGCTGAAGGCACACAGGACTCACAGTGCAAGCTCCATGTGCTGCTGTGAGGCCCTGGGCAGGACCTGTCTTTCCTCTGAGGCTCAGCCTCTCCCTGGAAAAGTGGGGAGGGTCATCGCTTCTTTTAGGGTCCTTGAGTCAGGGGTCCCCCTAACTCAGGTAAATCCTCTGATAAAGCAAATAATACACAACCATCAGGGAAAGCACCTGATCTAGGGCTGTTGCTCAGTGCTCATTAGTTGTCCCTCCACATTTCCTATCCCTGGGATGGGACTAGTAAGTGTTGACCCAAGGTCATTGGCACCCCACTCCCAAGGGCTCCAGACCAGCCTGTACCCCACACCCTGGAGTCCGGACAGGCAGCCGTGGGGCTCTGGTACCTGAAGTTTAGGAAGGAGGCTCCCCCGAGCAGCTGGCCTGCTAAGGGAACAGCCCAGGGGAGAAGAAACAGTAGAAATTCTAACATGTCCTCCCCCATGGCATTTGAGAAATACAAAAAGCATCTGAGGAATTTTGGAGTTACATTCTTTTGTGTGGATTGCATGTTTGCTTTTGTAATTATCAAATTATAAATCACTCCAGGGCAGAGTGTGGCAAGGGCCACACATGTATTATGTATCCATCTTCGCTAGGTCCGGGGAGAAATAAGACCCGTATCTGCTGCTAGTTGTTGGTAGAGGACACCATCTTCCACTTCCAAGTTCTTTGTTTGTTTGTTTAGGTTTTTTCAAGATAATGTCTTGCTTTGTTATTCAGGCTGGCCTTGAACTCACAGCCACCCTCCTGCCTCAGCCTGCCAAGTCCTGGGATTGTATATCAGAGTCACCATGCCCGGCCACTTCACAATTCTGATGTTGGCCTGTCACCACATCCCAGATACAATACTCTTTCCTTCCAGCCCATTCTACATGTAGTTTATCACGGACTCTCCTGGAGTGTAGGTGGTAGACTGTGTTTTAGAAGCCAGATCATAAATATTTTAATCACAGGGGGCACTGGGTCTCTGTGGCAGCTCCACACAGGGGCCATGGGAAAGCCAAAGCAGCCATATTTTGGGATGATTTGAGATGTGACAGTAGTAACCAGATGATTTTAATTTAGCAGAGGACATTTGGCCTAACTAGTTTCTGATTTAAGTGATTCTCCAGCCATTGTCTGCCCTTGGGTCAGTGCCTTCCACTCTAGCCTGTGGCACTGAAGTCTTGGGGCACTTGTCACATTAATGACTCCTGCACCTACCCTTCTGAGGGCTGAGGCAGCAGGGGTTTGCCTAGGCTACCGTTTCAGATCTATTTTTTAAAAATTTATCACTATTGGAGATTGAAGCCAGGGTCTGGCACATGCCAGGCAAGCACTCAGGCACCGAGATATACCCCCAGCCCTTTTTTATTTTTATTGTAATACTGGGTCTTGTTAAGCTGCCCAGGCTGTCCTCAAACTTGTCATTCTCCTGTCTCAGTCTCCTGAGTAGCTGGGGTTATAGGCATACATCACCTCATCCAGCTGAGGCTTGGGTATGTTAAGGCAGATTTGGATACGGCAAGCACTGCTGGTATGTGGGCGTGTACACAGGCACATACACTTTGGTACTTTGGTACATACCATGCATATATGTGTATGTACACATACATATTTTTTTTTTTGAGGTAGGGTCTTGCTATGTAGTTCAGGTTGGCTTTGAACTCACTATGGCCCAGGCTGGCCTCAAACTCAAGGTGATCCTCCTGCTTCAGCCTCCCAAAGGCTGAGATTACAGGCGTGCGTCCATCATGCCCAGCTTATGCACTGTATTTTGACCCAGTCCCCTAGGTCACTTGGAACATTCAGGTCACTGAAGAGAAACAGTAGACAGTGCTGAGAAGCAGTGCTGTAGGGGGCAGAGCCATCTTTGTAGAAAATGCAGGGTCCGGGTATCAGATACTTGCTTCACCTCTCCCAGAGCAGCTGGGAAGGAATGGGTTGGCTGTCCTTTGGTCCTTAAAAGGGGTAAGACTCAGTTTCCTTGATGCATTTCCTCCCCCAACCCCAGGGTCTTGACATATAGTCCAGGCTGGCCTTGAACTCATAGGGATCCTCTTGCCTCAGCCTCCTGAGTGTTGGGATTACAGGCAGGCACCACCACACCCAGCCCTCCTCAAATACACATCCTACCTAAGCCTTCTAATAGGCTTTCCCTGAGTCTTTGTATGCCCCATTTCCCATGGTAAACAGGGAGGCGAATGACATTGTGACCCCCATTCCAGGCCCTATTTATAGCAACACTTGACCTAATAGCTAAGGGATGATTTTACTGTTTTGCCCTTTCGAAGAACCTTTCTGCGAAAGATCTCAGAGAATTTTACCAAACAACCCCACCCCATCCCTTCCGGCAGGTGGAGAAGCTGTGGCCCAGGGCAGGTGCAGCAACAGTCAGAGGTGAGTCAGGCCGGGGCTGGTCACACCTGCTGCCTTCCCTGAGCTTCACCGGCTCCACTCCACACTTTGGGCCGAGGTGTGGCCTCTCCACATCTCACTGCTGAGTAAACAGTGCTGTGAGCCATCGGGGTTCCCCCAGGTTGGGTGCAACTGTGTTTCTGGACAGGAAGTGAGTACAGTACCTTCCCCCCCACCCCGCCCCCAAAATTACTGCTTAGCAAAGCCTCACAGCATCACATCTCTTACTCCTTCCAGTTTCTGCTCCAGTTTATTTTGGGTTTCCAGTCCAACGATCTCGCCTGTTGTCTGTCATCCCTTCTCTTTCTTTTCTTTAAAAACTGTATTTTATTTAAATAGATACATCTAAAGTAATATTTCAACCTTCTATTTTCTGGAAAGCGCTTTTTACGCTGAATCACCATTTACTTTCTCCACTCTTCAAGATCTCAAGGGCCACGCGAGGCTGGTGGTGGTGACCTCGTGGGACAGGACAAGTCTGTCTAAGGGGAAAACATCGTCATCACCGAGCAGGATCACAAGGTATTAATTTTTTTTTTTTTTTACATTCAAATATAATCCACACACTGTCAAATTAATCCTTTTAAGCACACAATTCAATGGCATTATTGACCAAATCTTGCATGATAAGTAACCAAATAAAATGCTTGTGAGTAGACGTTTTTGTCTCCTTTCCGTAAAGATCAGCTAGGGCCATGTTCTTCTCCTTGGTCTTCCACGTGGAGTCCTTCGCCCAGCCCTAGTCTGAAGGAAGAGCCTGAGGAAATCACACTTCTCTGTTCACAGAGAACAAGACCTCTCAGAATTTAGGGTTTTCAAAAGAAAAGAGCAAAGGAGAAATGCTCCCCAGGATAAGGAAATAGAAGACCCTCTGATTCCATCAACATGTAATCATCACATTCCCGTCTAAGGCTACGGCCGCCAACTGACTCTCGAGCCTTTCCATTTTCACAGTGAGAAACTGTATGAATATCTTGAAAAGGTAGGTGTGAGGGAAAGCAGGCTTAGTTTCCATTTTTCCTCTGGTAGATAGTAAGCCATGAATGCCTCCTTTAAGCATATGTGTAAACGTGCCCAGAAGTCTGAAAAACGAGAAGCTTTGTGTGTTTGCCCGGAAGTCCCTGAGCTTGGATCCTAAGCTGGAATTGTTTTCTCCAATATATTAAAAGATTATATAAAATAAGAGAGAGAGACTTGGAACGGCCTAGCAGAGAAATGGTGTGAGCAAATAAAGTGACTTCTCAATTATCTGTAGGCCAAAGACCATTCAGGGAAAAAGCCTTGGAGGACCTAAAGTGATTGTGACACGGCCTAAGCACTCTGGCTTATGAGACAGGCCCACCAGTGGGCACTGGGGGGCTTCCTGACTCAGTTTACACACAGTTCCATGACACGAAATTGTCTGACTTTTCAGACCCAGCCAAGAGGCAGTGGAGCACTTGGTACGAGGAAGTGTGGGACAAACAGGGATCAGGTAACGGAAGTGACCCCTGGAAAAGAAGCAAAATGAACAGGGTTATCAACACATAAGGGTTACGTGTCAGTTAAAAACAAAGGGTTGGGGATGAAGCTGGATGTGAAGGCCTTGTGTTCAGCCCCCCGTACCACAACAATAAATAAATAAAAGCGTATCGGCCATAACCATGAACTTCACTCATCCAGAACGTGAGATCGTGTAAGGCAGGGTAGATTAATTTCTTTTGGGTCCTCTGTCAAAAAGTGGCTTTGAGGCTAAGCCACAGGCATCTGGGCCATCAGTCCCCCGGTGGAATGTGGCACTGCTCATCAAGGAAGCCTGCTGGGGACAGTTTTAGCTGCCCTGCCAAGGAGTTGGCAAGCTCCGGCTTCCCTCCCTGACTCAGGGTTTATAGGTGGCCCCGGGCTTCTCCACCGCTTCCCCTCCAGTTAAAAGGGGGAAGAAACTTAGGGGAACTTGGCAGGGAGCCTCGTGGACCTTTTATGGCAGGTTCTTACACCAGGCCCAGCCTCATAAACGGGCAGTGACCTTTCTGGAACACAGACACAGGACAAGAGGGGTTTAGTTGTGACTCGGCAGTTTGGTGGGGGGAGGCCTGCGGGAATGCAGGCGGTGGCATGGGGGACAGACACCCTGATCACAGTCCTCTGGGATGGTCCTTGCCCTGGGGACTGCTGGGAGGGCAGGCTTGTGGGTGTGGTACCGCCTCCAAAGGGACCCGGCAAAGAGTTGTCCTCCTAACTCTAGGCACAGCCTGGAACTGGGTGTGGGGCGTCCTCCAGGTGGCCAGAGTCATCGGTGAAAGGGCAGAGAGGGGACCACTTTGGCTGTCCCCTCCCCACTCCCTGTCCTGCCTGCCTCCTACACCGCCCAGGAAACTTCTTCACCGTGTGCACAGATCCCAGAGTCAGCAAGAGGAAAGCAGGCGGGTGACATTTTCAAATACCGGGGAGGTTCTTCTCTTCTACTTCCCTGCTCTAGTTTCTGTCCAGTTAGAAGCCCCCGGCCCCCTCTGGCTACTGAGACCATGAAATCGACCCTGAAATTCGTAAGCATAGAACAAAGCCAGTTATCTTGGCAACAACTCTCAGCACTGATGGTGCAATGAAATGATAATATTTTGGATATAGTGGGTTAAGAAAAATGAAACTAAAATCAGCATCACCTGTTTCTTTTTCCATGTTTTTTGTTTGTTTTGTTTTTAGCGCCAGGGATCGAACTTGGGACCTTGCATTTTGGAGGCTGGCGGCAGTACCACTGAGCTAAATCTCAGCCCTTCTGAGTTTTAATGATGGAACTAGAAGATTTTAATTTTTGGGGGGTGGTACCGGGGATCCAACTCGGGTCCTTGTGCTTACTAGGCAGGCTGCAGATCCACTGGGCTAAATCCCTGGCCGTGATTTTTTTATATGTGGCTCACATTAAAGTATTCCTGGACATCGATGCTTTGGGCAGCTCAGCCTGCCAATCCTTGGCTAACGGCCCTAGGGACTCGGGAGAAAAGGGATCTTCCATGATCTTTGAGTTCAGTCATTGGGTATCAGGGGAAAGGACCCCTCTGGCAGAGGCTGTAGATCCACGGTCCTGCAGACAGAGGAGCAAGGCTTCCAGCACCCTGCATCCTCCCCTCATCTCCTAGACCAGGGAAAAAAGCCTTTAAGGTAAGTGGGGTCAGGGGAGGGCATCTGGGTAGCCCCGAGACAAGGGTGAGGCGAGCACATCACAGAATTATCCTGGGCCCCAGCATCTGTGCCAGGAGCTGTTCAGGGTGCTGCCAGGCCTAGTGACACACACCTGCCATCCCAGCGCTCGGGAGGCTGAGGCGGGCGGATAGCTAAGAGTCTGAGGCCAGTTTGGACTACATAGTGAGTTGAAGGCCAGCCTGAAGTTCTTAGTGAGAGCCTGTCTCCAAGCACCAAACAAACAAACCCCAAAGGGCTGGGCTTCCACGGTGAAATAGGACCGATTCCCCACTCCCTGGGTGTGTGAGGCAGAGAACATATACGTGAACAGAGGAATTAGAAACCTTCAGCTGTTGCTCCGTGCTGTGAAGACTCGCTGATGGGTCTGTGGAATTGAGGAGCAGGTGCAGCTTGGGGTGCTCCACCCATCCTCAGGGCAGGCAGAGTGGAAATGGCTGAATGCAGAGTCCAGCACGCTACCCCAGCTTTTCCTGGGCCAAGCATAGGGAGTAAGGAGCCAGCCGGGTGTAGTGGTGCATAACTGTCAACCCAGCCCTAAGGGAGGCTGAGGCAGGAGGATGGCAAAGTTTGAGCCCAGTGTGGGCAACTTAGCTATTTACTGAGACACCGTCTCAAAAATAAAAATAAAATAAAAACCCTGGGTTCTTTCCCAGTAACCTCTGTACCCTGCCTAAGAGAAAGAAAGAGAGAGCCATACAGGGGCCCCAGGATGCCTGAGCGAGCTGGCCGAAGGAGGCCTGGTGGTCAGAAGGTGCTGTGAGGACCAGGACCGCAGCGGCCCAGCCTGCCACATCTGAAGCCATTTTGAGCCGTAACCTCAGTGCTGCTCCTGCGTAGCCCTGGACGCTTTCCCAACACACTTTGAACACTCAAGACCGTTAGAGTGCTTTGTGGAGCTTTACAGCAGCACAGAGGAAGAGCTCACTCTGGCCTGACCATGAGGTCCCCTCTGACCCAAAGTGGGGGGCCCCCCTGCCTTGCTGCCCGGGACTGCACAGAGCCCCCAGTGTGTGGTCCTGATGTGCTCGCCTCGTCCCCTGGTCCCAGAGCGCGACTCAGCGAGTGGAAAGAGTGGGGACGCAAGGCTGGGCGGAGCCAGTGCTGTGAAGCCAGTTTTTCTGGGGAAATGAGAAATCTGGGTTATATGTGAAATATTCTAATTTTTAAACTTTGGCTGGAAAAAAGCCCTCTGCACCGACCTCCTGAGCATCAGCCTGACAGGGGCTTGGTCTAAGAGAAGGAGCCCCAGTGACTTGCACTGTCCACCCCTGACCTGCCCGGCCTCTCTGTCCTCCACCCTGCATCCTCCCGGGCTCTATAGAGCTCGAATTGCTTCTTCCCCACCCCTCTCCCCCATCCTGTCTGACTTCGTATTTCAGTCTTTCCTGACAGTAGCCTACAGTAAGAAATACTTTTAATATCCAGCCCCAGACGGAGCACCATGCAGAGGAGGGTGGGGGCTTTTACGAGGAGAGGTGAAATCTGGGTGCTGTGCACACACCTGTGATCCCAGCACTCGGGAGGCTGAGCTAGGAGGATCGCTGTGAGTTCGAGGCCAACCTGAACTACATAGCATGATCCCGTCTCAAAGAAAGAAAAGAAAGAGAGGTGAGCAGAAAAAGGACCTCAGGTAACACTGAAATGGACTGGTGCTGTCTAGATATTAATTCAGAGAATTTTTATTGAGCATTTACAGTCTACTTGGTGTTGAGAATATAGGAGTGAGCGACCAAACAATTATCATTGAATAATGTGAATAGCAGTTTATGAAGTAAATATGAACAATTATTTATTGGTAGTTATTCCACTACTCATAAGATCTTTTAACTGTTCTCTGATTTCAAGGACCACTGGAAGCTAAACCATGGAGAGAAACAGTTATTTACAAGCCTCCCTAAAACACTGGTCTTTGACTTCAGAATGTGGACAGTGGTGAGGGATGGGCCGGGGAGTTCATTTTTTATAACATCACACACTTTTCAGTTAGAGAAAGGTTTTATTTTTCCCATAGAGTGCATCTGTTTCCATCCTAAAACCTTATACCTAGCATGGTGGTCTTGTGTTTAGTTACCAGTTTCTGCTAATTTCCTTGGAAGCATGCACAGACCCCATCCTGCCTGCTTTGTAGATCAATCTGCAAATCTGTGATTTAATTATTCAGAGACAGCCCCCCACCCACGTAGCTCAGGCTGGCTTTGAACTCACTATGTAGCCCAGTCTGGCCTCAGACTCATGGTGATCCTTCTGTCTCAGCCTCCCAAGTACTTTGATTACAGGTGTTTGCTGCCTTCAAATCGAGTGTGGCCTTGCCAGCTCTCAGGCCTGGTTTGGCCTTTCTGATTTGCTACACCATGGGCCAGAGCTGCTGCTAGAACTTTCTATGAATGTCTGTTCCCAGGCATTTTATTCCTTTTCATTAATTTGCTAAAATTCCATTTGTTTCACCAATTTGTAAATTTATTTCATTTGCTTATACTTCTCAACTGTGCCTCCTCCTTGGAGGTTTCGTCAAGTGCACCAACCCAGGGAGACCCCCCTTTCAGCTTGAACCAACATTTAGGTTTTCTCACTCTAACTAAAGTTAATGTGTGGTTTAATTCGCCTTGGAGAGAAGCAGCGGCCCCTGGAACTGTGAAAATGTTCTGTAATAACGTAGTTGGCTTGCTGCTAGATTTTTCCCTCAGGTTTATAGCTTGACCTCCTCAGCTTTATCCCACTGTGTTTGATTACGTCTGTTGCACTCTGTCACCAAATTTCTCAGCCCTCCTTTGTGCTCTGAACCAATATTCCCTTGTGCTGTACAATGACGGCCACCGCTGCTCTCCGGGCCTCCTGCTCTCCAACCAGCTCTGGCCAGTGGTGAGGTCAGCTTTGGTCTCTCTCGCGTGTGAGTAACGGTGTCTCCTTAGTGGGAAGTGGGGCCCATCCTACCACCACGGTGACAAGGGTCCCAGCATAGGAGAGGGCGCCGAAGCACAACCGTCCTACAGTTAGGCAGGACCTCGAGAGCATGTAAGTTAGAGCCTTTTACAGCAGGACCGTGAGGGGCTGCAGCTTGATCAGCAGGATCTCTCTCTCTTCCTTCCTTTTATCCTCCCTCTGTCCCTCTGTCCCTCTGTCCCTCCGTCCCTCCCTCTTTCCCTCTTCCTTTCTTTTGTCTCATGGTACTGGGGATGGACCCAGGGCCTTCACGCTGAGCTATATCCCCAACCCTTTTTATTTTTTCTTTTGAGACAGGGTCTCCCTAAGTCACTAAGACTGGGCTCAAACTTAACGTACAGCTGGGGATTTAGCTCCGTGGGGCTGCCGCCTGTTTCACAAGCACAAGGTCCCAAGTTCAATCCCCAGTACCAAAAAAAAACCCAAAACAAAACAAAACAAAACCCTAGAGGGACAGAAGGACCACTAGCAGTCAGCCTTAAGTATCATAACCATCCCCAGGCACGATTAAGATCCTGAAGGCCAGGGCTGGGAGGCCATGAGAGCTGGGAGGCAGACGGGGCTGCTGCACGCATTCAGCTGTCTCTACCACTCTGCGTCTTAAAGGCCGGACCAACAAACATCGTTAGCACCAAGATTTCCTGAGGATTCAAATTCTCCAGCCTGTCTCAGGCTTCCCAGCACTTTAGGTACACTTTAGCTGGTCTCTCTCTGCCCATAGTGACCTGTTTTCAGACCAGCAAAGAAGGGCACGCATACCGACATCCAGTTGCACAACAGGACCCTGAAAACCTCTGGAAATTCTGGCACCTAAGGTCACTCTGCTTGTGCTCGCATATCGTGAGGTCACATGCCTGTGAGAGCCCAGGAGGGGACATTTTCTTCCCCAGGAGGGCCGCCCGCCCCTTCTCAGCATGCACTCTTGGGCACACAGTGGCACAAGAGCATGAGAAGAAACACCAGGTGCCCCAGATAGATGGAGTTCCAGTGAGGAGAGAGGAAAGGAAAGGTTTCACAGCCGTATTTCCACAGTAGTCATTAAGCAACACTGTGCAGAGCAGGTCAGAAGTATTCAGCGACACAGAGCAGGGACCTGCACACGGAACTGAAGGAAAATTCTTATCAGTGGACTGACTGTGGTAAGTTTTTTTCTTTTTCTGTTTTTTTTTTTTT
>NW_022900917.1:14973898-14997729 GCF_012274545.1 Fukomys damarensis | reverse complement strand
GTGGTAATTTTTTTTTTTTTTTTCTGTTTTTTTTTTTTTTGTACTGGGGATCGAACTCGGGTCCTTGTGCTTGCAAGGCAGGTGCCAGAACCCCTGAGCTAAATCCCTGGCCCTGTGGTAAGGTTCTCCCTGTGGTAAAAATATTAACCAAGTCTTCACTGTTCCCCTTCATTCCTCAGCAAGGAAAGCCAGAATCCTTAGCCTGGCTTTGGGGACTTTCGAAATTAAAGTCTTAATCTCCTTTATGAATACAGATGCAAAGATAGCAGGTATTTTCAGATATTTATGACCAAGCAGGGTTGGTTTTAGGTATGCACAAGTGGCTGGGCATTAGAGATCTATTAGTGTAATTTAATATATTAATAGATGAAAGGAGGAAAACCATTTGAGGGTCTCAGTGGATGCTGAAAACGATGATTAAATTCAGCACATAGTGCTATTAAAAACTTAGTAGATGAAAGAGGGAAGCCTTGGCTGGGAACACACAGCAAACATCACAGTTAATGGGGTAAAAGAAATATTCCTGTGAAAACAGGGAGAAGGGTGGCACTGCCTCCTGCCATGGCCTCAACTCTCTGGCATCTCCTGAAAGTCTTGGTGGTCCAGTAAGATAGGTACAAGAAAAGCAGCCCCCACATCAAAAGAAGACGATCACTATTTGTAAATCATGTCACTGTCCACGTAGAAATAGCAAGAACATAAAAGGAGAAGTGATTAGAAATTATTTGATTCATATGAAAGATACAAAATCAGCCTTTCAGAAAACCACAAAACAACTAAACACTTAGGCAGAAATATGAGCCATCTATTAAATAAAGGAATAAAAATGAATGAAAAACACAAAAGACACTGTAGCTGCTGAATGAGGAAAATGGTACCGTACAGTGTCAGTTTTCTTGATAATGAATCCATGCTCAGTTTAAGGTTAATAAAACTTGTAATTGAATTTTTTTTTGGAGGGGTACTGGGATTGAACTCAGGACCTTGTGCATATGAAGCAGGCAGTGGAACCACTGAGCTAAATCCTGGGCCCTGTAATTGAATTTTTTGGTAGCACCGGATAGTGTCACTTTAAAGTGCAGCTGGAAACTGGCAGCAGGAGCTGAATCACGGATGCCTAAGGAGCAGGACGGAGGCAGAGTGCGCCCCAGTTCCTGCATTTGGTACCATGTGCCAAACTCAGCAATGTGAACGAGCAGGACTTGTGGAGAAAACTCATTCAAAAATATCAACTTATGTTGAAAAATCACGTCACACTATCTAGTAGAAAAACGTAAGCCAAAATGAAAGGCTTTGTGATTGAAGCTGAAATAGCTGAACGCACCAACAGAATCGGGGAGAGAGAGAATAGCTCCCTATCTTTGGCCCTTTCAAAGGCAGTACCTTGAATCAATGGGTAACATAACAAAGTTTTATATAAATATTGAGTCTTTCAGTTCTTCTTTGTGAAGTGGGACTTTGAGGTTCTCGGAAGAATTGTGAAATACTATTCAGTCTTGAAAAGGAAGGGGTTTCTGACGTGCACTCACATGTGGATGAGCCTTGAGGATATTAGGCTATGTGAAATGAATCAGCGGCAAAAACATAAGTATTGGTTGATGCCATTCAAATGAAGAGATAGTGACAGTAATCACATTCATAGAGACAAGGAGAATGCGGTGTACTGGGGCTGGGGCAGAGGGAATTGGAGAGTTTGATGGGTAGAGTTTCAGTTTTGCAAGAAGAAAAGGTTGGACTCCCCATGTTTGCATAACAATGTGATCGTACTTCATGCCACTTAACCTGTGCCCCTAATTGTGGTTAAGACGGCAAATCTTATCCTGTTTACTACGATTTAAGAGAACTTCACGGTGCATTACTTTCAGTCACGACTGTTGGGGGACTGCAGTGAGTCCAGAATGTTTCCTGTGGCCCTGCCCTGAGTTTTGCTTTTCAATCCTTCAAGGTGGTTGTAACCAGGGCACAGGTGGCTGATGCCCAGGTTTATCACAGCACAAGTTCAGTGTTGGGGGTCTAGGGTGATCCTGCGCCCGTCTTCTCAAACACCTTCCCAGGAAGTCTCTGCCTTGCTTTTCCGAAGCTGGGGTGGGTGCAGCCAGAGCAGAAGCGATTTTCCCCTTGAGCCCTTTTTGGGGGGCTCCCCAAGAGCCGGTGTCGGGGGGGCTGGCCAGACCCAGGGGCTGTGGGCATTGCTGGTGGAATCCGTGGTGGGTGGATGGGGAGGTGGCAACCCCAGGGTCCTCACAGGAAGGAGGTGCCCAGTAGATACTCAGTGCGTGGGACAGAGGAGGAGGAGGGGGCCGGTGCTGCCTGGGACGGTCCTTTCTGTGTCACCGCCAGCCTCCAATATCTAGTGTTCTGTCTCCCAGGCCCTCTGAGCCCATGGGTCCCGGGACCTGTTCTGTGGCTGCAGGATTCTCCGTGCTTCAGGGCTGCTCCAACCTGAGAGCCACCACTTGTTCTCAGCTGACGGTGGGCAGGGAGGACAGGAAGCAAGTTAAAAAGCACCTGCCCTGCTGCTGTCTTTTCTTGCACTAAATGACACTCCCGGCTCTCAGCAGGGAGTGGACTGATCCCAAAGTAGAAAACTGATACTTTAATTTGAATTGAAACTGAACTCAAACAGCAATATTGTTCCCTCTTTGAAGTTTGAATTGGAGCTGTCCTGGATAAAGTCCAGAAAATTTCTTATCCTATTCCCTCTTTCCAAAAACAACCCACAGACCGACCTCCATCTCCCTGAATGCTGAAACTGCTTCATGTGTTGCTATATTTTTCCCACTGAGTAGAGTAATGCGTCAAATAACTTTTCTGAAGAAAACCTTCATGTTGCCACGATAGAAGCATGACTTCTTAGGACTTCTTTATTTTTGGTGGTGCTGGGGTTGAACACGTGTGCGTGCTAAGGAGGGTACTCACCACGAGCCACATCCTCAGCCCCTAGGCACGGCCTTTCCACAGAGATTATATATCTGTTGCTGGAAGAATAATAACATGAGTTGAGCTTGCAGGGTTATTTTCCTTTAATTGCAGAATTTGAAGGAGTTAATATGAAAACGATACAAGTTCCACGCCTTGGTATTTCATTTTTTGTGTTCTTTTTTTAAAGTGATGAACCAAGCAGCTATGCAGATTTTTTTTTTTTAATTTGGTCACCACCACATTCCCACATTTATTTTTCTGGGTTATAGCTTCTATCTGCAGTGTTCCTCGAAGGCTCGTGTGTTAAAGACTTGGTCTTCCATGCAGCACTGTGCAGAGCTGGGGCTTTTGGAAAGTGACTGGGTCATAGTGCTCTAACCCCAGCCATGGATTATCTAAAGATAGGTTAAAGCTTTGCAGGCTATTGGAAAGTGATGGAAACTTAGGAGGTAGGACCTAGCTGCCAGTAGCAGATCCCTGGAACGGTGTATCTTGTCTCCAGCCCCTCCTCTCACTCTTTCTCTGCTTCTGGCTGGCATAATATGAGCAGCTTTGCTCTTTCACACTCTTCCATCATGATGTACGGCCTAACTACAGCCTACAGACAATGGAACCAGCTGATCATGGACTGAATCCTGTGAAACCGTGAGCCAAATGAACCTTTTTTCCTTTAAGCTGATTTCCTCAGGTATTTTGTCACAGTGTTGGAAAGCTGGCTAACATAGTTTATGGAGCTTCAGGGTGAGGGTAGGAGGTGGAGAACATAGGTTCCATGAGTCAAGTGTAGTATATCATTGTGACCCAGGACAACAGCAGAACAGAGCTGGAGCTGGGCACTTATTTGTTGAATAAATGCATGATGGGGAGGCCTTCAGTCTGCTTCAGTTTGACTGCATATTTGCTTCTGTTGCATGGTTGGCTCTTGGCATTGGTTTCAAATGCTCCTCAGCTCAGCCCTTTTGATTTTCTAGCCTTGTCTATGGTGTTCATCTCTCTCACTGTGAGCATTTCCCTCATTCCTTGTCACTATCTTTATTACTCCCTTTTCATTTTTTTTACTCATGTATTAATTCATTATAAGAATTTGCATATATGTATTTCTTGCAATATTTCATTTTTATTTGTTTTTGTTTGCTTGTTTGTTTGTTTTTTGAGACAGGATCTCACTATGTAGTTGAGACTGACCTGGAACTCACTATGTAGCTCAGGCTGGTTTCAAACTCACAGCGCTCCTCCTACCTCAGCCTCCCGAGTGTTGGGATTACAGGCGTGTGCCACCATGCCCAGCTTTTCATCTTTAATATAACCTTATCTTTGTTGAATAACTTCATTACAATCTTCTGTGTTGATTATTTTCTTACTTGGACTTGTATACTTTTAAATTTAGGCACAGGAAGAAAGAGGGACTATATACGTTCCAAACAACTTAGTTCTCTTTTATCTTCAGACACCTAAGTGTTGCTAACTTTCATGCTGTGGCTCAAAGTTTGACTTGGTAAATCTGTTCTCTTTACTTGTCTGTGGTTAGTACCGCTGTCTTCCCTCGAGTGACAATTGGCACATTTCCCCACTGTGTTGCATGAGGCTCCAGGGAGCAGTGAGTAAGAACAGAAGATATCAGTCCCGCGCCCTGCACTCAGCCCTGGGTGTCTGCTCTGCCTTCACATTGCTGCCCTTCCGGTGGCCTCCCATTTCTTTTCCCCTGCATCAGCTTCTCTATCTCTGTGTCTCGTGTTTCCAGTCTCAACTCCACAGATCAGTGCAGGGAAAGCCCAGGTGGGGATCCGTCTTGTGGACGGCTCTTGTCCTGCACCGTCTCCCTCTATCTCCACTGAAGTGCTAACCCCATCTGTGCAGCAGCTTGAGCTCGCCTCAGACCTTGTCTGCCAATCAGACTGTCTGAGCCTAAGCACAGGTGAGTGTGTGACCCGAACCGAGCAGAGGGGAACCTTGTCCTGTGGAGATTAGATCTTGAGCCCTTGGCACAAGGACCCTGCCGTGGCCTGGATGATTATGGCCTCTCAAAATTCATATTGAATCTTGATCTCCAGAGTGTTAGCATTTAAAAAGTTTTATTAATACATATTTGCCACACATAATCATGCTATTCTCATGGGGAGTTGTTATGTGAACATATCACATCCTAATTCCTTTTTCATCCCCTTTTCCTGTACTCCCTCCTCCTCCCTCCATCTCTTGATTCCCTTCCCATTTGCAAAACATCTGTCTCCTTGTTTCCTGTTATCTGTCTTTTACTTTGTGTTTTAACTTATTTATATGTTGTGGGTCTGATGTGAGGTAGCCCTCAGGAGGTGACAAGGTGACGAAGGGAGGGCCCTCGGGAGTGGGATTTTTGTGCCTGTGTCAAAGGGACTCCGAGCAGTGTTTGGCCTTCCATACGAGGACACGTAGAAGACACCATCTGTGAGCAACAGGCCCTCACCGGGTGTTGTACCAACTGGCACCTTGATCTTGGACTTCTCAGACCCCAGAACTGTGAGCAATCAATGCCAACTGTTTATGAATTACCCAGGATAAGATATTTTGTTTTGATAGACTGAGCCAAGACAAATCCCAAATGACAGAGGAAACTTGTTCTAAAAGGCAGGATGGCCTGTTAGCTCCTGCTGCCTGGGTCCCAGGAGCCACCCGCCTCCTGGTCCTTGCTCAGGTCTTTTCCTACGAATCTGTGGCTACTCTGTAGCCCCTCAATCTACCCCTTTTTGTTTTCAGTTACCAAGAGAGTTCATTTCTGTTATTTGCAATCAAAAAGCCCTTCGTGATTCAAGGGTTTGCACTTAGCCGAGAACATCCTGTTTCTTCCCTGTGCTGTATCCAGATTTTCTGCTGGCCTGTAAATCAACACTATGTAGCTAAACCTGGACCACCACACTGTGTGTCTCCTAAGTCCACCTTTACCGGCTCCTTTCCACATACGGGAGCGCCCACCTGTGTGTCTCATGAGTCCATTTTCTTTGGAAGTTGGGGAACTGTCCGGTGTGTTAAAATCTGCTACAACTTTGGGTTGACAGGGTGCCTTTCACTGCCATTTGGACAAGATCTGAAACTCCACCACAAACAGAAAGCAGCTAAACCAGAATGAAACCGGCCCGCCAGAATCCATCCCACCTCCCTTTCCACCTGGGCTTCCTCTGACAGCAGGTGACCTTTGGGTGAAATTGGCACAAAATGGCAGGAGACAAGAGTTCCAGTTGGATGACATTTTCAGTATAGAGCAGGTCTTTGTGAGGCAGCCTGTTCAGGAGCCTGCATCGGGAAAGTCAGAGAGCTGGGGCCGCCCTGTGGCTTCTTCTCCCCCTCCTTCCTTCCCTCTCTCCCTCTCCCAGTCTCTATTTCAGCCTCTCTGGGCAGATCCTGCGATGGATTCTGTGGACTCTCATTAGTCACCTATCTGTGGCAGACCGAAGATTCCCTCTGCAGGGACGCCTGGGCTAGGAGCTTCCCTCAGCTCTTAGTGGGCTGGTAGGCTCGGTGGCCTCAATACCAAAAGTGATGTTCTTCATTTGCTGTCACCCTGGCGCTCATGATGTATCTCAGAGCAAAGCACTCACAGCAGCCTGACATGCCTGTCTGGAAGGCGAGGCTGTTCCTCTCTCTGTGTTGGCTGGGGGAGGAAATTAAGGGCTGCTGGAAGCAGGGCAGAGTACACGCAGCTGGGTCATTTCAACCCCTGACCAGCACTAGGATGCACTAGGATGGCTCTCATGTCTGAGAGCCATTAAGCAATGTAGAGAAAGGAAAGATTCCAGCAGCTTCCTAAGAAGGAAGGGTTTGCCTTGTAGCTGAGATGTCAATCTGGGTTCTGGGTGTAGGCTCTTGGGCTGTCAATTTAGTCCAATGGCTTATGTTTTCTGAGTCTCCTCTGTCCTGCAGAGGTAGTATCAATACCAACCTCCCAGAGTTCTTGTGATGTCTGACCCAGTAAACCCTAAAGCGCTCCAGCCTGGAGACTTATGTGTGGGGCACAGGAAACCTTAGCTACTGATCCCCGGGGAGGCAAAATCATCAGTAACCAGGCACCAGCAAAGGGCAGGCAGTGTGTGTGTGTCTGGCCGGCACTGGGATTTTTCTGGGAGCAAAGCTGCAGGGGGAACCCCCACCCCACCAGAAAGCCCCACCTGGAGAGCCGAGTGGACCCTATCACCACCACCCGGCAGTGGAGGCCACTTCAAAGAGACCACACCATTGTGAGAGTCTCAAGATTTAGAACTCATCCCAGGGGCAAGAAAGAGGGGATCCATAAGTCTGTGGGCAGAAAATATTCGTGCCTGTTCCACCTATAACTGTCCTAGCAGAGCTGAGGCAGGGATCAGAGCAACTTGGCATGTGGACTAGCAGCTCACTGCCCGCTGCCTCATCCTTCAATACCTCGAGGGTCTGCTCAGTACGGAGGGGCCTGCTAGAGCGGTCTAAGCCTCTGAATTCCTCCAAGCAAGGCTCTGCTGCTGGGATTTGGGCAGGGGGCTCACGTAGTGGTGCCCACTTGATGGCTCTTGCTGGCTCGGTGCACACGCTGTGGTTTGGATGGGATTTCCTCCCCTCAATCTCGTGTTTCACCAGTGTAGCAGGGTTGGAATTGGTGCATTGAAGAGGAATTCATGCCTTTCTCACTCACACAATTGTGAAGCTCCCTGCCTCCAGTAAGCTATGTAACTCTTGTGTTTGTAAGTTATCCAGTTTCAGTTATTCTGTGATGGCTATAGAAAGCAGACTAATACAACAGGGCAGATCGAGGGGCACAGGGACAGGGCGGTCATCAAACACAACGATGGAGAGGCAGGTGGAGGGGAATGGAAAGAAGAGATGGACTGTACAGACACACACGTAAGATCTGCAGGGGACTCACAGTGGTGGGCGCTGACTGCGGTGGAATTTGGGGTCCAAATGGCTGGAGAATGATGATGTGGAGGAGGGCAGCCCGAGCGGGAGGACTGGTGAGTGCCCCTTTAGTTAAGCAGGGGTAAGGCGCTGTCAGGCTGTACCAAGTGCAAATAT
This sequence comes from Fukomys damarensis, assembly GCF_012274545.1. NCBI lineage: Eukaryota > Metazoa > Chordata > Mammalia > Rodentia > Bathyergidae > Fukomys > Fukomys damarensis. The sequence continues at coordinate 14,989,791 of NW_022900917.1, read as the reverse complement.
CGCTGTACCATCGGAAATGCGATCCTAGGTCTACAGTGGCCCTTCTCCAGCTCTTGGTCTCAAGACTCCTTTACACTCTTAAAAACTATCAAATACCAGGACTATGGATTTTGCTCAGTGGTTCTGCCCCCTGCCTTGCAAGTTCAAGGCCCTGAGTTCAATCCCTGGTACCAAAAAGACGAAAAAAAAAAAAAAAAAAAAGGAGAAGCTATTGAGTACCTGCAGGATTTTGATTGATTGCTTTTTATCTATCAAGGTTAAATGTATTAGAAATCAGATCTGAGGCAAAATATTTATTAATTAAAAGTTATAACACACGAATATCAATCACATGACTAAATTCTCTGAGAAAAACTGTAATGGTCCTTTAGCATTTTTGCAAATCTCTTGAATAAAAGAGATTTGGCTTCACAAAAGACACCTAGCTCTCTGGTCTTTTACATTTGATTTGTTGGAGAGTGCATTGTTTTAGCGGAAGCTCATGAGGAAGGTCCAGAGGCACACAGATTTGTATTTGGAAATAGGAGGCTCTTGTGGTCCGGACTGGAACCGCACTTTGAGAACTGCTGGCCTTGAAAGAGGTTATGGTGCTGGGTCAGTGTTTTGATCTGTCTGGAGGTGAAAGCTAATGCTGTGTGGAAAGCCAAGGTCTGAGCTTTGGGCATGTTGTTTTACAGTTGATTCTCATTATTCATGGATTCTATTTGTAAATTTGCCTACTTGGTCAAATATATCGGTAACCCCCAAAGCTCTACTCGTGGCCATTTACAGACATTTATGACGTACACGTTTCTGGCTGAGGTCTGCTGGGGTCCTGGAAGCAAGTGTTCAAAATGAAGGCCTCAGAAGCGAAGTTTCTGTGGCCTCCCCTGCCCAGCATGCTCTCCCCTCCCACCTCCATGCTTTCCCCCAGGCAACCCTAGAAACCAGAGTTCCTCTTCCTCAGGGAGGGTCACAGACTAGGGCCCCTTTCTGCAAAAGCCAGACAGAAAGCCTAAAAATTGTACTGCTATGTTCCCCTTCATCTTTGTGGGGAACAACTGGCCATAAAGAAATGAAGACCCTCTTCTCTGCCATCAAGGACAAACTTGAGTCATCTGCAGGAAAACGCATGTACCTTGAGATAATGTTAAATGAAATAAATCACACGCAAGCTTAAACATCTCATGGATTCTCTTCTATGAGAAAACTAAAGTATAAATAAATTATGAATAAACTAAAAGAGAGATAATAGGAAACAAGGAGACCGATCTTTAGAAAAGGGAAGAACACCAAGAGATGGAAGAAGATGAGGGGACGGGGATAAAAGAGAATCAAGACGTGTTATATACACGGGCCAACTCCCCGTGGTGAATGGATGCGATCACTGTGTCCTGTAAGCATGCACCCATACAAATTAAACATAAAAAGAAATTGAGACCTCATTTCAGAGGACTCCTGACCCATACCTGCAGGGAAGAAAGGCCACCCAGAGAGGCCGAGGAGAATCTGGACACCAGGCCGCGCCAGCTTCCCCACTCAAGCTACCTTCGTTAGCTGAGATCCTTGTCAGCAGCTCTATTTCTGCACAACTGTCCCTGCTGCACAGAATCTAAACACAAAAGTAGTTCACCTGGGTCTTCCAAACTTCAGCCAGAAGCCCGCTGTGTCTGGGACTATGGTTAAATAGAGGGGTGATGGATTTCTCTGTCTTTGGTCTGGAGGCATCAGCCATGGTCCTCTATGGTGGGCCAGAAGGGGATCCCCCCTTTTCTGTCCCTCTAGGCTCTGACTTCCTGTTTCAGCTCTTGGATTATTATTGTCTTTTTCCCAGTCTATTTCGTCTATTTCATGCTACTTCTTCTTTTTTTTTTTTTTTTTACATTTTTGTGATTTTTTTTTTTCCTGGCAATTTTGTTTGTTTAAATGGTCCCCAAGCCTAGTGCTGAAGCTCTGTGCAGGTTTGTAAGCACAAGAAAACTGTGACACTTTTTATGGGAGTCAATGCACAGAACAGCTAAATCCAGTCATGAGTCACAGTGCTGATGGCTATGAAGGCCACGCCAGTGAATACATAACATGTGGTTGAAAAACACTGTGACTGTTTACAAATTTTAAAAAACTTATTATAGTAAAAGACACGTTGCCATCAATCCCCCCTCTCACTTCAAAACATATCCCATTGTTTTTGTCACGTTCCGAAGCACTTCTGGAGGCCCTCTTTCTTGAAAACTTCTAGTTGCGCTGTTATGGCTGCCTAGGTGTCCTGAATCCATTAAAAATGTTTACCTTTTAAGGTCATTTTGACTTTGCAGAAGAGCCAGAAGTCCCAAGGTACCCAGTCTGGTGAGTGAGGTGAACGAGGACACAGCGCAGTGTTTTCAGGAGTCTGCCTTCAGTTGGACGGTGCTCTCCAGCAGCATTCACTGTGTCTTTATCACACCCTGTGAAGACGCTCACTGCAGAGGACTTCTAGAACTGCTTCAGAAAGTGGCCGGAAGATGGGATAATGTGTGTGTGAAGAGAAAGGGAGTATTTTGAGGGAGATTAATGACAACGTGTCTTTTCCTGTAAGGCAACTTTAAACAGAAGCACACATGAAACTAGGTGATGGGTTGGTCATTTGACAAAAATGTGACCAGAGTCATAAACTTACACATCCCCGATCAGTTGATTCCCCCATGAATTCAGAATTCGCTAGTTCAGTATTTGTGTTAATGTCATGGAACAAAACTACCTGGAATAGAGGGCCGGGGTATGGGGAAAAAATGAGAACCAAGATATGTCATGTAAGGGTACAAGATCCCAATGATGAATGTAACTGTGCTGTACACCTAAAAAGTACCAATAAACTCAATAAGACAAAAACAAAACCAAAAAACCCACCAATTGCCTGGAATAAAGAGAATCCACTGTCCCTGAGGTGGGGAGAGAAGGCTAGAGGACACGTGAGTGAACAGAAGGTAGTAGTTTGCAGGACAGGACAGGGAGGGCAAAGAGGAAAGCTTTGCCTGTCTCCCACCCCCACCCAGAAGCAGGCTGGGCACCTTCAGCCGGCACAGGTTTCTCCCACTCTTGCCCACCTCCCTAACAGAGGAACAGTGCCCAGCCCGCCACAACTGATGTGCATCCCTTCCTGGACATGTACCCAGGGGGTGAGCCGGCCTCTCCTGTAAGGAGAAGAGGAGGAAGCAAAATAGAGAAACAGGGTGGCTGCGGTGAGCTTACTGAAAAGGGAGACTTCCGAGTCTTCTGCACTTTTTCAAGACAGGAGCTCTTTACTTGTTGGGATAAACAAGGTGCTCTGGGTTTCAAAACAGATCTTTTAACCCAGGAATCACTGGAGAGGCAAAAACCTCCTGATTAACCCCAGGCTGAATATGGCCGCTAGGGAAGGAAGTCAGAACTCTGTTTTTATGATATTCTGAGGCCAGGTGAGCTTGGCCTCTACCGCCGCGGACCCTGCAGCCACAGCACACTTCCACCACCTGGTGACTACACCCTTAAATTGCAAGGTCTGCTTTGCAAGAAGCCGGGGAGACGTCCCGTGGCTGAACAGACAGCCAGCCAGCCAGCCCACAGCGGGTCCTGTCTGCAAGATTGTCCACGATGAGCACTCCCTGCTCTGGATGAACGCGCATTTTGGGCGAGTTTCTCTCCAGTACCTAGTAGGCACTAACTGTTCTCCATGATGACGCTGAGTAAAAGTCAGCTGGCAGGGAGGACCTCACAGGTCTTTTCCTCCTGGCTCCCCAAAGACTTCAAACCAGATCCCAGCAGCAGGCCCCGAAGCTCTGGTAGCTTCCGCCAATGACAGACTTCAGCTCTGCCCCACCGGGAGGATCTGAAAAGACAACCAAGACTGAAGTAAACAGATTCCTTGCTCGGAAGTACCAGGAACCCTAAAAGCCCTGCATCGGCCCTGCATCGGTGATTGACTCTATTTCCTTTCTAAGTGTTGGGCTTTGAAAATGTAGACACCCACAGTGTGGGGGGAGCTGTTAAACTCTAAACTGTTGACGCTTTAGTGTGAATGAGGGTCTCAGGTCCTTGCCTTAGGTGGGGCTCATATTCCCAGAGGATCCTGGGAGGGCGGTTCAGGAAAGGGCCCAAAGTGGGCGGGGAGATCTGATTTTCTATGATCCTGAGGCCAAGAACCTCCTTCTGCCTGGCAGGCCGGAGGAGCAGCAGCTGACCCTGGAAGGGAAATGCTAAGAAAGTCCCATAATCTGGATTTCTGCCATTCCCTGAAAGAGAATCTGAGAGCACAGGTAAGGACGGAGAGGTGGTAGGGCCCACCCTCCTTGCTGCAGACCCCAAGAAGGCCACTTGCCTCTCTGTTGCTGGCTGGGTGCCTGAAACCATGTGAGGCAGTGACTCTGCTCTCAAATACTAACGAGAATAACTAAAGTCATGAAAATATCAGCAAGGATCAGTTGTTTAATATTTTTACAAGCCAGATCCTGTGCTAGGACTATTACCCACAGATTATCTCTAATTCTCATGGAAACAGTGCTGTTTCTATTCCCAGGTTAGAGACATGGGAACCAAGGAGCCAGGGAGAGCCTTTATCATTTGTATGCTTCTTTTCACATAAATGTGAGAACATTGCTGCAGTAGGTTTTTTTGGATATGGATCCTGCATTTTCTGTTTATTTGTGTTTACTCTGGCAGGCAGAGTTAAGCCAAGCAGGACAGTTTTGGTTGCAATATTGGTGCTATGGTGCCAGACTGTTGCTCATGTTGAAAGAGTAAGCAATCATTTTTGACAAAACTGTGCTCAGTTTCTCCCAGTTACTGCCCTAGATCAGACCCACTTTTCCCCCCTCATGCTTCTGTGGGACAGCCCCATCTCCTTCAGGCCTAAACAAAAAATATATATCTACATGAGTCTTCTTGTTTCTTTAGGTTTTCATTATTGGAGGTTCTCATGTAACATAAAAATTACATTAAATAAATTTGTGTGCTTTTCTTTTGTTAATAAAAAATTTTTTTTTTGGTACCGGGAATTGAACTCAGGATCTTGTGCTTGTGAGGCTGGTCACAGAGCTAAATCCCCAGTCAGTCAATCTATTTTTTGTTATAAGGGACTCAGCTATGAGCCTAAGATGTGAAGCAAAGACATTTTTTTTCTTCTACATTATCATCCCAATAGTCACATCAGTTTTGGTTAGATAAGAGCCAGCATTGGTCTAGGTCCAATGGGGAGGCAAACTCAGTAATCTGCACAGGGATGTTTAGCAGAACGAATCTAAATACAGACCATCCTGCAATAGGACTGCAGGAGGAGCAGCGCTGAAGAGCCCCCTAGAGGTGAGCAAGGACACTCAGGAAGGAACATCCCTCTGTAAGTCTGCGATGGCGTAGGATTTGCTGGGCTGCTCCAGCCTGGAGCTGGCCACCATGCCTGGCCACCCAGGAAGCAGCACTGCAGGTATGGGGGAGTACAGGATGTGGCCCAGAGCAGTGGGCAGGAAACCCCTCTTCAGAGAGCTGTTAGCCCAAGGCTGAGAAGCCAGCAGCCACTGGGATCCAATCACGGGGACACTGCCAAAACTCAATGGGGGTCCATGTCATAGTCCCTCCATCCCCACCACCTGCTGCTGGCAACCAAACATAGGAACAGAAGGCAGCAAAGCCCTGGAACCAGGAAAAGAAACCCTTCCTCCTCTGGGTTGCTCCATTGCCCAGAGCTGGCACATCTTTTGACATTGTGCCAGCTGCAAAGGAGACACAGTCCAAGGACCCGGATGCAGTCTCACAGCTCTGCAATGCAGTGTGAATGTGGGGCTGTTTGAACAGACCACATACTGATAACTGGCATAAGTATTCACCGTTAATTACATACAAGCCACTGGTGGTTGATATGTGTACTAGGAATCTTTCTCCTTTTTTTTCTCTTGCACTGATACTTTGGTTTTTGTTTCTTTATCCATCTCCCAACTCTCCCTGGCTTTTGTAGGATGTTCCTCTCCCACAAGAGAGCAATGGTCTCAGTCTGATTCTGCAACACCTGGTGCCAGGACCTCCAGGTAAAGGAGGGAGATGTGGCAGCAGAGTTGTCATCACTGGAGAAAGATTACACATTTCGAAACTCATGAAGCTACTGGGGCCTCTCCTCTCCCTGCGCCTTCTTCTCCTGGTGGTGAGTTCACAAGTGCTGTGCCCACTCCTTCATTCATGCCCTCCTGGTTCTCAGCACCCTGCTGATTAACAGAATTCCACTGTATTAAAGCTAAAACACAATCAAGGGGCAGGCAGTGGCTGCGACACAAGGACAATCACGATAGAACTCAGGCCTGGGCCATCAACCTGGAAAAGCTCCCCCAACTTTCTACAGAAACCATGTCTTCCTTCCTTCCTTCCTTCCTTTTGTTCTACTTCTCCTTTCCTTTCCCCTCCTCTTCCTCCTCCCCCTTCTTGTTTTTTGAGACAGGGTCTCACTACAGGCTGTTCTTGAGCTCACCATGCAGCCAAGGCTGGCCTTGAACTCACGGCAATACCCTTACCTCAGCCTCTCGAGTGTTGGGACTATGGGCATGTGCCACCACACCCAGCTACAGAAACCTTTTTTTCACACTAAACTTTATACTTCCTTAAGGACTACTATTCCAGACAAATAAGCTATGTCTTATGAAGTTATACTGCCTTTCTCTTTTAACTACTAGCATTATAGCTGAAAAGTATTCTTCATTAAAAAGTATGTAATTTCAACTCCCTTTCATAGAATTTGTATGATTTCAACCAAGCAAAATCCTACAGCTAGGCTGGCTTTCCCCTGCTCTACTTAGAGTCTTATTTTTATTGTGACATGAGTTCTGAGTCTTGAACAACTGACTTAAAAACACATTAAAAATCCAACACACTTGTGGCTTTGTGGATGGCAAACTTGATTTTCAGGGTTTGACCGAAGGCTGAGAAAACAGTTCAGGGATGGAGCATGTGCTTAGCAGGCAGGATGCCTGGGTTTGATCTTTATCTCTGCAAAATAAAGAAAGAAATAAACAAATAGGTAAATAAATAACATATATTCGGTAACATCACACAATATATAACTTTTGTATTAGCAAATTTGTCTTACATCTTAACATTTGCAGTACAATTATTTGTTTGGTTGCCACGCATACTTTGTATTCCTTGGAAACCCAAGGACGAGATGTACAATAAAGGCTTCTGAGAGATTTATTGAATTCAATGGGAATTTTGATCTGATTGAATTATTTAATCATTGAGATCATTTTATACTTGCACTTGTAATTATATTTTTGTACAGCATGTATTCCATTATTTCATAACTAGTCACATGTTGCACACCAGTGTCTTATACAGCTATGAATTACTCATCACAACATTACAGCCCCCATTCCCTGGTTTGAAACTCTACCCCAACCCCACTCCTGGGCACAAATACTTAGCACCGGCCTTGGGCAGGACCTTAAGAGCGTAGATAGATGGAGCAAGGGTATTTTTTTTACAGTAGCTTTTTTCAAATATCTAAATAGGCTTTGTCCATGCTTAGTTTTTAAAATTTCTTTTGAGAACCAAATAACTTTAGGATCCAAAGGAATGTGAAAGCCCTAAATATACATTCAGATGAGATGATTGTAAGTCACTATCCCTGGGAAGCTGTTCAGGCCTAAAATATAAAGTGCCGGGGGTCCAGCCTCAGCGAGAGTTCAGGTCCCGAGGAGGATGGTTGGCGTTGGCGCTTGTGGAGTGAAAGCAAGAGACACACACTCTGTAGGTACGAGGTGGTGCGCCTCTCGAACATTGTAGGACTTCTTCATTTATATCACATAGTAAAGGTGACATACGGAAATTGGCGTACATTTACGATTTCTAGATTAAAACTTTTAATGTTATTTTACCAATAAACTACAGCACATACCTATTATTGTTCTTTCTGGCAACATTTTGTCTATTGCCTCAGCTATTATTAATCAAACAATTTCCTAGTAAAGGCGTGAATGAAAGAGAAATCAAAATAGCCATCCAAGCTTGTCTCCATTTTTCAAAGTTCATATGTCTATTTCAGCCACAATGGAAAGACTGCGGTCAACTCGTGGTAGGTCACTAGGTTTCAATAAAGAACTATTGTGGTTACTCACCTTCTTGGTTAATCTTTTATTTTATATAGTCAGAAAGCAAGTATTTTGCACTTAAATAAGTCTTTCTATAAAACTATTCAGCTGCCTGACAATAGTATTTACTTGTTCTTTAGTGCATAGGCATCACTGTGTTCCTGAACATTTCATTCTTTCTGCAAAGGGTAAATCTTTTTTTTTTTTCTTTTTATTGAGTTTATTGGTACAATCTAGGTATACAATACAGTTACATTCATCCTTGGGATTCTGTACCTTTACATAACAGGTTTTGATTCTCATTTTTTTCCCCTTGTCCCTGCCCTCCCTTCATACAATGGGCAAATCTTGATATCTTACTCTTTTTTCATTTTTCCACACCATTCTAACTCCATCTATGTAAGCCCCAGTGTAGGAAAAGGGGGGGGGGTGTTGCCTAGTGGCCATGAGATCACTCTACTACAAATCTTTGAGCACCTTTCTGGGATCCCTATAAGTAACCCGATGCCCGGAAGACAGCTGGCAGCGGGTGTTTGTCAGAGTGAAATCCTCAATTACTGAAAAACAGGAAACCCCTTCAAAGAAAGCCCCTGGGGTCACACTTAGGGGTTCAATGACTGACACATATTTCTCAGAAATAGCTTGTACAGGTTTCCTCACTAAAACCAAATTTCCTGTAATTACAATTGAGCCAATCAAAAGTGTGAGGAAAAATAAAAGCTGGAGTGATGTTTTCAACCTGAGGCCTGTCATTGCTGGAACTTTGTCAAGCAGCAATAGAGGAACCGTGGGCCTCATCCATAAGGAATAATCATTGTTTCCTTAAAATAAAAAGGTTGGTTTTAGTCTTTAGTCTTTACTGAATGAATGGATCTTCATGTTGTCTGCAGAGAGACCAAAAAAAAAAAAAAAGTTTTCTGCAACTAAGCACAGCCAGGGAAGGAATAAAACAAGTTGGAGCAGCTTAACATTCAGAGGATGGCAGGTCCAGGGCTCTCAGCTCTGGTTAGAGGTGTAAGTGCTCCCGACCATTCAAAATTGTGCTCAAAGGAGAAAAAAATGGTGGGTGAAAAAGGAGCCAGAGCTTAACCCACGTTGGAATGAAGGTTGACTGGTTTGAATATAAAATAAAATACACAAAAACTGAAGAGCAAAGCATTTGTGGCTGTTTATGAACCTTGGCTGAGGAAAGACTAAGACTAAGCTAAGATGGACATGTGAGAGGCAGGGACAGAGACCACGCAGGGACAGAGCATTATTTATGATCAGAAGCTACTCCAAATGCTCAACTCTGAAGGGTGACGCAGGTGGGAAACTGTTTCGTTGCCATCGTGAGTGCTGTTCTAGAACAGTTTTAAAGGGGGCTGTCAGGGAGCAGGGTGATGAACAAGACCGCCACACTCCCTGCTCTCAGAGCTGACATTTCCCTAGGGAAAGCAGGCAATAAGCAAGGAGACAAGAAAGGCAACTTCAGATTGCGTCCCATACATGGAATAATGTGGCAGAAAGTCACGAGTCGGTCGGGGAGGGATACTTGGAGGGGACAGAAATTTCCAAGATTCAGGAATTGGCTGTGTGAGGCACAGAATGTGTGTGGCTGGAGCAGGCAGCCAGGGGAAATGAGAACCCTAAAAAGCTAGAAAACTGAGCAGGGCCCCAAGGGTGCAGGTAGAATTTGGATTGTGGTCTCAGAATGGGGAGGAGCGGGTCTTGGTCTAGGAGCGGCTGAAGGTCCCACAGAGGAGGTCACAGGGACATTATTTTAATCCACATTAGGTAAAGCAGACTGGCACAGAATGTTGTCAACTATGTCATTTCCATTATAGCAAAACAACAACAACAACAAAAACTAAAACAGATAAGAAACCAAGCTCGCCACTGGACAATAAAATGTGATGGCTATTACCTCCAAGTGGCGGTCACCCGTGACTTTCACTTGTTTGTCGTATGCTTTTCTGTGTCTCACTGCACAGTTCTAAAGGTGATTTCAGAACCTGAGTGATGGCGGGGCGTGGTGGTGCACACCTATAATCCCAGCACTCAGGAGGCTGAGGCAGGAGGATCGCTGTGAGTTCGAGACCAGGCTGGACTACACAGTGAGTTCCAGGTCAGTCTCAACTACATAGTGAGACCCTGTCTCAAACAAAACAAAACAAAACAAAACAAAACAAAACAAAAAACCAAAAACCAAAACATACAAACAGAACCCAAGTGAGTCTGTGTCAGTTATGAAACTTAGCTGCTGATGACAGAATCCCCTTTCTACTTCAAGTTGGAGGGGAACTTTTCCCTGGGTTCTGAAGTGAGCTTCCAGGATTATAAGGTCCAAGCTTAGATGCTCCATAGCTAGGAACAATCTGGCCTGGGCTCCCCAAGATTAAGGATCAGACGGGGCTGGGGATTTAACTCAGTGGTTCTGCTACCTACCTTGCAAGCTCAAGGACCAGAGTTTGATCCTCAGTACAAAAAAAAAAAAAAAGAAGGATCAGATAGACCTCTCTGTGAAGACCCCATGACCCTTCCAGGAAGATGAAATGAGGACCACCTGTCTCTGGAACAGGGTCTCACACGAGGAGGACAGGAACAGCGCCTTGCTCCTCCACCTGCTGTGACAGGTGTCGAGGAGGCTCAGGAAGGAGGGGTTTCTAGATGGGCCAAGGCCTGCATGTGAGCCCAGGAGATGGAGAGGAGCCATTCTGGGTGGAGAGAGAGGAGCACATTGGACAGAACGAAGCGGGCTGGGAGCGGGGATGGACTGGACCCCTGGTTCCTTTGACTTGAAGTCACCACACAGAACATCTCTCAGCTCTGCTCCCATGACCGGAAGACAGCAGTTCATGAGCTTCCTTCCTGTCCTTGGGCCTTTTCCTCACCGCCCTCCACCTATCTCTCCTGGATCAACAGCTTTGACCCTGACCCTCTGTCACACATTTGTCCTCTATGTCCTCCTTTTCCCCACTTCTCTACCTGAGTTCCCAGAGTCGGTGTGTCCCAAACGGAGCCCAGCTTCTTGCCCAGGACTGAGTCCTCGCGCACATCCTCCTTGGTGATGGAGGGGTGTAGAGGGCAGATAGATCATGGAGCCAGGGCTATGGCCTCCCCCACCCATGCCTCCAGTGTGTGTTTTCCTGAGATTCACCTGCGGCAGCCTCCCCTTGTCTCTTCCTCCTCCACACCCACATCTTCCTCTTCAGAGCTGCAGGTGTGGGTACAATGACACACATGGACACTGAGGCCACACCCGTGGTGTCTGGGGAGAGGGAGGAGCAGGATTAGCAGAGCACAGATTACAGCGTGGTGGGTACAAGAGGGCCATGGAGGGATGGGACAGGGACGTGGCCACTGCTTCTTTATCCTGGAGATGAGGACTAGTCAGAGAGCCACTTTGGGCCCCAGTGGGCTGCCAGCCTTGTGAGGCCCAGCTCCAAGCAGCCTGCTCTCATCCTCTTGGGTGAGCTGGGGAAATCACAGCTGGGCAGTGTCCCTGAGGAGAGCTGCATGCCATGTCCTCCTATCTTCTAGTGCTGCCCCGATGGCTGGCCTTCTCCCCTCCCCGCACCCCCTCCACCCTGGTGGCCTCCAGACCTGACCATGTGGGGGGCCGTGACTCCAAGGCAGCACCTCATGGTGACCAAGGACCAGGCCCCTGGTTCAATGCTCCTATGGTGGCTCACATAGCTACTGTCTCATCCATTGAAAAGGAGAAACTGAGGCTCCCACAGGACAATGTCACACAGACAGCTTGGAGCCTAGGTCAGCTGGTCTCTGCCCCCATCCCCAAATATCAGCATCTCCCAAGGGGCAAGGCTGACCTTGCGTCCTCTTGTCCTGCCCCAGGCCTGGCCAGCTTAAATGTCACAGATGGATTCCTGCTTACTGAAAGGTTCAGGCACCACCTGTCCAGAGTCTTCCATATAACCTGTGACGGGCTGAATGTTCGTGCCTCCTCCTCCGTAGGCCGGGGGGCGGTGATATGTAGACACTGGGTCTCTGGGAGGCCCTCAGGATAGGACTGGTGTCTCACAAGGAGAGACAGCAGAGGGCTCCCTCTCTCCCCACCAGGCCTCCACAGTGAGAAGGCAACCTTGGGCCAGCCAGGAGGAGGCCACAGACTTCTGCCTCCCAGACCTGGGAGAAAATAAATCCCTCTTGTTGAAGCCACTGTCAGTGGCATTTTATTGTGGCAGCCAGAGCAGATTAGTATCCAGTTTAAGGAAAGCTAAAGACCAGAAATGTGAAAAATCTATTTGCAAACATAGATGGTAGGCGGCAGGTGCATAACCCCCAAATATTAAAACAATTGAAGACAAATCAGCTAGAAAAATACAAATATCCCAACAGAAAAATGACAAAAGGATGTAGAGAGATAACTCATGGAAGAATTACAACTTGTCAATAAATAGAACATATTCTCTGTCGTTACCCTGAAAGAACAATGGCCCCAAATCTGTCCACGTCCCTATTCCCACGACCTGTGAGTACTTTAGCTTTAGTGACACAAGCGATTTTTCAGGGGTGATTCTGTCAAGGATGTTGACATGGGGAGATTGCCCTTGATTGTTCAGTGAGCCCGGTGTGACCATAAGGGTCCTTAAAGTGAGAGAAGGCAAGAGAGTCCGCGTTTGAGAAGGAACTGAGAGCATGGAGGCAGAGGTCACAGGGCTGTGGCTGCGGGCTGTCGAGCTGGGGTCCCAGGCCAAGGACTGCAGGCGGCTGCGATGCAGAAGTCAGAGAAGGCCAGGAAACGGATCCTCCCCTCGAGCTTCTACAGAGGAATGGAACCTTAAACCTGGGGGCAGTGGGTTTCAGCCTGTGAGAGCCATTTTGGACTTCTACCTCCTGCCCTGTGAAATAATAAATCTGTATTGTACTAAGCCAACAACTGTGCAGAAATGTGTACAACAGCAAATTCCTAGTCAAGGAAATCTAGGTTAACAGAATGAGATTTAGGCCATTAGATGAGTATAAACGGAAAGTGTTGATACGGTGGGATGTGGACGAACACACGTTTTGGGAAGCATGGGGCATGTCAGTTGGGAATACGCATGAAATCTTTCACGCACACATCTTCTTTCCCGTGACACACCCTAAGGTACCAGGTCTCCAGCTGCCAGCTCCAGAGGTCTCTTTTTTCCTGCCATGATGTAGAGGAAGTGGAACTTCAATTGCTAAGCCACCTCAATGGCTGGTGCTCCAGTTTCCAATCCTCACCTGATCCCTGAAGAAGCCATCACTTTGAAAATTAGCCACTTTGAAAATGAGAAACTAGAGACATATATAGCTAAATGGATGCATATTGAGGCCATTCTCTTTGTATGTTTGTTTGTTTGTTTTTGAGACAGGGTCTCATTATGTAGTTGAGACTGACCTGGAATTCACTATGTAGCCCAGGCTGGTCTTGAACTCACAGCGACCCTCCTGCCTTAGCCTCCCAAGTACTGAGACTACAGGCATGCACCATCATGCCCAGCCGAGGCCATACTCTTAAGTGAGATAATTCGGACACGCATGTGTAAATACTGGATAGTTTCTCTGGTGTGAAAAACTAAAAGTGTAAATAAGGTTGAAATTGTATAATTGATAATGTGAAACAGAAAGAAAAGGTCTAATAGAGTAGGGGAAGTGGGAAGGGTAGGAGAAAGGAAAGAAGGGAAAAGAAAAAAATATGAGAAAAGGAAAAAATGGAAACAAAATCTTTGTGAATAGGGAAGGGGGAAGAGGGTGAAGGGAGGGCAGGGGAATGGGGAGAAAATAAGAACCAAGATGCATCATGTAAAGGTACAAGACCCCAGTGATGAATATAATTGTACTGTATACCTAAAATGCACCAATAAACTTAATGGAAAAGAAAAGAAACAAAAATTAGCTACTTTGAAAATTAGCCATTTGGAGTCTGTGACCCATTTCCATCCAAAACCTAGTACACAAGCTATGTCCCCCACCCACTTAACCCTCTATGAAGAGGGGTGCTGTTCTTCAACGTATCTTTGACTTCTTAATTAAAAGTCCCATTTTTTTCTCTATGTGGGTAGCAGGTATCATACATCTCAATTCACAACTATTAGCATTTAAAATCGCTGTTTTAATCATTTTCTATAATCCAATTTAATTCTAGTTTTCATTTCCCTTCCACTGTGGAGACAAAACTTAGGATCACTCAGTTTGGAACGTTTTGTCCCACCCCAGTTTTTGGCTAAGCAATGGGAAGCTTCTGACATGTCAAAGCACAGGTGTGTGGGATGTCACCTGGTTGCATGGTTTTCTTTTGGTGAGGACAAAACTCCTCGCTGTACTCCCCTGCTTTGCTAGTGGAGATGGTAGAGCTGCTTTGGAAAGCAGCTCTCCCAAGGATAAACAATGGCCGAAGGACCACCCAGCAAGTCCCCCCCTAGGGTTACCTCCTCGGAAACAAATCTATATGTACCAAAGGAGAATGTTTGTGACAGAAGTACTTTTCTATTTGGAAAAGACTTCTTTTATATTAATACATACTGATTTCATTCATCATGGGGGAGCTGGTACAGCTACAGAACACATCTCAGTTCTTTTTTAAAAATCCCCTTCCCTTTCTCTTTCTCCCCCGACTAGAAAGAACTTGGCGTCTCTCAAGATAAATCAACGCTCACACTATGGAATTCTGTACATCAACTGAAAATGAACCATAGCCACATGCAGTAACACAGGTGAATCTCACAAATGCAGTGTGAAACAAAAGCAGACAAGCACAACTGGATATGCACCAAATAACTCCACTAAACCTTCTACTGGACAGAAGTGTTCATCTCCAGCCCTGGAAGTCTAGAAGCCAGGGTGCTACTGGGAGGGGAGGGTCCGGAAGGTCTTGAACTGAAACTGACTGATGCCTAAGTGGGCCCGTCGGAGACAGCACCACATATGCTTTCACCTGCAAGACCAATTGTAATGATTATCAAACTGACGACAAACCTAATGACATCAAAAAGTTGCACATCGGGTCAATATTATGTAGAGTTTCATAGAGAACATCCTGATTTTCTCTGTTACACACCGTATACAGCTATGTACTTTTAAAACTTTGGAGGAAACAGGCTTAAATTCAGTTTATGTACTCATTAAAGATAACACCGTACCTGGGTGCGCGAATCGTCCTAGCTACTGGGGTGGCTGAGGCAGGAGGAAGAAAGTTTGAGGTCAGCCTTGGGAACTTGTCAAGACTGTTTCGAAATCATATAAATAAACGAAAAAGGCTTAGGGTGTAGCTCAGTAGTAGAGCACTTGCCTAACGTGTGCAAGGGCCCAGGGTTCAACCTCTAGTACAGATGGAAAAAAATACTGCAATCTCCAAAATGAAAAAGTTGTAGCTCTATTTTCTTTGCAAGCAATGTAACCCAAAGTGTCCCGATATAGCTACGTAGAAGTCACAGTTGAGAGCTTTTCAGCCATCACTCTGGGAGCAGATCAGCTGGGACTGCAGGTCTAACTTCCTACCACTAGATGGCTCCGGGCCTCGCCGCGGCTGCGGACAGCGCTTCTATTTATAGCGGGACCGCCGCCCTCGGGTCGGTTTCATAATCCTCTTACGTAATGCGGGGCGCTCCGGAGTGGGCAGAGGGACCCGAGGGCGAGGCCCCAGCACAGGCTGCAGGAGTTCAGAAAAGAAGGGCCCCCCCCAACACACACGCTGGAATGTGGCCCTGGAGAGGCTGATGAGGGACGGAGGACAAAAAGCCGGCCGCCTGTGGCCAGCTGGGTGCGGAGGCCGAGGCAGGCTCCTCTGGCAGCTGGCAGTCGGCGAAGGAGGCAACCCCAGCCCCGCGTTTCCCCTCAGACGCCCCGCCCGGCCTCTGCACTTGC
>NW_022900917.1:14950605-14973667 GCF_012274545.1 Fukomys damarensis | reverse complement strand
GCGAGCGGGCGGCGCCATGCGGGGTCTTCACGCGCATGCGCGCCACAGAGACTCCGGGGAACCGCCGGGCACTGCTCGCTTCCACCGCAGCCCCGCGCCAGCTTTGGCCTCTGCGAAGTGGCGACAGCGCTCGTACTTAGGCAAGAGAGGAGCTGACACTCATAGTCTGCGCACCCCAGCTCCGGGGCACGGTGGGAGCCCAGCAGTGGCCAGCGGAGAGGGCCCCGAGGATGCCTGCAGTCGGACCCTGCTGTGCGACCTAAACACTCTTCACTTAGCTGGACTGGGGCTAAAAGTACTCGCCCGAGCCAGTGAATTACTAGCGCTCCTCACACGCAAGACATGGGTAGCTCGGGCACTAATGCTCCGGCCCTGCCCCGGATCCACGAGCTCCGCATTCGCGGCTTCAACCAACCGCAGGTGGAAATGTGGGCAAAGCCGGGGATGGTTGCAACCCTACTGAACACGTAGGTGGTTTCTTCTTGTCCTTATTCCCAGCCAGTGCAACGTAACGATTTCCCTGCCATTTACACAGTGCCCGGGACTGAGGGTCATCCAGCGCTGACACTGAGAGCATGGGAAGGTGTACAGGACCTGCAGACACCGCACCATTGTACAGAAGGGATTTGAGCATCCGCGGCCTGGTATCCGCAGGGAATCCTGGAAACGGTCCCTGCAGGGCAGTCTCGTTTTCTTGGACTCCTAACTTTTGTATAGTTCCATGGTTATTATCCCAGTCCCGGGGGCGGAGGTGATTAGTGAAACATTGGAACTCAGAACAGACAAATGCCAGGGTGACGTGGGAAAGCCCAGGAGAGGAGCGCAGAGCCTCGGCGCTTTGGAGCTTTATCCATGCGGTGGCGCCCTTAAAGCCGCACAGAGACTGTCCGTTCAGAGCTCCGTTCGCACAGTCTGCGCAGAGCCAGAGATCTGTGCTGCGCTATAATCTGGCAGCCCTGGTTCCAAGTTGAGTTTTGAGACAAATGCCTTAGTATTTATCAGCGGGGTCTGACTTCACACTAATTAACCATGCAACTCTTCGTATTTGGATAGAAGTTGGCCAGACAGTGTCCTAAATTTTAAACTTTTATCTAATTAATTTTATTGGTACATTTTAGGAATACAATATAACGACATTCATCATTGGAAATCTGCACCTTCACATAATCTATATTGGTTCTTATTTTTCCCCATTCCCCTGTCCTCCCTTCAACCCCTCCCTCCCCATCTACAAAGACTTTATTTCCTTCATTTTCTCATATGAATTCTATTCCCTTCCTTCCTTTCCCCCACCCCTTCCATTTCCACTTCCCCTTTGCTCCCTTTCTTCCTGTTTCATAGGATCTGTTATACCTTTTAGTCCTTATTTACACTTTCAGTTTCTCACGGTAGAGAAACTATTCCACGTTTACACATGTGTCCTATTTATTTCACTTAAGAGTATATCCTCAATGTGCATCCATTTAGCTATAAAGGTCTCATGTTTTATGGCTAGTACTACTCCATTTTATATAAAAAACCACATCTTTATCCAGTCTCTAGTTGATGGGCAATTGGGCTGCTACGAAGTTTTAGCTATTACAAACTGTGCTGCTATGAACATGGGTGGGCATATATCACTGTGGTGTGATTCTTTTAATTCTTTTGAGAAGATACTCAGCAGGGGAATAGCTGGGTCAAATGGGACCTCTAATCCTAGTTGTCTGAGGTATCTCCATGTAGATTTCCACAGTGATTGCACCAGTCTACACTCCCACCAACAATGAAGAAGGGTTGCTCTTTTCCTGCAGCCCCTCCAGCATTGGTTATTGAGTTATTTCTTGATAGCAGCCATCCTTTGTGGGGTGAGGTGGAATTAGTGTCGTTTCTATTTGCATCTCTCTTATGACTGGTGATGTTGAACATCTTTTCATATGTTTATTTGTTATTTCTACCTCTTCATCTGAGAAATGTCTGTTCATTTCAGATGCCCAGTTTCGGATAGAGTCTCTGAATTTGGGAGGTCTGGGTTTGTGTGTGTGTGTGTGTGTGTGTGTGTGTGTGTGTATTTTTAATTTCTGAAAGAGTCTCTCTTTGTAGTGCAGGCTGGCTTTGAGTTCACTGTGTATCCCAGGCTGGCTTCGAACTCTTGGCAATCCTCCTGCCTCAGCCTCCCAAGTGCTGGGATTACAGGTGTGCACAGTCACATCCCTGAATATTTTAATCCTTTTAAACGTTAGTTAAACAATTGGCAGATTTTTGGTTGTTGACACAGCCCCACAGATTATTCCATGGACAGTGTGTATCAAGGGGCTGTCACTGTCTGTCACTATGTGAAAGTACTCAACAGACAGAGCCCCAGGCAGGGGCAGTCTCTTTTTCTTTCACTTGGAGTGGAAAGTGAGGGCAAATCAGCCTTTCAAGTAGGCAAGGATTATACATAGGGAACTTGGTTAGTGGGCACCATCTTTCCAGTGTGACCAGTGTCCCTGAGGACACTCTATAGATGAACACCGCAGCCCCTGCTGACTACCCAAGCTTCATTTCATACCTGAGTTCAGAATCCAGACTGAGATACAAAGACAAAACCCAGAAGAGGGCTACACACCGAGGTGGCCTCACAGCTCTTTGTATATGCAAAGGCCTTCTCTGTGCCAAAAGTGTGCAGTGAAGGGAAGACGTGGCAAAAGGAAGAGGGGACAATAGGGAAAGTCCTGTCTGGAAGTCAGGGGTCCTGAGAAGGGACCTCGCTCATGTGGGGCTACCCAGGTGCCTCTGCTCTCCAACGCTTACTCCCTCGAACAATGGCCCCACCTCTCTCCGCAGTCAGTGCCCTGGTCTGGGCTTGGGACACCCTGAGGAGTGTTTCCTTGTGCCTCAGCTGCAGGTCCACAGAGTCTTGATATTAGCAGGCTCAGGAAGCCCTTGCTGGGTGTGGTGGTGCACACCTGTAGTCATAGTACTTGGGAGGCTGAGGCAGGAGGATTGCTAGGCCCTAGGAAAGTGCCATTTTTGGAGCTGGGAATCCATGGCACTGACTTTCTGGGTTTACCCCCAACCCCAGACAGTGCTTGCCAGCAGTCTGTAGAGCAGAGGCTGTGTGTGCAGGGCTTAGGATAAGCAACCCAGGTCTGGGCCCTGCAGGGAGTGTGCAGTCAGCTTCTGGTAGCTCTTGCTGACTGGGCCAGCACAGTGCTAGGAAGGGAATGCAAGGCCCTGGGCTTCTCAGACTGGCAGGCCACACATGTGAGCAGTCAGTTGGAACAGCACCATGCCTCAGAGTATGGGGGAAGGTCGCAGGAAGGAAGGCATCCATCATTAGACCGGGGTTCTTGAGCAGAGGTAGGAACAGTTGAGCCTGAGAGGCCCCAGTGCACCCCAGGGGTCAGCAGACTCAGGTTACCATGGGGACCCCTCAGCCAACCTCCTCCACTGCCATGGGGTCCCAGGCAGGGTCTGGATGTGGGTTCCAACACCTCCTCCCGGCAGCCAGCCTGGAGTCTTGGAGATGGAGCAGGGAGCTGCTGTCTGCCCCAGGCCCAGACTTCTCTGTTACACCTGTGCCAGCACCTGGAAACCAGAAGCTGGTGCATCCTGGGAGGTCACCTCTGCCTGGCTTCTGGAAGATACTGAGGAGGCTGGGCCACTCCACGACCACACTTCGGTGCTTGGGGACAGCCACAGTGGAAACAGGGCCTGGCTGGGGACAGGCAAGGGAGGTGAGCGGCGCCCGGGGTCCCTTGTGCTGCCAATTCACCCTACGTGAAGGTGTGGGAGAGGAGGCTGCACATTTCTGTGACGCCCCCTGGCCGAGCTGGGTAGACCCCAGACGTGGCTGCACACAGATGCCCTCTGTGCTTTCTCCTCTAAGCCACGGGAAGTGCGCGGGGGGCTGAGTGGGTTTTCTTAGCTAAAGCTGGTGAGGTGCAGAGGGATGAGCATGAGGAAGCCCCTGCGGGGCTCTTCCCAGCCTGGAGGACCAGCTGAGGAGTGAGGCCCACCGAGGACCTGACCCAGGCAGCAGCAGCCATGCTCGCTAGAGCTTCCTGCAGACCGTTTTTATCCCAACCCTCTACTTCCTGGAACATAGTTTTCTCAGTTTGAAAACTTCACAGCCTGCTTTGATGGGGCGAGTCCAACATAAAAACAACCAGTCAAATCAACCACTCTGTACATCGGCTCTGCAGCTCCTTGAGGTCACTTCTAAGTATCTATTTGGTTGAGGGGGCAACACCATCTTTCCGTATGTGTAGGACATACACATCCTGGAGTCAGACTCTCTGGGTCTAAAGCCCAGCGCTGTCATTTACTTGCTGTGTGGTGTTAACTTCTGTGTCCCCAGTTTCTCCATCTGTAAAATAGCATTACTAATAATAACAGCTACCTCCTAGGAGAGCTATACAAATTAACTGAATTATATACATAAAGTGCTTAGAATGGTAGCTGGCATACAGTTACCTGTGTGTGACACGAGTATTAAATATGCTGCATAAGTCTCACATATGGTCTCAAAGGGTGTTGTGATTAGCAATTTAGCTGGGCCGAACTACATTTCCCAGAATCCCCTTCCCTGCAGAGTTAGGTGAGGCTGGGCCACAGAGAAGGAAGACCTATCTGAAAGGTGAAAGAGGATTGGAAGTGAATTGGCCAGAACTGGCCATTCACGAACACTCTCCTAAGCCAATCACTGCAAGAGAAGTGGAGTTTCCGTGAGTGGTTTGGTACCATCGTGATTCATCCCTGGGGATACCAGAAAGGCCCCCCTCCCCTGCTAAGTGAGCTGAGGGAAGCGTCTGACCAGGCTCTCACGCATGTGCTCATCTGGCACGGATCTACTGAGCTCCCCAAGCTGAGCGTGCCGTGAAGGATGATGGGGGTGTGCAGAGGGAGCACAAAGGGTGGGTGCTTGCCTCAAACCCATACTGTACACCTGGGTGCAATTTTGAGGGACATTCTGTGGGTTCTGACAGACGCACAGACGACATGTATCCACCAATACAAGGTCATAGGGTAGTTCCACTGCCTTCCAAACCTTTACCTCCCCCCCTACTCACCCCTACCCCGCTGCAAACTATTGATCTTTTTCCTGTCTCCGTGGCTTACCCTTTTCCGGAACGCTATATGGTTGGAGTCCTACGGGCTGTAGCCTCTCCACTCTGGCCTCTTTCATTTAACCACATCCACTGACGGTTCCTTGTGTCTGTGTGTGGCTTTAACAGCCCGTCTCCTTTTAGCACCAAGTAGGGTTCCGTTGTCTGCATGTAGCACTGTTTATCTATTCACCCCTAAGCAGACATTGTCATGGGTTTTTAAAAATTTCACCTGTGTGATACAGGTGATTAAAAACAGTGTCTACCTCAGAGCTGTTCCTACGAGTAAGCAGTGGGATGCTGGTGCTTAGTAAATGGTCTGGACACGAAGTTCTCAGTTGAGGGCACCCCCGCCCGTCCACAGCATTCCCCTTTTCCTACTCCAGACTTGCTGGCCTTGAAGAAAAGCTGCAGTCTGTCACCTCCAGCTGAGAGAAAACAGCTAACACTGAGGCCGCAGGGCCGCAGATACTGTCTCTTCCCATTCGGCCCAGGGTCTCCCGGCCTTCATGCGGGACGCAGGGTTAGATCTAGAAGTCACTGGAAATGCGAGCTGCTTGCTTTTCTTTTCTTCCCAGACAAAAGTTTATTTTTAGAGATATTATTCCTTTCAGAATAAGGCCTGGATGGTCCTGGAGGGTCATTTTATTCCAAGCAGACACGATAGTTTACCTCAGCTCCCCTCAGAGCCGTGGTGCCAAGCAGTAGCTGCGGCAAGGCTGGCTCGGCTTGGCCGTCATCTGTCCCCCAGCTTGACAGCTGCCAGCTGTGTCATGCTGCTCACGGGCTGTGAAGCCCTTGTACGAAGAGTGAGGTTTAAACAAAAGTCCTTCGTGCACTGCCCTTTAGGCATCTAATTGCACTGGACTTGCCACTTTACCCTGAGTCAAATGAAATCATTCTGAATTTAACTCGCTCCTCAGGGTGGGGTATCTAAGGCGGCCCCAAAATGAAATTTGTGATTCTGCTGAGACTTGATGGCTTTGTGAGTGCTTTACTTTCTGTCCTTGGGAAGGAGCCTGGGAAGCAGGCCTTGATCATCAGCATTTGGTCTGATGTTCTGGTTTTGCTTTTTATTTTCTGCAGGACTGGACATTGAACCCAGGGCCTCATACATGTTAGGCAAGGACGCTTCCACTGAGCCCCCAACCCAGCCCTTGCTTTTTTAAAATTTTGTCTCACTAAGTTTCCCAAGCTGACTTAGAACTTGAATCCTCCCGCCTCAGCCTCCCAGGTAGCTGGGATTAAGGTGTGTGCAACTATGTCCAGCTTATCAGGTGTATTTTTAATGCAGGATGACAGGGTTGCAGAGTATTTACCTAGCTCCAGGTCAGAGGACAGGGAAGGGGGACATCACAGAGTCTGCTAGGGTTCCTTAGGCCAGAAGGCACACTTTCTGTCCCCTGGCGGTGCTCCCAAATCCAGGCTGCCTGGGTACCCCCCTCCCATCATATCATCAGGGTTTCCGTACAGGAAGGGGAGGCTTCTCTCTGTGGAACCCAACCCAGATGAGCCTGCAGGCTGAGCAGAACCCAGGATGGGGCGCTCCTGCCTGGTGGGACAGTCAGGGAACCTGGGCTCCTCTTGTCTGACCACACTTTGGCCCCTGCTGCCTGCCCCTTTCTCCAATGAAGCATATTCCTTAATGCACTGCATGGGGATCATAGAACTGATCCCAAGCCTTGGTTCAGAGTGGCAGGAGACCAGGAAGCACCCACTTAACTTGGCAACACATGGCAGGCCCGCAAGGGCCAGGCACAGCTGAAGGTGTCACAGGTTACACCTGCCATGGCCTGAATGTTTGTGTCCCTCCACATTCCTAGGTGGACACCTAACCCCTGATGTGATAGCATTAGGAGACGGGACTTTTGGGATACCTTAGGACCTAAGGATGGGGCCTGAAACGTGATTAGTGACCTATAAAAGAGACTCTTGAGAGTCACCTGGCCCCTTGCGCTATGTGATGATGCAGCCAGAAGGGGCCATCTAGGAGGCAGACACCGAATCTGCTGGCATGTGACCTCGGAATTCCCGGCCTCCAGAACTGTGCACAGTGCATTTCTGTTGCTTATCGGTTACCCGGTGCAAGGTGTTTTGTCATAGGAGCCCACAGAGACTGAGACATGTTCTCTTTGTCTTCTCTTTCTGCAGATATTCTGGGAGGACAGGTGACCTAGAAACCATGCATGTTTCTCAGTATGGACAGAGGTATTTTTTAAATTTTATTTTTATCTTTATTAGTTCACATTTGCAGTACATAATAGGGGAGTTGGCACCTGTATGTACATAATGCATCTTAATGCTTTTTACTTGCCCTTTACTGTTCCTTGGCAGATCCCCCAAATCCCTCTTTCTTCCTTCTATCTCTTGTTGCCCTTTCCATTTGCAAAAGATCTCCCTATTTCCTATTATCTTTTATTTTGCTCTTTAATTATTATATTTTGGGTTTCTCATGTAAGAGAACCCATAAATATTTAAGCATGTGTGTTGGATTAATTTCACTTAGCATTATGGTCTCAAGGTAGACCCATTTTCCTATAAATGACTCAAGTTCACCCTTCTTTACAGCAGTGTTGTAATTCCATTGTGTATAAACACCACATTTTCTTTATCAGTTCATTTGTTGATGAACACATAAGCCACATCCAAAATTTGTCTATTTTGAATTATACTGCCATGAACGCAGGCATGATTATCATACTATAGTAGCATGTCTTTAACTCTTTCAAGAAGCTACCTGGAAGGGGAATAGCTGGATTGAATGGAATTTCTCTTTTTAGTTTTTTGTGGACTCTCCATACTGATTTCTATAGCATTTGTACTAGTCACATTCTCATCAGCAATGTAGAAGGGCCCTCCCCCACCCCCCACAGCCTGGCCAGAATTTGTTGCTGTCTGATTTCTTGATTATGGCCATTCTTTCTGGAGTAAGAGGAAATCTCAGTGTTGTTTGAATTTGCATTTCTCTAATGGCCAGAAAGGTTGAACATTTTTTTTCAAGTATTTATTGGCTATTTATATTTTTTCTGAGAAATGTTTATTCACTTCAGTTCCCCATTTTTTGATTGGTTCTTTTATATTAGGGGTCTATTTTTTTTTTAGTTCTTTATATATTTTAGACATTAGTCTTCTGTCTACAGAATAGCAGGCAACCTATAAAATAGAGAAAATAGCTGAGCCCCAATCCACCACGGGAAGAAGAGCCACGCCTGCTCCCGACTCAGCTGCCATCACTCAAGCACCGGGAGGTAGCCGCATGGGCACCCCTGAAACCCCATAAGCTGCCCCCCGCACTCTCAGACCTCCTGACTGTGCCAGTCTTTGGACCCACTCTGCAGAGTCAGAGGTGGTCATCAAGGGTATTTTTCTGAGTTCTCAACTTTGAACATCTTTAAAGAAAGGGTTTGGGAAACCTGTAATAGAACGTTGTGGAGTTCAACCATTCAGAAGGTTGGGGAACTCAATCTGGGCCTTGCAGCCCGAGGTCAGTCAGCATCATGGGGTTCAGCCATCAGCTAACTGAGATCAGGGGTCTTGCATCTTCACTCTGTCTGAGCCATTAAATGGTAAATACACTATATTGAAGTTTTGTTCACTGCAGACATATT
This sequence comes from Fukomys damarensis, assembly GCF_012274545.1. Classification (NCBI taxonomy): domain Eukaryota; kingdom Metazoa; phylum Chordata; class Mammalia; order Rodentia; family Bathyergidae; genus Fukomys; species Fukomys damarensis. The sequence continues at coordinate 14,964,990 of NW_022900917.1, read as the reverse complement.
CTGGACTGCTTCATGATTTCAATTTAATTCAAATGATTTAAGGGTGATAGACTAGTGACTACCACCGGTGGTCAGTGTCAAAGTTGTGCTTGATCTTAATGTATTGCTGATTGTATCAGTTGGGGTAAAGCATTGCTGCTGATTTGATGAGCTGTTTTCTCTGATGTTAGGAAGATGAGAATGTGGGTCGTTAGAGACACAGAAGCTAGGGCGCAACTATATCAGGAAGATTTGGGTGATAATCCAGAGATTAAACCAAGGACAGTCCGACAACAAAAATAAAAATGAGAAAACACTTAAGCAAGACACAAGGACAGACTTCCAGTTTACCAATGACAAACAGTAGGGCAAATGAGGATGAAAAGGCTGATAGTGAACCACCAGGACACCTTGAACTCAAAGCACAGGGAGTAACAAAACAGATCAATCAGGCTCTAGAAAAATTCAAAACAGAAATAATTTCCCAGATAACCACAGAGATAGTGAGCAAAATGGAAGTCATGATTCGAGACTCTAGAGCAGAAACTGACAAAAAAATAGATGAGCTCAGGACCATCATAGAAGCCATGAAGGCCCAGCATAAGAAAGAAATGGAAAAAATAAACGCCCAACATAGGAAAGAAATGGAAACTATAAAACAGATTCAAACAGATATCCAGGAGATTAAACACTCTATTGAAACTGTATGCAACAGAATAAAAGCATGTGAAGATAGACTCTTAGATATAGAAGATAAGATTGCAGTCAGTCTGATTGAGATTGACCATGAAAAGAGAGGTCTCTTAAAAACAGTAAGAGATCATGAGAAATTGATCCAACAACTCCCAGATGATGCAAAGAAGAATAACATAAGATGACAGGAATCCATGAAGTAGCAGGAGAAAATACAGATAACTTTAAAAAGCTGTTTGCAGAATTAATGACAGAAAACTTCCCAAACAGAGGGGAAGAATTTGACATCCAGATAACTGAGGCATATAGGACCCCAACTAGCTACAATAAAAAAAAAAATCTACACCTAGACATATAATAATCAAAATCCCAGAAACCCAACAGAAGAACAAAATACTACAAGCAGTAAGAGAAAAGAAACAAATCACATGCAAAGGAAAGCCCATCAGAATCACAGCAGACTTTTCAATACAAACCCTTGGGGTAAGGAGAGCCTGAAATGAGATATTTCAAGAACTAAAAGAGAATAACCTCTAACCTAGACTGATGTACCCAGCAAAACTCTCTTTCAAAATAGATGGGGAAATAAGACACTTCCACGACAAAGAACACCTGAGAAACTACATGAATACCAAACCAGCACTACAAGCAAGCAATTCTAAACAAGATCCTAAAAAAGGACAATGAAGGCAACAACACCATGAGGCCCAACAGAGCAAATCAAATAGGCAAGGCAAGAAATTAAAAGGAGAAGGTGAAAAAGTAAAAAGAGTCAACAAAAGGCAATGACATGTCAATAATAAGTCAGTACATATCAGTTATAACCAGCAATGTCAATGGCCTCAACTCACCAATCAAGAGAAACAGACTGGCAAAATGGAATAAGAAGCAAAATCCAACAATATGTTGTATACAAGAAACACACCTAGTGCAAAAAGAAGCCCATAGACTGAAAGTGAAAGGATAGAAAACAATTCTCCATGTGACAGGATCCCAGAAAAAAACAGGGGTAGCAATCTTATTTGCAGACAAAATAAATTTCAAACCAAAACTGATTCTAGTATTATTGATGTAGGATAGTACTGTATCATACCTCTATGAATGTAAAATATCTAGAACCTGCTTTATGATAAATAGTAGGGACCGTGCTTTATCAGAGCTACATTTAACGATATTACTCTAGAATGTTCTCTTTCCAGATGATGAATAAGATGCTAATAAAAAAAAAATGGTCCCAGGTACCACAACAGCAACAGAACTTTGCTGTTTTCTGGATATTACTCTTTTCTTTGTTTTTTTGTTTTGTTTTGCTTTTAGTGGAATGTGCTGAATGTCTATAATTTTGTTCAGATGACTGCAGAACCTGGAAAAGCTGTTGCTGCTATCGATGTATAACATACTATTAGTCTTTTTATATAAATATAAATATATATATATATATATGTACATAAATTGAATTTTGGGAAACTTTAATGGTGCTGTCAACTTTGGAAAAAGTCATTCCAATTTACTGTGTTGACTTGGCATTGTACAAAAATGGACAGCCATATTGGTCTAGAAATGTTAATTTATTTTTATTTTTATTTTTTTTCCATGTGTACAGGGGTAACACATTGTACTAAATATGTAAGGTCATATCTACATGGGTTTGATTACAGAAACTAATAAAGTATTCTCTAAATAATGAAAAAAATGGAGAAAATAATAAAATAAAGGAGCAAATTCATCTTTCAGTAATAACTCTCAAGGTGAATGGTCTCAACTCCCCAGACACAGATTGGCAGATTGGATTAAAAATCAAAATCAATAGTAAGCTGCATACAAGAAACATATTTAGTCCAAAAAGAAGTTCATAGACTAAAAAAAATCAGAGAATGAAAAATCATACTTCATGTTAACAGAAGCCCACAAACAAGCAGAGCAGCTGTCCTATTTTCAGACAAAGTGGATGTCAATCCAAAATTGATCAGAAAAGGTAAAGAAGATTAGCACATATTGGTTAAGGGGACAATTGAACAGGGGGAGATAACAATTGTAAATATATATGCACCAAATACTGGTGCAACCGACTTTATAAAATATACAGAACCGGACATAAAAGATCAGGTAAACATCAACATCATTATCCATAGAAAGACCTTAATGTCATACCGTCATGAATAGATCAACTGGACAAAAAAAAAATCAAGCAAGAAATATCGGAGTTGAACCACACTTTTGAATAAATGGTCTTAATAGTTATCTATGGAGGGAGAGAGAGTTTTTGCCAGCAGAGAAAAGCTTCTTGGAGCCAAACACAGGGCAGACAGCCCTCAGGGTTAGCACCTCCTGCTGGGAGGAGAGGAGTATAAAGTATCTGACTATAAGCCTTTGGCTTTTCTTTTTCTGCTTTACAGACAAATGAGGTCTGCTGTATGTCAAAGATCATAAACAGCTTTTAAAGACATAAAGACTTTGAGAAAAAAATCAAGGAGGAGTACACCCCCTGGATGTGGGAAAAGAGGAGAGGGAGTGAAGGAATGAAATTATCCCCTTCACCAGAGATGGAGATGTTTTTCATGGACCTACACTCTCTCCTCCCTGTGCACAGTTCTGAGGTTCTAGCCCTTCCCTTACCTGGAGCAATGGAGTGGGAAGTCAAAAATCTGATCACTGAGTTCCAAGACAAGTCATGCAGCCTTTCAGAGCCTTGGGTGGGTGGCTGGCTGGGTGGGAGGCTCTGTTTTACCAAGCTTGAAGCAAAGGGGTCTTCAGTGTGTGGTGAGTCTCACAGAAGGTGAAGCATCTGCAGGTGGCATGGCCAGTGCAACCTTAGGCATGGGGGCCACTCGGGAGTACCTGGTCTCTGCCTCTCTCCATAGGCAGCCCAGTTGTGCCTCCCACACTGTGAACCCCTGAGAAGCCTGGGGTGCATGCTACCGTTGCTCCAGAGACGGGGAGGCAACACAATGCATGGGGCCTGAGCACCCGACAGTTGGGCCGAGCTGGGGATGGACACCTGTCCTCTGTTGTATTGTCCTGTACACATTTAAAAGAGAAAGTCACCATCTGAGGATGGGGACACATACCTGTGATGCCAGCACTCTGTAAGGCTGAGGCAGGAAGATCGAAAGTTCAAGCCCATGACTTCGGGAGACCCTGTCTCTGAGCCAAAAATTTAAAAATGGCTGTGCCATAGAAGAAGAGACAAGAAGAAAACAGGAAAACAAGGAGGGAAACAAAGGACAACAGATATCATTCACAGGGCATTCCCATTCCACGCTGGCACAGCCTGGTAGGCTGGGTAACCAGATCACCCACTCCCGTGTCTCTCAACCTCTCTGTCTTTCTCTCAATCTCTGTCTCTGTCTCTGTCTCTCTCCTATTCAAATCCTAGAGCAGAAGGACACAAATTCAAAAGCAATCGCTCTCTTCTATCCCCTCTGCAGTGGCCTGATGGAAGCCCCTCCTGAGGTCCTTGGTCTCCCTCTGTGTTCCCTTTTGGGTGCTAAACTGAGCATCATAAACAACATTTTATTGTTGCACAGTGCTGGGGTCCAGGAGTCTGTGATCGAGGTGACCATCTTCATGTCCTCGTGGTGTCATTCTTTACTAAGGAGGCTGCCTCCAAATTTCCCCTTTTTATAAGATGCCAGTCATTTGAATTAGGACCCACCCGAATGACCTCATCTTGATGAATTATATCTTCAACAACCTCATTTCTAAATAAGGTCCCATCCTGAGATACTAGAGGTTAAGGGTTCAACATACAATCTTTGGGGGTTCCATTCAATTCCTAATCCCTTATTTCCTAGCCCAGTTTCCTGCCTCACTGTAGGCTCTGGAGAATTCCTTCAGCCTTTCTCTCTTGATACATTCTCTTTGTTTCATGGAACTTCTCCAAAGTCTGTTTCTGTGTCTGACAATTCAAGAACTCAGACCCACGGGGCTACCAGTGGCAGAGGGTGTGCTCTGCCCCTAACATACCTCTGATCCTCTGGTTCTTGCAGGAGTCGGGGGGAGTTGCCAGGCCGAGGCCCACTGAGGGTCACCTGGGCTTGTTTCTGGACCCAGTGTGGCCACACCTCAGAGCTGGCTGCCTAGGGACCCGGCTGCAGGCTGCTGGGGTGCAAGTACCCCCAAAAGGCAATGGGTCTGCCAGAGCACTGATAGCCAGTCTTCCAAATTCTCAGCCTGGGGCCTCATTTTCTACAGCGAAATCTCCCAAGTGTGCCTTTCTGATTGCACCTGTGGGCCAGCCTGGCTGGGTGGGGCTGGACTGCTCTGCTGGGCCTTGGTAACCAACACAACTCCAGTAGCCTCTGTCTCTGGGTCCTGCACTCTGTCCTGACCCTGGCAGTGGCAAAGCCCACTATGTCTTCTCCTCCCCTCCCCAGCCTTGTCGGGTGGGAGATGCAGACCATTCTGAGTTGTGGAATCCATTGATAACAGCAGCCAAAATATATTATACCAAGCACTTTCCACATGCTTTCTCATGCAATCTTCATACCAACCATACAGCACAGGTGTGTTATAACTGCATCCTTTACGTGAGCCAAAGAGCGTTCAGTAACTAACTCAAGGTCAGCTTGCTATGAAAGAGCAGGAACAGGGCAGTCACCTCTGGCATCCTCCTCCTGGACAACACCCTACCTCTAGGCTGGACTGTGGAGTAGCTCAGGGTGGGTGCAGGTAATGACAGACTCCATGTTCCTTGTACTTTGGATTACTTCCAAAGTAGGTGTGAAGTTTAGGAATGCAATTTTGATGCAGATAAGTAGATATACGACCCATTCCTCCCCAGAATTTCATGAGGGCCCCCTCCAAAGTTCTGTGGTTTTAGCAGCACAGGTGTTATGAGCTGTTAGCTATCTAGAGACACATTGGAATGTGGGCTGGCTACTTTAGTATCCTCAGCCACATCAACACCCAGAAATGACTTGAAATGCCTTATAAAGCAATAATTCTGTGATGGTGATTCATGTAACCAAACCTCATGCAATTTGGGGGTTCCAGGCCTTGAATTCTTGTGGGGTCAATCCTGGGGTGTCTCCTCTTTTGGCACCTGACTAGCACAGGGCCTGGAGTTTCCTGTCCTATCCACTTGACAGCTTTCTGTGAGTAGGGCTGGACCAGGTCTTCAAGCAACCCTGTCCCTCAGGCCTGTGGCTGGGGACCATTGACAGAAGCTCTGTGGATGAGGGTGGCAGTGTCACGTGTCCCTCTGCACTTGAGAAACTCCTCCTGGGAAGGAACCCTGGCTTCTGAGCACGTCAGCAAGCCCCTGTGATGGTTTGTATCTGTCTGACTGGGCTATGGGATACCCAGATAGCTGCTCAGACATTGCTTGGTGTGTGTACGGGGTAGGTCCAGAAGCAATCAGCGTTGGAGTAGACAGATGAGTACAGAAGACTCATTATCCAATCCACGGAGGATCCAGAAAGAACTAAACTACAGAGGAAGAAGGGGCGCTCTGCTTTCTGCTTGCCCTGAGACACCGCTGTCTCTTGCCTTTGGACATCGGTGCTTCAACCAGTGGGTGACAGGTCCATGGGCTTCTTGGCTTACATAACCACGTGAGCCAATTCTTCAGCACAAGGCTGTCTCCGTGTATCCACATCTGTCCTATTGGTTCAGTTTCTGGGGATCAATGGGACTTGCAGAGCCCCTTATCACATCAGAGATGCTCACAGGCCCAGGCAGGCAGCTGCTACTGCCCCTCCCTGGCCTCTCTCAAGAGGGCTGGCTGGGAAGAGCCACACTGGGGAGTTTCATTCTGCACTGTAGGCTGTGTGTGTTTCTCCAAGGACCGCTTCCTATGCCCAGCCAACTGCACATAGCTGTGCCTAGCACAACCCTAGAAGTGTTGTGTCACCACACAACCTTGGCAGAGGGAAGGGACACTTTATGGGGCTGTGCCTGGGAAACCTGCCTCCATCTGCCCATTTTATCCACATTCTCCTGAGGTTTCTCCGTCTTGGCTTTTGGGCTCTTTCCTCTTCCTCATCTTCTGGTGTCGATCAGTGTTCAAGCCCTGCTTAAGTTTCTTCTTCCTAACCCATCAGGGGCCCCGCTCTACACCGGCTACGTCCTGCGACTCCTCCTTCCCCAGGCACCATTCAGGCTTCACTTGTGGATGCCTTGTGATGACATCAGAATGGCTGACCCAGCTCCGGTTTGGTGGCTTCCGTTCATTCCCCATGCAGTGTGCATTGACCACGTACTTACCTACTGTCTGCTGAGAATCCCACCAGGCCCTGGGTGTGCAAAGAAATAGGACGCGCACACGCGCGCGCACCCCCCCACATGCATGCACGCACGCACTCAAACACACACACACACACACGCGCATGCACACACTTTAATATTCCAAGTTTTCTAGATCCCCACACACACCAAAGGAGGGCCTCTGTTTCCATTCTCAGCCCTTAGGACCTAGATTGACCAGGGCGATGCCTAGGAAGAGAACTGGAAAACAAACAGAACTTTTACCAAGCCAATTTCCCCCGGGAGGGCCGGGCAGAGGGGAAGAGGAGTGCTGAGCGCTGAGCTCCATGACAAGCGTTGCGGGAGTTGGGAGACAAAAAAATGTGGAGAAAGGAAGGGCGGCCCTGAGTAATAAATAAGTGGGCCTCCAGGAGATGGGTTTTTGGAAGCGTAGCAAATCCGTTTCTTTGAGAAACTTATCTATACAGGTATTGAAAAAAAGGGTAAAAAATCACATCAGACTGATGTTTTCAAAAATGCTGCCCAGTGCTTTTGCGGGCCGTGAGGTGGCCCAGGTAGAGGGAGGAGACATGGTTCTGTGTTAAGGGTATAGTCTAGCTGGTGGACAGCCAGCCTAGTCTCTACTCAGACTTCAGTCTCTGTGTATCATTAGGAGCCGTTTTTTTTGTTTGTTTTTTTTTTTAACCCTTCACATGGTTTACCCTTTCCTGTAGGAGGCAGTCCCAGATGCTTATCCTGGGGCCCCTCCCTCAGCTAGGTAGTTTGTCTGTTCTCTGAAATCCTTCACTAGCCACATGCTAGTTAAGACTTCCGAGTGTCAGTTTGCATCTGTGAAATGGGCACAATATCTACTTATTGTATTTGCAATTAAGTATACAGAGAGGACTAGGACCATTACCCAAAACAGTGTGGAGAGGAGGTTCTCAATTAAACATCAATCAAAAGCAGCCCCTTTTAAGCAGTTCACATGTTTTTACCAGACTTAGGTCCAGCTGTTCACTGCTCAGGAGCCAATGTTGAGAGATGAATGTTGGTGAGAAGGGGGTGAGTTTTATTAAAGAGCTGGCGTTTTGAGAACATGGGACGGGAGCATCGCCTCGGAGCCCCACCTTGGGGAGCTCGGGCACAAGGGGCTTTCACAGGGAGGGAAAGGAGGAGCGAGGATGATGGACATGAGACATAAGACTACGTGTTGGGTGGAGCCTTCGTCGTCCTGGACCTGTGCCTCCTTTTTCCCTGCTTTCTGACCAGTACACGGCAGTGGAGCTCTGGCTCTGGGGTTACTTCTGCCATTCTTCAGGCAGACACAGTGCTGTTCCGCAAGCGAAGCCTCACAGCACTTTACACACTGTCCGGTAGTTAAAGAATACAGAAGAGATTTCATGTTCCGTGTAATCTGAGGGCCACTAGATGTTCCAGGTTCCGTAAACCTAAAGAAAGACGATCTGGCAGTTAACACTTAATGGTTTAGGGGTAGCTCTCTCCTTAGAATTTAGAATGCTGGGCAAGGACGGGGCTGGTGGTAGGGGTTTACCTTGCAAAAGGCAACCTGCAAGGGAGCATGGGACAGTGCCTCGGTGGGACAGGGCCTGTCCCATCCTCCAAGAGCAAATGCTCTCCATAGGTGCCTTCCTGTCCTGTGTCCTGCACTTCCCATCCCAATCCTGCTAAATTACACTAGAAATGTAAAAATGGAAGTTTCTTTTTCTATTATTAAACTCAACTCTGCTCTTATCCTCATTTCTGTGCAGCCTAATGATTACCTTCTTTCTCAGCTGCTGGTAGAACACTCGTTCACCCCCTTTCTCAGGGGCTGGAATATTGATCCCCCATCAACAGCCCCTGTACCCTTTATTCCACACTATACTCTATAGTTTTCGGTGGCTTTTTCTAAAAAGGGCTGCGGGGTAAATATTTTTGGTTTTGTAGAACATTCTGTCCTGCGATAACTCCTCAATCTTTGCAGATTGAAAGCCACCTGTTCAATACATAACTGATGGGTGTGGATGTGTTCTGGTGAATCTTTATTTACAAAATCAGATCACAGGCCCTAGTTTTTGGATCCCTGGATTTTGGTATAAACCCTGCAGCCCCAGTCTCAGAGATTTTATTTTCTGATACCCAGAGCCAATTTTTCAATCTACTAGATCCCTTTCTCTCTCAAGTCCTGGTCCTTGCATCTGTAAGTCACAGCTATTATTAGCTATTAGTTATTACTTCTCTGATAGATCTGGATGATCAGGAATCAAGAATCTGAATTTTCATTTGTTAAGTAGCCCCCCTCTCCCCTGAAATCTGCTGAGCAGAAGTAAGGACATATGGGAAATACTAATTCTTGGCCTCTCAAGTCTTATCTCATTAATTAAATCTTATTACACTTGTTCTTGAAGAATCTTTCCCAGGGCAGCAGCACCAGCTCCTCTGGAGAATTTGTTTGAAATGCACATTCTCAAATCTATCCAGGACCTATGGGATGGGAAACCCCGGTAGGCCCAGTAATCCCTGCCTTTTGTATTCTGAGGGATTCTGGCATCGCTAGGATTGAATTCTTGCCCCAGAGTTTTGCACCCTGCAACTGGTGTTTCCTTGCCTTCACATTTTAGTTTATGCCTTTTCCCCCTCCCAGGGTGCTTCTTATGTGTCTCTACCACGCTCCTTCAAAACCTTCTACCTGTAAAATGCTTCTAAAAACCATGTGATACCTGTTTTCTGGTCCCATATGCTCACTGCTGTTGCTTGCCTCTTTTCCTTTCCACATTTTGCTTGTTCAGGCCCTGCCCCTGTAAAGGACCAGTGAAGAATCACGTCTTGGACGTTTTGGCTGGAATCCAGGAAGGGTTCCTAGAAAGCATCTCAGAGCTGGCAACTTTTTGAGGCAGTGCCCTAAGGTACACTTCTAAGGTTGATACTCCATACTCTATCAGTCTGCCGTGTTCTGAGCCACGACCCGGACGAGGAGCCCATTCCCGGAGATCTCCTCCCCAGAGGGCAGCCGCCGCCACACACAGCAGCTGCGGGACGAGCGCGGGGACCCCAAGGGGAATGTGGACAGGGCTCTAACGCAGTCTCTGGAATACAAGACAGGTGTTCAGCGAATCATCGGTGATTGATTGACTCCCCCGCCGCCCCATTTATACAAAAGACTCCTGCTATGAAAGAATGGGTGAGCTGTGTAGTCCCCAAAGCACTTTACAGGCGCACTGTTGACAAAATGCCAAATTCACCTTGTGAACAGAAACGGAAGAAGCCTCCCTGTCCATGGGGTGAGTGTGGGAAATAAAGATGTTTCATCCGGGACCTCTGAGGGGCAGGGCGGGAGTTACAGCCCCAGCTACCACCACCCTGTCTGAGCAAGTGCCACTTCTGCGCTGCCTCTGGAGGGCGAGTCATTGCCTGCTTTCCTTCCTTCATCCTCGGAGGAGTCCGAGTCACCAAGGAGGAGCTCCAGATGGCTCACCCATGAGCAGGGCTTCCTGGACGGTTCTGGGAGGATTAATTAGTCACCGCCACAAGTATGAAGGCCAGATGAAGAGGCAGTATGGCAGAGAGGGAGGGGGAGAGGGGCTCGCGTGTGACTCAGTTGGCGTCTCATCCACGATCTCTGCTCAGAAAACCCGACACGGGGAGGAGCCAGGTGTACCCAACACCTCAGCTCAGGGACTCACAGCCCTGATCGCACATGAGAATCTCCCGGAGGGAGAGCTTTCAGAAATATCGGTGCCGGGCCCTGCCCCGGAGATTCTGAGTAGCTGGTGCTTTGCAGCCTGGGGATGAATATTTGTTTAAAGCTCCCGGGTGATTTCCACTTGCGCTTAGCAGGGAAGCACACTGTGCAGTGCTCACCATTCATCGGAACTGCAGCCAAGGGTTACTGCATTTGTCCCGTATTTATTATCTGCAGCCCTGTTTGACAAGAGGGAGAAAATAAGGCAATCGAAACTGGAAAGGGGGAAGGATCTGGGAGTCCAAAGGTTTGGGTTCAAAGTCCAACTCTGTCTCCTCTCAGGTGTGTGATTCTGAGGACGTCCCTTAAGTCACTTGGTTCTGTTTCTTCACCTCTAAAAACTGGGGTAGCTGGGCCTGGAGGTGCATGCCTGGAGGTTGAGGCAGGAGGCCAGTCAGTTTGAACTCAGCCTGGGCAATTTAGCAAGATCCTGCCTTAAAATAAAAAGTAGGTTTGGGAGTGTAGTTCAGTGCAAAGGCCCCAGGTTCAATCCCTGGCACCACAAAAACAAACTACAAACCAAAAATTAGGGTATGGGCAGAGAGATGAAGTTGAGGAAACCTATGACCCACTCTTCCGTTCCTAGCTGAGTTCAGAGATTGCATCAAGACAACCATTTCCAGAATTCACCCCCTTCAGCTGCACGGGAGCTGTGTTTAGCTCAAGGGTGGGAAGGGCAAAGGGACTTATACCCTTGAGGACCCTTCTTCTCCTTCTCTGCAGTCTCTGTGGCCACTCGAGGGAACCCAATTGAAGTGTCCCAGCGTAGCAGGTGTCCTGGTCACCGCCCTGCAAAGTTCCGTGGTTCTGCCTCTCACTCACTCTGGACAAGCCCTCCACCCAGCGCCCTCTGCGGTTAGAGCCTCCGGACCACTTTCAGGTGACCGGGGACCACTCCTGCACCTTGTCCACAAAACACATTTTCCTCCTAAGTGCCTTGCTGCCTCCCTGACTTCCTCTTGCCTCCCGACTTTGATTAGTTCTACTTGGCAGTCTTCATTTCCAATCCTTTCTGCCAAGTTCCTCTTTCCTTGTAGGACAAGCTGGGTTTAAGGTCAGTGAAACATATGTTCCCTGGGACTCTAGAGCATGGGGGGCTTCCCAAAATAAGTGTCGCTGTGGTTTCCACAATTCTCCTCCCCGGGACCCTGGCCAGTCTCACTCAGCCCTGCTGTGGTACAGCAGTAGCTGTACAGTGGCCGGGAAGGCTCCAGCCTGCACTAGAGGAGGAGGAGAGAGGAGAGACTGTGTTTCCTGATCGATGACGCCCTTCCTTATTAAAACTGTAAACCTCCAAAGCCATGACAAGACCTAAATCAAACCGGGATGTGTAGCCACAGGGGATTAAGAGTTGTCTTCAGCTCTTCTTGTCAGTGTTTTTTTTCTGAGCAGCAGATACAAAAATGGGGTTCAGTGTATCCAAGATACAGCGAGGGAAATGACTCTGAGGATAAAAGGAGAGGATGAGGGGCAGACAGGGAGAGCTTCTGGGATATCTGTGCAGGGAGAGCAGGAAGGCGAGCAACCTCGGATTATGGTGCAGATCTGGGGAGTCTGGGCCCCGTCCCCGGGGAAGGAAAGCCCAGTGCAGAGCCTCTGTGGTGCTCAGGCACTGGTGGGAGCAGCCCTGGGAAAGTGTGGTCTGGACGAGGACGCCAAGGTGCAGACACAGGTGCGCAGCTGGAGGTGGTCAGTGACCTGTGCTCCCGCGGGAGACCAGAGGGAGTGTCTCCTCGGCTCCCGCTCTGCTCTTTGTTTCGCCGGTGTGGATTCCACCCAGAAGGCCCAAGAAATCACGGCACCCCTGTCATGGTGCTATGGCCTATTAAACGTGGCTGGGTCTGGGACGGGTGGAAGACCCTGGCACTGCTCAATCCTCCCTTCCCTACCCTGCTGCTGGGCAGTGAAGCCATTCCACAGGACCGAGGCCCTGCGGAGATGCAGACCCGGGGACAGAAGCCCCACTCTGTGCCCTCAAACTGGCATCGCACAGTGGCCACGCCCTGAAGGAAGCTTGGGAAGACATCGTTTCCCCCACTCATGGAAGAGAACGCCGAGGCTCACGGAAGCTGCGGCAACTGACCCTAAACCACAGACTCAGCAAATGCAGAGGGCACAGAGCTAAGTCCCGATGACATTCAAATACTCAGAGCACAGCTCCGTCTTGTCAGATAAAATCCCCGCCTTCAGGGAGCTTATTCTCACTGCCGAGGCAGAGCAGGAAACATACAAGCTTTCAGATAGTGGTAAGAGCTAGGAAATGCACTGGGACAAACCCATGGACGGCAACGTGGATGAGAAAGGTGCCCCTGGGCCTGGTCAGGGGATGCCGCTCTTCGGTGGGAATTTGCTAAGTCCTGAGCCGTGGAATGTGCAAGCCGTGGTAGCTGTGGGCCAGAATGGGCGACAGGCAGGGCCACAGGTCCTGTGGCTGAACAGGCTGACCTCAAGTGGGCAGAGGGTGTGGGGCCTGGGGCTCAGGCCTGGGACATGGACCCTAGGACTGGCAGGGGTTTGGCAGGTCCCAGTGAGTTTGGAGGTTTTTTTTGTTTGTTTGTTTGTTTGTTTTTCTGAGACAGGGTCTCACTATGTAGTTAAGACTGACCTGGAACTCATTATGTAGCCCAGGCTGGTCTTGACCTCACAGCGATCCTCCTGCCTCAGCCTCCCAAGTGCTGGGATTACAGGCGTGTGCCACCACACCCGGCTGAGTTGGGAGTTTTATTCTAACTTCAGTGGGAGCCTATCTAGGAGAGGCAGCAATGTGGCGCTGATGTCAGTGAGAAACGGAAGGATTTCTCCCAGTTAAATTCTGCCTGTGGCCATTGTTTTGGTAAATTGCTGGGTCATGGGGAGGGACCTGTCTTCCTGAGGTGCCTCCAGGTGCAGAGATGATCAGTGTGGGCATTGGTAGGAGGGTGGGGATTGCAGAGGAAGCGCAGCAGCTGGTTCCCTTCCTTCCTCACCCTCTTCTGCAGAACACTTGGGCTTGCTCCCAGAATCATGGTTCTTAACTATGACTCACATTTGGGGAGTTTTACAAAAATTATTGTAGCTTGGGTCCTATCCTCACCCATTCTGATTTCAGAATATGGGCTAAGAGGCTGACTATACGAATGGACAATAATCAGGCCATTGATCTGAAAGTAAGAGACACAAAAAGAGTGGTGGTGCACAACCATAATCCCAGCACTCTGGGAGGCTGAGGCAGGATGACTGCAAATGGAAGTTGCAAATGTGCAATTCAACAAAACCCTATCTCCAAAAGCAGAGAGCCGAGTGTGTGACCCACGACAGAGTAGCTCTAGGTTCAATCCCCAGTACCACGAAGAGCAGAAACCTCACTCACAAATTGCAGCACCCAGCCCAGGAAGCCAAATCACAGCTGGCTCCAAACACTCAGGGCTTAATCAGTCATTGTCAGCTTCCCTGGTTTTCTCCCGTTTCCAACTTGGGGCGCTCCAGGGAAGCTCAAGTGTGCACCCCGGACTGACCACACAGGACACCCACTTCTAGCCGCTGCCTGGAGCTTTTCCATGTCCAGGAGCCCAGAGGGCCTGGGGTGAAATAGTGCAAATGGCAGCAATAGCACTCCCCTCTTTGCCGGGAAGCCAGATGCAAGAGTGAATGAAAGGGGGTTCGCATGCCCTTTCGGGTGTCCCTTCCCAATTAGGCCACTCACGCACCGAGAGGTCCGGCAGGAGATCTTTATTGTAGGGAGGTGAGCAGGAGGCAGGAAGGCAGAGAGAGAGAGAGAGAGAGAGAGAGAGAGAGAGAGAGAG
>NW_022900917.1:14941390-14950199 GCF_012274545.1 Fukomys damarensis | reverse complement strand
TCCTGTGCAGACACAGGTTTCAACTTTCCTGGACCACTGTGGCCTTGGAGGGGGAGGGAAACCAGAGATAAGGGCATGAGGTCATTTTAGGAGCCAAGATGTACCAGGAGAATGCAACCTGTGAGGCGGCGTCACAGCATACTTTAACATGATCAATTCCCTAACAGTGAATAAGGAGGAGAGCACTTCATATTCCAAAAGACAGCTCTGGGAGCTTCACGAGCAATAGAAACTGATTGCTCAAAGTCCAAGGCCAAGGCACCCACAGATTCAGTGTCTGGTGACAGCCTGTTTTCTCTGGGTGGCACCTTCTACAAGTCCGTGCCTGGTGAAAGGACAAGCATGCTCTGTCTCTTTCCTAAGGGCACCACTAACCGACTCAGCCGCCTCCCAGTGACCCTCTCCTGGTCCAAATGCACTGGGAATTAAAGGTCACACATTGGAAGGGAGGGGGCAGGACACCTACACCGACAACACCGTAGCCGAGGGTGGTGGCAGCTGTGAATTTTCCAGTGCTCTACTGTCCACCACGCCTGGGGGGCAGGCGTTGTCAGTACCTTCCTGCGACCGAGGGACTGCATGCTTCAAGTAGCAGGTGCCCACCTTGCTTCTCTCAGGAGAAATGTTCAAGGAGGTTGAGATTCTTAACCTGTGGGGGTCAGGGACTCCCTTGAGAATCTATAGAAAGCTGCTGACTCCCCATGAAGATGCAGTAGCACAGCTTTCAATACATTCAGGGGGCGTGGATCTCCTGAAACCCACCCAGAAGCTCAGGTTAAGGTGCCTGACCGAAAAAAGGATACTTCAGTCATTCCTCCAGTTCAGCTCTGGCTTACGAATTTGTAATGCAGCTCCTTGAGACTCTCTGGGTAACACTGAAATTCATTTTGCTCCCTCCTCAGCCTCTGCCCTTGAAGCACTCATGAAATTAGCTTCGGGGAGCACTTCAGGTGGGCACGTGCAGTCTCTCACCTGAGGTCTTGCTAACCCTTGTCTTGATTACAGTCAAAACAGGGTTCTCATTACAAGGTTATTCTCCCTTTGATAATTTCAGAAGTCCCTGAGAAATGGTCCTGTGCCTAGGGATGTCTGCTTAGCTACTTCTGAAACCCACTCCACTGCTCTCTGGGGGGCCAATGTGCTGCTGGTCAAGGAAAACATGCACCATGGACCAAAGCAAGCCTGCAGCTCATTAAGCCTTCTTATAAAACTGCTTGGGTCAAAGTGTGCTGAAGCTGTGGCGCTGATGGTGGGGTGTGTGGTATCGACCAGGTCCTCTACTTCACATATTACCCATATTCTGCCCAAGGTATGGACAGTGCGACAAGGTAACTGCTCATGAAATTACCCATTCAATAACATAAATAGATAAATGCGATGTATTTAATTATGCATTAAGCCATTTAAGTGATTAAGAAAAGTGTAATTCCCTGTCACGATGATAGGTACTCATAGTCCTAGCTAGTTGGGAGGTGAGACAGGAGGATCTCGTGAGCCCAGGAATTCAAGGCCAGCATGGGCAACAGAGTGAGACCCTGTCCAAGAACAGAAGAATGAAAAGGAGAAGGAGGAGTAAGAGGAGGAGAAGGAAAAGGAAGAAGAGGAGGAGGTGGAGAGAAATATTTCAAGCCAGTATCTACTGTGCACACTCCATCGAGCTTGTCCAGCAAGGCAATTTTAGCCTACAGTTGAAGAAGGCAGGGGTCAAGAGTCAGGGCAGAAGAGCCCGAGTCCAGGGGGATCTTCTTCTACCCTGCCCTGGAGCCTGAGGTGAACAAGTGTGGTACACAGATACCCGGCAAGGGTGCCTGACCAGGCAGCCAATAGTTGGCCTTCACTGGAGGTTTGCTGACCCTCCTCCCACAGCCTTTTCGAGGTGGGAGACAGAGGCACAATGTGGGGCAGGAGGACGCGCTAGGCAGAGCCAGGGAGGGACAGTAGCAAGGGCTGGGTGGGCAGACAGCACTGGGCATCTGGGAGGTAAAATGGGAATGAGGGAGAAAGACACGATTTCCAGGACAAATTTCCCCCGATCCCCAGTTAAGCCCCAGGCTGGTGGTGCACTTACAGATTTCCCCGCAAGATGCTACCATCGTGTAGGGCTCAGGTGAAACTGCAGCCTGGTTTCTTTCTTGCACTGGCCTGTGGCGAGTGTTAATCTGCAGACTCCTTCTACCATCCCTTGTAAAACAAGCCACCCCAGAACTCAGTGCAGAAAACAACCACCAGGGCTATCCTGAGCAACATTCAACCAAGTATTTGGACCGTTTACCCTGAGGCTAGAGATAAAAGCTGTCTGTAAACATGGAACTCAAATGGTAGGGTTTGGGCATTTGTTTTGCAGGGGTTTGGGTTAACAATTTTGAAAGCACTTTCTGTATAGTCTAGGATTAAGAAAATTATACCATGAATAATAGGATTCAAGTTCTTTAGCTTTTGGAAATAGTGAGCTCATGGTGTGAACTAATGATATTTAAAACAAAGAGACCGACACAAAATAAACAATGGATGCATGTGTACACGTGTGTGTGTGCCTACACACACATTTCCTGGGCCTCTCCATGAAGGGGTCCAAAAATAATGCCCCTCAAGCAGCAGGGAGCAAGCCCCCACTTGGGTCTTGGTCTTTCCATGTGCCCCCCCCCACTACCAAGAGTCAGGGCTCCTCAGGGAAGTAATTGGCTTTGGAAATGATTTGCCCCAAAGGCTGGGGCAGAATGGTACAAGATGAATTTGAAGTAGCTTGGGCCAAAACAGTAGGACTCATGGAAACATAAAAGGTCCGAGTTAGGAGAGGCTCTCAGATACCAGCTCTGGGACAATTTAAGCATCAGAAAAAATTATGGAGGAACAGATTATAACCCACTGAATCAAATGGAAATCAGTGCATTACACTGATATAAATAAATAAAGGGGGAGGAAGGAAAGCTTTTTCTTAGAGTAGAATGCTAACTAATAAATACAGAAGGAACAACAGAAGCAGAAAACTGCCCTTTGACAGACATCATTGTAATCACTGATTTGTTAAACAGACTGATTCCTTAGCCTCATCTGAGGCTACTAACGCCGGTGCATTACAGTGTCTTGAGAAACAGGAGAGTAACAGCTTCAAAGTATCTCTGTAGGATTTACTTGGAAATTAGAAAGAAAATACTAACCCCTTAAAGCTGTAAAACTATCACACACCATCATAATCAAATATTCAAATTTGACATCACCAGTATTGGGAAAGATTTACGGTGGTTACCTGCTCATACAAAGCACTGAGAAAAACACAACATACTTTTTGTCGTATTTCTTCCAGAAACATGTAACCTAAACTTAATCACCAGGAAATACCAGGCAAACCCAAATTGAGAATGTTTACCAACTAACTGACCAGCACTCTGCAAAAGCAGCATCGTCAGGGGCAGCAAAGAAAGCCCAAGGCACTGGGCCAGGTCAGAGGAGGGTGTGGAGAACCAGTGCGTGCAATGTATGATCCAGGATTTGCTTTGGGTATAACAGACATCTGGGGACAACTGGTGAATTAGAACAAGGTCTCCAGATTAGATAATAGCATTATTAAATGTAATGTTCTAATTTTTATAACTTACCAAAGTAGGAGACTAGGCCATGGCAACGTGGCTGGAGCAACTGGGCATGAACCTGCCTTTGACATGACTTGTTAACCTCGGGCCTAGAGCAGCAGCTCCCGATCCCGACACCAGATCAAGCCGAGCGCCCAGAACCAGCCTTCTGACAGGAAAACAGGCCAAGCCTAGCACCTGATGCCAGTCTTCTAGCATGAGATCAAGGGGGCCACTGGATCAACTATCAAAGGACACATAAAAGGATGGCAGCGATGGACTTTGCACCACTGCCTTCTTGTTCTGGGCTGCGTGGTTCAGACTCAGACCTGGTCAATGGAGCATTTGTATGAGATCTGGGAAGGCAGAAAGGAAAGAGTGACCGATGTCCTCTGCAAGTCACGGTGGTTCACAGGCAGAGAGACTGATAGAGAGGTGCCGAGGTTTCAGTGTGTCCATGCTTCTCAGGTTCCCTCACCAGCTTCAGCCTGTCCATTCCTGCCTTTAGCAGACCCTCTAGTCCTGCTTTTCACTTCCTCTTCCTCCACTTCTCCCACGATGGACTAGGTCTGGTTCCTCCAGTGAACCTCCTCTTCTGCACCATGCCTCGTGGCTGTGCTTCTGGTGGGACTCTGGTTGTTATGATTTCAAAGCTGGACCCCACATCTGCCACTGGATAAACTCGCCCGCTGTGAGTCCTTCCAGTCCTGGCCCAGGGGCTCTTTGGATCAGCAGAACTGCACTGCTGTGGAAGTGACACGTGTCTCTTTCGGCGTGGAGACTCGAGCTCCAGTGACTTCCACTTTGGCACTTTAGGCACCTAAGCCACCATGTGACAAGACCAGCTTCCCAGCTGGAGAAGCTGACGGGGAAGTTCTGAGATGACACTGGAAGAGAAGGCTCCTA
Organism: Fukomys damarensis; assembly: GCF_012274545.1. Taxonomy (NCBI): domain Eukaryota; kingdom Metazoa; phylum Chordata; class Mammalia; order Rodentia; family Bathyergidae; genus Fukomys; species Fukomys damarensis. The sequence continues at coordinate 14,945,724 of NW_022900917.1, read as the reverse complement.
TTCCATTGTCCTGGCCAAGCCCAACCTCCCAGCCACCTACACCAAAGCCCAAGAGGAGAGGAGATGCCTCTGGGACCAATGAGAACATTTGGGCTCCAGCATTTGCTCTTATTGTCCTGTTCAATGAATTATTCAGGGCAACTGGTGAGTGTGAACGATTACTTGTTTTAGGGCAGAAATAAGAAGAAAAGGAAAAGAAGTACAAAATATGTGCTCAAAGAGAAAAGGGTGCTTTGAAGGGAAGAGAGAAGCTCCGTACTGCAAGCAGAACGGACCACTGCTTCTTCTGTCTGCCTGTGAACCATGATGACTTGCAGGGGACACCGGTCACTCTTTCCTTTCTGCCCTCTGGATCTCACATAAATGCTTCATGGACCAACCCTAGGCATAGGGAGGGAGAGGTGACAAACCTAGCTCAGCCTAAGGGAGGTGATAGTATGAAATCACAAGAGGAAGAAAGAGAGGACCGTAATGGAGACCTTGCAACATGGCTGGAATCTGTGAACACATTTCTTATAGCCAGAAGAGGACCCCAGTGAAAAGGGGCATAAAGTTGAGGACATTTATGGAGCCTAATAAATGCAAGAGAAACCGTAATCAAGCATATCGCTTTTCCACGATTTAAACTAAACTTGTGCCAATGGTCTCCAGCAAAACTTAAATTACCAAAAAAAATAAGGCTGAGGTTGAAATCTCAGGCTAAATTCTTTTAAAATAGCAAAAAGATGGCAAATTCAGATTAGGAATTTATCCAGACCCACTTTCTAGCTTGAATGAACAATAATGATGATGATGAACAGCATCTGTATCCTCACTGCTGCATTTCAGGCACTGTGGTAAGAATGTTTGTCCTTGCTACAGTTGTTTTAATCGACGAAGCCATCGAGACACTAGAGGTTAGAAGCCTCCCAAGGCTGCATGTAAGGAAGTGGCAGAGTCAGGGTTGGACTACAGAAGAGCTGAAGGCTTCTCAGAACCAGTGGGCTGAGCTGCCTGTCATCCCTGCCTCCTGACACCAGGTGCTACCAGGACTTGTGTTCAGAGTACAGCCTTGGGCAGAGACAGAGGTGCTCATTTGTGATAAATTCCCTTACTCATTCAGCCAAACAAACTGACTCAAAGCCTGCCATGTGCCGGGTGCCGTGAAAGGCTCTGAGGTTATGATGCTGTGCAAATCCTAACCTCACCTACTTCCGAATACAGAGGGTGGAGGAAGAAGCCATTATTCCCAAACTCCCGCATGAGAGCGTGATTGTAGGGTGATGTACATGATCTAAGGAAGATGAGTTGACCTCCTGCAATTCCATTATTTTCTGCATGTATCAACAGGAAAGTATATGTTTTCTGAAGAACTTTGATCAAAGAGCCAAAGCCAACCACTGTACAATGAGCAACTGTAGTTTCTAACTGCCTGTCCCTCAGGGCTCCCCTCCTGCCCCTGCGTGGGCTGCGCAGCACCAGCCCCTCAGTCAGCCTTGCCTGTCACCCTGGCTGGCTCCTTCTCCTGTCTCTTGTTAATATGGCTCTCACCATTGGGGTTGTTTGGCTACCGTGCTCCACCTGCCTCTGCTACAGAGCTGTAATCTCAGAAATCAAATGGACAGTGTTAGCTGGCTAATTATTCGGTGGCTTTTCCCAAGAACACAGGATATTTTGAAATTGTACACAGTTATCCTTCCAGTAGATCCCATAGGCCTGGAATACAGTAAGTGGCTTTAATCTTTCCAAGGAGGGGATGTGTGGAAAATGAACAATTTAAACAGCCTCTCTCGTGCCCTGACAAGTTACTCAACACCCACAGTTAAAGGAGGAGAGCCTTATTTTGGCTCAAGGTTTCACTCTGCATGGTCAGCCAGCTCAAAGGTAGAAATGACACAAGGGCATGGCGGAGGAAAGCTGCTCACCTCATGCAGCCAGGAAGCAGAGAAAAAGAAAGAAAGGTGGAGCCAGGGACAAGGGCTGGATGTGTTCAGAATGTTCCTCTATCCCAGTATCCTTGCTGGGAATAGTTGAAACTAGACAGGCAGCCCATGCAGGGAAAGGGTTTTTTAAAAACAAGGGTCTGGCTTTGCATATTAAAGCCCAGTCCTTTCTTCTGGGCTATTGTTCTGCCTTGGGAGTTATGATCAGAAGATGTTATGGACTGAATACTTTTCATGTTGAGGTTCAGTGTCCAATGATGGTATGAGATCGAGCCTCTGGCAAGTAATCAGAGCATGAGAATGGAGCTTCCTGAGTGCCATCCAGAAGGGGCATGTGTCACTGCACAGCAGGGCAGTTCTGTTGATCCTAAAGGGCCCCTGGGCCAGCTGGCATTGGAATGTGATTAATGAGCTCATCGGAAGAGACAAGAGAGACGATCTCTTCAGCCTATGAGTACACAGTGGGAACACAAGAGATCTATCAGGGAGCTGCTACAGTTTAGATCTAAAATGTGCCCCCATCGTGACTGGAGGGGTGGATCTCTTGGGGGTGTGACTATGAGGTGTTTTCCTGTCCTCTGCTCCTCCCTTCTCTCTCTCTGCTTCCTGGTTGCCATGAGGTGAGTGGCTTTTCTCCCCGTTTAAGTTGCAGGCATCGAGTATTTTGTCCAGCAATAGGAAAGTGACTGATACAAGAGCCCTCTCGGAGAACCCAGCTACCACTGTACCCTGGTCTTGAACTTCCAGCCTCCAAAATTGCAGGACATAAATAAATGCCTGTTGTTTGAGCCATCCAATCTATGCCATTTTTGTAATAGCAGCCCCAACTGACTAAGACATAAGGGTGAAAATATAAGGAAAGAGAAAGCAACGTTTCCAAAGGCTTTGTAAATTCTCTGAAGCCCTTACAGTTTCTTTCCATGCAGAAGTTTTGGATGCTCAAAATGAATGCTTCAGAGTCTCAGTTCTTGAAGAATGATGTAGAAGTTGCACAGCCTGCAGGGATAAGTGACTCACCAGCTGAAGTGGTGTCCCTGAGACCAGTGGGCAGCAGTGAGTCACCCAGTGTTGAGTGGGGAAAGTCGGCTGCTCGCGTCCCCACCCGGCGTAGCTGTGTGGTTCTCAGCTGTTACTTGGTTTCATTTCATCCTCACATCCGCCCTCCGGGATGGAAGGGAGGTTGGTATCCCTGGTGTTCACAGCTACGCCACAGGTTCTCCTGACTCTCCGGCAGGAGGATCGTGCTTCCCCACTCCCACTGACTTAGGCCTCTCCAGCTAACTTGCTCTGGCCAATGCAGTGTGAGTAAAAGTGACAGAGTTTGTGTGCATGGAAATATTTCAACACTGTCTTCCGCTGCAGTGATTTTGGAAGCATGTGTTGTTATAGAAGAGCCTTAAAACTTCCAGGAAGGCTGAAACAACCCATGGAAATCAGCATCTTGGAGAATAACTTGCACCTGGAGTGGAGATTTACCATGCATGAGAGATAAACTTTAGTTGTAGTAAGCAGCTGAGATGCTTAAAAGCAATACAATCAATCCTGTCCGATATAAGCAGATATTACTATCCTGATTTTAAAGATAAGGAAACTTTATAAGGGATTTGTGATGGTAATTTTTTTTCTTTTTATTGAGTTTATTGGTACAATCTAGGTATGCAGTTGAGTTACATTCATCATTGGGATCCTGTACCTTTACGTAATAGGTCTCGGTTCTCATTTTTTCCCCTTGTCCCTGCCCTCACTTCAACCCCTCCTTCCCTCCCCATTTACAAACACTTTATTTCCATTTTTTCAGTTTCTCATATTTTTTTTCCTCTCTCTTATTACCTTTCCCCCACCCTTCTCACTTTCCCTACACCTTTAGCCCTCTACTTCCTATTTCACATTATTAATTATCTCATTAGGATCCTGTGTACTATTATAGTTTTTCACACCAGAGAAACTATTCGGTATTTCAGTTAAAGACATCTCTGTGTGAACATTAAAAATAGGGAATCCTAAAATAAAACTGAAAAGGAAAGTAAAAGAGAAAAGACAATGATGTAACATTGAAATCATCCTTAATTCTGGAGATGAAAATGGCCCCTTAACATATTTAAACTGCTTCTTGCTCTTGTAGTCTTATCTTATTCTTTTTTTCATTATTCAGAGAATACTTTATTAGTTTCTGTAATCAAACCCACATAGATATGACCTTACATATTTAGTTCAATGCATTACCCCTGTACACATGGAAAAAAATTAAAAATAAAAATAAAAAATTAACATTTCTAGACCAATATGGCTGTCCATTTCTGTACAATGCCAACTCAACACAGTAAATTGGGATAACTTTTTCCAAAGTTGACAGCACCATTAAAGTTTCCCAAAATTTAATTTATATATATATATATATGTGTGTGTGTGTGT
>NW_022900917.1:14902453-14940425 GCF_012274545.1 Fukomys damarensis | reverse complement strand
TTGTAGCTAGTTGGGGTCCTATATGCCTCAGTTATCTGAATGTCAAATTCTTCTCCTCTGTTTGGGAAGTTTTCTGTCATTAATTCTGTGAACAGCTTTTTAAAGTCATTTGTATTTTCTCCTGCTACTTCATGGATTCCTATCAGTCTTATGTTATTCTTCTTTGCATCATCTAGGAGTTGTTGGATCGATTTCTCATGATCTCTTACTGTTTTTAAGAGACCTCTCTTTTCATGGTCACTGACTGCAATCTTATCTTCTATATCTGAGAGCCTATCTTCGCATTCTTTTATTCTGTTGTGTACACTTTCAACAGAGTGTTTAATCTCCTGGATCTCTGTTTGAATCTGTTTTATGGATTCCATTTCTTTCCTATGTTGGGTGTTTATTTTTTCCATTTCTTTCTTATGCTGGGCCTTTATGGCTTCTATCATGGTCCTGAGGTCATCTATTTTTTTGTCAGTTTCTGCTCTAGAGTCTTGAATCATGACTTCCATTTTGCTCACTATCTCTGTGGTTATCTGGGAAATTATTTCTGTTTTGAATTTTTCTAGAGCCTGATTGATCTGTTTTGTTACTCCCTGTGCTTTGAGTTCAAGGTGTCCTGGTGGTTCACTATCAGCCTTTTCATCCGCATTTGCCCTATTGTTTGCCATTGGTGAACTGGAAGACTGTCTTGCTTAAGTGTTTTTTCATTTTTATTTTTATTGTCAGACTGTCCTTGGTTTAATCTCTGGCTTATCACCCAAATCTTCCTGATATAGTTTCGCCCTAGCTTCTGTGTCTCTAACGATCCACAGACATTCGCATCTTCATAACATCAGAGAAAACAGCTCATCACATCAACCGCAATGCTTTACCCCAACTGATACAATCAGCAACACATTAAGATCAAGCACAAGTTGGAAACTGACCACCTGTGGTAGTCACTAGTCTATGCCTTAAATACATTTGAATTAAATTGAAATCAAGAAGCAGTCCAGAACATGTCTGCAGTGAACAAAATTTCAATAAAGTGTATTTACCATTTAATGGCTTAGACAGAGTGAGGATGCAAGACCCCTGGTCTCAGTTAGCTGATGGCTGAACCCCATGATGCTGACTGACCTCAGGCTGCAAGGCCCAGATTGAGTTCCCCAACCTTCTGAATGGTTGAATCCCACACCGTTCTACTATAGGTTTCCCACACCCTTTCTTTAAAGATGTTCAAAGTTGGGAACTCAGAAAAATATCCTTGATGACCCCACTGCCTCTGCAGAGTGGATCCAAAGACTGGCACAGTCAGGAGGTCTGAGAGTGTGCATGGAGGGAGGGGAGTAAGGGGAGTTATGGGGGTTCAGGGCTGCCCACACAGCTACCTTCCTGGCACTGGAGCAATGGTGGCTGGGGCGGGAGAAGGTGTGGCTATCCTTCCCGTGGTGGATTGGGGCCCAGGCTACCTCCCGGGTGCTGGAGAGATGGTGGCTGGGGCGGGAGAAGGCGTGGCTCTCCAGTGTGATGGCAAATTTTTAAATCCAAAGTTATTTAGGGCTTTTGCTATCTCTGTCCCATAATTTATGCTTCTTTTTTCCCTTCTACCTCTAAACAGCACCCAGACTTCACCCAGAATCCCATCTCCTGCTTGCATTGGTCCCCGTTATTATTACCAAGACAAGATCCCCAAAGATGGAGACTGCCATGGAGTGTGGCGCACACAGCAAAAGCACTAGTTTTCTTTAATGGAATCACTCCCAGTAACGTCATGCTTGCATTACTTTCTTATTTGGAGATACAGAACAGCCCAGCATGTAATTATTTGTCTTAATTGGGAAATCAAACATTTTGAGAAAAATAAAATCTTTATTTTATTTAAAAATTATTAGTGACTCACATTTCTTGAATGCCAGGCCGCTGTGCTGTGCATGCTACAGAAATGATTTCCCTGGGTTCTGCTGTGGTAGTGTCCAAGGATGGCTAGTGCCAATCCTCTCCTGTCTGTTTTCCCAGGCCCAGAGAGGTCCTTTTCCCTGGACGTTGGGCTTGATATGAATTTGTGACTTGCTTTGACCACCAGACAAGTGGAAGAGGTGCAGTCCTAGTTCTAGGTTTATCTCTGAAGAGACCTGGCAGTTTCTCCTTTTACTCTAAAGGTCCAGGAACTACACTGCAAGGAAGCCCAGGTAGATGAAGGAACCATCCCAGCTGTCGCCTCAGCCATAGTCACTGATGGGCTGCAGGAAGGCGGAGCGAGTGAGTCTGGCTTGGGTGCCCTATGACTCCAGGTGTGCATGGCACATATGTAAAGACTATAGAAACAACGAAGGATGGGTCCTTCCAGATCAGTTTTAACTATGTTGCATGTTCATGGGGAACATAGGTACTGAATGTGGTAGGCAACATTTCCCATTGATGGCCATCCCATGTCCCCTGAGCCACACTCTTCTACACTGTGAACTCTGCCAAGGACAGGTTCATCTCCCCACTCCTTCTGCTTTCTTTCATTAGTATCACATAATGGAAATGATCCCAGTTGGTCCTGTCATAGCCTTATACTGGCCTGGCTCTTAGAAGCAAAGCCACATCCCGAGCTGTAGGAAGCTCAGGCTGATGCATAGGCCCTGAAGGATAAAGCAACACTTGGGGTAGAGGGAGGCCAAGGAGTACAAAATGGGTCATATACTTCAAGGGAAAACCCTCAAAGAAGTGGTTTCTCCTCCTGCCCCAGCCAACACCACACACAGGATGTGATCAATGTAAATAGTGTGGGTTTATATTTGGTAGGGAGATCTTTTACAAACCAGAAGGGGACCAAAAGATGGAGGGAGGGGGGACAGAAGGGAAAGGGGATTAAAAAATAATTGGAGAAACCTGGAAAAGGGGAAGAAGAGTCGGAGGGATCAGGGAGGAATGGGAGATGAAGGGGACAAAAAAAAGAAGTAAAATATTTTATGCACTGGTACATGTACAGGTTCCTCATGATAAATATAATCATTATATACCACAAATATGTACTAGTGAAAAAGAAGAAAAGTATCATGATAGAAATCACTGGAGCTCCAGTGGTGCAACTGGTTTAGCGTGCAGTACTTATATAATGATAAAAACCACATTGCCATTAATTCCACACAGAAAACCACCTCTATTCGGACACTGCTCCCCCGCTTCTTGCCCTTTCTGAAGCACTTCTGGAAGTCTTATTTCTTCAGTGTCTTTCTGACCTGTGATAAAAGTGCAGTGAAAGTGGCTAACTCACACCCTGCAATGGAAAGGCGGGCTCATAAAAACATGCTGTGTCATCCACCTTGTTCACTGGATCTGGCTCTGGGACTTCTGGCTCTTTCCCAAAGTAAAACCGACCAGAAAGTAAATGTTCTGAATTAACTCAGGACATTGTGGCAGCCATGACAGCCCAGCTGAAGACCCTCAGCAGAGGACTGCTGTGGAAAGCGACAAGAACAACGGGGTGGGTGCGTACAATGTGAAGAGTGTTTTGAGGGGGATTGATGGGAATACGGCTGTTATTGTAAACTTTTTTTTTAATTTAGGCTTTTTTTTGGTAATGAGGATTGAACTCAGGACTGTGTGCTTTGCACGGCAGTTGTGGTTCACTGAGCTAAATCCCCAGAAAGTAATGGATAATTCATTTTTTCATCACGCTGTATTTAGGATATAAATCATATATTGCAGGCTTCCACAGGCTATGGGTTCTGAGGGGAATGTATTAACGTTACTGTCCCAAAGCTGGTGACTCCAAGTGACCATCCCCTCAGCTGCAGCACCATAGCCCCTGCCGCCACCACTGACACTCAGCTCTGCCGGGGTCTTCCCGGAGCCCACGTGTCCCCACACGGATGAGCCCAGGGCTTCACAGTGTCTCCGGTGAAGATAGTTCTCTGAGTTTCCACCCTCTCCCCAGCCACAGCTTTGGCCCACTCAAGGTGCCAGGTGGGGGCCCAGCACACTGTTGCCCCCACTGCCCCCAGGCCCATCACCCAGCCCTGCTGCTCTCCGCGGCCACTACCCAGGAAGGACCCCACCCCAGTCCCACTCACAAAGCCTACACATCCCACCCAATCAGTGGGTGCAAAAGCGCTGTCAGGAGAAACACTACTAGTCCCTCGCACTGGTTCCTGCCGAGATGCCCTCGTTAGGAATTTGTAAGGATGTTGGGAAAAAACAAGCAAACAAGAAAATTAGAAATGGTCCTCCACACAAACAACCCCTCTGTAAATATGGCAGGGAGCAAACAGAGATCTTGAATACATTTTTCCTCTCAAGCTTCTATCTCTGCTTATGTCAGACAGTGAGGTATGGAGGTAGTAACTACAAGGTCTGAAAGGTTTCTACCCTCGAGGAGAGGGACCAGTCTCAGAGGAGGCAAAGGAGGAGGAGCTGAAGAAGCCCAGTGAGAAGATGCCCTGGACGACTCGGGATGGGCTGCAAGAGCCCCCTCAATAACAAATGGAGAGAGCCCGCTCCCCAGAGACCCCCAAGCCTCTGTTCCCGAGATGGTTGAATTATTGATGGGAAGTATACGATGCTCCGGTGTGAGCTGGCAGCTGCAAGACGAGCTGACAGCAACTAAACGCACGGGGCTTGAAGTCAAGAGGCGGTCACTGTTCTCCTCGGAGATGCCCAGGGCGCCTGCGAGGAAGGTGGCTGAGGTGGTTGGACTAGGGACAGGCCCAGGAGACCCCGGTCAGAGCGGTGGGTTTGCCCGACGATGTTTATTTATGCAGGGACTCCCAGGACTTGGAGGGCTCCCAAGCCTCTGTACAAGGATCTGGCTCTGGGCTTCTCCCAGGCAGCAACACTCCCCCTTCTCATCTGCTCAGTCTGCTGACTCACACTGGAGCCTGTCAGAGTCGGCTAGAAGCGCCACAGCCAAGTTCCACCGTCTGGGTGGCTTCAACAGCAGAGGTCTCTGGTCTTCTGGTTCCACCCCTTCGGGATCCTCTTGTGGGGTCCGACCTCTTGGGGGTTCAAGGCAGGATCTCTTCATGTCCCCCTCCGAGTTTCTGCGGGTTGGCTGCCAACTTCAGTGACCTTGGCTTGTAAAACATCAGCCTAACCTCTGCCCTCGCCTTCACGTGCCTTCTCCTTGGGTTTATCTAAATAACCCCTTTTATTAAAGACACAGGTGTTGGGCTGTGGGTTTAGCTCAGTGATTCTGCCTCTTGCCTTGTAAGCGTAAGGTCCTGAGTTCAATCCCTGGTACCCAAACTAAATTAAACAATAAAAGACATAGGAGTATTAGATTAGGATCCATTCTCATCACCCCTTCTTAACTTGCCTGCAAAGGCTATTTCCAAATAACCTCACATTCACAGAGGTTAGGGATTAGAACTCCAACATCTTCTAGGGGACCCAACTCAGCCTTTTGGATCAAAGCTGGTACTCAGTTTCTCTGAACTACTCTTGAAGTCTGCATTCTCCCTAGCTCTGGGCCCAACGGCGGGTCACCCTTGCTTACACACGGAGCCCCACAGCACGTCTGGGCCCAGCTCTGGCTCCTGAGTCCCATTTGGATCAGCACTGTGACCTGGAAGTCCTTAGGTGTAGGAAGGATACAGTTCTTGTGACACTGTATCAGTCTTGTAGCTACTAGAGGGCACAGGCCTCTTCCATGCCCTAGTGTGCTCAGGAAGGAATCAGGCTGGAGGTGGTGATCATTGTCTCATGGGGGTGCACTTGCATCTCAGTTCAAGTTATCTCAGAAGCCCGCGGTCACCACCAGTCTCGGCTCTCACCCTGCCTGGTGGCTTTGAGCCAATCCCTCACCCTCCCTGGGGCCCTCTTCCCTGCCTGTAGATCACACACACTTCACTAGGTGTCCCTAAGCCAAGGTCTGTGGGTTCTATGTTTGGAGATGGGCAGGCAGAATGGGGCAGGCCAGCTGGGTGAGGTGGGGTGACAAACATTCCTCCTCAGCCTACCCTAGGGCAGAGAAAGTCTCAGTTGCTCATTGGTAAAAGCTCAGAAGCCAGCACATATCCGGGGCCATGAAAATGCTTAGTTCATATTTGATGAATATATAGAATCATCATCATCATCGAATTAACGAATCTTACAGAAGAGCAATATTATTCATGAGTACTGATCTTCTGACCCTTTTGGAGTCAGACCTGAGGAACAAAATCTCTCATAGTCAAACGGCAGCAGCTTGACAGCCTGTTGTGCCCCCTTAGACAGCGTGGACGCTGGGCAAGGGACTTGCTGCCCAAAGGCTTTTCAGGAGCACCTTTGTCCTCAGGCTTTTCAGATGCCCTGTTCCCCCTTTCTGTTTTCCTCACGTTGATAAGCCCGCTCTCTTTGGCGATGCTCAAAGGTGAAAGCACATGACACCCTAGTGCTCAGGAAATGTCTCCAAGATAGGGCCCGATCTTCTAGCAAAAGCCGAAGGGGATGTCTTCCTCCTGTTTGTTTGGAGGAGAGCATCAAGAATAAAGAATACTTTCTGAGGGCAAAAGTTTGTAAGACTTCTGTTCCTCCTCAACAACTCCTACTCCTTGTCCTCCTCCCACCCTTCAGTGTGGTCCTCACTTTCTCCCCCAAGTTTGGAACCATGAGACCAAGATAAAAGAAGGAGTCCAGTAGGGATAGGTGCAAAGGGGAAGGAATGACCCAGAGGGTCGAACAAAATTCTGGACTTTATTTCCCTTCTGGGAAGGGGAGAAAATTATGTGCAACGAGCTTCTCAGAAAAAGAGCACCAGGGAGCCCTAAGCCCCTCCTTGCCCTGCTAGGCCTTTGCCCAACTGCCGGGACAGTCAGCCTTTCAGGGTGACCATGTGGCCAAGGCCCCACAACCTCCCTGGGTACCGAGCTCCCTCTGTCCTCCCAGGCTACCCAAGGACACAGGCCCAGTGTCACCCAAAGAGTAGGTCCTGGGAGGCCAGGCCGCACACAGTGCCAAACTGCAGAGACGGGAGGACAGGGCACTCGGCTGCCAGGGCTGGAAGGGAGGGTCCTGTAGATGCTTGGGGACCTGCAGGATTGAGATTTTAAGTCGATGGGGGAAGTCTTCCAATGAGGCTAAGACTTAAAAGGGTAAACGGTGTTTGCCAAGCAGAAAAAGACAAAGGTCAAAAAAAAACAAAAACAAAAAAACAAACCAACCCACACACACAAAAAACCCAAATGGAACACCTGTGACTGGCCTTGTACCCAGACTCTTCGTTGTGAAATATTAAAGGTTTGCACAGCTGGAGCTGGGAAGAGCAGGAAGTAAGGTGAGTCCCACAAGAGGGCTGGATTCATTTTGTTTGTTTTATTTTGTTTCCAATTGTCTACCGTTTTTAAAAACTTAGACTTTGGGTTCCTCGTATAAAAGGAGTAGGCAAAATTTAAGCTTGTGTGTCCGATTTATTTTACTTAAACATCACAGTCTCAAAGTGCATCCATTTTCCTACAAATGCCTCTGCGTATCTACAGCAGAGCAGCACTCCCTTGTGTATGAACACCATACTTTCTTTATCCATTCATCTGTTGATGGACACATCAGCCAAGATTGTTTCTTAAGGTGCTGAAGAAATGTTCCAAGAAAGGGACAGGGTGAGATCTGCAGTCCGGACCGAGTGCCCTCCACAATCCGGCAGCCACAAAGTGGAGGAAGGTCAAAAGCTGTGCGGCAAGGTGGAGGCCAGGGCCGCTGGGATGGATAACATCTGGCCATTGGGCAGATTCCATAGCCTCTTCTAGTCTGTCCTGACTTGGGCTGCCTTAGTCTGTTTTCTGCTGCTCTAACAGAACACCACAGGCTGTGTAAATGATATGCAGCCAAAGTTTATTCAGCTCACGTCTCTGGAGGCTGGGAAGCCAAGACCAAGGGGCTACATCTGGTGAGGGGCTTCTTGCTATGATGATAAGATCCTGAGAACCAGCCCTTTCCCTCATCAGGACACGAATCCTAACGCAGGGCCTTCATGGCCTGCCGCATCACCTCTTCTGGGACTCCTCCCAACACTGGTGCATTGGGGATTGACTTTCAGAACATGAACTCTGGGGAACATGGTCAACCACAGGGTGAATCCAGTAGGATCTACACTTCATGGCTTTTTGATGGGGAGAACAACACAGGTGAGAAATGCTGGTCTCAGGGGTGGCCCTCCAGGTACAGGTACAGAGACCTGGGCGACAGCAGGGAAAGGGAGGACCCTGACCATGCAGAGCTTGTGCAAGTGGACCCAGCTATTACTCAGCAGCCCACTCCCTAAAAATGCAAGAGGAAAAAAGCAGCTTTTCATTCTCCTTATTAGATATGGCTGCAAATTCTTTGCCATTGGTCTCATGGATAGATATCCCTCAAGTTTGGACAGGGCCGAGACTACTTTGACCCACAGAATATAGTAATAATGATGCTTTTCCAGCACCCAGACCAAGTGTTACACATGATTCCTACTGGAGCCCTTTAAGAAAGATCAGGGTCAGAGTCTAGCTGCCCTGATCCCATCATCCTGAGCCCACCCAGCCGTGCAAGGTCCATTTCAGCATGTCACCAGCTGAGTGCCACCCAAAGCAGATGTTGTGGTCTGAGCCCTGCCTAAATTCCCAATACACGAACTCCCAAGATGTAGTAAATGGTGTGTTTTAAGCCAATAAATCCTGGTGATCTGTTACGTAGCAGCAGCAGCAGCAGCAATAGTTAACTGAAAATCTGTACATTTTGAACCTACTAACCCAGTAAGATAGAAACTATTATCTGCATTTGGAGGATGAGGAAACTTAAGGATAACAGACGGATGTAACCTCCCTCAGTCATCCAGCTAGTAAGCAGTAAAGCCAGATACCAACCTGAGAGCCAGTGCCAGAGCAGGGACTCTAACCCCAGAGTTTCACTCTCTGTGCCCAGAAGCCCTTGGTTTTCTTGCCTCCCCAGAGCAAGTCTGACTCCCTTCTTTGTCCTCCAGGGTGCAAAAGGGAACAGAAAGGGAGGACAGACAACCAGGCAGAGGAAGGGGGTTACCCCAGTGTCCAGGGCTGGGAGACTGGCTCATCTCTGCTCTCTGGGGCCAGGCTCCATGAGTGCAAGGCAGGTCACCTCTGCTGAGGACAGCAGCGGGTGACAGGTGGAGTCCCTGCCACATCTCAGCCTCAGTCCTGCCAGCCTTGTTTCAGCTCCACTGTCATCCTAGTGGGGAGGCACTTTGGGTGCCCAGGATGAGGCAGAAGGTGGTGGCCAGTGATCCCCTGAGAGAGGACTAGTCAGCCTCTAGGTGTGAGGGAAGCCTGGAGAAGCCAGGCCAGCCTGTCTGCTCATGGCCTGACCTCACTTGATTTAGAGACTTGGTCCAAATCACAATTTGGTTTTGGGGTAAATACAATTATACTCAATTTACAAATGGGAACACAGGCTCAGAAATGAAAAGATGACAGGTTGAGTAACAGCTGGCTTTAGGTTTCAACCTGAGTCTCATTTTGTGACGTCATTTCATGGCCGGGGAGGGGCAGCAAACAGGGGACCCCAGGGTACGTCGCTTGGTTTGTAGAGCTGCCTGGGTGGCCCCAGAACAGGCAAGGATGCCTTGAGCTTACTTCTTGGCCCCGATCCACCTATTTCAAATGCTGTACAGATTCATTCCTAATATTAAAATGAGGTTAAAAACAGACCTAAGAAATTATTCAACTTGTCATTTTGGGGCTCCGCGTGGGACAAGAGGGGGTGTGCACTGGCTGTGGGCAGTGACACACACTGATGACTGTGGGCGGATTCATCACTCTGGAAAGTGGAGCAGAGTTGGGGCTCCGAGCCAAGCGAGGCCAGGGGCAAATGCCTCCAAGTGGGCTTTTATCCTGGCTTTGCCCATCCGGTGACAACTCACCAGCCACTCTAGAATCCCATTTTCTTAGCCCTAGAATGTAGGTTTGGACCTTAAGGATCATTTTAAGCTCATCTTCCTTGCTTCTCTGCCCTTTTTTGGGGGGGAGCTAGGGAATCATTTGCTGTTTCTGTTTTCCAGGAGTCAGATCTTTGAATTCTTCCAAATCATTGGTGTAAATGGATTAACTGATCGGCAAGAACACGGCCTGAAAGTTCAAATTCAAGTTCTGGAATTCAGCAGATCTGCCTTCAAACCCCATGTTGGCCTTTTAGGGGTGTGAACTTGGGTGAGCTATTTCCCCTGAATAGTGTTAGCTTTTCGATCTATGTAATGGGAACATAAGTTGTTAATGTGCATCATTTTGAAGCTCTACTACCCGATGTGATAACATTTGGAGGCCTGGAACATTTAGGAAGTAATTAGGGATACAGGAAGTCATGAGGATGGGGCTCCCATAATGGGATTAATGTCCTTGATCTTGGAATTCCCAGCTTACAGAACGCTGGGAAATAAATGTGAGTTATTTAAGCCACATACATAGTTCATGATGTTTTGTTATAGCAACCTGAGCAGGTTAGTGCGTGTTTGATGAAGATTCAATGAACAAATGCACAGCACAGATCTTTGCATCCAGGCTTTGGAGAGCAGGGAATCTGCAATGCCTTTTATACATTACTACGTTGGCCTCACTTTTGATCAGCCCTGATGTCACCCTGATTTCTCTTGACAACTGGAGCACTTCCTGAGACATGTCTGGCCAACCCAGGGCACCCCGGCAGGGCAGTTGCTTTTTGTGGCGTCTTCTCTATGTAGGACTGTCCTTGAAAAGGCTTTGCAGAGGACGTTTAGCATCCCCGCCCCTAACCCTTTGATGCCAGCTCTGGCTTGTCCTGCTCACTGCAGTTGCCATGACAACCAAAAATGTTCTCCACACATTTCTGAGCCCCAGGTCAAGGTAGATTCATTCCACCTCTAGCTGAACACTATGGAGAGATACCTCATCCTCTGTTCCTGCAAGCCTAGTCTGTGGCCTGGCTGCTTGGTACCTGTGGTGCACAGACTCTGATCTGCTTGGTTTTGAATGACAAAAGGAGCCACCAGAGACCTTGCCAGAAGCCAAGGGAAGGCATCAGTCAGAGGCTAAAGAAAAGATGGCAAAAGGCCCCTTCCAGTTTCCTATTGCTGACATAGGCTTCACTCATTCATTCTTCTTTCATTAACAAAAAATAGATTCAGCATCATCAGCAAATCAAAATCTCAATGAAGTATCACTTTACACCCACTTGGGGGGCTCCAATAACCAATACAGAAGGCTGCAGATACTACAGCTCAGTGGTAGAGCTCTTGTCTAGCATGCAACCTGGGTTCAATCCCCAACACTGGGAAACAAAACAGACCAAAACAGCTGGGCGTGGTGGTACACGCCTGTAATCCCAGCACTCAGAAGGCTGAGGCAGGAGGATCACTGTGAGTTCCAGACCAGCCTGGGCTACATAGTAAGTTCCAGGGCAGTCTCAACTACATAGCGAGACCCTGTCTCAAAAAACAAAACAAAACAAAACAGACCAAAACACAAATACTAACAAGTGTGGGGGAGGATGTGGAGAAACTGAAACCCTTCTATGTTGCTGGTAGAAATGTAAAATGATGCAACTGACTTGGAAAACAGTCTGCAGGACTACACGTTCTATGATTCTATTTATATCAAAGATCTCAGAAAAGACAAAAACTGTCTGATTCCACTTACAGGAGATATCTGAAGTCATGAAATCCATAGATACAGAAGTAGAGGAGCCAAAGGCTACAGGGAGAGAGAAGAGGTAACTGTTTATGGGGTATAGGGTTTCAGCTCTGCAACATGAAGTCCCCGAGGTTGGTTTTACAATAAGGTGAATTTACTGCTGAAATGCAACCTTCAGAATGGTTACGATGGTAAATGTATCTCATGGCATATGTAACCTCATAGGTAATTCTGTGGGGGCTGCCTTGGATGGATGTGGTGGTTGTGCAAATGGCAGATGTAGTAAGTGCTACTGACATGTTCACTTTAAAATGTTTAATTATATGTTACATAAATTTCACTTTAATTTTTTTTTTTATATGGCTTTGTGAAGCAAAAATGGAAGGCATTAGAACCTGGGGACTGGAGGAGTAGCTCAGTGGTAGAACCTCGGCTTAGTATAAGTGAGGTCCTGGGCTCAATCCCCAACACCAAAATCATTGCCCCCCGCTTCATCTGGGAGTGTTTTCCTTCCCACACCGGAGATTCAGGGACTGCTTTGCGGATATCCAAAATGATCTGCACCAGAGCTGTGACGGACAACTGAGTGCAGAGCATGGGATGAGCCATTTCCCATGACAAACCCGACAGCTTTTGGGGTTTTCCAAGATGCCATGATGACTTCCATCCCATTGGAATGTGCCCAGAATATTTGTTTAATATACAATACAATCTTCCAGTATTTTAAACGCTAGAATACTTTGTACATAGAAAAAGTTCACAATTGTGACTGCTTAGGGTTCCACTTACAGCCCTCCAGAGAAATGTTCTCTTATTAGGACACGTCAGAGCTTTGGGACGAAAAGCGTGAGAATGGTGCCTGCTACCTCTGCAGCCTGCAGGGCTCATATTGCGTGGTAGGGGCGGTGAGAAAGGGTGGGTGGGGGTGGCCGGGCGAGGAGCAGTGAGGAGGGTGGATCAAGACAGAGCTCCGGGAACTGGGGGAGCATGGGGCTCGGAGCCCGGCTTCGGTGGTGCCGTGAGGGTCACAGGCCCGGGGACGCAGGGACGCGCTGAGCCCAGCTCCTACAGAGACTGCGTCCTGTCAGACCTTCCTGGATCTGCCCATCCTCCCGGGGCTGCACGGGGACTCTCAGAGGGGGACTAAACGCCTTCAAGGGTTAGTTTCACACCTTGGGGGTGGGGACCACAATCTGTTTTAGATGGAGGTAAATAGTAGGATGCAGATTATGCACACAAGAAATACCTTGGGATCAGGATCCCTAGTATGTCACCAGCGGGGTAACAACAGGCAAATCGTCATCTTCTCTGCTCCCCACTGCCTTGCGTGTCAGGTGAGGGGCAGCTGAGAAGGCCCAGCCAGCAGCCAGTTCCAATGAGTATCCTTCCAACAAACACGCTCGTCAGGCTGATGGGGATCAATTTAAACGCTTATGCTCCCGAGGCAGGAGGAGCAGGGCAGCCACTCCCTCGGTAAGAAGCGGGGTCGTGCACATCAAAAGCTACTGCCCAGGGTGTGAACCTGGGCACCTCCACTGTGACAGTGAGCACCCGGGATGGTCAGGTAATTACGTTGCCCCCAGATACTCACGGGACCCTTACGGACATCTTTACTAATTAAATGCACTCTTTTCTTTATCATCTGTCATCGGACACAGCCCTTGTAGCCTTTTCATTCCTATCCAGCTTCACTAGCAGTTTAAGTGACTTTCATTAACTAATGATTTAAGAGCTTTTTGCTTATTTAACCTCCCACTTTCCCTGCTCCTTCAGAATGCTAATCCAGAGCTATGACTCCTGAATTACAATTCCTGTTTCTTCTTTCTTTTTTTAAAAAAATTTTTTGTAGTCTTATCATGGAGTTCAGGCTGGCCTTGAGCTCACGGTGATCCTCCTGCCTCAGCCTTCCGAGTGCTGGGATCATAGGTGGGCGTCATCATGCCCAGCTCTGAAGTGTAATACCTATGACCCAAAATAAAGTCCTTTTTCTGTTTCTGAACTTGAATTGATTGACATCACAAAATCTACAAGTTTAACGCATGAGCAAAATAGAAGCTACACAGCAGTGAGGGATTTGTAGTGGAGACTGAAAACACTGGGCATATTTCATTCTTTCTACCAGCAGGCAAAGACCTAGTGAGTGTGGCACTGGGTGCTGGGAATGGAGGAAAACAGAAAAGAGAGTCCTGCCTTCAAGGGGCCTCAAACCAAAGAGAGGAAGACGCTGAAGAGCAGGGCGGGTGACAGTCTCACCATCACCGCAGCTCCGCTTTGTGTGTGGCTTGGGAGAAGTCTTTATTTTTTTCCGTTTTAACTTTATCAGGACATGTCCACAGCACAAGACCACACTTCTCTTGAGAAGCTGGTACACATACCTAAGACATTTTGATTCTTTTTACATCTCTTTTCTGTCCTCCAAAGCCCTCCCTCCATATCATGGTCCCTTTCCCATTTGCAAACGATCTAACTTCCTGTTTCCTGTTATCTTTGTTTATTTCTGCTTGGGGCTTCTCATATAAAAGAAATGATATGATATTTAAGCTCATATATCTCATGTACTTCACTGAACATTACGGTCTCAAGATGCATCCATCTTCCTACAAATGATTCACATGTATCCTCCCTCGTGGCAGAATAGTGCTCCACAGTGTAAAAATACCATTGCTTGAGGGGGCAATTTGGCTTCCATGGAATGGTTGTTTCTCTGTTTGGCAGAGGCTCTGCTGGACTCCAAGGTGACTGTGGGTTTAGGGCAACGACTGGAACTTCTGGGAACTCACTAGTGGTTGATAGTCCCTGAAAATTTCTTGGGTGTTCTCAGTCTTGAAAAGGGTTGTGGTAAGTTCTGTAAGTTCAGAGCTAATCAACCTTGTTTTGCCAATTTTTCAACAGACATTCCCTGAATGACTAACATGCCTGTAGGCAGAATAGAGCAAGAATCTGACCTAAAGGCTTGCAGGTGATAAAAGAAACATACAAAATAAATTTCACACTGTGTTCTTTTAGTTACCTATCAGTAGGCACAAATGAAGTCACTGATTTTTTGTTGTTGTTATTTTGTTTTTTATCAAAAACCACTTTTAGGTGCCTGACTGCCTCAGAAGAAAACCCAAATATTCTCAATAAAAACAGTTGAAGAGTCCAGGAGTTTGTCTTCTGTCTCTATGGTGGTCTCTGTGTCAGTTTCAAGAAAAAAATCCACAAAGTAACAGGTGAAAAAGCAGCTTTCACTGAGGATAGACGGATCTTCTGATGCTTAAGCTCATGAGCAGGCCACCAAGAAGTCTGAAGATCCAGAGTAGATCCCACTGCTCCTTACTTCTCTCTGTTCTGTGTGGCTTTGTCGTTCCTCTCTCTACATAACAACTTCTGCTTGTGCATTAGCTTATAAATGACCCCAAAATGGCGGCCATAGGCCTCAAGCCTAAAATCCAGATCCATTTCTAGTAACATTTGTTTTCTTTTTATCACTTCCTGGCCACAATTCACAAAATTCATTCACATTCTAGAAAAATAGCAGCCTGATTGATCCAGCACAATTCTTCAATCCAGGTTACCCAAGCCACTAGTCAGCCAATGATCATTGATGTTTGGGGCTAGGGCGATGGTCTCTGGCTGTCAGTAGAGTGACACAGTCCGGTCTATCTGGCTCCCTCTGGCAAGCGAGAGGACCAAGTACATTATGGGGGGAGATTTTTGCTTTTTGTTTTTTTTTTTTCCAGACAGTTAAGAGACTGGAGGAGATGTAGAAAGGGTGCCACGACCACTCCAGTGGAGTCTGCGTGACAATGCCGGTCACCTGGCAGAAACCAGACCCGAGGTATCATCCCCACGGGGTTAAGCCTCCTGGAAGTCCTTGGCACACACCGCATGCGAAGTCAGCCGTGAAGAGAATAGATGGCCTCTCTGCCTGCGGTTTGAGGACATTGGGTTCATTTGTAATTCTGTTCTATTTTGTCTTTATTACTATTTGTTCATTATCTGTAGCATTGTATTCTGGGCCCAGGAAAGGTTAGGAACAATTAGATGTTCCTAGAGATGGGGAGGTGTTGGGGCACAAGAGGATGGGGCGGCCAAAGTGCTGACCCTGAGCCCCGGACTGTGAAGTCCTGAAGGTGATCCTGAAGGTGACATGCTGAAGCCAGTCCTTTGTTTTACAAACTTCCCCTTCTGACTGCGTATAGGTGTGGTCTTACCTTGACTTAATGGTCTTAGCTTTTGTGATGGTATATAGGTGTGGTCTTACCTTGACCTTGTGGCCTTAGTTTTTACAGTACTATTGTCTATCTTTCTCATGCCTGCCTGTGACTGGAATCACTCTTGAGGTGTGCCCTTGAAACTAGTATATAAACACCTAGAATTAGAAATAAAATTGCAGCAGCATTTGCAAACTTCACCTCGTTGTTGAGTGCTTTTGTCTGACTGTCATCGCTGAACCTGCTCCCACCTTTCAGAGAACCTGCATCTCCTCGTGAAATCCTGTGTTTGCTGCCCTACGGTCGGTAGCAAAAGGGAAAGTGAGGGCTGGAAATGTGAGTGACTGGTGAGTTGAGGCATCTTGAGAGGCCCAGCCAAGGCTGCCTTCACCCAGAGGTACT
Source organism: Fukomys damarensis (assembly GCF_012274545.1). Classification (NCBI taxonomy): domain Eukaryota; kingdom Metazoa; phylum Chordata; class Mammalia; order Rodentia; family Bathyergidae; genus Fukomys; species Fukomys damarensis. Next base: position 14,924,287 of record NW_022900917.1, on the reverse strand, counting down.
ATGTGAGTAACACCTGGTACGGCATGGGCACCAGCCACTCAAAACAGGCCACATCTGTGAGCAGCTGGCAAGGCAGAAATGCCTGAATGTCAGGCTGTTCTGCCTGTGCTATAGAGCCTTGCTTTGTATGTGGATTCTTACTGACAGGTGCGGCCCTCTCTTATCAGCCTCCTGTGATCTCACGTCCTCCTTTCCGGAGTGAGGAGTTCTGAACTTCAGGAACTGTTGGCTCTGTGGGGTTGGGCCAGGGTAGGGGCCACCTCTGGACCCTCTAGCATGTGCTTGGGTCTTAGAGAACTGGATCTCCCTGGGGGAGTCTGGAAGCTCCCTTTTCCCTCTCATTCTTTCTGGAAAGCTGTGTAAACTCCAGCACAGGCTACAGAGAGCCCTGGATGAGTCAGCACCGACTCGTGGGCCGTTTCTGAACAAGGTTTCTCTGCCAGTAACACCTCTGCCCCTTGCTCAGGGAGTGGCTGTCATTCTGCATGCATGATGACTCACCTGAACAACCATCCCGCCCAGCCTGTGTGCACCGCAGTGGACAGAGAGGAGAGGAGGGAACCCTTACGGAGCATTCCTATGACCAGACCCCACACCAGCCTCGTGCCTAGTCCCCCAGTCCCTGCGAGGATGTGGTCCCGATGCTCTGCCTCCCAGCCCACATTTGGATCCACTCCATGAACATCTCCAAACTTATGTCCTATGTGCCCCAAGGATTGACAGGAAAAGCATCCAATGCGTGGAAATCAGGCCCAGACAGCGGGAAACACACCCTTTCATAGTCATGGCAGGTAAAAGGCCACCTAAGAGCACCAGGGTGCAGCTCAGTGGTAGGGTGCTTGCCTAGCCCAGCATTGTAAACATGAATAAATTAATAGTCACCAAGGGCTGTCTGGAAACTTGTGCCCAGTACAATAGCTCTTGGTACATGGCCAGTCAGAATGGTGATGTGAGTAGAATCCACGTCTGATCTCAAAGGCTTAGAATGAGAAAATACATAATAATCTTTTATGTACAATACCTGTTAAAATGATACTACTTTGGATCTATTTGGAAACCCAAATCATAAATAAAGAGCAACATAAGAGATAGATAATGGGGAATAGGGAGATAGACGTTTGTCAAAAGGGAAGGAGGTTAAGATGGGGAGGGAGCGGGAGAGAGAATAGGGAAAGGCACGAAGAAGGAATTAAGATGAGCTGGGTACATGCACCAACTCCACACGAGGAACGTGACCCTTACGCATGCAGATGTGGACTAGCACAAAAGACGTCTGTGGCTACTAGAAAATTTCATTACGCACGTGTCTTGCCTCATATTTCTGTCGGACAACGCTGACAAGTGGGGTGTACTCAGCACATCTCATTGTTTCCTATTACTTGAAGGTCCCAGACTCAGTGACGTTACTTATTAGTTTGCGGATGTTTGTCCAGTGGAGATGCAGCTCTCTATGATCTGTTGGGCATTAATCTGTTTTGTATTATTCCCAGTAATTGTATCCTAACATTTTTGTTTGTTTGTTTTTTGGTACAAGGGACCAAACTCCAGACCTTGTGCTTGTGAGGCAGGTGGCGGCACCACTGAGCTAAATCCCTGGCCTCTGTAACCTAACATTTTGTTGTTAACTCGCCTATAAATACCTTAGGGCATCTCACATGTTTTTGTAATACTTGTTGCAGCATTATTTTTGGTTCTCTCACAAATTAAGTAATATCTCTGATGCATATTCATTTTATATATATATATATTTTTTTTTTGAAATTGTACTTTACCTTTTATTTACTTATTTATTTTTAATATTTTTTTGGTGGTGGTGGTGGTGGTGGCTGTGTAGTCCATACTGGCCTCAGACTCTCAATCATCCTGGCTCAGCCTCCCACATGGAATTATACCTTTTAGATCATCTCTGCAATACAGAAAGAGAATGCAAGCTACATGTGTAATTTAAAATCTTCTAGTAGTCACATTTTAAAAGTAAAATTAATTTTCAAAATAAGACAACTCTATATATCTTCAAACTATCATTTTGCCTGTAATAAACACAAAGAAATTAGCAATGAGATTGCTTCCACTCTTTTCATACTGTCTTTGAAATCCCGCACAGCTTGATTTGCACTGGCCACACTGTGAGGTGGCCGCCATGTTGGGTAGCAGAGCCCTTAGCCTTATCCTTAGATGTCAGTGACCAGTACCAATAAATAAAGGCAGCACACACCATGTAGGGTTCAAGTGTGACTGGAAGGCAGGTGTCCAGGGCAGCCACCCCGAGTAGATGCCAGCGCTCTGGAAATCTAGGTCTCCCTTTCTGACATTTCCCTCCTCCCTGTCACTGGATTCAGGACCTCGTTTATGACGTGAAGGTGTTGGATTTGAAGGTCTCGGAGTCCCTCCCACCGCTGACCTCCCACCACTGGCAATTCCTCTGAATGCCAGCTGGGCGGCATCCTCACAGGAAGGAGCCTCAGCTTGGAAGCTCTTGGTGGCTCTGAGAGTTTTCCCTTGGGTCTTGCTCACTTCCTCAGCAAGTGGGGACACACCATTGCCTTCCTACACTGGGGCAGCCACTCCTTTAGGGCAGGTGGGGACACAAGAGTCCGGAAGTGTATGATTTGAGGAGATGTGGAATCCAGGCGTCTTCCTCTTGGGCCCGTGACCTTTTCAGCACCTCTTGCTTCTGGAGCTGCTCTAGTCCATCTTAAGCAATAGGAGACGAAGGAAGCATAGTCACAGAATCCCCTTCTGAGGATCCCCAACAGTGTGAAGGAAATGGGGATTCTGGGTATGACAAAGAAGAAAGGGAAACTGGGCACTGATAGTCACGTAAGGAGCTGTGACTCTCTCTCGCCTTCTATAGGTAAAAGTCACTAGGGCCTTAGACGAAGATAAGAGACTAGGTTTTGAATAATTCTTACAAATAGATCAGTGAGGGACACCAAACTGGATTTGTCTCATCTCGACACAACAAGATATATGTTACTTGTTGGGGATGGAGAGACCTGATCTACCACGTGCCCCAGAACCAAGACCTGTGGGAAAGAAGCTACTGGGAGGTTGATTCCTGTCCTTTGCAGAGGGAACCGCTAAGGATAGGGACAGCCCTGAAATCAGTGGGCAGCTCCATAGCAGAAGATGTGGATCCCTGGAGGGCCAGGCAAAGCTAAGGGACTCCCGGGAAGAAATGGTGCATGCAGAGGCTTAGGCCCCTTTCTGTGTATCTCAGTTTTGCTACCCTACTATATTGCTTCATAATAGGTAGTATGTTCATCAAATCATCACACTGCACTCCATGACTACGTAGAACTAAAAGTGAATAAATGAGTAAAAGGAGCCACATACTGCAATGCATACCTATGGTCTCAGCTACTCAGGAGGCTGAGGCAGAAGGGTCACCGAATGCAAGAGTTTGAGGCCAGCCTGGGAAAGAAAAACACTAAATCTTTGAAAAGATAAAAATAAAACAGTTTAAAAATGAGAGCCAGGCATGGTGGTACACGCCTGTAATCCCAGCACTCCGGAGGCAGAGGCAGGAGGATTGCTGTGAGTTCAAGGTCAACCTGGACTACATAGTCAGTTCAAGGCCAGCCTGGGGAAAGAAAAAAAAAGATTGAGTTTTGAGGCAGGAGAAAAGAAAAATTGTAAATTAGGAAAAGCTGTATTTTAGTAGACATTTCTATTAAGCACTAATATTAACATAAATAAATGATTTGAGCTAAAAAAAAAAAAAAGTAACTCTGTTTGAGTCCTTATCAGACTATGAGGACCTGGGCACTTCACCTCAGCTTCTCCATATTACTTAACTAAGCAGCTTTCTTACTAGAAGTTGAATGAATTAATGAATAAAAAATCAAACACATGAATCAATGGATAAATCCATGAATAAAGAGTGAATTAGTGGATGAATAAATAAATGTGTGATTCTTGTATCACACAGGTAGTTGGACTAGGTAATTTTCTGTAACTCTGAGATGAAACAGTTCAAGGCAGCAGAATGGGATGAGGTCACACCATGACCCTTCTCTTACTAAGGCCCGCCCAGCAGGAGCTCAGAAGCTGGGCTCCTGCCACCACCACCATTCTGGTTGGTGACTTCCTGGAGCCCTCTGCAACAAAGCAGTGGGTGGAGCTCTGGCTGTGATGCCTTCTGTCACGTGGGCACTTTTCCATCCAGGCTGGTTCCTGACAGTCACTTCAAGTGACCAAACCAGGCCTCTGTGTGAGGGACTCAGTGACCACTCAGTGGCACAAAGTGTTTCCTCCACTGCTGCCCAAAATGCCAGCACTTGGGATACACATTTCCTTGTGTCTGGAAGGACAGGGATTTCAGGATTCTGTATGTGGTACACATTACTTTGGAAAAATACATCCTCTGCTGCCCAGTGCTGGCCGAGATAAACCCTGCTTCTTTCTCCCCTGCATTGTGGCACGTGGCTGGGGCCCTTACCGTCCAGGGGTGTGGGTGGGGACACTGCTCGCCCCTCTGTGGGGACATCCAGCCATGTTGGAACTGCAGGACCAGCATGGCGCCCCCAGAGTAGGGACAGGAATCCAGGAGTCACCTCCACGGTGAAATATTTGAGAAAGTCAAAGAGCCATACAAACGTCAGAGGTGCCGTGACACTGATCCTAAAGGGCCAGGAAACAGGCACTGATGTGAACTTGGAGTTTTGAGTTGCCACTGTAATGTTTTAGAAGGAATTTGACTCTTGGGTTCCCTGGGTGTGAGGTGGGGGGAGCAGGTAGCACATCTCTCTCTTGCTACAGGGGTGTCACATTCGATGGGGAAAATTTTAAGGGGGAGCAGTATTCTTCAGGACATTTTCCCTGTTCCATTTTTATCATGAAAGCCCAATAATACTCTCCTGGACCTTGGTAGACAAATTCACAGTGGATTTTCTTTTTTCTTCCTTTCAGGTTGAACCTTTGAAGTGAAAGACATTGGAGTCTGAAGGACCAAAGAGTTGACATAAAAAGTCATGAGTAATCAATTTAGCCTCTCCCTCCTTCCCTTCCTCTGACTTCCCTCCCTTTTCCTCTCTCCTCTGGACACTTGAACAAACAAAAGCCATCACCCTCCTGAGTCCTGCAGTTCTCCTTTGCAATCTCAGCCCCTCAAGTCCACTTCCTGCTCAGAAGATGTGGATTTGAACATTCATGACCAGAATCCTCGTAACAGGTAAGGAAACTGGGCTCAAAAATTCAAAATTTTCAAGTAGATGTCCTTCTCATCTTCATCCTTGAAGTATCCACTTCTCCTAAGAAGAAACCAAATATCTCAGTTTCCTGAATATTCTTTCAGAGGTTTGATTTATATGTAAATTTTGGGGCTTTTTACACAAGTATCCTCCCCTGGTTTTACTCCGCAATCTATTTTGTAGGTTTTTTCACATGTGAACACACAGAGCTTCCTTTTTCTTTCTATGGCTGAGTAGTATTCAGTGAACTGTGGAGCTCTAGGTGGTAAGTAGCCGCTTGCTACTTAGACAAAGCTGTGCTGAGTAACTGTTCCTAGGTTTTTCTGCAGGACACCATCCCAGAAGCAAGCTTGCTGCTGGGTTGCATGTTTCGTGTGCCCCTGAAATTGAACAGACATTGTCCAGCTGTCTTCCTTGGCTGTTACCACCTGACCCATGTCTCCCTCTTCTTAGACCTATGCTTTAAGCCTAACTGGGCTCACTTCCTTTTATACTCATGTGACCTCCCAGCTAGTTTAAAACCAGATGTCACTCCTCTGGCGATGAATGAAATAACCTTCCAGGTAAAGCAAAGCCAGTCCTTCCTCTATGATCCCTTGTAACTCTATCCCACCAACCCCACTGTAGACTACAATCGAGTCCTTCCTGAACCAAAGCCCTTGTGCAAGGCTTCATGGCTCTACACAAGGCCTCCTCCATGCTGCAGGGACACAGAATCAAGCTGCAGCTCATCTAAGTCTGACAGAAGGCCCTGGGATTCAACAAGCTTCCTTCTGAGGAGCCCCTGCAAAGCCACCTCGAGTTCGTCCCCCAGGAGGCTGTGAGGACAGGGTTTCTCCATGCATTCCAGATTCTAATGGGGTGTGGGGACTGTGTGCCTGGAGTCCTTTGGAACAGGGCTCAGGACACAAAACTCCCTTGCCATCAGCTTTCCTTCCTGAATCCACCAGGCCCTGGTCTCAGCCTTGCCTTGTGTTTCATGTGTGACTTTACATCCTGAAGCACTTGTAAGTTATCTACTCACTTAATAACAGATACATACAGGCCAGGTACTTTGCAGGGCCTGTGTAACCTTTGTGACGATGCTACAACTATCTCCAAATGGTTAAGACACACACCCCAGACAACACAGTCAGGACAGCCGCTGAAAGGCTGCTCTGGGTTTGGTGCCTTTGACATTTTGCTGCTTTACATCAGTCTACACCTTGGCAAATCATGTTGTACGTGGTCCACACAACACTAAGAAAATCAGTCACCTGGATTACTCATCTGAAGTTCAGTTTCCTGGGCTCCAAATCTGGGCTATGATACTCACTGTTGAGGACTTCAGAAATCTCCAGATACCTAGAGGTGCAACAGTCACCTTTGCAGCAATGATGTACCCAGAAGACGACAGACAGGAGGAAAATGGGTCCCCGGAGATGCACAGAGGCACTAGTAACACCCTTAACTGCTGACTCCACCTCTAGACTGTTTTTCTCTTTTCCTTTTTTGTGGTGGTGGGGACTGAACCCAGGGCCTCATGCACACTGGGAAGTGCTCTACCACCGAGCTACACCCCGACCCTACCGAGACACTCAGGTTTGGAGAAAAATTCATGCTTCTTTGGCTAAGCCACTGTAGCTGAGTTTTCATTGCACACAGCTAATTCTATTGAATGCAGTGTCATTTAGAAGGACCCGTGTATTCACCGCAAATCCCATTTTCTGAGGGGCTCAGGAGATATATACTGTAGAACAGAAATATGATGTAAACCACATAAATAATTTAACATTTCCTAATAGCCACTTTTTAAGGCAAAAAGAAACAAAATTTAAAAATATTTTAATAGCACATTTTATTGAATCCATTACATTCAAAGCATTATCATTTCAACCTGACAATATAAAAATTAAAAATGTTTTCACATTTTCTTAACCTAACATTTGCAATTCAGCATGCATTTTGTGTATTTCCTTCCTGGCTCGTGTTAGCTCCAGAACTCAGGGACACACACAGCTGCTGCCCCTCCTCCCCCACCTGTTCTGTGCTCCTGGTCTCCAGCGTCTCCCAGCCCGAGCTCAGGGTGCGGTGAGGATGCAGGTGCTGGTGCCCAGGATTTCCGAGTGGGCAGGAGTCTGGGTAGCTACAAGTTTTCCGAGTGGTTCTAGCAGGCAGCCAAGTTTGAGAATGCTGCCCTAAAGTCTGTTTGCTGGGCTCTGTTCTCAGTCTGGAGACTGTTTGCTGCTGGATTTCTCAGGACCTGCCCTTTCCCAGTCCTAACTAGTGACTTCCGTGGCACCCAGTCTCTCTGCAGATTTCCTTCCCATGCACACACACGCTGGGCCCTGGACGGTGAGGTGGTGCTGTTCTAGGCCCACCAGACTGGATCTGACCGTCAAGACAGCATCTGCATTCTCACAGGAGGCTAAGCCACAGCGGGATCTTGACCACGAGCTGGCGGAGACAGATATAACTTCTTACTGTGGCTGCAAACAGGAACACAAGTCCCCAGGGCAGGGCCCAGCACCACACAGGACAGGCATGGGCAGGGAACACGCTTGTGTCTCTCATCCCTTCCAAATTAATCAAAACCCCAAACTGATAATATTAGCAATCTCTGAGTCATTTATATTATACACAAACAAAGCAAACTTTCTTTCTCTCCCCCCACCCCTTCTTTCTTCTCTGTGTAGTTCAGGCTGGCCTTGAACTCACCATATATCCCAGACTGGCCTTGAATTCATGGCGATCTTCAGCCTCAGCCTCCCAAGTACTGGAGTTACGGGTGTGTTTTATGCTGGACATGGTCTTGAAAGCTACTCAAGATTCACTCCCTCCAATGCAACAAACAGCTTCTGAGCACCTGTTCTGAACAAGTCACTCAGTCAGGGGTTTCCCAAGCAATAAAAGGTAGTTCAGACGTCAGAAGGGGATTAAGGCTGCTTCATAAATGTTACTCAGTACTGCTCTGTGCCAGGGTCTCCAGAATACTGAGAAAGGGCGAGGCGGGTAGTGAACGGGAAGGACATGGTGCCTGCTTCTAGAAGCTCAGTGTTTTGCTTCTACTGGGTGTGGGGACGGCTGGAGCATCTGCAGAATGCCAGCCCTGAGTGGCAGGTGTGCCCCAAGTCTTCCTGCGCCAGCTCTGTCACCAAGACTCTGTTGGAGGCTAGACAGGTAATTCCTGAAGGTCAGAATGGCTTCCTGTTGGAAACAGGGCAAGGGGAAGCAGCTGGCAGTTGATGTTGTACTTGTGTAATTTTAAGATAATGAATGAAAATGTTAATAATGTGCCCTCCAATGAGGCACTACTACTCTGCCGTGAAGGAGGATGAACTTGAGTCAGTTGTAGGAAAACAGGTGCACCTCAAGACCATAATGTTAAGTGAAACAAATCAGACACGAGAGCTTAAATATCTCATGGAATCTCTTATATGAGAAACTCAAATTAATGAACAAATTGAAAGATAACAGAAAACGAGGAGACAGATCTTTGCAAAAGGAAAGGGAACCAGAGATGGAGGGATCAGGAGGGAGAGGAGGAGAAGGGGCGAAAGACAGAATCAAGATGTGTTATGTACATTTGCCAACACCCCGTGATGAATGCAATCAGTGTGAGCTGCGAACACATACTAAGGAGGAAAAAGAAGGGAGGCTTCTGACCAAGAGAAAAAAAAATACAATCTTTAAACATTATAAAAAAATAATGTGTCCTCTGCTTTATTCGAGAAGTTCCTTTTCCTTAACAGCACTAGCAACAGAACAGATACAGCACGTGTCTCCAGTTAGGATGCCAAAGGATCTAAACCCCTCAGAGAAATGAAATAAAGTGCCTAACCTGAAATTCCTGAGAAAGCATCAGAAGGGGAAGGAGAGGGACGTTCAGTGATTTTACTGTTCCATACTCTCCCAATCACGCACCACCGTGCTTGGCTTTACATTTTCTGCTTTTGATAAATCTGTAATTTTATATGAGACAGTGTGCTTTAAAGAAATGAACACTGAAGTCCGTAGAGGTAAAGAGGCTTCATATTTGCAGCTGATTCTGAAAGGGTTCAATCTTTATATAGACAAAATAAAAAATATTGACATTTGGAAACTGGATCGAAGGGTACATCCAGATCCTTTGTACTCTTTTGCAACTTTACTATGTCTAAAATTATTAAAAAAATTTAAAAGTAGCAGAATATTTAATGCTTTTTTTCTGCTAAGAGTATGCAACCATCCAAGTGTAGTGGCGCACGCCTGTAATCCCAGCACTTTGCAGGCTGAGGCAGGAGGATTGCTACAAGTTCAAGGCCAGCCTAGGCTACATAGGGAGACTCTCAAGAAAATGAAAGAAACAAAACGAAAAGAGTATGCAACAAAAAAAGGCTTTTAACCTCAAATCACCTAAAATCGCAAAATGTTGAATATACGGTATGTTCTTTGACGAGGAGTCACACACCATTATGTGCTCAATGGTAAATCAAGGTGTTTTAATTTTTTTGGTGGCAGGTCTGAGGTGGGTGGTGGCGGTCGGAATCTTGCTATACAGCCCAGACTGGCCTCGAACTTCCCCATCTCCTGCCTCAGCCTCCCAAGTGCTGGGATTGTAGTAGTATGCCACCACACTGGGCCCTGGATTTTTTTTTAAATAAGAGGAAATAAGACTGTTCTCTGGAAAAAGAAAAACTGCTGTTTTGTGCTCTTAAGTAGAAAATATTTTGCCTCCTGGGAAGAGTAAAATTCTTTATGGGTAATGTTTTGTTTTAAAGTCCTTTGAGGGAAAAAGTGAAAACAGATCAAGTAGGGAGTAGGACTGTTTTCTTAGTGTGGCCTAGGTTTTAGTACTAAATTACATTACCTGCTGGATCGCTCACATACAGAACAATGAAAATGCTGTTTTCACGAAAAAAAATTTTTTTTGGTCAATTTAGTTCTAGTCTTCCTTTCACTTTGCCCATGTTCTAACATTGGTATTAGTTTCTTCCCAATGGTTCTTCAGCTCAAGTTCTTGGTTTGCCAACATCCTTCAGTTCACCGCTTTTTCTAAAGATTATGGATTGAGACTTTTTACAAGTGGATGAAAGTAGTTTCTCGTCCCATACAATAATGAGAGCAATTGACCCCTAACTGCATTTCCAGTTAGCGCTCCTCTCCTGCCCCCATCTCTGCCTCCTCTTCCTCCCCATGGGCAGCTCCCCTCACCCACCACTTCCTCATCCCCTGGCTGCTCTACCTGGGCTGCCGGGACAGTAGGAAAAGTCTTACCTAAATGGAACTGCTGGGCACTGGGCACTGGTCTCTTCTGCCCCGGTGGATGTCCAAGCCAGTGTTCCGTCCCTTTCACCTTCTGGGGACTTGTTGCTGTATCGGGGGAGTCATCTCCGCAGCCCCTACTTGACTGGTGTCTGCTGCTGCATCCCACCGACGCTGCAGGAGGGGATTCCATCCAACCAGCAGCGCAGTGAAGCCAAGTTCCTTTGAAGAAGGCTACGGGACCTCTTCGTCCTGGCCCACTGGGAACGCTTGCTTTCCCAGTCCTTTCCAATGCAGCGGCTTCCACTCCACTCAGCATGACCAGGTAGCCACCATCTCCTGACTGAGACAGCACAGATGACATTCCAGGCTAACCTGGGAGCAGGCCTCAGCGGCCACCCTCTTCTCTCTGCCACCAGGGGGCAGATGGGGAGAAATGCCTGTCTCCAAAGACGGGTCTTTCTTTGGCTCAAATTTGACTATTTGTAATACTAAGGAGCTAATAAACTCTCAAAAAATGACTTTCTGGACACCTCTTTTGCAAATCCTGGGAAAGACTTAAAAAACCCCAACCACCATATTTCTATACTGTTTAAAGTTAAGTAGAATCAGTACTTTCCACTCTAAAGTGAGTAGACTACAAAAACCAATTTATTTTAATGTAGCACACTTGAAAAAAACCCCCAAATTACTAAAAATTTCAGTAGCTGGCCACACGCAGGTGGGATGAGATGAAACTAATTTCCTCAAAAGGTTAAGAATGGAGGAACCTGAAGACAGGCAGGATTCACTGGCATGGCCTTGAATTCTCAGGCCCTGCCAAAGGTTCTGAGACTGTCCTGGTACTTCCCACTCAGCTCAGGGTTTCTGACACAGCCTTCCCAGCCCGGCCCTCCTCCATTCACATCTCTAGTTCACACTCCTTCCAGGTAACTGGAAATAAAGCTAGGATGATCTGCGGGCGTAAGGAGCAGGGCAGCAGTTTTCCAGGCTCTCTAGTTTGGCACGTTCATCAATTTCCTGACACTTAAACTCTGTGACTATTTCTCATATTTTCTCTACCAGTGTTACTTTTACCATTCTAGAAAGTCTTTGACAAAGTTTTTGGCCCAGTGTACTGTTTTCATTTTTCTCCTTTGTGAAACCTCTCATGCCCAGAACTGGATTTACCATAATTCTTGCATCATACCTGTTATTTGCAAGGATCTTTTCTTTGGTATTGTGAACCCACCAGCTCAGGCCTAAGCTGAAAACATTTCTTAACATCACCAGTAACCTATTTGTGTGCTCCTGCCCTGGCCTCTCCCTTACTTTATGGACCTTCTAAATTTATTTGCCTTTCACTTCCTTGGTAGAACAGTTTAATCACACATACACAAATGCATCTAAGTAATACATTTGTTCATTTAAAAATTCTATAGGCTCATGCCATGTAGCCGACAGGAGCTTTCTTCACTCAACCACTGTTTTAGTGTTCATCTTTGTTACCAAATGGTTATAGTTGATTCACTTTCACCACGGAAGATATTCTGTACTGGAAAAATAATATTTCTCATTTATTCTCCTTTTGATAAACATGTGAATTGTTACTTCCCCCTTCTAATCAGTGCAGCTCCCAGTATTCTTTCACAATTTCCTGAGATACAGTCCCAGGAAAGAACTGCTAGGTTGTTAGGACGTGACTGATCAACCTGGCGATGCCACATGGTTTTCTAAAATGATGTTCCAACTTAAATTCCAACCAGCAATGTGTAAAAGAATCTCAAAGCATTTTCCAACACTTGGCACGGACACACTTTCAAACCACACTAACCTAATGGGTGTAAAACTGTATCTCACTGCGGTCTTGGTTTGCATTTCCCGTTAAATCTCCCATTTTACTGACCAAATATTTCCTTTTATGAAAAGCCTGTTCAGAATCTGCTTATTTTCTAACTTTTTCCCCATACTGGGGATTGACTTGGCATATGCTGAGGATCAACTACATTGAGCCACATCCCCAGGCCATTTTTGGGACAGGTTCTCACCAAGTTACAAAGTTGTCCAGGTTGGGCTCAAACTTCGACCCTCCTGCCTCAGGCTTTCCAGAGTGCTGAAATTATAGGTGTGCACCACCACCCAGCTTCATGTCTGTTTTATTCACCTGCATCTTATGAACATTTGGAAATTTGCAAAAAGTCCTGGAGTTGATTTTTATGCATGGCTTAAGAAAAATAGAAGTGTCATTCATCCAAAAAGAAAATTTTCCCAAAGTCACTTTAACTTTCTTCATCTCAATGTGGTAAACATTCGAAATGACATATGCTTCCAAACTAAACCAGGTTCACTAATATGAAAAACTTGTCTTGGTAACAGTTAGCCTTAATGTCCTTTTGGGGGTAATGTGATCTGCTTAGACTCACAAAACTTGTTTGGTGAACTACCTTCTAGTTTTACCACCCACTTTTTTAGCTCAAAATGTAAAATTTGGCACAGCCTTATTTCCCTACCAGTGAACCCCTCTCCAGACTGCAGCTGTGTGGACACTGCATTGAGAATTCTGCCAGAAGTTAACACCTATTTCTGAGCACCAACGCCAAAAACAGATAACCTTAAAAAATGTGCTTGGGAATAGGTTCACAAGTTCTCAGGTGAGACTAAAGCATTAGGAGATGGAAACCACAGGATTCTGGAGGCAGAACATAGCTCATCTCTTCTTCCTGCACTCAGAGCCCACTAACTTTAGTATGCTTCTTAAATTTCTTTCATCTTGATGCCCTGGTATGTCATTACTTCCATCTGCAGCCCATTCACTCTGTCTTAACTGAATCATAATCTCTGAAAAGCCTTAAGACAAAAACAGTGGCTGACCATAGCCAACCACACCCAGCTGTTAGAAAATGTAAGACCTACTGAGTGATGGGGGCTTGTCATTAAGTCCTGCTACTGGGAATTAACTGAATACAGACATGTCTTTGATTATGATTAGGCAAGTGTGGGGTTTCAAAACAATATTAGGAACAGATCAACTTTGATCAGTATTTGGGCCTCTGCCATCACCTATGATATGTGTGCTCAAATATATTTACTATTAGTTTCCACATGCCAAGGATACATGCACTCATTCAGTACAATGGCTGGACATTTTACAAACTAGGTCAGGGCAACAGTAACACAGGGCAGGTGCACATGATATTCCAGAGCTGGCCTATCAAGAGTTTAGCTGTTCTAGTAACTTCCAGGCTTTCAAACACAGAGATTTCAACTGTTGTCAAATGTATAATCAGACTTGGACTTAACACAGGCAGTATTTTTAAAGTTTTCAGGGTTAAGCGGATGCACTACTGTGATGGGTTCTTGTACTTACAAGGCCTGTGGCAAGACCTGTTAAAAACCAATACCCAAAACTAACCTAGACCCAAAAAATTTGAGATCTCTCACATTCTCAGGGAACTAAAATTAACCAATGAGCTTTTGACGATTTTGTCACAAAAAGCACTTTATTAAACTTCATACTGAGGAAAAATATTCAAACTCTAGCCATTTCCAAGTGCCCAGTCTCAGCCATCACCTTTAAGATTGTATCTCAAAAACACTGTTGTTAATTTCCTGTACTTCTGGATCTTCCCTTACAGGAATGTATGACAACTCAAATTAAGTGTTTTCACAATGAAAGTTATATGCTGCCACTCTGATGTCTCCAAAATCTTGGATCTGCACGGAGACCTTACACATGTTTAGACATCACCATTGAGTTTCCAATGTTTCACCCCAGTCGAGATCTAAGAACAAGTCAGACTGCAGTTTCCAAGTCTGCCTTCACAAAGGCCATGGAGGAAGTGGTGACTACTTTGTAAGAAAACAGGAAAACAGATGGAACCCTGTAATTAAGTCACTGGACATACTCTTAATTCTTTTATACCCCACTTCCCACGATCTTTCCAGGTTGAAGGAAATCAGAGCCACAGGAAACCTGCTCCATACTCCAAAGGGCATCTCAAATGGTCTCTATTTTTAAAAAATAATTCCAACAACTTCACATACATAAAACACACTGCTGGAGTCTCCGATCTACTGACACTATTTTATCAGATTGGTAACAGACATAAAACCTTGCTTTGGGAAATTTTTCATGTTGGAAATTACCTTTTAGCTACCAGACATTCCTACGTAGAAAACACTAAGTAGCTAATTAAACTAATTATGTTTAAAACTAAATATTTTAACACTATTTCAAGAACCAAACTAGTTTAGTAGATGCCTAACGAATATAAACAACTAACAGGCAAACATGACCAGTTTCAGATTTTATTTATGATTTACTCAGATGAGAACCCATCTGTAACTATAAAAGCAATTTCACCTCCATGGCCTGGGATCTGGAGAAATCAATAGGATAAAGTATTAGAGCTATGAAGCAAGATTCACTGTTACCCCAAATATATGAGATCTTTCCTCCTGGAAATAAAGACCCCAAGACCTCCATTGCACTTTTATTTGAATGCCAATATTTGGGACAATTGTCCAAAAGGGCCGGTATTTCCCCATTTAATTTTGAGATAGTAAAAGAAACAACAAAACAGTGTTTGGGTTTTGTTACCCACCCTTATCATCAAGACTCACTGCCTCCCATCATCAATATTTATTGAGCATTTACAGTGTACTAGGCACAATAGAACATACAGAAAACATTGTCCCTGCTCTTGAGGAGCTTACATTCTAAAAGGAAAAAAAAATACACCTCTTTTAAAATGGCATTTTTGTTTGGTGTTTTCTGTAAAGTACTGAGGAAATATTCTGTAGGGTGAGCTTTGGGTATAACTTAGCCCCATCATTATTTAGAGAAGAGAGAAAGAGAAAGGATTTTAAAAGCAGACAATGACAGACTATCAGGATAGGGGAGGGTTTACAGGGAGTTAAACACAATCTCATCAACTAAGCAGAGATGTGCTGAAGTGAAGAGGATGGGGGCAGTAGTCTGTGGGATGCAAGCAAAGGAAGCAGGTATCTTAGACATCGAGTGGAGCCAGAAAGATCATGCGGCCTTTTCCCAAGCACATGGCCACCAAAGAGGAACGGTTGGTGACAAGACAGAAGGCTAAAAAAGGTAATCTTGTGCACCTGACAAAGAGAATAAAGGATTAAAATTGAAGGCAAGCTATAAAGAGTATCAAGAAATTCTTAAAAACCAAAAGTGATCTGGAAGCACAAGACGTACAGTTAATGCTACCCAATATCATGATGGGCCAAGAACATTGTGGCTTCCTAAGTTAGAAAATGCCATATACCAAAATTTTAAACGGAACACATTAATTTTTTTCCAATCTCCCCCTCCATCATAAAATAAAATTTTTTTCATTTCAATTATTTTTTTAGGGGGGAGAGGGGAGACATGGGACATGGTTGAGAATGGTAGTTATATTACTAGTATTTTTGTTACGATAAAGTTTGCCTTTAGACTTGGAAAAAGCCCATTAGCTGCCAAGAGGGAAGAAGAAATAAATTTCCAAGAACGTACAATTTCCTTCAGAGAAGTTTCAAAACCAAAAGGCTAATTTACATGAAAAGCTGTAGAGAAAGTAGTTGAAAAGTCCATTCATAAAACTTTTATTCCACTTACATGAACTTAATACATATGTTCTTAACAATTATGCTCAGATTGTTCATGAAAATTTCTTAAAGACATTAAACAAAGCTAGCCATCATCTCAAGTTATTTCCCTGTTAACTATTTTTACAGCACATGCATGTTAGGCAAGTATCAAAAAAAAAAAGAAAAAAAAATCACCAAAGCAAAAAACCTAAAAAAGTTAAATACATGGGTTTTTTGTTTGTTTACTGCTACACTTGATATACATGAAGTAATGAATACCAAGCAATTCATTTTTACTGCATCTTTACTTTTACATTTGTTCTTAGGTTGCCTAAAACATTTAAATACAAATAAAATGTGTAGCAAAAATAATGAAAGCAAACAGCAGGTAACTTTACAAATAATGGAATGTGAACCGTTTCTGCCCTTATCCAGAGTAAATGGGTAGCAACTTTGTCTGAAGAACACCCCGCAGCTGCGGTCACAGGAGCGTGCTGAGACTGCTTACTCCCCGGAAACACGGGGCTCCACATGAGACCCACGGGTATGTGTTTCTACCACAGCCTCAGAGGTGCTCCAAACCTTAAAGTACCCACAATAACTACACCTGTGTCTGGAACCAATGATCCCTTTTATTCCCCACCAGGACAGACCAATATGTAGGCAGTTTTCTTTGCTTAGACATGGAAGCAGTTTCAACACTGGCCCCTGTGAAGCCACAATGTACCAAAAGTACAATGCCAAACATTTGTAACTTGTATAAAAATTCCACTTCCCCATATTGGCCATCTCAAGATGAAAACAGATAACTCCCTAAATATTAACTGGCTCTACTCCCCTAATATTAAACATAAAACCACATGGGAAATATAGAAATTCAAATAGAAGTAACATAAACCTGTCATAAACCGTAAACAAAAAAACTATTTGTGGGACAGCATGGATGACAAATGGTCTACTGTGTAAATTTTAGAATGAGGCAGACAAAAGTTGGAAGGCCAGTTAATTTTCCCCTCCTTCGCCTGCTTCAGCTTCATCTCCCTGGGTATCCGATGTCCACAACTAGTAAAAGAAGAAAAGGTTTTCAGCATGTTTCAGTTTGAAAAAACAAAACAAAACAAAACAAAACAACAACAACAATGCCAACAAACTTCTATATGTATGCCAAGGTCTCAGGATATAACCACGTGTTTTAACTAGAAAAACATTCTTAGAAATACAGCACTACTGAAAATACCTTAATACATTTATTTTTTCCCTAATCAGCTTGTAAGCATGGTGAATATATGATACAGTTGTCAGATAAAGGAAACATTCAATTACTCATATATAGGAAGGACGTGAAGGCAAACTAGAAAAAACATGGAAGCATTAAAAAAACACCAACATATCAATAACTACTAGAAAATCAGATGCTCAGAGAAGCCTGGATATGAGATGGATATACCATTTGAGTGCAATTCAAGCAGAACTGTCTAATTCTGCCCTTACAAGAACTACTAAGGCTGATGTTTCTTTCCTTGGAAAGCTTACACCGATTTCTGTGTAAAACAAAATCCTTACTGCATGAAAGTCAGCATCTGTCTTCTGAGCTAAAATGAAAATTCAGCTTTTCTGACATCTCAAACCTAGATAAACATATCTTTGTCTATTTGGACAAAATAAATACTCAACAGAATAGCCAGAACAAGGGGTGAGGATACAGCTCAGTGGCTCCACCACCTGCCTCACAAGTACAAAGACCCAAGTTCGATCCCTGGTACCAAAACAAAACAAAACAAACAACTTTTTGGCTGTTGGTAACTTCACAAGTAAGCCAGGGGTATTTAGAATAGCCAGAACAAAATATTCTGAGATAAAAATGAAGTTGTTTCACAGTGTGATAGGATTATGGATTGTTACTTTTTAATCAATGTTGCAATATTTCAACAGGTTAAAAAATAACTTCAAAAACCTGCTTCACATTCTTAACCATTCTAATTTTAAGATTTTATTAAAGGACTGATTCAAGATGATCTTAACATTTAGATGACTTACCACAAAAAGGAGGGACTTCTACCTAATTGTATTTTTCTACTTCTCACATAATGTGTATTACTTCCACTTAATTAACAAAATGAAACTGTCTCTCATGTCTCTTTCTAGTTTTAACCTCCAAGGACTTTTGAAGTTTTACGTAAACACTAAAAACTTCATGCAAGATAGTTCTTTCTCAGGTAATGTGTTGATTATCTAAGTTAACCAGGTTTAGACTTGGTATATACTAGGCTAGGTTTTGGTCAAGTTTCTTTACTTGACAAATGATCAAATTAATCTAAGATGATTACAGCTAATACTAAGGTCCAGCGAAGACATACAGTAAAAAGATTCAGAATGGGAATCTTTGGTTTTCTCACTAAAGTCTTCATGCTATACTGACATCAAAATTCAGCTCATGCAGGTTATTACATTAGGCTCTCTCCATAGTGGAGAGAATACAGTAACTAAATCTGAAGTTCCATCCATCTTTTAAAATGTTATCTCACCACTTCAAAACAGAAAAGTAGTATTCTTAAAATTATTTAACAAATTGAGGCACTGCTTTCATTTGACACAAAATTAATTCATTTGGGTAAGGGATGTAGCTCAGAGCTCTTGACTAGTAAGTATGCTCAAGGCCCTGGGTTCAATGAACCCTATAGAATGATAGTCACCAAAACAAACAGCCCAAGAGCTCACTAGATTACAATGTCTCATTTCTACCTACCTGACACAGCAGGTGCTTGATAGTTTTTTCACCTAAGCCTTAAAACTTACTTAAAAAAGAAACCACTAAATTTGATTTAGATTCAAATTTTTATTAAGAAGCATTAAGGAATTAGTTTAATTTTGCCATTCTTTTAAAAATCTGGAGTATATATCAAGGACATTCATGACTTCTCAAAAATAAGACTGCACAAGCTGGAGACCTGGCTCAGCAGCACTGTGCCAGCCCCGCAAACACAAGGTCCTGAGTTCAATCTCTGGCTCAAAAAAGCAAACAACAACAACAACAACAACAAAAAGACTACACATAATTGTTTCTGCTTGGATTCTGTAGAGTATCGGAAAAATTTAAAATTTTCAGACATTAACTATATCTACACAAATGTAGAGGCAACTCAATGTACAAGCCCTCCATTTTTGAAGGAATTTAAGTACAGCCTCAGTTTTCTTTTGGCACTAAATTGTTCTGTGACTAAAACACGGTATGAAAAATAAATGGCTTTTTGTCACTGAAAATCCAAAATGATGGATCGTAAAATTATTTTGAAAATTCAAAATTTCAAAATAAATCTGTAACTAATGAAAGCATTTAGTGCTCAAGTCACGCTTTCTATATTTTCCTCCATGTAGTTTTAATAGATGGTATATAATTTTTAGTAGATGGTATAAAATTTATCGAAGTCCAGAAATATTCCCTGTAGCAAAAACATTACAATGCTTTCAGCCACATTAATGATGCTAGTAAGTACTTACTGTCAAGTTGTCTCTCAGTAATTGCATTATTAGCGTGCTGTCCTTGTATGACTCTTCACTTAATGTATCAAGTTCAGCAATGGCTTCATCAAAAGCCTGTGATTTAAAAAAATATTTATTTTAGTGTTCAATTAATAAGATCGCTAAAATTTCCATGTAGCAAGTGAGATACATACTGTCTTTGCCAGAGAACAGGCTTTCTCTGGAGAGTTCAGAATCTCGTAATAGAAGACGGAGAAGTTAAGGGCCAGACCCAATCTGATAGGATGTGTTGGTTGCATTTCCTTTTTGCTGATTTCAAAAGCTTCTTGGTATGCTTGTTGTGACTGGTCCACAATCCCTGAATAAGAAAACACACCCCAATACAATGAGTTAGTCTGCACTTCACCTTTATTCCTGAAACCAAACCTTTTGTTTAATACCCTATGTACCTGCCCTCTGAAATATAAGCCACAACATCCTCAACTAAAGAAAGAAAGAAAAAAAGTATCTCCTGGATCACCACGGTAGCCACTGGTTAATACCTAGACAAAAAGAACTTTGTAATCCTATTATTGTTACGTTTTTAATAAGTAGTTTACACTGCTACTCAGTTATGCTATGTCCAGTTTCTTAAAATTGTGAGGAAACATACAAAACTTGTCAGAAAGAAGACATTTTAGAAAACCAGTATTAGGCAGTAGACATACATAACCTCATGCAGGACCCACAAAAAGAGCACCACTACTTGTCATTCAGTACTCTAAGCAGTTAAAAAAACAAAACAAAACAAAAAGACTATTTCCATACAACAATATTTTATAAGGTTCAGCCAACAGGGTTAAAACAAGCAACGTACCTTTCTTGTCATCACCAGCAGCAACCTCAGCCAAGTAACGGTAGTAGTCTCCTTTCATTTTCAAATAAAAGACTTTGCTCTCTGCTTGTGAAGCATTGGGGATTAAGAATTTTTCCAAAAGAGACTTAGGAAGAAAAGAAATAGATATAATAAGCATAAAACATTTAAAAAAGTAAACACATTTCTTAAACACATACTATAGACTATGTTCTAAAGCTTTTAAACTCAGTCACTGCCAATAACATAATTGAAGATGCAATACTCATGAACTTGTGACTTAAAAAGTTAGCAGAATGCTGGGCCTGGCATGGTGGTGCACTCCTGTAATCCCAACACTCAGGAGGCTCAGGGAGAAGGGAGGCCGAGGGAGGAAGCTTGCTGCAGGTTCAAGGCCAACCCGGATTACACAATAAGTTTAAGGCTAGCCTGAACTACACAGTGAAACCCGTGCCTCAAAAAACCAGTTAGCAAAATGCTTTTGGCAGCAATTCTTAAAATTTGAAATTAGTATTCAGTTTGTTATTTAAGGATGATACAAATGAATATAAGTCCCCACAGTTTACTCACATGCTGGTTTCAGAATGTTAAACAAGATAGTTCATATTTAATAAGGAACATTTATCAATGAATGGGCAAACCCTCCATTTAAAAGTACTGTAAAAAGAACACACAAGATGAAACTTCTGGGACTCTAGAGGAATAAGTGAAGCAAAAACCAATACAATCAACCCATGCCAGAGGAATCTGAACAAAATGAACTTCACTTTCAAGAACACAGCTAGAACAATTCATCAATAGGTAAAATACTTCAAAACAAAAGCTTAATTTTTCAAGACAATGAAAGGATTATGAAATCTATAGATGTGAAGAGCAGTCCTCTAATTTCATCAAAATGATTTTTACCTAGTAAGATATGCTTGCAAATCAAACAGGTAAAACTAAAATGTCATGCTATAGTTTTGTTTAAAGCTATTAAGAATTTAAGCTAATCTGCCTTCTAATATACTAGAAATTACCTTCTACAACTGATAAGGCATACAGTCATATTGGGGAGAGACAGCTCAATAAACTGTTTTCTTTTCAGTTAAAGAGAAGAAAAACAGCAGCAGCAAAATTAAACAACCATATAAAAAAATCCAGTATTACTATAGCTAGCATATTCTGGGAGTCAAGAATAAAGTCTATTTTCAACTGGACTGAGCTTCAGATAATTCTTACAAGGAAAAAAAATATCTAATTCCTGGTTTGTAATTTAGGAAGCAGTTACTCTCATTAGCTTCTATTATTTATTATGGCCATAAGAATATATAATAATTAAGAATAAAACACTTAAAATGTTAAATTTTAAAGCTACACCAGAAAGCCGGGCGTGGTGGCGCATGCCTGTAGTCCCAGCATTCAGGAGGCTGAAGCAGGAGAATCGCTCTGAGTGTGAGACCAGCCTGGGCTACATACTGAGTTCCAGGTCAGTCTCAACTATACAGTGAGAACCTGTCTCAAAAAACCAAAAAA
>NW_022900917.1:14882337-14900209 GCF_012274545.1 Fukomys damarensis | reverse complement strand
AAAAAAAAAAAAAAAAAAAAAAAAGCTACACCAGAAAACTCACTTAACTTTAGTCACTGTGTTCATAAATGTCACTAGAAATATTTTTATTAGTAACTTCAGTATTCCTAAAAATATCTTATTTTACAGAGGTTAACTTGTGCCGAAATTCTAAGTTTCCTAGGAATAAAAACAGTTAAGCATGACTTTCCTCAAGCTGAACACTGAATTTGCCATAAAACACAACTTAAAAGCTATTAACCAGAACCGGTAACAGGAGGGCTGCTGGTAAGGCAGCTTAGTCTACTTACTGGCCTGCACACCCAAAGTCAAGGGTAAATGACTCTGACAAGTTGCAAAAGATTAAAAAGAAAAAAACCCAAAAAACAAACAAAACAAAAAACCCCAAACCTGGCATACTTCTATTAAATATCTAAGAAGCATTATTTCAAAGCACCCCCGCCCGCCAAAACAAAAAACTAACTTTAACTGGATTAAAGATCAAATTAAACTAAACTAACTATTTAAAGGGGCTAACATTCTGGCTCACTGTGGTAGACTTTCTTCAAAGATGATCTCCACTAATTTCCCACTGTTCCTGTTCCTGGACACTACACCTCTTCCTCAAGAGGTATAATTTATTTCCTTCTTCAGAGTTCAGGCTAGCTTTGTTGAGTTGCTTTGAACAGAATTCAGTGCATGTGACGGCTGCTCCAGTTCTGGGCCTAACCCTTAGCAGGTCCATATGGAGAGTCTCCCTTTTGCTCTCTTGGATCCTTGCACTGGCAAATAAGTCAAACTACCCAGCTCACAAAGATACAGCCAGTTCACCCACTGCAATATATAAGTTAAGTCCTATCAGGTATTTCAGCCCCAGCAGAAGTCCTAGCTCAAAGCAGCAATAAGTAATCACAGCCAGTAACACGTGAAGAATTGTCCAGTAACATGGACACCAAGCCATAGAATCACAAGGAATAAACCATGGCTTTGAATGGTCTATTATGTAGCTGTTGACAACTAAGACCAGGACTCTGTAATTTTAATATATAATCATAGCATTATCACTAAAGCATTTTCTTTTCTATGGTTTGATTGTTCTGTATCCCCATGTATGATGTACAAATTACAATTATCCCCCATTTTACAGAAGTCAGTGGGACCTCAAACTAACAACTAGCTTATAAAGGGCTATCTCCAACTAGGCAGTATGACTAGTACTACTAACATTATGCTACATTTTTCTCCATCAACAGGCTGATACGTCTACTGAAAAGGATAATGTGATCAATCCCAAGAGCTACTAACACAACCATGAATCCAAGGTAAGGAAAAGATTTCAGCACTGTACTCAGACTAAGTTCTAGAATATACTTTACTGGTTCTTTAAAAATATAGTAAGATAGGCACTGACAAACTGCAGACTATCCCAGTAGGGATGATGGGTGAGGACACTAGCAAGTGTCACAAAGATGGGAGGCACAGCAGGACATGAACTGCTCCTAAAGACCAGTTAAATCTAGGGAGATACAAAATTTCTGTACAGACAACTTTTGGTTGTTCAAAACTGGAATCAAATGCCTGTTCAGTGAGTTCTCTTTTAGATGTGTAAGGAGAAATAAGAGGACCTCTTTGGTAGAATTAAAAAGCCAGATGTGGTCTTTTTCAACTCTAAGGGAAAATACAGAATTCACCAGGCTAATCTGTAACACAAAAGAGGCAACTGAGTGTTATACCTGCCAAACTGACCAAAGAGAAATGAAAGCCAATTTTCCAGATTCAGAAGACGAAGGAGAAAGCAAATGTAAAGAGACTAAGGACAAAAGCAGCCCCTTATCTGGCTGGGGATTTAGCTCAGAGGTTCTGGCACCTGCCTTGCAAGCCCAAGGGGACCTGAGTTTGGTCCCCGGTACCAAAAAAAAAAAAAGCAGCCTGTTATCAGAAAGTAATGGTATAGCAAAATGGGAAAAGACGGAGGTAAACAAAGTAGAAAATAAAAGCAATGATAGCTATTTTCAAAATACAGTTCCTAATATCCTGTGAAACAAACAATACCACCTTGTACATTTTGTTCACAACAGTATGATGAAAGCCAAGAGCGAGAACCACAATTTAAAAGAACAGCGGTGGGCTGAGCATTACCTAAGTGTGTCAGGTGCTGCAACTCCAACTATAAAACAAGGTGCAGCCTGTTTATTGCCTAAACTCAAACCCCAATTCACTGCTAAGAGATTCTGCAATCTCTCTGGCTGCAGGTTTCTTGTGTGTGAGAGAGGGATGTTAGCAGACATAATACCTGGGGGTGCTGTAAGGATGAGATGAGTTAACAATTTACAAAGCATGTAGAATACAGCCTACAACCTAGGAAGAAACCCATGAGGAAATGGGTACACTACAGTAACTTTAAAACACAAGCAGGTCAACTCACACTCAGAAACTGCCTCAGATCTGGATTCTTTTCTTGTAAGAACTAATTTTCTTATTTAAAAAAACTTGTAACAACAAATGCTATTTGTTTTAAAACTTTCTTTCTCAAGATCTCTATATGCTCATACATTTATCTTCCTCACGTTGCTATTTTTAAAGATGGTTGCCAAATACCTGAATGAGTAAGGTCAGACTGGTTATAGTTTTTTCAAGTGAAAAGAAAAACCTATAAACAAAAGCGGCCACCTTCACAGTTGGCTGTGGGGTCTGGTGCAGCCTTGGTCCTGTGGAGATGGTGCAAAGTGTTATTAAAAACACCAGGGGCCCCACAAAGCCCTGTTCTACCCAGGTTTACCAGGAGATTGGGGAGGAGTGAAGCAGATGAACCTCAGTTTATAAAGTCAGCAGTGCCAACAAAAAAGAAAAGCTTTGTAAAGGTTCAAGTTTTGTGCCTCCTCATGGCCATCATCACCAGCTCACTATGTACACAAGTGAAGTCTGCCTGTAAATTTAAGCAGGCTATGTTAGATCAAACACAGAATGTCACAGGCACTTGTGCAAGTACCATTTTTACTATATGGCATGAATAAATGTGAGATGCATCCCTCTTAAAATAAGCAGTTATGTCAGTGCACAATCCCAAGCATGCTTTCTGGAGACAAATATTGTACAGGGGTCCACCATATCCACATTTTATATTTATGCATCCCACACACTGTGACTCTAAAATATTTGAAGAAATAAACTATGTAAGGCACGTACACACTTTATTTTTTAATCATTCTCTGACAATACAGTATAACTTACAATGGTATTTACATTTTATTAGGAATTGTAAGGATTTACTGATGATTTAAAGTATATGAGATGTGCAAAGATTACATGCAGATACTAACATCACTGTATCTAAGGGACGTTGAGTGAGCAGCTGCGGACATGGGGGTTCCTGGAACCAGATGCCTGTGGACAGGACAGCTGTGCTTTTCACTTTGCTTCATAAAAAGGAAGTCTATGTAAAGACTAGTACAATTAATTTTGTGGCTCCAAGGACAGGAAAACATTTTTTCTTAATTGTTGAGTGCAGAGGCGAATAATATAATGATTACTAGGTACAATTGGAACCACTGCCTTTATTAATGCTAAAGAACCAGCAGTTTCAGCCTTCCTTGCTTCTATACCAGTGCTAAAGGTCAATAATGATAGTGTCATGCAAATTGTGACCTCAGGGAGCCACTCGAAAGATTTCCTCTGCCTCCCAGAGGGCTGGAATAACATGTGTGCCACCGCACCTGGACAATATACACCCACTGTTCAAGTGTTTTGTTTCTGAGATGACTCTCATATGTACCTCAGACTCCATAAGGACATGTTATGCCTGTTTTAAGCACTAAAACATTAAATCCCAACTGATTTACAATATATGCATTATATGAACAGCTTCATTTCAACTAATTTTATTTAGAACAATTGTAAAAGGCAGAATGAAATTTTATTAGCTTAGTACCATAAAGCCTACTTCTCCAAGTCATCATTAAAAGCTACTGCTTTACAAACTTCTAAACAGTCCAGACAAACATGATAGAAATTACTAGGTTGATACTATGTGAGAAAATAAGAATTTTCCTTGAGAAAAAGTTTTCTTTTCTGAAACTGCACATTTAAAATGACAAATGTTTGGGCACTTTCACCACACACATATATTCAGAAACAGCATCAACAGGCTAAGTACCTAACAGGCTTGTGTGGCCCATGAAAAACTGTATATAATCACTTGGAAGGAGGAAGAGACCAAAGAAAAACCCACCTGAGAGGATAAGAAGACCATGTGAGGTGAAAAAATTGGCTGGGAAGTTAAGGAGGCACGCTACTGGTGTAACTGCCACAGGATGTGACAGAAGTTTCTAAGACAAAATCAAGACATTATTTATTTCAAAACTCCCTCTCATTTTATCCCAGGAAAGCATCTCAAATGCTTTAACCACATCCTACCCACCATCATGCCTTCGATGGGCATTAACGTGTTTATTCACGACAGGGCTTTAAATTGGATGTCTTGCTGCTGGGCAGTCATCAGTGTGACTCAAGCCAGTGTGTTACATCATTTACAGTGACACCTCCTCCCACCTGCCTTTTTCTTAAAAGGGAGTCAGAGGGAGTCTGAGAATTTACATACCAAACTCTAAAAACATTAAGACAAATACCCAATTATGAAGTACTTCATGTTTACCTCTGTGCTTAAAATATGGCCATCTGCCACCATACACTTCAAATTAAACCACCAGGGCCTACGTGCTGTGAGCTGGGTTTGCCAACTAGGCTAAGTATCTAACAAAAAATGTATTTCAAAGGAAAGTTATAGAGCTAGGACAGTATTTTCCTCTTTGAAGAAATACCCTCATTTTAAATTGATAACCCTTTTAAAAAGCTCTTTGGCCAAAATACATTTAGTATGTAACTTTTGACAAAGTAATCATAACTAGGATTTTTTTTTTCTAGTAAGTTTATTGGTACTTTTTAAGTATACAGTACAGTTACATTCACCATTGGGATCTTGTACTTTATATGACGTATCTTGGTTCTTTTTTTTTTCCCATTCCCCTGTTCTCTCTTTACCTTCCACCTTCCCTATTTACAAAGACTTTGTTACCATTTCTTTTATTTTTTCTTTTCCCTTCTTCCCGAATCTCCTACTCCTTTAGACCTTTTCTTCCTATTTCACATTATCAGTTATACATTTGATCCTTATTTACACGTTTAGTTTTTCATACAGGACCATTCAATATGTATTTACACACACGTGTGTCCTATTTATTTCACTTAAGAGTATGGGCTCTGGGGCTGGGGATTTAGCTCTCAATGGTTCCACTGCCTACCTTGAAGTGCAAGGTTCCAATTTCAAACCTGGTACCCCCACCAAAAATAAAGTACAGCCTCAATGTGCATCCATTTAGCGCTACTTGTCTCTAGTTTCTCATTCTTCACGGCTGAGTAGTACTCCATTTTATAAAAACCCACATTTTCTTTATCTAGTCTCCAGGTGATGGGCAATTGGGCTGTTTCCAGATTTTAGCTATTACAAACTGTGCCACTATAAACACGGGTGTGCATATATCACTGTGGTAAGGTTCTTTAAATCTTTTGGGAGACACTCAGCAGAGGAATGGCTGGGTCAAACAGGACTTCTAATCCTAGTTCTTTGAGGTTATCTCCACATAGACTGGATATCTTTTTTTGAGACAGGGTCTCTCACTATGTACTCCAGGCTGGCCTTAACTAAGTAGCACAGGCTAGCCTCAAACTTGCCCATGATACTCTTACCTCAGCCTCCCTCCCAGGTGCTAGAATTACAGGCTTGTACCACACCACCATGCTAGGTCAGGGTGTCTATGCTAAACAATCTAACTGATACTTTTGGCACACGTTTTAAGAAATCTTCACTGCTGTTTAAACTCAAAAATATAATGGATTGTTGTTTAAGTAACAGGACAGCATCATTTGTCTCCCAATATGATTTGCTGAAGACAAAGTATCACCTCCCAGAAACCATTGCCTAAAACACAAAGTGAGAATAAAGAGAAATCATAGTTCAAAACCAGCTAAGGAACAATCTATAAAAAAACTTGCCAGTAGTCTTGATAATGTGTCAACATTATGAAAGGGAAAGACTGAAAAATAATCTATATTAAAGAATAGTAATAGAAAAACCCCAAAATATTATCTGGAAACCACTGAGGAAATATGGTGGTACTCTGTGAAATTTAAGTAGTTTTACAGGCTATGTAACAGTTTAAGATCATCACTTTTTTTTTTTTAAGTTCTTAGTTTGAAAATAATATTGTGGTTATATAACACATTAATGTGGGGACATAATGAAGGATATGTATGAAATTCACACTGTCGTATTTTTCTAACTCTGAAGTTATTTCAAAATGGAAATAAGGAACTGGTTAGAGACAACCACATGTAAAGCAGGTAATATTCCCCTTTGATTTGTCTTTTGAGACAGGGTCTCACTATGTAGTTCAGGTTCCCCTTGAGCTCACTATGCAGTCCAGGCTGGCCTTGGACTCTCAGTGATTGTCTTTCTCGGCCTCTTGAATCCTGGGATTACAGGTGTGTGTGCTGCCAACCCAGCCACCACCGATTATTTATTATTACTATAATCTAAAAACAAATTTTAAGAAGTAATCTTAAAGAAATGGCACAGAAATCAATGTATTTGTAAAGAAAAACAAAGGGTGGTGGAAAGGTTTTCAGTTTATCCTGAGTATTTCCTTAAGGGTTATATTTAATCTCACAAAGACTGAACATACAACTGGGCTGACACGTTACCAAATATGTGAGTGGAAAAAAGACTAATCCTTCATAACCCAGTCCTCTACTTAGATTGTACTATCACGGCTCATCCTGCAGAAACACTACAAAGACATCAAGATACAGAAACACTTCTTTTACACAAAGCATAACACTACTCCAAGGTAAAAAAAAAAAAAAAAAAAAGGAAGCAGCAAGAACTTTAGGTACAAGAGTCCTCAGCCATGATTCTCATTAGTATAGAACTCTAAGATACAGTCTAAAGCAGAAGCCCTCACTTTTAGTTTAATAAAATTTAGTGATTTTCCTTTTTTTTTTGGTTTTTTGAGACAGGGTCTCACTATGTAGTTGAGACTGCCCTGGAACTCACTATGTAGCCCAGGCTGGTCTCGAACTCACAGTGATCCTCCTGCCTCAGCCTCCCGAGTGCTGGGATTACAGGCATGCGCCACCACACCCGGCTAGTGATTTTTTTTTTTTTTGATACCAGGGACTGAACTCAGACCTTGCACTTGTGAGGCAGGCAGTGGCACCACTGAGCTAAATCCCTGGCCCAAAGTTTAGTAATTTTTAAAAAATTCAAGTAGTGACATTTTTTGGTTAATGAAAAGCTGTATTCTTCCTATAATCATAAAACCTTAGAACGGATTTAATGTTTTGATAAAGTGGTACTATAGTATAAAGTACTAAAAATATTAACATGTTCTCTGTGACCTAACATAAATTACTGAACCTTTGAGCTTCACTGTCTCAATTTGGTGAAATGAAAATGCCATGTGGATGTTCTTTCAACCCTAAATTCAGTAATTCTTTAAAATTCAACTCTCAATGTATTATTTAAAAACTCACAAAATACTGCATTCTACAAATGTCATTCATTAAAAACAAAACATCCTCAGGGCTGGGGATTTAGCTCAGCGATTCGGTGGCCTGCAAGTGCCAAGGACCTGAGTGTGATCCCTGGTACCAAAAAAAAAAAAAAAAAATCCTCCTTTCCAAATCAGGGAATAGGGCCGGATGTAGTGGCGCACGCCGGCAACTCCCAGCACTGAGGAGCTGAGGCAGGCAGATAGTGGGTTCCAGGTCAGTCTCAATTACACAGTGAGACCCTGTCTCAAACAAAACAAAACAAAACAAAACAAAACATAGGGAATAATTTCATTACCATTCTCAGGCACAATATAGTTCAAATTTCTAGTCCTGTACAATTCTTTCACGAAGAAAGGTAACTTTCTCACAATTTTGACTTTGTTCTACAGAACCACTAATTCTATTACTCCTAAATCTCTTAATTCTAAAATGAAAGCAAAGACATTTTTTGCAATGGGCCCTACTGCCTTGGAGATTAAGTCTCTTACTCCCTCTTGTGGCCGGAGCAACTTTTCATTTTTCTCTTAATTGCATTTTCCTCAGTTGCTTCCAACCAATTAGAAAAGTGCTCCATCAAAAATTTTATAATGACATCAGGTGGTGTCAAGAGCTAATTAAGTATTTGGAAACATTCTGACTTTAAAGTCATCTTTCTATGAAATGTTTGACCAAATGGCATGCAATTTTAAGGGTGCTATAGAAAGATAGTTGTTTAACCTCAATGACAAAACACTGAAGGATAAGAGGATTTCCACTACTTTCCTAACTGAATTTCCCAATAATAAAGAGGTAGCAAATTTTCACCATTTAACTATTTAAAAAAAAACAAGAAATGTGATACAAAAGTATATTATTCCATTAATACTAATGCCACCCTTAAAATATTAGTATTTATGCTCAAAATTAAGCAAGCTATCTGAGCAAAACTTAATGCTAGAAATGTGTACTGTTGTTTTTTGAAAAACCAACTGGATGAATGGCTAACAAAGCAGGACTAAAAACTGCCACATTAAATCAGTTCAGGGAATTGCCTGTTTCTGCATCACCAATGCTCACGAAATTTTAGTGACTTTAAAACATTTAGAAAAAACCCAAAATGTAACCCCTAAAGATAAATTAAAATGGCTAGTACCGCCGGGTGTGGTGGCGTATGCCTGTAATCCCAGCACTTGGGAGGCTGAGATAGGAAGATTGCTGTGAGTTTGAGACTAGCCTGGACTACACAGTGAGTTCCAGGTCAGTCTCAATCACACAGTGAGACCCTGTCTCAAAAAAAAAAAAAAAAAAAAAAAAAAAAAAAAAAAAAAAAGAAAAAACCTAAAAAAAAAAAAAAAAAAAAAAAAAAAAAAGGGCTAGTACCACAAAGAAGTGAGCACCACCAAGTGGCACTGCTAAACTTCTACTTTACAGCGTACATAGCCCAGGCAAGCCCAGGAATGCTACATGTTAGACACATATGGCCCCATTTCTCAATTATTTCTATCACAAAGCTTTTATGTTTAAAACACATTTTCACAGCATTTTTAAACCTGCACAGGAACATTATGTATAAATTCCCTTATGAGTTTTATCATATCTAAAAAAAAAAAAGAAAGAAAAAGGTTAAAACAGCCCTTCTAAGTTCTTCCATAATACATATAAAGTTTTATGGGTACGTATGCATAACCTGTACTAAATTTATCACTTCCACAAAATAAGATAGATTTTATTCCTAATGATTCAACTAAATAGTCTGCTGATGATTTGACCCCCTTTTAGATGAGCACAAAGGACAAGTCAAGGGAAAGCCATTACTCAACAGCATGACTTCCAACTGCCCAGCATATTCGGCTGTACTACTAAAGTACTTATCAAAATGATTCAAGAATTTGCTATTTCCAGTCTAAATGTTTTATAGCCTGCCTATATAATACTACCCTCAACTGTCAATTCCATAGAATCACTTTTTAAATAATGTGCTCTTGGTGGATTTCATTTAGTGTCTCTGAGGTGAAGGCCAACTACGTTCTTCCAAAATGTGGACCATGGTATGTATTTACTACACTGGGGGAGGGGGGTGTCAACAAAGCCCCAGTTCCTGGGGTTGGGATCAAGAAATGGGTTTCTCTCAGAAAAGCATTTGTAATTAACGAGAAACATCAAGTCACTACTGAGTGCCTTGAGAGCATCAGATCCCTAAACCTGTTTTGAAAATTAGGATTTCTGACCTCCTTCCACACACACACACACACACACACACAAACACACGCACACAACCCCACCCACATACACCCCACTGCATCTCTGGGTCCTTGGTGGCGAGAAATACTGTTAGGCTTAATATTTGCAGAAGGTTCCTCTAATTTCTTTGGGCAACCTTTACCCAGCCATTTTGTAAGAAACATGTGGCTACTTACTGTCCCTGAAAAGATAATCAGCTCCAAACTTCAATAATGTCACAATGCATCAAACAAATTAAATTCTTACACTACAAAAACTGGGCACTTGCTGTAAATTAAATGCCACACAGAGAATTAAATAGAGAACTGGAGAATGGTCCCTGCACAGAAATGGCCTAGTAAAATAGGAAATACTGAGTTATGCTGGTTTGGCATGACATTCCCCCCAGGCCAAATTCAAGTTTGGGCCACCTAAAGGTGTAAAGTGTATCATATCCCTTCAGGGTACAAATATCAATGGTCCTGCTTCTCAAGGAAAATGAAGAAATGTAGCCAATCCCCTAAAGCAGAACATGACTTAGATATCAAGCTTAAAATTAAGTTCTCAATGAGAGGATGAAGCTGAAACCCTTGGACCATAAGATGCGAGTTGGCAATGACCTGCATCAGGAACAGAGAAGACCAAGCCAGCACAAGTAATAGCTGTATGCAAGGGATCTTGGGAAGGATGGAACAAAAGAACAAAAGCAGTGTTTTAAGGTTACAGTAAGAGACATGTGCAGAAAAGAACAATAAAAGTAGCAACTCCAAGTGAGTGACCAGCAGCAATAAATGGATGTTCATATTTCAGCCTTTGCATACTAAGGATAGATTAAGTTTATCTACACAGTACCACTTTCTTATTTTGCAATGTGCATTTCTCCTGGGTACCACCTATGGGAATGTATCATACAAATGATTATCAGCGGGAATGTAAAAGGTTGAGAACTAATGATCTAAGTAACAATTTGCACTGAGAAAAAAATTAGGATAGGCAGTTTCAAAGACGACAAATTCTGACTTTGAGCACACAGAAAATGACAGCAGTCCCAAGTCCGCTAACAACTTGAGCAATTTGTCCTCAATGTAAAACTGTTGAGTGAAGCAAAACCTATGACGGGAATTCTAGAAAAAATTTTAAAAGCCTTATTAGAATTTCAATGGATTGTAAGTTTATCTAACTTAGTTGCTATCAGAACATCTATCAGTTTGATTCTTTGCCTCACACACTCTTCAGTATAATTGTGCCAAGGATCATTTATTTTGGGAACAAAAACTTATGATGAAATTAATTCAACACTCTAAAGGTTACAAAGACAAAACTATTTCCTCAATGGACTCCCTTTATGTGTGAGAATCATTCAGTAGACATTAAAGTAGGAATTAAATGGGGGTTGGGGGGGTCCTGTTTTTAGTAGCTTAAGTTGCCCCAAAGTAAATCCAATTCTGTACAAATGTGCAAACCACTACTAATGAACTGATGGAGCACTAAGAATATATTCTGCTATTAAGAATTCTTAAATTTCATTACAAGAGAACTATTTTTAGGTATTACCAGCCTTACTTCTCCGAGGCAAAATTTGGTGTCCTTTCTTTTATTTTAAAAGTATTTTTCATGACCTGTAACATCTCCAATCCTTACTTTTACAGAATATAGTGGGCCTTTCATGATCTGACCTGTACCCCTCTCTTCTGAAATCATTTAAAGGTCTTAAATTTAAGGCTGCTCCCTTCTACTGGTCTCATAAAATGATTTGGAATTTAACAACTCTCATGCAGAAACTTCACTTAATTTACCAGATCTACAAATTCCATTTCACTAGTAGGACTGGTTTATGTCATGTTTTTCATTCCTAGAGAAACCCATAACTTGGAGCTACATGCTCCAGGGTACCATGGTTTCTAGTCATTCTCAAGAGCAACCTTCAGCTTCTACAAACAATTACACATCCATCAAAAGTCTGCTGTATGTTTTTAAAACTATTCCAATTAAGTGTTAATGAAGTTATGAAATGACGTGGAAAAAAGTGGAAAAGGTCTCAATCTCCTATGAAAAACAGGTAAACGGACATGTTTTAATTTAAAATTAATTTTAAAGCCAAAAATGATCACATACTTTAACTTTTTCAATTAACCAACTGGGAAGCTTGAGGTGCTATGAGAATCTCTTTGAATGATAAAATGCTGCTCATTAAACAAAGAATCAAAAGGTAAAAAGCTGTAAATTACTACAGCCCTAAAATGGCTTAGTCCCCACTTTCCTAATTCAAATATACATGCTAGGGCTAAAAAGAATGTCGTGGACAAATGAAAAAGAGCTAAATCATTTGTAGTATATAGATTCTTCTTGTATCTTGAGACTTTCTCAGGCTTTAAATTCTAATTGTAGTCATAAATCCTTTACTCTTTCTCTTATTAACTGTCTTCACAACTTACATCACTAAATATCTCCAGGTTATCTGCATCACTTTCAGTCAGGACCCAACTTTCTTGCTCTGTATTGTTTACTACACATCAGGTTGACCTGTTGCTCTTGATCCAGCTGTCATTTTTCTCCACACCAAACAAGGAACACCTACCTTTGTGTTCATTTTCCTTCTGTTTCCACCATTTCCACTCCATACAACTCAGTATTCCCAACTGTACAAAATATCTGAGTACCAACACTTATTGAAAGACTACATGGGAGGCACTGTGTCTAAACCACATGATCTTTGTACTTTAAAAGCAATGCATGACAAAGATATGTGAATATGGACTGTAACTAAAGTAGAAGATGGGTATAACAACATCATTTTCAGAGCTCTTCTGAAAAGCTTAGTCTGATGAACAAGCTGCCGCCTAGTGATTTTCAGCATTTAAAAACTAGCCCAATATAGCAGTTAAAAAAGCCCAAGGCACACACTGATTAGATTCAGAGTAGGGAAAGCTCAAAAAGTTGCCTGGTTTCCTGTCTGGTTCTTGGCTCTTTTTACAGTAGTGGCTGTTCCATGGGCTGGAGGCAAATCATGCTCAGCAACCACACCTTAAACTCCCAGGCAAATAAGATACAACTCAGTCACATTAGTCACATTAACTGAATCACTATTATAGTTACTCAATACTGTTGCCAACTGTTAACTAAGACATACAGTTTTATTGCTTTTTCTTCCAGGACTCCTGGAAGTAAAGAAAGCCATTATTTGCCTTTATCAGTGGCTTTCAAAACTTTAAACGAAACATTCCATAATCTGATAAGTGGCATTGACTCTCTGTCTCAGACACTTAATGGATCATTTAACTCTCATTCACATGGATTCTGTAAGAGACCCCTGTACTACTATATATTGCTCATCACTGCTCTTAAAACAGAACCCAAAATAAGGTAATCCAGCTTATATTACTGGATTCTCATTCTTCACAGCAATCCTGTGCAGTGGGTATTATTTCTATTTTATTGAGTTCAGTTTAGAAGTACTGAATGATTTCCACAATGTAAGACTGTGGTTTGACTTAAAAGTCTTGAGTTTTTTATACAATATATATCTTTCAGTTTGAGTCAGCGTTTCCCCCTCATTTTTGGTTTTCACTCCATTATTCTTGGGCAGACAAAAACTACCCAATTTAGACGACATCTTCCAGGTTTATGCAAAGTGCCAGGTATCCCTAGTGTGGAGTCCCTCCCAGTCACCAAGAGCCCATTTGTCCTAAGTATCTGGCAGGAAGGGCAAACTGCATTAGTTCAAATACTTCAATTTCAAACACACAAGAAAAACAGCCTCAAGTTCTTTTGCATGCAGCAAAGTCCATGTTGTGAAGATTACTCCAGTGACCACCCCCACAGTAATGATCTCCAACCAGCTCCTTCCTGCAAGCAGAGTCTGGTCTGAAGTGGTATAAACACCTGATAAATACATATAATCAAAGTGGGTTACTAAAGACATCTTTGGAAAAACCAAGAATTCCAGCCATTAGGCTTTTTTTTTTCTTTTTTCAGGAAGAAGGGTCAACCATGATGATGTAGGTGTCAAAATAACACAATCTGGTTTATCACTTATACTACCCACCAGGAACATTAATTCTGCAAAAATGTTACACTTGTTTTTCTCAAATCAAAAATACACACTTTTATCAAGTGTAGTAAATATTTTTTCTTTGAAATATCAGCTCTGCTTATACAGTATTTTACTAGAAACTTTATGCAAAATGTTTCTATGTCAACATGACCTCTAAAAAAATGTAGTAAGTGTACTTATAAAGGTATCAATAAACACTGAATATCCCCAGCCTCAAACAATGCTTTAGAAAATTAGCAGCACTGATGACCTAATTCTATGTACCATCCTCTTTCCCAAGATGACTTTCTATATTTTAAGAAATGCTTGAGTATCCATTACGTTTTGAACTGTGGAAAGGTAACAGAGAGCTTTACTCTCTAAACCATTTATGTGTTATACTTTTAAAAGTGAAAATTGCATTTACACTTTACTAGAAGCCACTGCTATTCCAAAGGAGGTAAACACGACTACTGATTCACATATACGGGCCCCTTTAATAAATCTTTAAAAAATGAGAGATCATTCTCATCTACTCTTTCTCTGAACAGTCTTTTTCTCCATAAACCAGAGTCAAAATTAAAAGTATTTTCCTAGAAAAATTCTCATAAGACTTTTAATACTACGTGGGAATTATGCAAATACCTACCTGGAGCAGTCAGTAAGCTTGTTAGTAGAAAGTAAATGTTATTATATCCCTTTTTATTTCTAAAACTGACTTGTTTTAAGGAAAATTATAACTTCTAATACCTTTTGAAGTCAAAATAAAATTAGTGTGTGTGGGGTGGGAGGACCAGATTCAAAACAACTTCATAACTAATAGAAAATACTAGTCAGTAAAGAAAGCAAAAAACAAACCAAAAGCCAACTAAATTTTATTATAGAAAAAAATATTTTATGGCTGGGCGTGGTGGTGCACACAGGCCAGCCTGGATTACACAGAGTTCAGGGCTAGCTTGAACTACATAGTTAGACCTGTCTCAAAATATAATTTACTTTTCAAATTTTAAATATTCTTAATTACCATAGCAAATCATAAGATACATATGCCAGCCTCAATAAAAGCACAATGTTCCTTTTTTCATGTTAGAAATAAACACTAAGTGTAAGCAATTACAACAAAAAATGCGCCCAAGATAAATATCACATAAGGCAGGGATTGTGAGGCTGTTTTTAGCAAGAATAAAAAATATCACTATTCTTTAAAGATGGCCTTAAGAAAATGTCCCACGTTATTATTTGCACCTGGATTTCCACACAATTGTACACAATTGTAGAATTAGGATGCTCCCTGTTTTTGCATACCAGAGCCCTGCATGCTGAAAACCAAGGTGTAACAGGAAGTCTTTCTGGGTAATTATTCTATAAAACCACTTCTAGTATTATTTCAAAAATTCCTAGCTCATTGAAAATGACTAGTATTCGTGCATATTACACACTAAGTGAACTGGATGGATTTTCTATTAGACTATTCTCAAAATTTTTCTGAAGACATTAGAAGACAAATTTTTAAGACATTAAAAATGAACCAAATGTTTTATTTTTTAAGCTTTTAGAGAAGCACGGGGTT
Source organism: Fukomys damarensis (assembly GCF_012274545.1). Lineage (NCBI taxonomy): Eukaryota > Metazoa > Chordata > Mammalia > Rodentia > Bathyergidae > Fukomys > Fukomys damarensis. Next base: position 14,884,820 of record NW_022900917.1, on the reverse strand, counting down.
TCAACACAGTGGGTATAACTACTTTAAATACTTCTGAACCTGGAACATCAAGTATATAACCTTTCACCATGGCTGTCAGCGTTCAAAGATGACTTTCAACATCTAAATGCAAGAGAAAGAAGTAACTGTGGAACCCAGCTTTCTACATAGCTGACTCATTGCATTAACATTACAGCAGCTAATCCAGAGAAAGGCCCTCCTGTCTACAAAGAGTCTCCTGTTACATTCTGTACATAAGATGTGTAAAATTCCCACACCCATACATGTACATTTAAGACAATCAGCTCTTGAATTACACCACGCAGCCTAACCTTAGTAACAACGGCAATATAATCGTTTGTTTCAACTAGTATAAAATATATTGTACCACAATCCATTTTTTTGCAAAACTATGTGAAATTTATCCCATTTATTTTATATAAGTTAACTACAACTGCTTCAGCATCTTTTAAACACCACTGCCCTGAAAACTTGTCTAAAACACTTGACTTTTTTTTAAAAGAAAAAGAAAAACCAAAGCAGGGAAAATTATAATAAAACTGATACTCATTATAGGACTTCGTTATAATAAAGCTCAACTTAATGATTCTCACCAGCACATCGTTGCAGATATCCCTTAGCTCAGTCTCAATTTTCTCTCTGTATTCTCGAGCCATCTGCTGCTTTTTCTCAGCACCTTCCGTCTTTTGCTCGATACTTGAGACAACCCTCCAAGATGACCTACGGGCTCCTACAACATTTTTATAAGCAACAGAGAGAAGATTCCTCTCCTCATTAGATAATTCAGCGCCTTGCTCAGTTACAGACTTCATGCAGGCTGCCATGTCATCGTATCGCTCAGCCTGCTCGGCCAGTTTGGCCTTCTGCACCAGCTCGTTTTTATCCATGCCTGGATATTCTGCAGGGAGAAAAAAGGAGTACTTAGAAATTCTTTCTCATTAAAATATACACATTCTATATCATGCTTGTGATCAATAACTATAAACACCTGATTACCTGTGAAAGATTCTTAAGAGAAAATGCAGCTTCATAAAAAGATGAAGTAGAAAAATTAATCATACTCAATAAAGTAGATGTAAAGTAAAATCGAGTTGCTTCATCTCTTTATAAGACCCTAAAAAGCACATCTGGGCAAATGGGCTACCTTAAAAAACCAGCTCCTACTTGTCCAAAATCTCAGCTTGATTCCAGTATCACTAAATGAGCTAAAATTAAGCAGCTTCTCACCATTCAGTATAAAAATGCCCACAAAAACCAGGACACTGGCCAGGGATTTAGCTCCACCGCCTGCCTTAGACGTGCAGAGGACTCGAGTTCAAGCCCCAGTACAAAAACAAACAAACAACAAAAAAAAAACACAAAACCCAAAAAACAGGATATTTCTATCATATTTCCAGAATTATGAGTCATGTCAATCTCGACAATGTTCACGACTTTTAACTTTCATCATAGTCTAGTCATTAAATTTTAATTGGTATTATCCTCACCCCAAAAATTTACATTTGCCAGCTTATTAGGGCATGAAAAATTTCTGGGGAAAGACCATCAAAGATCAGCATCTAACCCCCTTGTCTTGTCATATGCACATCAACTTAATACCGTTGAGCCCCAGAACTTGACTCTGTGACCACTACTAACATGTCACACTGGAAGCTTCATGTTTCGAAGTCACTGTGAGATCACACTGTATTTTGTTTCCACCGGTAGTAGTCACAATCTGAGCAGTACCCACGTCTTGTCACCTAATTCTCTTTCACTGTAAAGCTCCTTAGTCTTCCATGTACCTCCTCATTTTTCTTCAATTACCCCTTTGAAAGATGTTAACACAGAGAAAGATGCTACTAAACCATATATCGTGTTCACAAAAAGATTTGAGAGAAAAATACACAGCCTGAAACGCACTATTAGGCTACAAAGTGGATAGAACCACCATCCACTATGGGAATGGACTCCTTTTACCTTTTCAAGAGAAATCTCATTTTTTTTCCAACCAAATGAGAATCCCGCTATTTCAACAAGGAACGCACTAGGCTGAATTGTACTGTTCCAATGGGGGAACTATTCTGTAAATTAATTACCCCCCCACCCATCCCGGGAACTCAGAAACGTTCTCCGGCTAGCGTTAACTCTACTGAAAAATGAATTTCAAACCAGCACAAAGGTTTCCCTCCCCGGCACAAGGGGAAGTGGCCGGGGTTTCTCACGGGGTAGCAGGGCTGGAGGCCTCGCCTCCACACTGCGGAGCGGTTCGCCACACCCAGTTAACTCTCGGCGGGCCGCGGCGTCGCGAGACGAAGCGGAACCTCGCAGACCGTGACTTTCAAGTGCAAATCCTCCGTCCGCGCCATCCGCAGCCACCTCCCCTGCGAGGCTCCGCCCAGGCTGGTGCCTCCGCACCGTCCCCGACTCCTTTGTCATGGCGGATCGGCGTCGGGGAGCCCAGCCTACCGCCCCGCGCTCATCCCACCCCAACCGCTACGGGA
>NW_022900917.1:14839510-14880824 GCF_012274545.1 Fukomys damarensis | reverse complement strand
CCTTGGACCTTTGGAGGCTCAGATACCCGAGCGGTGTCCGGTCCGCGGGTGTCCGAGGGACGCCGCGGCTTCACGATCTATAGCGAGCCCGGGGCGCTCGGATGGGGGCGAGGTGGCTTCCTCGTAGACTGGGGGCTGCGGGGGTCTTGGGAGGCAAATCTCGAGCGCTCTGACTCGTTCTGGGGGTCGCTCGGAGACTTCCTAGCGCAGTGATTTAAAACCTAGAGCTCTGACCTGCAACTCCTCGAGGCTAGGCTTGAGGGGCGTCGTCCTCCCACGCCGCGCGCCGAACGGGTAGGAGGAGGGCGGAAATTGCAGGTGCTGGACCGGTGGGGCCTCCGCCCAGGCGCGGAAGGAAGCTCGGGGAGGCGCGTTCGCCTGCCCTTTCCCCCTCTAACGTGCGGGGCTGAGCCTAGCGCTCGACCTGCAGAGACCCTTGCCGAAATGGTCCGGAGAACTCCGAACTCTTACTGCCCTGTTGTCTAAACACCTTGGCGTTTCCAACACATCTTTCTTGAGCACCTGCTAGGAGACTGCCTCAAGCATAGCTTGACAAAGAACCTCAGGAATTCAGCCTCGGGTTCTCTAGAGGCTTTAATGCTTGGGCAGCAGACACAAAAGAGTCATCTTTCCGAACTATCTTTTCTGTGTGATGGATACAGTGTCTGGGCCACGAGACAAATGACTTTTTCTTTGGCTTGAAATGATAGATGGCTAGATAGTGTAGACCTACAAGTTCTGGTGACCAATTCGATTTTTGCTTTTATCCTCTTTCAAGTTTTCACAGATTCAGAGGAAGCTAAATGGATGAAGAAAAAAATCAATATATTTTATTTCCGAAAGTTTGAAGTTAACTTGCTTTGACTCTTACATGAATTCTTTCAGGGAGTAACATTTAAAATTACAATATTTCAAAAGCTTTAAAAAAATCTTTGTGGTTTTTTTGTTGGTACTAGAAATCTGACAGAAGGTACTAGGTTAAATATTTTAAAAATTGGACATGGAGTGTCATAAGGGATTTAGCTCTGGTGCCTCACAAGCACAAAGTCCTGAGTCTGATCCCCAGTACCCCCCAAAATAAATTGGAAATGGGTATTTCTTTAATGTCTTAAATATATATCTAGAACTCATGCCTTTTCTCTTAGAGGAAGTTAAGGGATTTCTTTGCATAAATAAATTACAGGTTTATTTTGGGAAACATGTTTTTACCTCATGCTTTAAGCACCAAGGCGTTTTTAGTGAAACGGTAGGTGCTCTTAAGATTTACAAACTCAATATTTTCACTTAAAGTATAAGGAGGTTTCAGGGAAGCAATAGGATAGGCCAGGAAAGCCTCGGTTTAAAATGTTTTGAAGAATAAGGAATAGTCTATGGCAAAAACAGAACAATAAATAGAACCTATGGACTTGAACCTTGGGGAAATTACCGGAGACTTTCACTTCTTAGTAGGCCAACCTGTTTCATTTTCTTCGTTGCTCAACTTGTGAGTCAAGTTGATTAACCTCTCTGTGCTTCCAGTATCCACAGCAATTAAATACTGGTGATAAAATTATATAGCGCCTTAGCTGGTGCTGAGGATAACAGACACGGATATTTTTTAACCAACGTTTCTTGAACAGTTACTTAGCTATTTGTAAGTGGACATACCTCATGGATGTCTCCACAGTTCAAAAGGCAGGAAAGATGAAATGAAACTTTCTAAAATGTCTTAACAGTGTGCAGTCTAAAGAGCACTTGAAACGCTCGTTTGTTTTAGTGTGTATCAGCAACTAATGAGACAGCAGCAGCCATGCTCTCTATTCCTGTGCAGGCGGCTGCAGTGATCTGTTCAGAGCGAAGCTGCACATTAAAAATGGAAAAGAATTCTGGAGAAGTAGCATAAATCCATCACTCTGAAAATCCATCGTCACTTGAAAAATATCTCAAAGGATGAACTGAATTGAAGATGTGGCAGCTGTGTGATCTTTTAAGTGTAATCACAAGGCAGACTATAATCTCACTTCAGCATTTTAAATTGGAGAGTAATGCGCCATAGCACGGAGGGCTTTGAGGCAGAAGTAGGCCCAACCTTGGTTTATTTTAACAAGGATGTGACCCGAGGTTACAAAATAGGGTACTCCCAATTCCATCTGATTGTTTCAGTATGGAGAAAGTAAGGAGAAGGGTGCTCGTGATGCTGTAGATCTTGGCTCTCTGTTGCGGGGGTGACTTGGGGCTGGCGGCAGAGGAAGGCATGCTGTTCAAACCTGTTCTTGACCTATCGTCGCCATGGCTGGACGCCTTTGCTGTTGGTGGTCCTGTGACTGCGTTCCAGCTGGTGGGATGTGACCAGTATGGTGAGCTCACTCTGAAAGCCTGGAAGGCCTGCTTTGATCACTTTGGAGTTTCCTGAGGGATGGCTTCTATTTGTAAGACAAAGAATTTGAAATTTATCTGTTAAATCAACTGACGCTAAATGTTGATGTCCCTGGCAAATCCAAAGCATGATAAAGATTTTTAAAAATGAAAATGGGAAAGAAATAAAAGGAGAAGCAAAAGAGGAGAAGTAAGGGAATAAGGGAAAGTGATCTTGTGATAAAAAGCAATAAATATAAGTATTCTGAACTGTTGACTCTAGAGTGAGTGACCTTAGATGAGGGACATTTCCTCACTTAATTGTAACTTCCTTCAATACTCTCTGTACTTCATTATTTTACTGTTTTCCCGATACCACCCTCGTGGCTCTCCTCTAAGCCTTGCTTTCCTTTAAAACTTTTTTTCATCCCATACCCATTAACTCTCCCTATATCCCAGACTTTAGCACTATGTTCTATGATGTGGTCAAACTGAGTTTTCCATACTGATTTTAAAAAACAAAAACAAGTAAGCCAGGTTGACTGTGAGATCTCATTTCCTCCGTTGGGAAGCTCATACTCAATGCTCACTGGCCGGAGAGTATGGTGGTGGTGTTGGGTGTGTTCATTGGCTTTTCTTTTGGGTGACGAAAATCCTGAGGCCCCTGCAAGGGCACATCACCAAGGCTCTCACTTCTTCCTACTTGGCCCCACCTCTTAAAGCTCTGTCCTCACCTAGTCTTGCCAGGGTTGAGGACCAAGACCTTAGCATGCAGGCCTTGGGGAACATGTCAGATCCAAATTCTAACAAAGGGAATTCATGGGTGCTCCTTGAAGACACTTACAGTCTAGGACAGAGACAGACACTAAATGAACTACAGCGCAGCACAGTGAAGATAGAGGTAATAAAGGTGAATTTGTTTTGAGAAAGCTGAGCTGTAATTACAGCTATTCATGGGGAGGCAATGAAATTGCCTGAAAAAGAGCTGGTATTCACCCTACAAATTCCTGATTTATCACCACAGTCAATTTTGCTTTCCTGCCTCCAATAGTATTTAAAAATTCTCCAATTTTTGGTTTTCTGACATTCTTGTCTTATGGGTCACTGCTTGATGGCCTGTGTCTGCACATCCTATTAAGGATACAAACAGACATTTCCTAGAATGTTCTTTTCCCTTAGTAAGTTGTCATGTGTGGTATGATGGAAAACTATAATGAATATTTAATTTTTAAAAAATTTATTACAGTAAAAGACACACTACTGTTAATCTCCCTCAAAATACTTCCCTTCACTCTGAGCACATTTATCTCATCATTATTGCCACTTTCTGAAGCAGTTCTGGAAGTCTTTTTTTTCTCAAGTGTTTTTAGTTGCACTGTTGTGGCTGCTCTGATGTCCTAAATCAATTCAAAACATTTAGCTCCTTCCTTCCTTCCTTCCTTCCTTCCTTCCTTCCTTCCTCTTTTCTTTTCTTTTCTTTTCTTTTCTTCCCTTCCTTCCTTCCTTCTCTCTCTCTCTCTCTCTCTCTCTCTCTCTCTCTCTCTCTCTCTCTCTCTCTCTCTCTCTCTCTCTCTCTCTCTCTCTCTCTCTCTCTCTCTCTCTCTCTCTCTCTCTCTCTCTCTCTCTCTCTCTCTCTCTCTCTCTCTCTCTCTCTCTCTCTCTCTCTCTCTCTCTCTCTCTCTCTCTCTCTCTCTCTCTCTCTCTCTCTCTCTCTCTCTCTCTCTCTCTCTCTCTCTCTCTCTCTCTCTCTCTCTCTCTCTCTCTCTCTCTCTCTCTCTCTCTCTCTCTCTCTCTCTCTCTCTCTCTCTCTCTCTCTCTCTCTCTCTCTCTCTCTCTCTCTCTCTCTCTCTCTCTCTCTCTCTCTCTCTCTCTCTCTCTCTCTCTTTCTTTTTCTTTCTTTCTTTCTTTTTTTCCTGAGACAGGGTCTCCCTATGTAGTTTGGGCTGGGCTTGAATTCACAATGATCCTCCTGCCTCAGCCTCCCAAGTGCTGGGATTACAGGTGTGCACCACCACAAAGCCTCATTTACCTTTTGTGGGCATTTTGATGTTGGGAAGAGCCAGAAGTTGTACAGCATTAGATCTGGTAAGTAAGGTGGATGAGAACACGGTGTAATGTTTTTATGAGCCTTTCTGTTGGGTGGTACTTGGTGTGATATTCACTTGTGTTTTTGATACTACCCTGTAAAGGCACCTAGGAAAGTACACTTCCAGAACTTCTTTAAAAAGTGGCAAGACTCATGGGATAAGTGAGTTTGAAGTGAGTATTCTGAGGAGGATTAGTGGCAGTGTTTCTTTTACTGTCATTTTTAAAGTTTAAACATTCACCACCTATTTTGATCACCCCTTGTATATGCTCTTCCTTGGTGTTGTCAAACGTATCCTTTTACTCTAGAAATTGTGGTGGCTTCTAGACTGTAGCAGTGATTGTTTTCCTATTATATGCCATTGAGGGAAGTTCCAGATGGTGACATTTCCCCTGACTCACTTTCCTCTTGAAAACTGATAAATCTGAAGTTGCAGAAGAGTGCAAATATACACTCCCTTGTCCAAATTCTGGAATCCAGCAGCTGTTTACATTTATCACCTCCTGAGTGGCTGCCACGACAAGATCTTCCCCTGACCTGACTGTCCAGTTGTCTGCAGAGAGGGTAATTTATGTTGTCAAGAACCAGAAGCTATCTGTGGTTCTTCTTTAATCAGCTCTGATAAATGGAAAACCTACAAACTTGAACACTGTCAGCTGTCAGCGTATTTCCGCCTTGACCTCTGTAGCTCTCTGTGCTAGGGATCTATCCATTACATTTGTGAGCCGTCCTCTTTCAGCCCTTGGTAATTCTGTTGTGAATTTGGGATTCATAAGTTCTAAATGAATAGTAGTTTAATAGTTTGACATGTTCCCATTGGCTTGAAACACCGGTGGGACACACGACTGTGTGCTTCTGGGGCTTGTACCACTGATGGTACAAACAGGTCTAATCACTTTCATTAGTCTTTTTTACTAATAAAATTAACAAAAAGCCACTCAGTGGGCTAGTCATACATGTACTACTGGTGGTTCAAGCCACCCTGCAGTAAGACATACAAATTACAGCCCTTTTGTGAATGTGTTAAAAGCTTTTTTTTTTTTTTTGAGACAGGTTCTCATTATATGTCATCCAGGTTGGCTTCAAACTCCTGGGCTTAAGGGATCCTCCTGCCTCAGACTCTCACATATCTGGGACTTGAAAGCTTGAACTTTTTCCTATTTCACTCTTCTTTTTCAGAGGAAGAGTATCCATCAGAAAGTTTCTGATTTGGCCTGTACAGTGAGTAAGGGGAGACATATTCCCAGATCTTGCACCCCCACCCCCACCCCAGTACCAAGAATCAAACCCAGAACATGCACAAATGAGCTACATTGAAAGTATAATCCTGCCTCAGCCTCTCAGAATGTTATGAATACATAGCCATCAGGCCAGGCTGTGGTTGACTTATTTTTTAAAAACTCAGGCCATTTCAATAAGAAGGGAAAAGTTAGACAGCAAGTCTTTCCTTTACACCACATTTACCTCTTAACCCTTAGGTCTTAAGTCAGTGACATTTTTACTACATCATATTTTTACATTTTATAAACAAAATTAAGGCCTGAGTTTAGTATTAAATGTTAGGAACAGCTTTTCAAAGTTACCATTGGGCCAGAAATGAAGATGTTAGTTTGTAGTACCAGAAAATTTGTTTGAATTTAAAAATTATTTCTATGGAGAGGTAACTAACCCCTATGAAAACATGTCAAAAAGTACTGGTGCCCAACCACTAGTAGAGTGGGCCACCCAGGGCAATGCCTGGCGGCAGGCAAGACCTGCTGGGAGCTTTCCAAAGAGCGCTCATTTACAATTCAGAAGTGTTAAGATCACCTGTCAAAAGGCCCACATGGAGTAGTGAAGTAGAAAAGGTCAGAAGACTGTGTCCCTTCTTGGCCTGTATTTCAGTCCTGAATGCTAGAGAATAAACCGTGCCAACATTTGGAATTCATTAAGGGTTTAAAATGCAATAAGAATGCACATATATCAGGGAAAATTTCTTTCTTTCCCCCTTTCTAGCAAAATGGACCAAGAAAAGGATTCATAATGTGAATTTCTGGCAGTTTTCCTGGGCCCTGATAGAACATTTTTTTTCTGGACCTAACAGCAGAATTTCTGTATTTTAGCTTCCTTGGTCCTTTTTCAGGGGCATTCTGAAATGATTTTTTAGGAGGAGTCCTCACTCTTTTTTAGCCATGAAAGCCTCAGGAATAGCTGTATCCTTTCAACATTTCGTTGACCTGATAGGAAATGTAAACCAATTCCAAATTGAGCACAAGATGCTACTTCTGGGCAAGTCAGATGTGGTTTTGCCATGATTAACTACATGATTAATACCTCACTTACCTGGTAAACATTGACTTTTTTCAGCCAAGCTAATACTGTCTATGGTAGGCTTCAGGTTTGGCCAATTTAAAAAAAAATATGAAAACACATTCATTGATAAGTGACTAGAAAGAAAAGGACAAATGTCGAACCATCTCTCTTAAACTGCCATCTGTCCAAAGACCTATCTAAGCCTTTTATACCATGAGTTCACCTTTCTTTTGTGACTTTCCTACTACAGTTAGCCATAGTTTATGCATGCAGGCCACATTGATAATTTAAAATATTTCAGGTAGGCAGCCTGGCGTAGGGACTAGAAACAGGATGAAGGTCAAGCTCTGGCAGAGCAATTCTTCCTCAGCTGCTGACGAAGTCTTGATTGTTTTACTGGAGTAAGTTGAGGGTCAGAGGACAGGGAGGAGACAAGGCTGTTGGACTTGATCCAAGAGTAAATAGGATCAAATCCAGGCAAAGCCCTGGTACCCGCTGTATGGACACGGAATGGAGAGCACTGGGCCCAAGCAGCCTCCTGTCCTTGGCCAGAACATCTCGGGGCTCTTTATAGGAGGGGAAGTGAATAATATCAGGACCGGGGGATTCTGGAATACCTGAAATGTTCATTGCTACCAGGGGTTGTTGTCATCGACTTTGGAAAAGCAGGACTTCGCTGGTTTGAGATCTGGAACGACCATGTTCATTCTTCCATTTAGTCATTTTTTGTTTTCGTTCTTCCATTTAGTCATTTTTTGTTTTGTTTTTGTTTTTGTTTTGGTACCATGGATTAAACTCAGAACCTTGCATTTGGCGAGGCAGGTGGTGGCACCACTGAGCTAAATCCTAGTCCCATTTGCATTTATTCTTGAAGAGATGTTTATTGAGCAGCTGTTTAACTACTAGATACATCAGATGCTGAGATTAGAAAGATGAAAATGAAAAAGACACTTCTGGACTACAGTAGAGTCACAATTTGGAAGGGGAAACAAAAATCACCATCTCTTTGTAATTAAATGGTAAAGATTGGTTGACTAGAAGACTAACATATATAAAGTAAATGGACTTTAAAAGAAGAAAATAGCATTTTGGTGATTACTAGTACTATGAAGAGTATTGGTATGAGTAATACTACATGGATAAATAAAATTCATGTTCTAAGTACTCATACCCAGAAATAGTAGGAAATATTTCTTAAGAAAAGTTGAGTGAATTTTATTTATGTTTATTTCTTTGCCAAAAACTTTGGTCTAGATCTAGTCAGACCAGAAGAGAAATAAACCTGGATAGCTCCCTCCTTTCTTCCCTCCTCCCCTCCCTTCCTCTATCCCTCTGTTCCTTCTTTCCTTAGTTACTAGGTGTTGAACCCAGGGCTTTGCACATACTAGGCAGACACGCTTCACTGAGCTTCTTCTCTGGCAACCCCAACACACTTATTTTGAGACAGGCTGGCCCAGGCTGGCCTCACCTGAGCTTGCAGCCCTTCTGCCTCAGCCCCAGTGGAGCTGGGATTACAGGTATGTGCTCAGTAGCACATTGTTTTTTCTGAAGTACTTACTTGGTTCAGGGGACAGACTCAAGACATAAATTTAAAAGGGGCTGTTCAAATCTCATCTTCAAGAGTATTTCTGAAAATTAGCCAGTTAAAGGATACCAACAAAATGTATATGCGTTATTTTGTTTGGTGTGGTTTTTCTGTTTCTGAGACAGAATCTTGCTGGGTAACCCAGGCTGTCCTCTTCTATTAGCCTCTGAGTGCTGAGATTACAGGTGTGCAGCACTACAACTGGTTCAAAGCCTAATATTTTTAAAGGCTAAATTTAATTCCTTGCTGCAAAGACCATTTCTATAGAAATTGTAAAAAGATAAAATTTTAAAATCACACATCAATAAATTAGGTTTAAAAACTTGTTACTAATAATGAGTTTTTTTTCCTTCATAATGTGTCTGTCTTAATAATTTACCACCTAGCACAGTTTCTTACAAAATATTTATGGTTACTGAGTTAAATGTGAATCAATGCATGAATGTTGGTGTTTCTAATTTTTATTTTTTTAAAATTTTTGTTTTTTAGAAACGTCACATTTCTTGTTCAGATGTGTCAAGAAGACAGAGGTTTGAGAGCTTTTAGAGAAGCAAATATAAGTATGGCCTACAGATAGCTACACATTTTTTTCCAATAGAATTTTTTCTCTTTTCTTATTATGAATAGAATTTCTTCCTGTTAGTAATTTTGCTTTTCTTATATAAATGGACTCTCACATAAATGAAATCACATGGTATGTAGTAGGTTGTGTCTGACATTGTTAGTACAGCAATGTGGAGACATCCCAGGCACTCTCTGCCCAGCTTCCCCTCTGGTGCTGTCTTGCAGAAGCATAGTACAGCATCACAGCCAAGACCCTGACACTGGTACTGTCAAGATGCAGAGCATTTCCATCATTGCAGGAATCTCTTGTTCTTTTATAGCTATGGTCCTTCCCTCCCACTTCTACCTTCTGCATAACCCTTGCCCACCACTGGCCTGTTTCCCCATTGTTATAGCTTTATCATTTTAGGACACTTAGATGAATGGAATCACAGTAGGTAGCTTTATGGAGATTGGCTTGTTTTGCTCAGTATCATTCTCTGTAGATTCATCCATTTTGCTCATAATTTGATTGCTGTTTCCTTTGTATTCTGAATAGTGGTCCCTGGAATGACTATATCTCAGTTCTTTTAATCATTCCCCACGTGAAGGACGATTAGATTATTTCCACTTTGGGGATACTTCAGTAAGGCTGCAGTGAACATTTTTGTACTGGTTTTTATGTGAACATAGGTATATTAGTCAGATTTTCCATAACTGAGACAATACCTGGCATCCACAACTTGAAGGAGAGATTTAATTTGACTCGTGTTTTCTGGGGATGTAGTCCATGGATGGTTGGCTCCAAGGCAAGAACATGGTGGAAGTGTGTGGATAGCAAAGCTGTTTATTTCATGTCTTCTGGGAAGCAGAGAAGGGGACCAGTGCCACAGAGGAAAAGGTAAGGGAAACAACATAGAAACCGAGGCCATGCCTCCAAACCCATCTCGACAGACCCAGAAGGGTGCTCCACCGGTTCCCAAGGGGGTTCCCAAAGCCAGTCAAGTTGATACTCTACCTTTCCTGGCACAATAGGTTTCATCTCTGTGAGATGAATGTCCAAGATTCAATTGATGGGTCATTTGGTAATTGTGTGTTTAGTTGCTGAACTGTTTTCTAGAGGGGAGCCTGAAGAAGCTGGGGTGAGGCTGTTGGCACCCACACCTGCAGCTGGGCAGTAGGCCCTGTGCTGAAGAAGCTCTGAGCATTGCATGCCTGTTTCTGCTCCAAGATGGGAGGGAGGGAGAATCTGAGAGGTGAGGGTTGGCCTAGCAAAGTCTCAACAAGCCTCCATGACTGGCAGATATGTAGAAGGTAGGGTCAAAGATAACTCCTCTAACTAGAAGAGCACTGGCACTAAGCAGCGTGGTTTGGCTGCCATATAACCTCTCCTCACCACGTGGGCGAGTGCCTTGTGCTGAAAAGTAGCCTGGTTACTTTTTGCACAAGTTGTCATGACTTAAACCCTTTGTACTGAGTGATGTACCACCTTCCCGGTCACCCACCTGGTGAGGCTGGAAGTGGCTTGATGTGAAACTGTCCCCTTTTGACTGGGGACAAATCAACTCAATGCTCTTTGGAAGACTCAAATGCCAAAAGGAAGTGTGTGCACAGGCTGTATCCTAAATGACACCAAGCTGATGCTTTCCCTTCCTTCTGCTTTGCAGTGCTGTCTAGACAGCAGTGGGGCTCAGAAGCCCTGCCAGAGCCCAGAGGCAGCGTGTCCCTTGCTTCTACTGGTCTGAATATGTCTCTTCCAATTTGAAAATGATAATGCTGATGTTTATTTCTTCCTTGTAACAGTAGGGAAAAAATGGGGACTCACCCTGACCCTCTACCAATTACTTGCTTCTCTATTTGAGGAACTTTGATAAACCCTGCCCATGTATAGCTGCCCCTGTGCCTCCATGGTTATTTTTCCCATAGGAGAAGCTGACCCACCGTCACTTTTGAATGTCAGGCTGGCTTGTCTGCCTGGCATTCCAAAAACCCTTCAGGTCCCTTCCCAGAAGAAGCCCAAAGTGATTATTTTCTGTGTGATACTTTTCTGCATTAGTTTGCTCCTTTATGTTCAGTTCTAAAAAGGAAATACTTGTGAAGTCAATTCCCATTTCTGATTTGTCATGAAACAGTCTTACTATGTGTTCTATCACTAACTCATTCGTGCATGTCTACGATGAAATTTAATTTATGTAGTAGGCACAGTAAGAGATTAGCAAGAACAGTAACAAAATATAACAATTATAACAATACACTGCAGTGAGAGTGTGTGAATGTGACCTCTCTATTCTCTCTCAAAATATCTTACTGTACTATAATCACCTGTCTTCTTGTGGTAATGGGAGATGATACAATGTCTCCATTAACAGAAGCAAGGTGAATGACAAAGGCATTGCCACACACATTGTGATACTGCGAGTTTATCTTATAATTAAGATGGCTACTGAGTAATGGGTGGATAGCAAATACTGCATGGAAACGTGAAACAGAGATAATTACATCTGGGCAGGAAGGAGCACACAGGGCAAGAGTCCATCACACTACTTAGACTGGTGGGCAATTTAAAATGTATGACTTGCGTATTTCTGGAAGGTTCATTTAATATTTTTAGGTCACTAATGACTGCAGAAATAAAGCCATAGAAAGTAAAACTATAGGTGAGGAGGCTACTGTGTGTCTGAAATACTTGAAAAACTTGAAGAAACACTGAGCCATAACCCAGAGGAAGCTGACTCCTAACATAAGGAATGAATGCCTGAAACAATCTATCATTTTATGTTGTGCACACAATAACAGCAATAAAAGTCAGTTTTACACTAAAAATAAACAAGGCAATGAAAATACCTTCTGAGTGCAACAGTCATGTAAGCAATGTGGAGATGGTGAAGCAGCTTTACTTGCCCTCCTTAGGGGAAGGAGTCATACTTTTCTTCACATTTTTATTTATGTAGCTTTTATTTTCATATGCTTCAATACTCAAAAGGAACGACATTCTATGGAATCACAAGTCCGTTCCCCAGAAACGACCACGTAAGCACAGTCAACTGATTTTTGACAAGCAGAGGTGGCACAGTACAGACAAGATAGTCTTTTCAATGATTGGACATCCACATGCAAAAAAAGAAGGAGAAGGAAAAGAAGAGGCAGCAGAAGCAACAGCAGCTAGACACAGACTTTACAAGTTTCACAAAAATATAACCCAAAATGTACCACAGACCTAAGTATAAGATGCAAAACTATAAAACTTTTGGAAAGCAATGAAGGAGATAACATGGATGAGTTTGGGTTTGGCAAGGACTTTTTTGTTTGAGATAGTGTTATGGTTTATATCTAAATGTCTTCAAAGCCTTCTGGGAGGTGATTGGATCACAGAAGTGTGTGATACTCATCAATGGTTTGGTCCACTGAGCGTTTACAGCTAAATGTGGTGTTGGGAGGAGAAGCCTGATTGGAGGAGGCGGTCACTGTGGGTGGGGCCTGGAAAGGTCTGTCTCCATCCCTCCTCTGACCTCTGAAGGGATGAGCTGTTTCTCTTCTGCCATAATCCTCTGCCACGTGACACTGTGCCTCAGAGCCAGCCATCTATGGACTGAAACCTCTACAAACTGAGCCAAAGCAAACCTTTTCCTCCTTTAAGTCATAGGACTCCGGTATTGTGTCCCAGCAATGAGAAAGTGACTAAGAAAGGATTTTGCTAAGTTGCCCAGGCTGGTCTCAAACTTGGGGTCCTTCTGCCGTAGTGTTCCAAGTAGCTGGAATTATAGGCATGTGTGCCAAAATGCCTTGTAACAATGACTGTTTAGAAATAATACAAGACAATCTATGAAAAAAGAATCGATAAATTGGGCTTTGTTAAGGTAAAAACAAATTCTTTGTGAAAGACTTTGTCAAGAGAATGAAGAGACAAGCCATAGATTGGGAAATGCTATTTGAAAAAAAAAATTGAGAAGACATCCAAATTGCACAAAGAATTCTTAAAATAAGTAAGCAAACAACCAACCTAATTTTAAAATGAGGATCTGGGTGTGGTGGCTCATGCCTGCAATCCTAGCTACTCGGTACTCCGGAGGCCAGCTTGGGCAATTTAAAGACACCCTGTCTTAAAATAAAAAAAAACAAAAAGGGGTGGGAATTTGCCCTCCTTAGGGGAAGGAGTCATACTTTTCTTCACATTTTTATTTATGTAGCTTTTATTTTCATATGCTTCAATACTCAAAAGGAACGACATTCTATGGAATCACAAGTCCGTTCCCCAGAAACGACCACGTAAGCACAGTCAACTGATTTTTGACAAGCAGAGGTGGCACAGTACAGACAAGATAGTCTTTTCAATGATTGGACATCCACATGCAAAAAAAGAAGGAGAAGGAAAAGAAGAGGCAGCAGAAGCAACAGCAGCTAGACACAGACTTTACAAGTTTCACAAAAATATAACCCAAAATGTACCACAGACCTAAGTATAAGATGCAAAACTATAAAACTTTTGGAAAGCAATGAAGGAGATAACATGGATGAGTTTGGGTTTGGCAAGGACTTTTTTGTTTGAGATAGTGTTATGGTTTATATCTAAATGTCTTCAAAGCCTTCTGGGAGGTGATTGGATCACAGAAGTGTGTGATACTCATCAATGGTTTGGTCCACTGAGCGTTTACAGCTAAATGTGGTGTTGGGAGGAGAAGCCTGATTGGAGGAGGCGGTCACTGTGGGTGGGGCCTGGAAAGGTCTGTCTCCATCCCTCCTCTGACCTCTGAAGGGATGAGCTGTTTCTCTTCTGCCATAATCCTCTGCCACGTGACACTGTGCCTCAGAGCCAGCCATCTATGGACTGAAACCTCTACAAACTGAGCCAAAGCAAACCTTTTCCTCCTTTAAGTCATAGGACTCCGGTATTGTGTCCCAGCAATGAGAAAGTGACTAAGAAAGGATTTTGCTAAGTTGCCCAGGCTGGTCTCAAACTTGGGGTCCTTCTGCCGTAGTGTTCCAAGTAGCTGGAATTATAGGCATGTGTGCCAAAATGCCTTGTAACAATGACTGTTTAGAAATAATACAAGACAATCTATGAAAAAAGAATCGATAAATTGGGCTTTGTTAAGGTAAAAACAAATTCTTTGTGAAAGACTTTGTCAAGAGAATGAAGAGACAAGCCATAGATTGGGAAATGCTATTTGAAAAAAAAAATTGAGAAGACATCCAAATTGCACAAAGAATTCTTAAAATAAGTAAGCAAACAACCAACCTAATTTTAAAATGAGGATCTGGGTGTGGTGGCTCATGCCTGCAATCCTAGCTACTCGGTACTCCGGAGGCCAGCTTGGGCAATTTAAAGACACCCTGTCTTAAAATAAAAAAAAACAAAAAGGGGTGGGAATGTAACCAAGTGCTCCTTGAGTTCAATCCCCAGTACCATTAAAAAAAAAAAAAAAAAGCCAGAGACCTTACCAGACATTTCTTGAAAAAAAATCTGTAGATGTCAAATAGGCATCTGAAGAGATCCTTACATGTCATCGGGAAATGTACATTAAAACAACAGTGAGATGTCACCTCACACCCATTGGAATGACCAAACCCAAGAATTTGCAAAACCCCAAATCATGGTGAGGATGTAGAGCACCAGGACACTCACTGATTGCTGATGGAAATGCAGAATGGTACAGGCACTTCTGAAGACAGCTTGGCTGTGTCTTACAAAGTGAAACCTACTCTTACCCTATAAAAGCTGGCAGTCACACTCTGATATTTACCAAAGGAGCTGAAAATGTATGACTGCACTAAAACCTGCACGTGGATATTTTTAGTAGATTTATTCATAATTTCCAAACTTGGAAGCAACCAAGATGTCCTTTGGTAGGTGAATTAACAAGTAATATGTGATACATCCAAACATGGGATATTATTCAATGCTAAAAAAGAAATGAAGCATTAAGCCTTGAAGGGAAATAGAGAAACTTAATGTGCATTACTGAGTGGAAGAAGTCCAGGTGAAGGGCTACATATCCTATGATTCCAACAATATGATGTTCTGGAAAAGGCAAAAGTGTGGAAATTATAAGATCAGTGGATGATAAGTGTTAGGGAAGGAGGGTGAATGGGTGGAGCACAAGGAATTTTTAGGACAGTGAATGAGGATACTGTGATAGTTGGAATATGCACATTATATTAGGCAGCTTTCTCCTCAGTGGAAACAACAGCAACAGCCACAATGTAAAGGAGGAGAGGTTTAATTTGCTCCAGGTTTCAGCCTAGACTTGGTTGGCCCCAAGGCAGAGACACCATAGCTGGAAGGCATGATGGGACAAAGCTGCTTTGTTCATGGGGCCTGGGAGCAGTGCCAGACTGGAAGGGGCGAGGGACCAGACAGATCCCAAAGCTGAGCATCCACAATGACAGACATACCTAGAAGTGTGTGGCAGATCTCAAGAAAATCAAGTTGAAACTGCAGCCTTCCCGTCACATACATTATATTGGAAATTTGTCAAAATTCATAGAATGCACAACTCCAAGAGTGAACTCTAAAATACACTCTGGACTTGGGGCGGTAATGATGTGCCAGTGTGGGGTCATCAGTCTACCACTCTGGTGGAAGATGTGGTAAGGCGGGGAGGCAGGAGTCATATGGCAAATCTCTGTTACTTTTGCTTAATCTTGCTGTGAATTTAAAGCTACTCTAAAAAACAAAGCCTTTTAAAAATAAAGGTCTCCCTCCTACCCTTGGCACTTCAGGAGTTCCTTACATTCGACCCCTCCCTGCCCACCATCCATGGCTTCCATTCTTTTGCTCATTTGATAAATGTTTATTAAGCTCTCTCCTAGCCCAGGCACCATTTCTAGGTGCAAGGACACTGCAGAAAATAAAGCAAAATCCTTGCCCTTCTGGAGCTGACCTTGAAGCATGGTAGAGATGGACAGTAAGGAGAAACTGATTACAGGTGCTCATTGGCTCATAATGGTTCCACCTATGATTTCTCAACTGTCAGATGGTGCAGAAGCAATCCACACATCTAGCAAAAATATTTATAGTACCTTTATTCATAATTCACACATTGAATTTTGCTCTTTTCCTGGGTTAGCAATTTGTGGTCTGATACACTCTTATGATGCTGGGCAGCAGTAGCCAGACACAGCTCCTGTGTGAGCAGCCCCAAGATCACAAGGGAACAGTGGATGTTCAACAGTGTGCTGGCTTGCTAAGCTGGGTTGCAGGGTAGATTAAGTAGAGTCCATGCATTTTCAACCACCATGTTTTCAGTTACAATGGGACATAACCCCATTCCACTGTAAGTGGAAGTCCATCTGTAGATGATCCAGTTGAAGGCAATAAGTGCTATGGAGGATAAGGAGTACCAGGTCAGGGATAGCACTATTTTTAAAGGTTGATCTTGGAAGGTTTCCCTGGTGAAGAGATATTTAAGAGTAAGGAAGCAAGGTGTACAGCTCTCTTGAGAAAGCTTTTAGGGCAGAGGGAACAGAAGATGCAACCACATTCTAGGCAGACTTCATTTCTGGGACTGTTCCAGAGCCAGAGTAACTTCTGTTCCTTTTCCAAAGAAAGGCTCATGGGAGAAATTACCTTCTCAACATGTTATTTCAGGCATGTCCACAGGCCACATGTGGCCCTATACAGCCAGCAATGTGGCCCCACAGGATTGGAAATAATTCAAAATAGGTTTCAATTTTTTGGTATATTTTCAACTCTATTTTCAGTCGACATAAATACATTACCTGCACATTTCCTGATGGGATGCATAGAGTCACAATTTTCAACTCAATGAAAAATTTGACTCTTTACTAGACTTTTATGAAACTATTTTCCCAGAGAAAATATCCTTCACTCTTTGGCAGTACATGTATTTGTGAACAACTACTTTAAAGTATGAAGCATATAAAGTGTAAAGTTAGACTGAAACTTTCTGACAAGCGCCGTGAGAGCTGGAAATTGCAACCACTTCCATTATCCGGACAGTGATGAGATCATTTTACAAAAATAAGGTCAAACATCCCACTAATTTATGTTTATGTTGCTGTCTTTTTAAATATTATGAGATATTGTTAATAGTTTTGTTACTTATATACATTAGCTATGTTATATATTTTCTATGTGGCCCGAGATGTTTGTTTTTTTTCTTAGCATGGCCCAAGCAAGCCAAAGATTGGACACTCATTAAATCCAGAGGTTAACTTTGACATGTTCATACTGTCATGAAGATATTAAAATGTCATCTTTCTTTATATTTAACAACTATATCTAATATATTAATCAGGCAATTTACTTATATATGAGATTATTTTATATATAGGTGTACTTTGCACAACAAAATACATTTTTTTCAAAAAATAATTTCCTCATTGATTAGATTTTTGTAAATCAGATATTTTGAAAACATTACAAAATTTTATGCCAGTTCTGGACCCAATCAATACTGTAAATAGTTTTATTTTCTTTTCAATGATGACTGAAGAACAGTGTTTCTTAAGCGGAGATGATTTTGTACCCTGGAATGTGTAGCCATGGCTGGAGACATTCTTGGTTGTGACAGATTTGTTGGAGAGAGGGGTAGCTTCTGGCCTATAGGGGCAGAGACTAGGGATGGTGCTCAGTGTCCTTCAGTGAACACTACTGTCTCAAACAAACAAACAAAAATTACCTGGCCCCAAATAACAATAGTGCCAAGGTGGAGAAACTGCTTTGGGCTCATCAGCTTAATATCTATTTTATAGGATGGAAGAAAGGATTATGGTTGTGCCCCTGAGCAAGCTAAAACTGAGGGTGTGAGGCTATGTTTTATGTTGCTCTCAATTTAATTCACTCACTTGTTCATTCACTTAGTCAACAAATAATGAGTGCTGATACTTTAAAAATATTACTGTGCACAAATACTTAAGAATTTAGTAGCTTAAAATAAAAACAAACATAATTTTTTTCTGCCGTAGTTTCTGTGGGTCAGGAATTTGGAAGAAGTTCAACGGGGTAACTCTGATCCAAGGTGTCTCCTGAGGTCACATGTCATTGTATTAGTCACTTTTCTGTTGCCAGGACAAAATATCCAACACCCACAGTTTAAAGAAGGAGATGTTTATTTCAGCTCATGGTTTCAGAGGATTTAGTCCATGGTCAGCTGTCTGCAGGACAGAGACAGCATGGTGGCAAAGCATGGTGAAGACAGCTGCTCACCTCATGGCAGTCAGGAAGCAGAGAGAGAAAGGAGGAGCTGGGGACAAGAATATACCTTTCTGGTCACACACCAGTGGCCTGCCTCCCATTAGGCCCTACCTCTTAATAGCACATTTATCTATGAACTCATAAATAGATTCGTCTACTGATGAGTGTATCCTCCCCAGGATGCAACCACTTTTCAAAGGCTGTACTTCTGAACAACTCTGAAAACTGTAGGGAGACATTTAAATTTAAACCACACCAGCCATGATGCAGTCATTTGAAGGTTTGCCTGGGACTGGAGGCTGTGCTTTCCAGGTGGCCACTCAAATGGCAGATGAGCAGATGCAAGTTACTGGCAGAAGGCCTGTGTTCCCTTCTTTCCATATGGATCTTTCTAAGGCTGCTTGGCTGTTCCCACAACATGGCTCCACTTACAGAAGGTGACCTGCAAGAGAAAAAGGCGGAAGCCATACATTTTCATTGCCTAATCTTGGATGTCGCACATGGTTACTTCTGCAGTATTTTATTGGTTTTATGGGACAGCTCTCTTCAATAAGGAAAGGAACGGCATAAGGATATGAATAGCAGAAGGTGAATATCACAGGGCAGGAACATCTTGCAAGCTGGCTCCCATCCTGCAAGTGCCCACGATGTCCAGGCACTGCCCTAGTTATGGGTGATGTGATACAGCAGTGAATGTATGGAAGATACGTGCCCAGTTCTAGAGCTCTCTTCTAGTTAGGGGAAATAAATAATAGAGAAACTGATGGGTGAACAGGGCAAGTGCCAGAAAGGAAATAGAGCAGAGTGATGTCATAGAGAGATGTAGGCTGGGGGGAAGGGCTTAATTTACATGGTCAAGGAGGCTTTGCAGCAAGCTGCATGACTAGAAAGAATGGGTCCAGTGACGGAGTGTTCCAGGCAGAAAGAACAACAGGTCCCAACTGTTCTTAGTGGTAACTAGTAGCACGTTGATTTGTACATAAGGGCTGAGAGTGTAGGTGACTACAAGAATGTGTTTCATGACTGAGCAGCTTCTGCCTCTTTCTTTGAGTCAGGAAGCAGCGTGGAGCAGTGATATGAGTATATAATGCTACAAACACTGTAAAATGTGCCCTGCAGTATCTACTAAAAGCTAACTGCTTGCCTCCTTTATCAATGAGGAACTCCTACTACCAAGCAGAATGAACACACAAGCCACCAAAAAACATTCAGACAAATGTTCAAGGCAGCTTTGATCATAATATTCCCGAGCTGGAAAACACCCAAATGTCAACAACCAGGAATAGATAATACAGTGGAATAATACACAGTAATAAAAGAGAACAAACTACTGCCGTGTGCAGCGACTTGCAGAAGTCTCACAGATATAATACTGCATGCAACCAGCCAGATGCAAATGAGTCCCTGCTGTGTGGCCCAATGAATAAGGAGTTCAAAGGTAAGCAAAACTCACTGATGACGCAGAAGTCAACCGTGGCTTCCTGGTGTGGTTTGGGGTGTTTTGACATGGGAAGGGTAGAATGAGACTTTCCTGGAAAAAAAAATTCCCTATCTGGCTGGAAGTATAGCTCACAGGTACAGCACTTGCTTAGCATGCCAAAGGCCCTAGGTTCAATTTTCATCACTCTTCCTGCACACAAAATTCCATATCTCCTTACATTGATCTGGTCAATTATGACTGTATTCACAATTAAAAATTCCCAAACCCAAGTAGCAAGTTACAAGGGTTGGGGGTTTAGCCCAGTGGTTCTGGTGCCTGGCTAGTAAGTACAAAGACCTGGGGTTTGATCCCCAGTACAAAAAAAAAAAAAAAAAAAAAAAAAAGACCAAGTAGCAAGTTACATACATTATTCATTATTAGAAATGGAGCGCTGGGGATTTAGCTCAGTAGTTCTGCCACCTGCCTCACAAGCGCAAGGTCCTGAGTTCAAGCCCTGGTACAAAACAAAACAACCAAACCAAAACAAAACAAAAACCCTAGAAATGGCAACACCAAGCCCAGATTTACATATGGTAACATCAAGAGTTCAAACAGGCATAAAGACTAAAAGTTCCAGGTTTACCAGTAGACCTAAATTTCATCTTGTGTTCAAGTGGGCCAAGCAGGGAAACCAAGGCCCCAAACGCAAGTATGGCCTTGGGGCCACTTCTTTCAGAGGTCAGGCCTCACCTCGCAGAGCCACCCAGCCCCAGAAAGCCAGCCTCCAGGAAGTGCACCGGCCTGAGGATCTGTTGGTTTTCCTGCTTCCCAGCACCTTCTTCCTTCTTTCTCTCTCACTGTGTGCCTTTTTGTTCCCCTCCTCTGCCCTAGAGAAAAGACATTCTGTTCATATATTCAAAAATATATTTGCATGCATTCAAGAAAGAAAAAATGCTTTAAGTAAATGGCTGTAGCAGCTTATAAAATTGTAGATTAAGTTTTTCTGCTAAAAGCTTTTTCAGTCGAAGTAATGGGGGGCAAGAGAGGCTTGGCATGCAGAGGAGGGTGAGCAGGATAACTACTTAGTCACCCAGGTAACCACACTGCAGTGAAAGGAAGTCATCAGGGCTCCTGGCAGCAGGAAGAAGAGGAGAGGCTCTTGGAGAAGTGACTGGGGGTGGGAGGGGTAGTATTCACCAGCACCTAATTTGGGTTAAATTCAATTCTGCTGTGTATAGGAGTGAAGAGTCAGGGGGATTTGACATCTTCAACTGTGTACGTCCCTTCACACTTGATCTTAGCCAAAAGGCTGAGACACG
Source organism: Fukomys damarensis (assembly GCF_012274545.1). NCBI lineage: Eukaryota > Metazoa > Chordata > Mammalia > Rodentia > Bathyergidae > Fukomys > Fukomys damarensis. Next base: position 14,860,088 of record NW_022900917.1, on the reverse strand, counting down.
ATTGTGTACATCCCTTCAGTAATGCGGCATCCTCTCCTTCAGTGACATGGATGTAGATGGTATGAATTGTGATTTTTGCCTTTGTAACCTATTGAGAAGAGCTGCATTTTTATTGCAGGCTTAGTAGGCAGGTGTTATATTAAATGTTTCTTTTCCTGTTTAATCCTTTAGACACTTATGTAGGTCTGGAAGTTCCCCTGTTCAAGGTCACCCACGCAGCAGAGCCAGAAAGGGTGCCTGAGCCCACTCCTCACACTGAGTTCCAAGCCTCCCCTGCCTGCCCTGGCCTCCGTGACTGTGACCAGTTTTCTTTTTTTGTTCCAAGGAGATGTTGAGAATGCTCCCATTTTCTCCCCTTCTATGCAAAATGCAAGTATTGCTAATACAACTCCTGGAAGGGACAAGCCACTAGATAAGCTCTACAGGTAGAAAATATCAGATTTCCCTTTTGCCAAAAATCTCCACCACAGAAGCAGATAACCAGGCCTTTTCTATTTTACCTGCATCAAAACAGAAGTGTAGGGTGTCTCTTTAAATTGGATTTAGAGGCGCCCGCACGCGCGCGCAATGCAAGTATTGCTAATACAACTCCTGGAAGGGACAAGCCACTAGATAAGCTCTACAGGTAGAAAATATCAGATTTCCCTTTTGCCAAAAATCTCCACCACAGAAGCAGATAACCAGGCCTTTTCTATTTTACCTGCATCAAAACAGAAGTGTAGGGTGTCTCTTTAAATTGGATTTAGAGGCGCGCGCACGCGCGCGCGCACACACACACACACACACACACACACGGACCCTTTAGTCCTATGCGGAATCCTAGAATTCTATGGTACTCCATCCCCACTCTGATACACACTCAACATGTTGTGTTTCACGCACTAGCACAGGTAAGCACTCTGTGTGCCCTGAGATATCCAGAACTGAGGACTCAGTTCAGATACCAAAACCCCTCCATCACTCAGCCTGCATCTAGCTGGGGGAAGACTGGTGAGCAAACAAAATGGTAGTGTCTAGGGCATATCAGATGTCCAGAGTGACAAGGACACAAGTAAAAGCAGGAAGGAGGTTGGGGGAGGGACATCACTAATGGGCCTTTGTATTTGTGGACTCCTGTGTCATCTCCAGGAAAGGTCACCAAGCCAGGTGTGTTTGTCAAACTTGTCACCTTTTACCCTGGCGAGCCCCAGAAGGCTCAGGAAGTATTTGCTGACTGAACACAAATTGGTTTTATTGAGTTCACTGGTACTATATAGAAAGAGTTTGCTTTGCACAGGTTTAAAAATTTTTTTATTAGTACAAGTTTGCAGTACATAATGATTACATTCGTTGTGGGGAGTTGGTACATGTACATAACACATCTCAGTTCTTTTTACTTCCCTTTGCACAGCTTTTGACAAAAGAAGTAAGTGCTCCTTGTACTTCTCCTGGCCTTTCCAAGACGGAAGTGACTGTTTATTTTTGGGGTGGGTTCCCTGCTTTTTATGGTTTTATCAGGGCCCAATGTACACTGGAAGTTTGGAGCCCAGAATGAGCCCACAGAGAACAAAAAATAGATAAACTCGGTCAGCGATGATGAAACATATTCCTTTTGTGGAAGAGATGAGAAATGGGAAATTCAAAGGCAAGAAACAATGCCCATGTCAGAAAAGGAGACAAGAAAAAGCAGTAAAAGGAAACAACAAATAAGAAACAGCAAGGGAAAAATACAAAGAGAATGAATTGGCAGAAAGTCCAAAGCCAGGCTGGGACAAACCCACAAGGCCTGAAGTCGGCTAAGGCTCAGAGAATTGGAAGGAGGACCACAGAGCAGGGGGAAGGGAGGCATCAGCAGAGGCTAGGCAGGGGAATCCCAACCCAGCGGGATTTTCCACTGATTATAACCACCCCTCAAAGTCTGGGAACATCTTTTAGCTTCTCCCATCAGCACAACTAAGCTAACTAGTCATCCTCTTCACACCAGAAGGGTGTGTTCCTGAAAGAAAAGCTCCACAGACAAACCTTGTAAGCAACAGATGGACCCAGGCCCTGGGCTGGATGCTCAGGTTCCAAACATGATCAGAATAACTCGCCTCTCCTGAAAGCTAGGTGTAGAAAGCACAGACAACGTGAAATCTTAGTAGCTTCACAAGGAAAACTTTGTTCCTTTTCCGTTAAAATACTCCTCAAAAATAGTCAGAAACCAAAAGTGGGGTCTCTCTTGGAGGTCACTTCAAGACAACTTGAATTTGTCCGGTTTTCCTGACAAGGGCTAAGTGTTCTTATTGCTGGGTGGTGGCACCATCCACACCTGCTTTTTAACTCCTGGAAGAGGTGAAGAGGTAACAAGGGACTGTAACTCAGGTGGCCAAAGTGAGGAGCCTGGGGTGCCTACCGCAAACATTGGCCAGGGTTCCACACACTCACCTCCAATCTGCTGTCTCCTGAAGACTTTCTGTCAAGCCCAAGGTCCTCATATCCCTATGGAGCTATCCCTTTCCGGAAGGGGTGCGGACCAGCCCTCACTGTCTACTGTGAGTTCATTCCAGTAGGTTAAAATCGAGGCCCACAGAAAACAGAGAACCCACCCCCAAAATAGTCACCTTACTCCAGTGGAATAAAATCCAACATGAGGAGTAAATGGAAGCCCCAAATTGTCAAGTAACTCGCTCTGGGCCTCAGAGCCAGCGATGACTACAGTTGAAACTCGAACCTGACCCTGACCTTTTGCCTCTGCTCTTTTCCTGACACCTGGCTGCTTGGTGAGGTTCATGTGATAGATGGCAGGACTCTGAAGACCGGGGACACAGCAGGGAGGCATTTATGGTTGTTTCCTCCATTTTTCTCTGAAGACTTCCTCCCCAAGTTTTAAAAACAAAATAAGATATTTTGTACTGGAATATTTAAAAAATAATCAATACAATTGTAAGCAAGACATCCATACAGCTTCTCAGATGTATCTTCAAAGGAAAAATAAGAATTTGGAATGTGATGATAAGATCTGCGAAGTGAATAACATTTCCTACCATCTGTATCTTTCTTCTGTGTGCACTGGATCCAGAACTCCTGATGCTTGCTGCTTTTTTTTTGTTGTTGTTTTGTTTTGTTTTTAAAGCACCGTTGCAAGGAGCTTCTAATCATTATCAAATATTTGAGGCTGTGAAATAGAAGCTCTCCCTACTTCGTTGCTGCCTCTGGGGGTGGTGAGGGGGTAGTGATTAGAGCAATCTCTATTTTCTGGAACACTTTCAGTTGACAACTGAAAATACATCCTGGCAGGAAGTGTTTGAATTATTAAGATGAGCATAGCATTTGCCCTGCAGACATGCTCTGAGAAAATCTCTCCTGGAGCCAGAGTATGGTCAGGGAAGGGACTCTGCTCAAGGGGTGAGCCGTGGAGCCTTATCTTTCCAGATGCTTGCAGATCACCGGTCAGGGTTTATTTGATGCCAACATACCAGCGTGGCTTTGGTTAGTCTATTCATGAACAGAATGCAAGAGAGATTGTAGATACTCATTATCAGTGTGGAAGGCCCTGAAAAAGACAGGGACAGGTGACTGGTTTGCCTACCGGGCAGGAAACAGGGTTTGCAGGGGAAACCACAAAGGATTGGTGGTTTGGGATTAGGATCGCCTACCACCATGAGATGCCCCTTCATGGCACAAGCCTGTGAGCTCTGATGTCAGGAAAGGGGGTGTTTGCCAGAGCTTCCCCAAAGCTATTCACAGGAGAGCAGCTCTCTTCAGACAAAAAGAATGCATAGGCTAAAATGATGTCACTTAAAACCTCTGTGAACTGATAGAAAATGAAGTCCTACCTTTAGGGCTGTCTAAAAAATAAAGAAGCTACTTGAGAAAACAAGAACGAATGGCCATCTTTAATGTTAGGCAGCATCTTACGACATTGTCTAGGCTGACCTGGAATGCTTTGGCTCAAAGGATCCTTCCGTTTCGGCCAGCCACACTTGACCCTGTCCTGCTTAGTCCCTTAGTTTTCAGGATCACTGTACCCAAGGAGGATGCTGTCTGCAATGGCTTTGAAGCTGTTGGCTTCATGTCACAAGCCAATGGGATGGGCACTAGGCTGGGGTCTAAGTCTATATTTAAGAGTTGCCCTCATCTTCAGGTGAAGTTAAATGCATAGTTACAAACTGCCTGATAAGATTCAAATAAAATGATCTTCATACAACTTTAACTTCCTCAGACAAGCCACATAAAGAGGCAGGCACTATGAATGAATCTTTTAATAAGTTCTGCAGTCATCTAGCCTCATTATTCTACATGGTATTCTTGTATGAGCATATGTTAAGAGGTTCCACTGGTCAAAGCTATGCATTTAAAATAATTTTTAAAAAGTACCTATTTTTGATTGTTCTTTCCAAATGAGACCTACAGCCTCAAAGATTAGAAAGGGTTTCAGCATTTTTTAACTTCTCAGAGACTTGGTCTGAAAAACCAAGGTTCCTTTTGCTAGCTATCTCTCAAGCAATGTCCTTGATAAATACAAGTTTTATTTTTAAAGACTTCAAATTCATTTCCACTTGGAAAACATGGAAGGAAGCAAATCAAAATGTTTATTAAGAAACAGGAAACAGTGCTACAAAACTCTTGGATTTAAAGGCATGTGCATGAATTATGGTGCTCCTGAATTTCTTGGAATTGCAAAGCACACTCGGCCACTATGTAAGGGATGCAGTCTAATTTTGCAGAACATGAAGAACCTCGCACACCTTGGCCTCTGACTCCTTCAGTCCCACTCTGAGAGTCTGTGCAGTCAGCCTTTCTGTTCATGTTAGAGGAGAGGTCAAAATAATTAGTTCTTTAGAAAGACAGAGATGCATGTCCCCAGGCGATGCTCAGTATTTTGAGGTCCTCTGAGATGACTGAAATGAAGCAATAGTTGTATGGACTCCCCTTTGAATAGTTTAGAGAAATGAGGGATAGGAGAAAGGAACTTTCATGTGGCAGAAACTGTATTTAAGGAGGCGTCTCTCCTTCTCCCTTTGTCCCTTTCTTCCTTCTTTTTGAGTCTACTTCTGGAAATGGAAGGGGACTTCTTGTACCTGTGGGACAGGTGCTTTTAAAAATTCTTTTGGTACTGGGGGAGCAAACCTGGGACCTTGTGCTTGAGAGGCAGGTGGCGGCACCACTGAGCGAAATCTCCAGCCCTGGACACATGCTTTTTAATAAAGCTGATGGTCTGTTCTTAACTTGGCTGCATTGCTCAGAAACTGACAAACCTGGAAAGATGCTATTCATACCTTACGACACTATTTATGTGAAAAAGTGCAAACAATCTAGAACAAAAATCAATCAGCAGGGCAGAGGATTTAACTCAGTGGTGCTGCGGCCTGCCTTGAAAGCATAAGGTCCTGAGTTGGATCCCTGGTACCAAAAACAAACAAACAAATCAATCAGCAATTTTGTAATTGACATTATTAAAAAAATTTTGTTTGCAGTGCTGAGAATTGAACCCAGCACCGCACAGATGCTAGGCAAGGGCTCTATCATTGAGTTGTAGTAACTCCAGCCCTAATGATTAATTTTGTTTATTTTGATTTTTTTGAGACAGGGTCTTGCTCTGTAGTTCAGGCTGGTCTTAAACTGATTAATTTTGTTTATTTTGATTTTTTTGAGACAGAGTCTTGCTCTGTAGTTCAGGCTGGTCTTAAACTCATTATATTCCCTAGGCTGGCCTCAAACTTATTGAAATCCTCCTGCCTCAGCCCCCAAGTGCTGGAATCAGAGGCATGTCCACCACACCCAGCAATGATTAATTTTAAAGGGAAAATATACTGAGCCTAATAATTTTGTGGTGAAATGAAATTACAGATGATATCATTCTTTTGTATTGTTTGGGTGCTAGGGATTAAACCCAAGGTCTTATGCATGCCAAGATTGGGCTTTACAATTGATTTACACCATAGGGCCCCGGTCCATATTCTTAAATGTTACTTTTTATTTGTAGAATATTAAAATTAAACATCGATTTAATTAATTTTTTGGGGGGTACGGGGGATCAAACTCAGGACCTTTGTTTTTAAGGCAGGCACAGTGTCACTGGGCTAAATCCCCAGCCAGACTTAATTTTTTAAAATGCCTCATTCTCGTGCCTTTGTTCTTTCTGCTGTCAGGCGGTCTCGGTTTTTAGTGCTCGTGTAAAGATGTGGAGTTCTCAGGCAGCAGGGACGGTCGAGAGTGTGTCTCCCTTTAGGTCTAGGGTTCCTGCGGGGGACACGGGGCCTGAGTTGCCCCTCACTGCAGTCACATTTTGGGTGAATGCCCAGTAAATTTTGTTAACTGATGTATCTGGGCGCAAGTCATTCTTGAGGTTCTCTGAAAGTGTGCTTGCTATTTATTAGGTGCCCACGATGGGTCGGAGAATCAATGAATTTCAGAGCAGCGAATTTTAGAGGTGACCTGCTCCAACCTCTTCATTTTGTAAACGAGGAAATTGCGAACCAGAGAGAAGGGCCCCACCCGATGTCAAACACACAGTACAGTACTGGAAACTAAACGCCCAGCCGGGCCTCCTCTCACCTCTCATAGGTCATTATGCCTCTTCAGGCTTTATCCCTGATCTCTAGAAATTTATAATTCAATTATACGAAATTTTTATATTTTAAGGTACCCTATTTGCATAATCAGAATGATGGAGTTGAGATCTACTTTTTGGGTTTTGGGGAAAGCTGGGATAGAAAAAAGTAGAAAAATGAATGCCTATGTAGATGTTTTATTGATTTGACTTTATATTTTATTTTGTTCCCCAAAAAGATGTTAAGAAGCTTCAAAAAGGCAAGATAGAACAACTGAAACACAGAAGTAAGAAAAATGGCAAAAAAGGAAAATAAAGGCATTAAAGTAAATGAGAAACTTGAGAGATTAGTGTAACAAATGTATGCAAGGGGGAGGCCACAAATTTTCTGTCAAGCCTCACAGCAAGAAGTATGAACAGTTACCCCAGTTAAAAAGCACATCAGCCCTGGAAAAGCGCAACTCTTTACTAATGAGGCCAGAGAGAAAGTTCTCCCCCGAGTACGCACACCCTGAAGTATATTAGGATAAACTGGGATTGGAGTCACAGCCGTCTGGAGGAGTTGGGAACGGACCAGTTTACCTCCCCCTGGAGAACTGGACCGGAAGTCACGTCACAACCATGGGTGTCTGAGTTTGGGGAAAGGGGCCAGTGAGACTTTTCCATGTACAGGTAGGGGACACATCGCGTGTAAACAGATGCCCTTTTACCAGGCTGTGAAGTCATTTTCTTCTTCTGTGGTGCAGGTCCCAAAGGGGCTGGAATGAAGGATCATTCAAATTGGTGAGTTCAGCTGTCCGGAAGACTCAGCATGGGAGAAGGGAGGGCCTGCAAGAAAGAGGGTAGAGCATGGGGCCAGCTTCTAAAAAGGCTGTTCATTCTGACTGGCAAACAGAATTGGTTAAAAGGTGCAGGAATTATGTCGTGGGTAAAAGGTAGAGGACAGTTAGAGTTAAATTACCAACATGGTCAGGGAGGCCAAGACAGCACTCGGCAAAAGGAAAAGGTGAAGGGGGCTGCTGAAGGGACCTGGGAGCTCATTCCACGTCCTTTCCCTTAAGAAAACACAGCAGAAAACCCTTGGGGTCCTTTTGACCTTAAAAAGTTTGAGCAAATTTCCAAAATATTATTTGTAGTTTAGGTGCTATTTCTCATTTGCTTATTTGGTCTTCTGGTCTACCTTCAAGAAGAGTAAAAGTGGAACTTGGGTCAGTTCAAAATATTTAAGATTGCATTACACCTCATGAGGGAAAAGAAATACATACCCAAATTAAAAATTAATGTTTTCAATCTTAAACTTCGTTCTTGATCAGCAACCTATCACATAATCATAGTGGAAAAAGAGCAGAAACTTTAAAGGAATAGAAGATAAAGGTCCATATAATCAGATCCACCAACTATTTTCTCCTATTTTTATTCCTAGGCATTATACATATACATAATTAAAATTCAGTTAGATAATTAACTAATTTGCAAGTCAATTTCAAGTTGCAAGACAGTTCTTGGATTTGCTTCTTGTCATCATGCTCTGAGCCTGGAAGGTTGGATTTCCTCTGTAAAAAAAGTCTCTTAGGTTTGATTTTAAGGTAGAGGTGCTGATTTATGGCAAACCTCCCAGAATTTAACAATCTGAATGAATATTCCCCTGTAAGGTGTCTTGGGAATCAGTGACAATACCATTGTGCATTTATTTTAATACATCTGTCTTTGTTCACAATGTTTTTGGAGTTCTTCCTGTGGAATTATTTTCTGGGCCTCTAGCACTTTCTTTTGTGCATTATCTTATTGACAAGTTCTCCTTTGGGAGTGGTTTGATGCTTAGAAATTTCCAAGTCATCAGCAGTTGAGTTAAATGAATAAGGTGAATGATCCCTCAAGCTGGGAAATATTGTTTTTGGTTGAGAACATATTGGGTTCAGAGTGTAATGAAATTTATTTTCCCATGCAGTAAAAGCGTTTGGAAGAGGAAACATTTAGTGGAAGGCAGATTTACCCGCTATGAATCCCAACAAATTCTATAGTGGGGAGAGGAAAATCATCTCTGCAGGACTAAATTCATATAGGGTCTTCTGACTTATAATTACACTTCTGGTGGCCAAAAGCTATTTGTTTTATAGGCTCCATAATTCCACTTTCAATTTCTGGCCAAGTGAAAAGTATTGCATATTCAAATATAAGACATTTACTGGGGCAAATTGTTCTTAACCAATTAATTAACTAAAACTACACTTACCATTATCTCGAGGTGTAGAAGACTGCTTCATGCTTTAATTACCCTGTTACTCATTTTTAATGTTCCTTCTATTCATTTCAGCTTGAGCGTTCTTTCCCTGGTTTCTATATCAATCTAGTAGCACAAAAGAGAAAATTAGATGGCCTTGTTGTCAGTACAGATTGTTAATATTTCTGAAGGTTGCATGCAGAGTCACATGTAGCTCTCTGAGTTCTCAAGCTGGCATAATATTTTAAGTGCAAAGTATAACTCTTCTCAATGTTCTTTTGTTATGTTTCTTATATTTGACAGCAAAAGATTGCAAGCTTTTTAAAAAAAATTCAAGGATTTTTTGTAAACAGCTAGAAGAGTCAACGATATTTCCCTTTATATGTTTTCTGTACAAATTCTTATTTCTTCCTGAGAAATTACTTATACAAATGGTGAAGCCAGGAAAAAAGTACAAATAGGTGTATGGATATTTTTTGATCTTTTTGCTGTCTTATTGTTCATTAGCTTTCTTTTTCCTTGAAGACTAGTTTCCCTTCTGTCACTTAAATTGTTTTTCTTAGTATTTTGCCCCTTTGGGTTTCAATTCTGAGAATTCTGTAAAAGATAAAACTAAATACTATCTGTTGCCTGTGTGTAATTATGCTGTCATTTCAGTAAGAAAAAAAAAAAAGAGCGTGGGGAGTTGTGCATTCATATTGCTCATCTGTGCACAGACTTTCTCTGAAAATAGAATCAGGACCTGGTGATACTGCTCATCTCTGGGAGAGAAAAACTGTGTGGCAGGGGTAGGGGGAGAATCTTGACCCCATATCTTTTTTTTTTTTTTTTTTAACCTTGTGAGTTCTGAGCCATAAAGGATGCCAGGCCAATTATTAATTAAAAACAAAGTAAAATGTCTGCAAGTTTTGGGAAAAGGAAAAAAGAGTAGAAGGAAAAAGAAAATAGTATTGTCTGAGTTTGGAATTTGCTGTGAAGACTTATGAAATTCTTTTCTTTTAGTTTCTATTTTATCAGTATACTTTGGCAGCACAAAATAATTGTGTTTGTCCTAGAGGACTGATGCATACACATACTGTGTCGTAATCATTTCATTCCTTTTCCTGCTAACTCCAGCTCTTCAGTTCTTTTTCACTCTGGCCAACAGCTTTTAGCTTCTGTTGACCCAATGGGAGTTGAGAATCTACGAGTAGAACCTAAAAACTAATCTGCTTTTGCAATTGCTCAAACTGTCCCAGACTGTAGGCCTGTCAGGGTGTCCTTCACAGAACCGAGCAGAGGCCACCTCTTCTGGGTTCTGCACCACTGTCTTGGGCCCACGGCCAGCAAATAGCATCTGATGAACGTGTTGGAAGCCATGTCCTTCTTGAATTCTTCAGACCTGTGTTTTTCTTACCTGGGAGTCTTCCGCCATGTGATTCTCTCTTCGCCTGACTCTTACTGACCCGATACTGAGGTGGAAGCCATGTCCTTCTTGAATTCTTCAGACCTGTGTTTTTCTTACCTGGGAGTCTTCCGCCATGTGATTCTCTCTTCGCCTGACTCTTACTGACTCTGGATACTGAGGGGCTTGTAAGAGGGGCTGCCTCTTCCCTGAGTCAGAGGGGAGGAAGCCTTTGAGGGTGGGGGCAGATGGAGGAGACCTCCCCGTGTGAGTTCCTTCTGCACCCACAGTATTCTCGATAACTTCTTGTTTTATGCTTCTCAGTGTCCGGCACAACAAATGCCTGGGGAATGGATGGATGAATCAATCAACAAATGAAAACTGTCCACTTGCTGTGCCTTACTTCCTTCCAGAACAGTGTGTCACTTCCAAGGACTGCTATCTTTTGAGGTTTCTGGGGTAGAGGGGTGGGATTACTCTAGGCCCAATGGGCTAGTTTACATATGTTTGATCGGTACAAATTGGGTGCCTGTTTGCTTGAAGAATGCTGGCTTTTTCTTGCCACATGATGGGTAACCATTCTCTAAATTGAGTTTGAGTAAAAACCTGGATGAAAAATAATAAACTCAAATCCATCTCCTAGGACTTATTTTCTTGTCCAGATCTCTGTGTTTTGTGCTTCTTTTTCAATGACAGTAATAGAAGCAAAGACATCTTTTGAGAGCCAAACCATTAAAAAATATTCTGTGGAAAGTACACTTATTAAACATGCTTATGCAATACAGTTGGGAAGATTGATGACAAAGTAATTATCCCCAAATCCTTTGAAACATTAAAAAAAAAAAAAAGAAACAAAAAGACTATCTTTTTAGTGGGAGTACATTGCACTTAGAAAATCCACAGTATAAGCACAGGGTGAGGGAAAGGAATGCAAGCATAGAAATTGTTCATGGGGAGAAATGACTGTAGATTTAACTGACTCAGATGTTCATTCAACAGTGTCATGGCGTGACTTTAACATTTGTGCGTAGCAACTAGTTTAATATTCAGGCATCAAGTTCCAGGCTCAGGAAGTAGAAGCTCTTTTGTTCACTCAGATCAGCCTCAGTGTCAGGGAGCACCTTCCAAGCAAGAAAAGGGATCTGGAACAGGATTTTGAAATTATGGGTTGCCACCCATGAATGAGTGTGAAGTCTGTTGAGTAGATAGCAACTACATTAAAAACAAACAAACAGCTGGGCATGGTGATGCATGCCTGTAATCCCAGCAAGTTGGGAGGCTGTTTCCAGCCTGGGCAACTTAGCAAGACTGTCTCAAAAGCCTACTAGTTTCTGGTTCAGTCCTCAGTGCTACAAAAACAAAAAACAAGCAAACAGAAAAGGCAAAACCAAATAAAGAAAAAAGAAAGAAAGAGAGAGAGAGAGAGAGAGAGAGAGAGAGAGAGAGAGAGGGAGGGAGGAAGGAAGGAAGGAAGAAAGAAAAGAAGGCAGAAGGAAAGGAAAAATGAGTAACATGGAATACAGAATAAAATGGAGTTGAATTGGAAAATGTATGAGTTCATGCATAATAGCTAGTATGGCTAAGGATCATTCTGTGAAACCTTTGTTGTATGTTTATACTAATCTTGTAATAAATGGACTTTTTATGGGTCATAGTCAACCCAAATTGAGAAATACTAATCTAGAGAAAGATACCCAGATGGTGAGAGAGATGAAGGCCTGATCACTCAAGGAACAGCTGCAGCAATGAGGAATGTTTAGCTTGAAGACAAGACTAAGAGATGACATAAAAGCTCTCTGCCATTGGTTGAAAGACCGGCATGGACAGGAGAGAATGGCTTTGTTCTCTGTTGTTTCAGGAGATGAGGTTACAAGGAATGGAGTTTTTAGATCACTATCCAGATGAACTATCTGACAATTGGAACTGTCTATCAAAAGAACTGCACAATGACCTTCTGTAGGATTCTTCAATGTGAGGCAGAGGACTGATCTGTCAGGACTACTGAAACAGGAGTTCCTACATGTACTGGGAAAGCGGTTGGAATAAATATCCATCAATGTCTATTTTCTCCCATGGATGAATTTGAATTTTGTAAGTGGGATCAGGCAATTAATTTAGCAGACATTTTAAGCAAGTGGTTATCCCCTGTGAATGGAAACAGAAGAAATGCAATTTACTGATTTGCTACTTATTCTTACAGTATTGTATATTTTCACATTTAATTTTTAGTCATGATGTATCTGTTTTATGGGTTAGATTACTAAGGTCAGCTATATACAGTCAATTGGATCAACCGAACCCAACATAATGTAAATGGAAGGCAGCTTCTGGGAAACTTGACAAAAGGACAGCCTAACTCCTCTGCTTCCTCCTCCTTACCCTCATCTTTCCACTTGGGTCGGTTCCAAGGAGCCCCTTTGAACCACGAAGTGGAAAGCATGTGCAGGGAATAGTAGAGTCTGATTGCTGGAAACCACACATGAAGCATCCGTAGAGTGTTTCTCTTATAAGACAGACAAAAAAGAAGCATTTGTTTAATCTATGCTAGTGCTATGTATTTGTTATATTTGGTTGAACTCAATCTTAATTGATAAGCCTGGGCTTTCTTTCACTTATGGGAAATGGGCACCTTACTTTGATTTTCTGTAACACTGATAGAATACCAGCTGTTCTGAAGCTAGAATCTTTTGCATCTTGATGAATTTTATAATAGATACACCCCCAAAAGATAGTTCCTATCTAGCTATTCTCAGAGTTGAAGTGAATATATTTGCTTGTTAGTGTATTAAATGCGCCTTTCCTTGGTGGACACAATCAATGAGGCCACCAAAAGGTCCTTGTTAGGGCATTCAGAGAAGTAGATCCATCCCTAGCCCTTGGCTCATGCAGATAATTTTGGCAGCCGCAGTAGTCTTCCTCTCTTAATCTAGTCTCAGTTTATCCTTGCAAACAAACTGGACCCTGGATCATCACCTGTCAGGAAAAGCTTCATATTTTCAGAGATGGGCTTCAGGAAGGTGACTGGATCATGGGGGCTTTGTAGTCATGTGTGGGATCATCTGCTGCTGAGTGTGGGGCTGCATGCACTGCTGGGAGGTGGGGGCCTCCTTAGAGTCAATCACTAAGGCCATGACCAGTAAGGCTCTGTCTCCCTCCTCTGTGCTGCCCTTCTCTTTCTGCTTCCTGGCTGCCATGATGTTTCTGCCTTGGAGCCAGTCGACAAGGGGCTACAACCTCTCCATCTTTAAGTTACAGGTACTGGGTATTTTGTCCAAGCGAGGAGAAAATTAACTAAGACATCCTCTCTCTTTCTCACCGGCCTCACCTCTTAACTACCCAATGGGGTTTTCAGTGACTGTGATTTGGCGCTGGACCAGGATTTCAGAAAACTCTGACAGCTTATGAAAATCCTTCCCCTTTTCTCAAGACAAGGATAGTCTGAGTTGCTCCCAGTATCTTCACACAATCAGTCTAGCTGACAGATAATTGCAGAGTCCTTGGGCGAAGAGCAAAGAATGATGGATGAGATACAAGGATGGAATTTTCTGTTTCTACAGCTACTGTCTCTTTTTGGGGTTGCAGCAACAAGTAGACTCTGTTGCATCCTGTCAGTCTGCTTCCGTAGCCAGACTCATAACTCGATTCAGTGATTCAAACCTCTGTCATATTTGAGGAGAGTAGACCGTAGATGTGTGTGTGTGTGTGTGTGTGTGTGCGTGTATGTGTGTGTGTTTGTGTGCATGTGTGTTGCTAGGGATCAGACCCAGTCTAATGCATGTGAGGCAAGTGCTTCACCCTCTCTCCCAACTAGACCTTTTGATGATTTCCGAGTGTGAGCCCTACTCATAGTAGTATTCAATGGCCCCTCTAGGTGATCATTGGGAATAAATTTGGTATATTGGAAGTTGGTGTTATGCATATATGACTTTAATAAATTTATAAAATTAGAGCAGAGAAAATATATGAGAAAGACAAGCCATGGCTTTGAATCTGTGATTCACATAAAAACAAGAGTTGTGACAATGCCATAACGTTGAAAGATTTATATCATTATAGAGACTTGATCAAAAAACAAACGTTTTGCTGAGTTTCCTTTAGAAGTTAGTTACACTTTAGGATTAAAAAAACCCACATATTTTAATGATATGCTATGCATATACTATGGGATAAAAATGATTATGTTCACAAAAATGGATTTCCACTGAATAGCATGCATACCTAAAAATATTTCTTTCAAAGACAATCCAGAGTTTCTTTAAGAAAATTGCACATTATGAGGTGTGATTGAAAAATGCAGTGAATACTTAAATTAAAAAAAATCAATCACAGGAAAAGACACACTGCCATTAATCTCCCTTGGGACTCAGAAAACAAAATCCAAAGTCTGGCATTTTGACCTGTTGAGTGCTTTGAACTGCAGAAGCACCCAAGCATGGAGGTTTCTCAGGTCTTCTTTTGTACTTCCTGCCTCTGTCCCTTTTGTCCCTCTGGGAGCACAGAGGGGCTTTCAGTGGTGTTCCCTTGCCTGGTGGAGGCACATTCTTTCCAAGGGATGCAGTGGTAAGGAGCCCTCTCCCTCTACCCTGCTCCAGCAGGGAAGATTAACTCACAGAAAAGAAGACTAGAGTTGGTGCTACCCCTAAAGCCCAATGAACTTTGTCTCCAGGCCATTGGTTCTTACTTTCCTCTTGTGGTGGCCCATGTAGTAATACATTTGTATGTCTTTTCTCCTGGTAATCTTCTGTTGTCACTTTACTTCAGCAGATTTGATTATCAAATCTTCAGAGGTGAGGTGAAAGTTAACTGTCACTCCTACACTCCTAAAATTTGACTATAACATAAGTGTTTCTCTCTCTCTCTCCCTCCCTCCCTACCCCTCCTTCCTTCTGTTTTCCTTTTTTCTCTCTCCTTCTTCTCTGCCTCCCTCCCTGTTTTCTTAAAAGTGAACTACTAGACCGTCTTTCTTATGAGAAAAACAAAAACTCTATTTTTCAGATCAAATCCTTTCAGAAAGGTTTTTTCCCCAGTCAATGTCTTTAACATGAGAGACATGTGACAAAACCACAGTCACTAAATATCCATAAAAGATGAAGATGTCCAGTGGTTAGAATAGAACCCTTTTATGTCATATTTAACATCACCTTGTATCGCTTTGGACCTATCAGTTCTCACATTGCTTCAGATTTCACCAAATCTAAGGGGAAAGCAATACCCGATTCTTAAAGATAGCCAAGGTTGCTTAAAGGAAATCCATTTTTGTGAACGTAAATATTTTGTGACAAAAAATTATTTTGAGCCTTACAGCTCAGTTGTAATTGTTTTGAAACAACAAAATTCTGATGGAACCAAAGAACAGGGGCAAATACACAAATGCTCATTGAGACAAAACTTTCTTAGGTTCAATCTGTATCAAATCACTACAAGGGCCAAATCCAATTTAAGTGTGATGTCTGTGAAACTCTGCCAGCTTGGAGAAATCTGCTTACAGGAGTTTGCTGACACAGCCGTCCGCCCCTCCCGGAAGCCAAATGACTCAGGCTTGGCCTCCCCTTCCCAGGTGACTCCACCCAAAAGGGTCACCAAATATGGCTATCCTGCTGGTGGATGTGAGCTTCCCTCCTATTTACTGGAACGCTTTGTGAGCAGGAGGAGTTGTTTCTGTTTAGATGTCCTTTCCCTTTTGACACTCTCAAGTCAAACAGCAAGGGAGAGGGTTGGAACTTCACGGTTGTTCTCAGACCTGGTGTGCCACAGATTCACTTGGGGAAATTTAAAGATTTATTGGCCTGAGTGTTGGGATTTGTAAAAGTGCCCCACGTGACTCTAATGTGTGTGTTTGGGGTGGGAGGAATTCTTGACAATCTCAGAATGTAAAATCTGGGTCCCTTCATCCCAGAAGCCACAGGCAGAAGTCCAATTAGCCATCACTAATTGAGCTCTTGCTGGACATACATGATGTCATTGTATCCTCACCGCCACGGTGTGTCAAGGCCTGGTGATAATCTTCATCATCAGTTGAATGCAGCGAATATTAACTGAACACCAGTATTGTTCTGGGCACCACTGTGAATTACAGGAATGAGTAAGACATAGTTCATGCCCTTGGAAAGCTAATAATTGGAGATGGGATGATAACAAGGGTTCATTAGACCCATAATATAATGGAGAATATTTTGTAAGGGAGTACAAATTACTGAAAAAGTTCAGAAGAAAGGAGGTGTAACACATGCTGGGAGTAGGTAGAAAGCTGACAGTAGTGTGTTGGAGGAGCCTGCTCGTATGAGTCTCTGAGAAATGAGAGCTAAAGTATCAGAAATTCTGTGGGCCAGTTGGTATCAGATTGCTAGCCTGAAACTGGCCACAGTGGGAGAATCTGTGCGACGAATTCTTTCAAACAATCCAGGCCAGAATTCTTTCTGCGGGAGAGATGTTGTTAAATATTTAACAGAAAACCACTGATGGACCTTAAAAGTTGTGTAGGATTCTACTCCTCAGAGGGTAGTGGGAGTGAAATATGCCAGGTAGAAGGAAGAATATGAGCCCGAGAAGGAGGTGGGAAAAAGAATCAGACTTTCTAGAGAAAGAAGACATAGTCTAGACATGGGGGTAAGATATAAGTAGGAGAATAATAGTTACAACTGCAAAGCTGAGGGAGGGATATGTCAAATCTAAACCTTCTATGTATATGTCTAATAGAGCCCCACAAATAGTAGGTGTTCAAAAGACACCTAGGGCTCTCTTCAGAAGCTCCATGAGATAGGTTATGTTGTTAAATAGATGAGATAGCGCGGGAGAGATTGAGATGCTTGAACAACAAGAGCGCGGAATGATTGAGTCTTATGGCAGAAGGGTGAAGGTGTGCACTGATTCCAAGATGGTAACTAGGACAAGGGAGAATAGCAGTGCCCCCTGAAGAAGTAGCAGAGTAGAATAACTTGGGAAGACTCCCTGAGCCTGAGCACTGGTTGGATATCTGTGTGGCAGTTTTTGGCAGCAAAGGTGGAATTTGGGAGAGAGGGTGGGGCTAGTGGTATGGTTTGCAAGTTAGTGGCGGGGCTGGCTGAACACAAGCCTCTCTTTCACTCATACAATCCACTGGGCTTTAGGGTCCTGGCTTCTCCCTCTCTTGTTCTTGTTCTTGGAGGTCATGCAGCTCTTTGCTCTGATCTGCAGTGATCTCAAAGATCATGGCTCAGCTCCAGCTCACTAAAAGTACCAGAAATTCTGCAGATCATGCAGATGTTCACAGAGATTCAGGCCAACTTCTAGGTGCTGGGTCTTCTTGGTGAGTCTCAAACTTCACTAGGTTCTTGAACTTCTCTAGTTAGGACTTCCACTCCTAGGGTGGAGAAATTCCAAACCATCTGGTTTCTCTTCATGGCTCTCAGGACCAGGAAACCTGACCTTTGGCCAACGGAGCAAGGCAGGTTTCTGTAATCCATTCCGGGGCAGGCTTGAGCATCTGACAGCATGCCCTCACCTCTCTGGGATGCGCCCTGTGTAGACAGTCTACCCGGCAGTATGTCAGGATTGAGGGTCAAAAACATCCCCTTTAGGAACAGCCATCCCAGACAACCTCATTAGGGACAGAAGTCCCAGCCCGAGGATTCTCCTGAAGCACAAAGACTGTTCATGGAAGAAAAGCCTTGCTTTTCTGCTTTTCTTTTTTTCCCTAGAACCTACCATACTCCAAAGAATATCTTTTAATCCTAGACTGCATTAAAAAATTTTTGGGTACAGATTGTTCCAATTAAAATCTTAAATGTCAAAAGTTTCTTAAAATAAAACTCCTTAAAATAAACCAAATCAGTTGTTCTGGATTACAGCCAACATAAATCAAAGTACCTAGCCAGATGGGGAGTCCGTCAACTAAAGGTAAGAGCAGTTGTGCACAGCACAGGGCCTGATGGGAAATGCAAAAGGCTTTAGCAGACCATTTTTCCTTCTCAATTTGCTTTTCAAAACAAAGGCTAACATTCTAATAAACAAATGAACTGTGCTTCCTGCAGCACCTGTTCACACGCAGGAACCTCAAAATATACCTGCTGCGACTCTTGGAAAAAAAGCCGCAGTCCGGTTAGTAAAGCAACTGACTTGATCCTGAGTGTAAGGAATCAAGAACCTCAGCTCCCTGAGAAACCTGTCTGGAGAGAAGGTGTGGGAGCCGCTGAGCACTGCAGTCTCATCCGGCTAGGAGAGGTGGCTGCAAGATGCTGCCTGCCCTCACCCAGCGGATCGGCACTGTGGCTGTGCCACTGGAGACCCGGAGAGGTCCCTGGCAGTGAGAAGATGCAGCTGTATTGTACTGGACATAAATGGCCTCCTGTGTGAGCACTGAAGCCCTCGTGGAGACTGGCAAATGGTCCCCATCCCAGGAGCAAGCGGGATTTGCTGGGTAGGAAAATGCTTTCTAAGAAACTAAGAGGAAAGTAATGCCATCACTCGCCACCCAGCTGGATGGGAACTCTGTGGGCTGTCAATGCCACTGGGGAAGTGGGGAAGGGGGCTAAAAAATAGCCCAGGCCAAGATCAGACAGATGAGGACAGAGGCAAGCATCCAAGCCTGGGCCACCGAGCTGTCCCTGCTGCAGGCAGGGGGCAAAGCCAGCTGGAGGTGCAAACTGAAACAGGGTCACCTGTGGGCAACGCACGAGCCAGGCATGGCAGGAGAGACACTTTCCTTTCTTTGTCTGGCTCCCACTGCTCGTCCTTTGGGCCTACACATGTTCATGTCACCCTGCAGCTCCTCTCCGTAGCGCTTAGAATTGAAGCGATTCTGCTGATCATGGACGTCGCAGTCCTCCCTGAGCAGGGGCCTGAGTCTGCCCCCTCATGTGGCCCCGAGTGTGCCTGCCTTGTGGTTGCATCTCCAGGCCCTGATCAGTGTGTGGTCCATCATCAGGGCTCAGTGCCTCCCACTGGAAGGAGGGGCACAGGGAGGACAGGAAGGAAACATCAGAGGGAGGCGTCTGAAAGGGTTCCTCTTGTTTCAGATCCTCCTCAGGACCCCAGGCAGGCTCGAAAATCCAGTGGGGCGTGACTGACCTCAAAGACACTGGCAAGTGACCCACACAGTGGACACTTGAGGGACAGATAGTCTCAGAGCCAGAAACATGAATCCTTCCTGGAGAAACAGTTGCATTTTATTTCTTGGTGCTTCATCTTTTAAAGGTTTTTTTTTTTTCTTTCTTTTTTTTCTTTCTTTCTTCAGTGTTTGAGATGAAAACAAGCTGTAACCTGAAAGCACGCTCTGAAGGTGACGGAATGCTGCAAGAATGCGGTCCGCAGCTCATCCTAGGCTGCTCGTGGTGAGGAACAAGGCAGGGGAACAATCTCAAGCATTGCATTTACTCAACAGGATTTTACCTAAACAGGATGAACCTCTGAAAAAAAGCGGGGGCAAGCATTCACAATAGCCCTGAAAACAGAATCTAACGAGAGCCATCTGAAGGCTACAGGCATAAGAAGCTTTGAGAATCCTGCCTTTTACAGGCAAAGACCTTTGCCATTAACTTTGATACCCATAGAGTTATTGGTGTGTTGTCAAATCTGGGGGGTGTGGGAGTCCAGCAGGAGAAAGGTGAATGGGCCAATGGCTTTGGGACTACTGACTGAGGGAGGAAGAAGTGGGCCTCAGCCTTGCCCATTCGTGTGATTTCCCAGGGTTGAGGAGTCTGAAGTGGGGCTGCAGATTCTGCACTTTGATCCCCTCCTGCTAGCCTGGGGAGGGGAGGGAGCCCCTCTGAGAAATTCATCCCACAGGCTCTTGCGCACCATAGACATGCACGTGTTTCTATTTTGCTTAGATTCTGTGGGTTGCAAGGAATAAAAGTTCACCCAACTCAGTTCAAGGGATGAGGTTTGTGGTGAAGAAATCACCAAGCAGGGAGGGTAATGAAAACTTCTAGTATCTGTGGACTGGCCAGGCTTCTAAGAGACTGGAATCAAGTATCACCCTGAATCCAGGGCACCTCGAATGACTTCAGAGATGGGGATTTGTGAATTTCATTCTTTACCCTCTTGCTGTTCTTAGAAGGGCTAGTGTTTGTTTCAGAGCTTTGACTACTTCATGTTTCCTCATAACTTCTGCTTGCTCATAGGCTCTTGGAGTCTGACTCAAGGTCTCTGTTTCCTGTTAGCATCTCCCCCACTCCCCTCTCCAGTTCCTAACCCAGGCTCCTAAGAGTCTGCAGTGCACATCCCCAGAGGCCCCCAGGCCAGGCCAGGTGTGTTCCATCTCTCCAGACCCCAGGGCTGGCAGGGCAGAATGAGCTGTGGGGTGCTGGCCGATTGCCAGGGTAGAAGGTGCTGATTTCCGGGAAGGGCCTTTTAGGGACAGCGCAGGCGTGGTCTTTGCCTCCTCCAGGAAATCCAGGGCTGGCTGAGTTCCAGGCTTCTGTGATCCTTGGAGAGTTACTTGATCTTGCTTGTTCTCTGAGGCAAAAAAAAAAAAAAAAAA
>NW_022900917.1:14802117-14839495 GCF_012274545.1 Fukomys damarensis | reverse complement strand
TTGGAGTCTGACTCAAGGTCTCTGTTTCCTGTTAGCATCTCCCCCACTCCCCTCTCCAGTTCCTAACCCAGGCTCCTAAGAGTCTGCAGTGCACATCCCCAGAGGCCCCCAGGCCAGGCCAGGTGTGTTCCATCTCTCCAGACCCCAGGGCTGGCAGGGCAGAATGAGCTGTGGGGTGCTGGCCGATTGCCAGGGTAGAAGGTGCTGATTTCCGGGAAGGGCCTTTTAGGGACAGCGCAGGCGTGGTCTTTGCCTCCTCCAGGAAATCCAGGGCTGGCTGAGTTCCAGGCTTCTGTGATCCTTGGAGAGTTACTTGATCTTGCTTGTTCTCTGAAGCAAAAAAAAAAAAAAAAAAGTCTTTCTTCAGAAAAGTATTAGGAGGCTTCCTATTTGGAAATTTCTGGTCTCTTCTACTGAAGAGGGGGAGGAGTCCTTTTGCAGTTTTTAGAGTTGGTTTTCTCAAGCCTTCCACTTGGTGTGGAGAATGTTCACTGAAATCCTTCCTCACACCTCCTGGGAGGTGGTTAGCTCGGGTCAGTCCACTCCTGCTCACCCCGAAGGGCTGTGGAGTGATGCCACTCAACCACGTGGTGTCATCTATTCGTTCCTTCTACTCAGATTTACTGAGCATGCCACGGGGCAGGCCCAGCTCTCTGGCCTGGTGACACAGCAGTGAACCCAAAACACAACATCTCTGCCTTCGGAGAGGGGGAGCCAAGCGAAAAACTGGTGAATTATAGTACATCCTGTGTTAGGTGGTGGGAAGTGCCTTGGGGAGGAAAACAGCAGAGTGAGGAGTAGAAAATATGGGCAGGGGAAAGAAGATGGCGGAATAAGCACCTCTGAACAGACCTGACAGGAGGAAATTCTGAGAAGTGTGCAATGTCCTTTAGGACAAGGTAATAGAGGTAACTTCAAGGCTTGCAAAACAAATGCTAAAAACCCTAGGGATAGATAGTGCAGGAGAAAGAGTGTGATGAGTCTGGGGGATTCCAGGCAGTGCACCATGGTGACCCCACACAAATGTTCTAGGAGCAGCGGCAGTGAGGGGACCCCAGGAGGAAGGGTCACAGCAGCCAGAAGTTCTGCCAAGGTCAGTACCCTTCGAGTACTGTCAACTCTTCAGCACTTTTGAAATATCTCAAAATGAGTTTGGAAAACAGCCTTAGTTATGGCAATGGCATTGTGATTACGTAGGAGAATGGCCTTGTTTCTAAGAAGTGAAACATTTGGGATGATATGTCACAATGTCTATAGCTTTCTTTGAAATAGTTCACAAAAATATTTTATACAGAGGGAGGTAAAGCAAGTATGGCAAGATGTTACCAATCAAGGAGCCAAGGTAAAGGGTTTTAAGGTACTATTCTTTTGGTTTTTATACAGATTTGGAAATTTTTAGCCTGGCATGGTGGTGCATGCCTGTAATTCCAGCTCTCTGGGAGGCTGAGACAGGTGCATCGAAAGCTCGAGCCCATTGCAGGCAGCCTGGGCAATTTAGTGAGATCGTGTATTAAAATAAAAAAGAGCCAAGGATGTAGCTTAGTGCCAAGGTGCCTGGTACCAAAATAAATAACTTTGAAAAATTTCAGAATGAAAAGTTCCATTCTGGGGCGGGAGTTTGGCTCACTGGTTCCACCACCTACCTTGTAAGTGCAAGGGCTGGAATTCAATCCCTGGTACCAAAAACAAAAACCAAAAAACAAAACAAAACAAAAAACAGAAAAGAAAAGTTCCATTCTATTTTTAGGTATCTACTCAAGAGAAATGAAAATACATGGCCTCACATCTCAACGTTTATAATGACATTGCTCTCAAGAGCGCCACACAGGAGCCCATCCAAATACCCATTGCTTATTAATGGGTTCACAGAACTGTGGTGTAGCCATGCAAAGGAACAGCTCAGCAATAAGGAACAACTAATGATAGACCCTGCAGCATGACCAGGTCAGACTTCAGAAACATGGGTTGTGAAGAGCCCAGCAGATAAGACTATATATTAAACAGTTTCCTTTGTGTGAAAGGTCTAGAAAGGGCAAACCTGTACAGACAACAAGCAGACTAGGGACTGCCCGGGGCTGTGGTGAAAGTGCAGATTGCAAATGGACAGGAAGGAAATTTTGGGGGTAACGGAAATGTTCTAAAATTGGATTATGGGGATGATCACACCACTTTAAAAATTTACTAAAAGTCTTGGCATTGGAAACTTGTGATAGGTAAAGTTTACTGCATGTAAGTTATGTCTCAATAAAGCTGTAAAAGAAAGTTAAAAAAAATTGAGGTTTATTTTTTTCCATGAGGATGCTGGTGGTACGACTTTGTTCGTTTGCCAAGTATCCTTCCTAGCTGCTGGCTGTGTGCTGATTGCTGGTGCTAGACCCCTGGGATACTGCGATGTCACCAGGCACCTACGTTGGATTCACTTTGTGAGCTATTGCTTTGGTATCTTTTCTATGAGAGATGGCAAAAGCCTAGTTATGCTCATGGTATCATAACTAAGGACTGGATTGTGTGTTTAGTTTGTTTCTGCTGCCTCTTTTTCTTGTTGTTGTTGTTTAGAATGGGATCAGAATTTGAGAGGCAGTTGCTTATTTGCCAGATATAGTGGGTTGAGTGGGCCCCAAGATTCATGTTCATATTCTATACCCACAACCAGTGAATGTCACATTATTTGAAAAAAAGAGTCTCTTTTCAGGTGTGATTAAGTTAAAATTCTTAATATGAGACCATCATGAATTACCCACATGGGCCCTAAGTCCAACAAGGTGCACTGGCAGAGACAGGAGGGGAGAAGACATGGACACAGCGTCTTCTCAGGAGTTCTTGGAAATGTACCCGTGTACTTTCTGATTGTCAACATTAATGGCGGATTTTTGCATTCCCACCATATTTGTTTTACATACAGCCTTTATAAAGATGTACAGAATCAGCCATCTCTCCATCTCTTTTGTGGTATATGCCAGAAAAGCTGCCGGATGTTCTGTGTGGTGATGAGATCTCCTCTAGCTTCAGACCTCACCACACCTGGCACAGGGTGAGAAAGTGGCAGAGACGCAATACAGACGTGCTGTGACGTTTATCCCTGTTTTCCTGATCCCTCCTTCCAGCCTCCTTTTCTGTTCTGGTCATCGCCAAACAGTGCTCCTGAGCTTCACTCTTTGCTGGTCTGTTCTTCACTGCTCCCAGCCAGCAGTGTTCTCCTCTTGTCTCTCTGGGTAGAAGCCTGCACTGCTTTTTGGCATGGCTGGGGAGGGAGCACTTGGCAGCCGTCTGTATCATTGTACAAAGCTCTCAGCGTCAGACTTGGCATTTCAAATCCAACTCTGAGCATGGGTTAACTGGGTAGGGGCACACAGGCATCACTTAGAACAAGTTTGCATATCTGGAATTAAATTAAAATTGTACCAGCTCAATTTTAAATGCAGTTTTACCTTTGCACTTGGAAAAAGTCTTGGGAATGGCATGTTTTTGCTTTTGGGTTCTCATCAGAGTCTCCTGGGTATGATCCTGGCTCCAGCTTGCCTCTTTCATAGCTGTTTGCTCCTCTTATGAGTTGGAACCAGGAGAGAAGAGAATCTAGAAGACTAAGTTTATTTAGTTTCCAGCTATCTTTGGCTTGAATCCTCCTGACATCCTCTGCCAACCAGGAATATTGTCTTCTGTACTAATGGCATTAACTTAACTTCATAACAATAGCCTACATCTCCTGAGTGCTTTGCACATGCCAGGCTGTGTGGTGTTCTTGGCTTTCTTTACCACCATTTTAATCATAGTAAGTTACTCCTTTATCATCCTCATTTTACAGATGAGGAAGCTGCAGCTTAGAAGCCCACCTGCTGGTGGAGGCTAGACATGTGTCCGCAGATCAGAAGGAAACCACCACCCTGCTCCTTTAAGAAGATAGCTAAATGGAGAAGCTGGAAAGGAAACCACTCTGAAAGTATCCTTAGAGAACAGCACAGTGAGGAGCTAGGACTAGCCAACATGGTGCAGATAAAGCAAGGGAGTTAGCTTTTTATGTTCAGAAAACCATATTGTCTTTAAAAGGAGACTGACTGCAAGGGGCACTAGGAGGAAAGGAACATGGAACTGTGGAGGTGGAGGGAGAGGCAAGCATGAGCGGTCCAGCCACTTGGGACAGCCCCAAGTCTTCATGACTCCCAGTCAGACCTCTGGGTCTGGGGTTCTTGGGGAATGGGGAGGGCATGTCAGGGTGCTGACCATTGAGTATCCGAGGTTCTACTGGGGGCTGATGGATCGTGTGGAGTCCCCAGTGCCGGGAGCATCCAGGAACTTGTGGTGACCTGGTGGTGACCCATTGCCTAGTCAGATGATAGGTGTGGCGTGGTGTGAGAATCCTGGCCAGGCCTGTTCCTACTCAAGTGTGGCCCGGCTTCCTGTCTCTCTGGCCTGTCTGGCTTTTATCACATGGGAACAGAGGAGAAAAATACACCGGGAAGATGGATAACATTTAAGTGACTGTAAAATTTTGTGGCAACATGGAACTGTTTTGAGAAATATTTTTAACCTCAGCTGTTTGGTCCCAGTGAGAAATGAAACTTAAAAGGATGTTTATAATTAGGTCACATTTGAAGAAACCTATTACCTTTTGCTAGCAGTCCCAGGGGTAGTGCATCTTAAATGATTTTAGTGTTTAGATTCAATCATAGCACAGAATCATTTTTACTTTTTATACAATAATGGGAAACAAACAAGAGAAATGATGATAGCAGTATTAGATAAAAGTAAGGACATGAATCAATCTAACATGGGCTAGAAGAAGGAGAAATATCATACAGTTTGTCTCCTTACCTCCCTTCTTTTCTTTTCTGCCTGGCTGTATCCTAAGACACTTTCCATGGATGAAGCCTGGATCCTTCCCTACATTCCCTATTAAATGCTCCTTTACTTCTGCTCAGGAAGAAAGTTTCACCAGAGACAGCCCTTTCATGGCCCAAGTACAATTTGGTGAGGCGATTTAGTGGTGGAAAGGCTAGTGTCTGTTGGGAGCAAAAGAAACAAGAATAGTGCGGGCAATATTGTTTCCATGCTCTCTACACAGGTTTCAGAGCTGAGGGCCAACTGGGGACTCGTTATCAGACCTTTGGGAGTGAGGCTGGCAGGAGAAGGGAAGAAAGGTTGGAGGTGGGGTATGGAGAGGGCAGTGGCCACAACAGGGGCACGTTACTCATCTGTGGAAAGTGTCCCCAGAGTGCTGGCAGTGGTGTAATCCTTTGCTCTGGCTTTTCTATAAGGACCTGAAACAAATGGTGAGCTCTGGTGGGCCACTTTCCTGAAAACCAACCCAGGCAGCAAGAGAAAGATTTATCTGAATATTAATAAATTAAATGGGCCAGAGATGTTCTTTCCCTCTGACAGATACATAATGTATCCTTACAACAAAGGACCTGCCTACAGAAATAATTTTAGTGGGGGCCCCCTAACCCTTTTCAATATTAAATTCATGAAACCTGTGTTCATTAGCATTCAACTGGAATTAAAGTGTGATTTGCGTTGGATGAGTGGGCTTGTGGCCATTTACCAAGTTAAATAAGATAGAAGACTCCTTTGGAGCTATCAGATCTATGTGTACCGAAACCCACTTGCATTTGATGCACAAAGGACATTGCAAGAGACCTTGCTTAGGAATGAACAGATGAATGGGGTCCTGTCCCTGAGTGGGGAGAAAGTGGCAGTGAGTCAGCCTTGGTAATCAGCCATTTGAGGGCTGGTGGCAGCTTTTCATGATGAAGTGGCCATGGTGCCAAAGAGCTCACATGATTGTCTTATAGCAGGTCAACTACTCTGCTGTGTCTTGTTTACCTGCCCTTTTCTACCCGTCTTTCTACCCTGTCGTGGTTTATAATGGTATGTTCCCTTGAGGTCTCGTGATCACAGGTGGAACTTTTGGAATGTGATTGGATTATGGGGACTTATAGCTGACTTGCTGTTAGGAGGTGCGATCTGGTTGGAAGAGGTAGGTCAGTAGGATATGGCCTGGAGGGATTTATTGCCCTGCCCAGCTCCTTGACTCTCTCTGCTTCCTGTCCATCATGTCATGAGCAGTGCTTTTTTTTGCTCTGTCCCTCTGGCATGCTTTCTGTCCTTGGAGCCAGCCAGCTATGGAATAAAGCATAAGCCAAATAAATCTCTCCTCCTTTAAATTGTAGATGTCAGGTATTTTGTGCCAGAGATGAAAAAGTGACTAACACAGACTTTGTTACTAGAGAAGTGGGGTTGCTGCTGTGACTGTAACTGACCATGAGGTTCAGAAGCCTTTGGAACTGGTTCTTAGGAAGACTTTGAAAGGTTTAAAGGTGCTGCCTGGAGAAGAGGCCCCAGAATGCTGTAAGCCTAGTTTATAGAGAGATTCTGGTCAGAGATCAGAAGACCAGAGTGGTGACAGTAATGTAGATGTAATGACCAGGCTCAAAAAGTTTCAGTTGAGGTCAAGGACTCCATTGGCTATGGGACTACGTGTGTAATGCTCTGGTGGAAATGTTGCCAAATTTTGCTCATGTCCTGAGACTTTGAGGGAGATTGAGATTAAGGGCAGTGCAGTAATTAATCTTAGCAGAGGATCCAAGAAAGCTTAATGTTGAGGCTGTGGCATGGGTACTATTGGCAGCTTTTAGGTATCTCTATATAAGAATAAATAGTAAACAGCATAGCTGAATGATCTAAAAACTTTTAACTTTCACTAGAGAGGAAATCCCTGTGAACTTGGAGCAAAGGAAAGCATGGTTGCGGGAAAAGACTTTGAATCAAGACAATAGCAAGGCCCTGCCCTCTGCCTTGCAAAAGTGAAAGCTTTGCTTTGAAAAGGGATCACAGGAAAATGGAATTTATTCCCTGGATTGGGCTGAACCGTGAGCCAAAATAAACTTTTCCTCCTCTAAGTTGTGGGTGTTGGGTATTGTGCCCTAGCAATGAAAAAGTAACTATAACATAGCCAGAAGTCAGACAGCAGGTCTCACTGTTATGGAATCTATGTTAAGGAAGACTAATAGAATAAATATTACTTAGGAAAGTCAGGGGGCCAACTTCCATCTGTAGCCAGGGAGGTCTTTCTGTCTTCCAGGTTCCACTGTCTCACTGACTGAGGGTCCTGTCTCCCACAGCCTACTATTTTCTATGTCACTGTGAAAGAGGGTCTTCTCTTTTCATGTTCTCCTGTCTGGAAGAGCTTCCTGTAATCTAGTAGATTAATCCTGTTATTAGTAATGGGTGTGTTATAATTTCTGGAGTAAATATCACTAACTCCTGATCCCAGAGGCCACCTATTTCAAGCTTACAGGAGCCAGGCAAGTAATCTAAGTCAGCCATGTCAAATGGGGACCAAGAGAACTGTAGAAAAGATGTCCTTTCATAATATGGGTATATGGGTCTTGGGCTGCCAGACTTCCCAAATTTCTAAAGTGAATTTGGGAATCTGGATTTTAATGTGATGTCCTAATATTCAAATATTGGATAATCCAAATATTAAATAACTCAAAGCTCAAATGAACAAATTAAAACACAGAGAGAGACACATATGAAAACCAATTATCACATCTGCATTAACTCAGGAGGAGTTGGTCCGTGTGGTAGAAAATTATCTTGGCACTTGGAACTGATGTCAGTGGTTACTTCTGGGAACAGGAGTGGGAGTGAGTGGGGACTTTTAGATTTTTCTCAGTACACTTTTCTATTGTCTGGATCTTTGGAAATGAGAATGCATCTTTATATTCTTTGATAGTTATTTTAGAAAATCAACAGTATGAAAAAACCCAAGAGAAACTGGATTTAGGAACTGAGAGACTTGACTGGTTAGAGGTTGATGACTTGATCACACAAAAGATAGAAATAAAAAAGAAGGAACTTAGAGATAGCAGAAAATCATTAAGGAGCAAAAAAGATCAAAAGGCTGTCAATTTATAAAATATGAACCAGATCCTATAAAAATCAGAGAATAAGAAAAGAGCTCTTTGAATTTAAAAGTACAATAATAGAAACAATAACACTTGAGATAAGTGTTAGAAGTTAAAGTTAGTGGGATTGCATAAAAAGTAGTAAATAAAAGAGAGATTTGAAAAGTAGGAGAGAAACAATATAATATTGAGAGAATTGATTCAGGTGTTCAACGTTCAACTGGTAGCATATTCAGAAAGAAAGACTAAAGAAAACTAATGTGAAGCAACTAACAAAGAAATAATTACAAAACTGAAGGAAATAAAAGTGAAGAAGAAAAGATCCTATAGAGTTCCCAAAACCAATAAATAAATAATCATAACAACATAAAGACTTCATGTCAACATAGATCATCATGAAATTTCAAAATACCAGGATTCAAGAGATGATTCTGGAGAGAGCTCCTAGGAGAAAAAATAGGCCACAACAAACAGGAAGAGAATGGCACCAGACTTCTCAATAGCAACACTGGTGCTGCAAGAAAATGGAGCATTTAGAAAAAATTTACAAACTGGTATTTATGACCAAAGCAATACCGGTGTAAGGGTTTGATGATAACATTTGGAGATACGCAGAGTCTCACCATTTGTGGTTTTTTTTTAACTCTTTCTTTTTTTTGGTACTGGGGATTGAACTCTGGCCTTTGTGCTTGCAAGGCAGGCAGTGGAACCACTGAGCTAAATCCCTGGCCCCTCACCATTTTTTATAGGCATTCTCAGGAAGCTACAAGAGTATATATTTTACCAAAATGAATAAGTAAGTCAAGGAAAATTGGGTCCCAGGCCATAGTTACTTACATACATGCAATACAGTAAGCACAGACATTTTCAGCATTTCTCTCTCTCTCAGTGAGGATACATTTTAAGATGGTAGCTATCAAGGAAGTTTTAGAAGCTAGTGTACAGAAGATCAAGAGTATAAGGATTTTCATAGCAATATTTCTAGGGAAAAATGATGGATGAAAAATTGATAGATGACTGACATGTATGATACTATATAATATGTAGGGATTTTCAAGGATGTGTTACTAATAAATGCATTTAAAATTGACAAATGAAAAGCAAAACAATCATTGAGTCCAGGAAAAATAAACATTCAAGGAAAAAATTGTAATAATGATATACTATGTGTCTCAATTATAAATGTTCATAGAATAGTCTTAGAGCTCAAAATATTGAATATTATTTAACTGAAATTGTTTTGTAACCATTTTGGAGGAGACGGGCATAGGTATAAAGCTAAGTACTTCTCTTTTGTAGTAGAAAGTCAATGGATGATGCTTAAATTGAAAATCAAGAAATGAGGATAGAAGTGGAGTAGAGCTTGGGATGGATTATTTTTAAAATTTAAATAGTCTGACTTTTTTTTTTTCCTTAGAAAACTAGTCTGTTGGTATGTTTCCAATATTCTGCTAAACACCAACAATCCTGAAAAGAATAACATTAGACATACATAAGTTATTTTACTTGTGTGTAGATACAGTATTAGGATAAATTTCCAAAGACACTTGGAGGCCTCTTTAGTCATGATGCAAAAGGGACTGGCTACTGCTCCAGCTGACAGTAGGTCTTGGTGTCATCCACATGTTGCTGGTTTTACAAGCATAAAGAACCCAAGAGTTGTATGGTCAGGGAAGCTTTTTCTCTCTCCCAGAAGACCTGAGAGCCAGGAAGTGTCAAAGAATAAATCCATCTATATTTTTGATAGGTAATGCTTAATTGTTCTTCATTGGACTTATATCATATTCTCCCACCAGATTTGTGTGAGAGTGATTATTTTTCTATAGCCTCATCAGAAAAACATGTTGTTAAACTTGAATTTTTGTCAATCTGACGAGTAAGAAAAGGTATCTTTCTGTTCGTATTATAAGTGATATTAAGAATCTCTTGCATATTTAAGAGCCACTTATATTTCTTCTCTCCAAATTCTGATTGTGTCCTTTGCCCACATTACTACTGGTTTTTAAAAAATCTTTTTCATTCACAAGAGCAAGTTCCTGAGTTAGATCCCTGGTACGAAAAAAAAAATCTTTTTCTTGTTGATTTCTAGGAGCACTTTATATTTTAGGGAAATTAATTTTCTGTTTAATTTTATTCAGTTTATCATTTTCTTAACTATTATTTTCTACTACACCTTTGATCATATATAGTAATATTTATAAAAAATTTCTTTTATAGATTCTGGGTCATAATTAGAATGATACCCTCTCCCACTCAAAGGTTATGAAGTAATTCATCTGTGTTTTCATTTAGCGAATTTAAGATTTCACTTTTCTACATTTGACTTTTTGATCAATTTAGAATTATCTTCATAAATTAGCCCAGTTTCCTTTTTTTCTAGATGGCTATCCAGTTGTCCCAATTTTATTTATTATCTATTTGACACTCAAAATTAAATACATATATTACCATGATGAAATTTTTGAATAAAAATAAAAGGAAAGACAGTGGAAGAGAAGCCTTCCCAGTGGCTGTGGTGAAGAGGGAGGGTCCTATCCATTCCTGGCTTCTGGGTCTCCTTAACCCCTCTCAGCCATCTTTGTAGGGGTGTCATAGCCTAGGGCTGTTTTGTCAGGCAGGGATTCTTGGCTAAAGACAATGAAAAAATGACTCTGCCTGGCTTAAACTAATGAGGGGCTCACTGGGGGATACTAGACATACTCTAGCAGTGGAAAAGTGAGTTGGATACCAGACCCTGGGAGGGATGACAGCAGATACCAGACTCTGGGAACTCAGTGTGGAATTCTCTGTCACAGCGTGACTCAGTGGGAACTGACTTCCTGCCTGTCTGTGTTTGGGCTTCCATTCCCTGGGAGAGAGAAGTGGATTGGCCCAACTTGATCACTTGCCTAGTCTTTGTCAGTAGTGGTCCAGGTCTTCAGATGAGCCCAACACCAGGACCATGTGGGCGGGGGGGGGCAGTTTCTCCAAGGAAGAAATAACTGCTGGGCAACAAAACCAAACAAACCAAACCAAGCAGCTGTCCACCACATTTGTAAAAATAGCAACAATAAAAATAGCAGCTATTTGCTGACTATTTCCTAGAGACTAGGGCACGTGTTAAGTCTTTTATCTCAGCTCTTTTCTTACCAGCTCTGTGAGGAAGGCATTGTTCTCACTTTTGACAAATGAAGAAACTGAGTCTGAAGAGACTTCTCCAAGATACAGCTAGGCAGTGGTATTGCCAGTTGTGGAGATGGCACGAAGGCCGGAGCCAGAACTCAGCAACACGTGCTCTGTGAAACGCTCGCTGCTCATGCCCATTGTTGGTTTATTAATGGTGTTTGTGCATAAAGAAGTACAGGGCCAGGCCTCACCTAGACTTGCAATCCAGAGGTGACCGAGGCTGCAACTGTTGTTGTCTTCACTCAGCTTCAGTGACCTTAAATTATATTCCCTCAGGGACAGAATAGCACACCACCGAGGCTGTTAATTAACCCCACACGGGTTACACAGATAGAAGAGCATGGCTTCCAGGGCTGTGCAGGCTCCGGCATCCTCATCAGGTCCCCACGGCCCCATCACTCCACAGCATGTTTCTATTTACCATCAGGAGTCCTGCCAGATCAGAAGAGACCTTGGGCTTCTGGCTCTGCCCTCTACTCTGAGGATCTGAGGTGTTCTTGGGACCCATTGCCACTGTTGGTGCCTCTCTTTGCACAACTCACAGAGGTGTAGGGACTGCCCCATCGGAGGGGCCATTTGGACTGGATAAGAAACTTGATTCGCGAAAACGAGTGGCTTGGCTTTTGGCAGGAGGTTTACAAGTTCTCCTTTGGCTCAGATTATCTGAGAGTCCATTACATCTGGGGAGAAGAAGCAGAGAAGCCTTCTTGTCAGCCTTCTTTAAATTACAGACACAAAAGACCTACAAAGATGGGTGTTCATGCATGTTGTCACGAGGAAGTCGGTGATTTCTGGAGACTGCTTGCTAGTGACAGTAGTAATAAGGGCAGACCACGTTTATTGGGCATTTGAATCTGCTCTCTAACAGTTGTATGCTAAGCATTTGACATCTTTTTCCCTGCTGGGTGCTCACAGCAGGGAGGTATTGATGGGGCGAGGAGGCTGTTTCAGTGCAGTAATATGCTCAGGGTTATATGGCTGAAGCAGAGTCTTACTCTAGGTCTGCTCACCAAAGAACCCATGAGCCTTCCTAGAAGGCAGTCACAGTCATGAACATTGGTAGGTTTGGGTGTCTGTTTGTTCCCAAGGTGAATGAATGTGTGGCTTTTCAATATCATATTCAGACAATGCCCAACATCAAGGAAGGAGAAAGAAGAAAACTGAAAAGGCAAGCCCTTCATGCTGCACCCAATGCTTGTAGGGACAGCCCTAAATTATAACAAAAAGGGTAAATGTCATTTATTTTTAAAATAGAGGGATAGACAGCATGTTTTAGCATGACTTCTTTCCTCCCAAATGATCACAATTTTGGCAAAAGTGTTGGCTCTTGTAGGGAAAACTTCTGTCATCTAAGACATGCAGGACACAGTATCCCCCAGTGCTATCTGGGCAAAGATAATGAAATCACTGAAGGACGAGTTTCTTGTCATGCACCCCACTGTTCAGTGCTGCATGCTGGTATTGTGCTTTATGCTCATCACACAGATGAGAAAACCAAAGCTCAGTGAGCTTAAGCAACTTGTTCAACACTGGAGAGAGAATAAGTCATTGAGACGTGGATTTGGGCAACAATCTTTTCTCCCAGTCTATCCCCCTTTCAGACAGTCTCATTGCTGTTGGCCATGATAGGCAAGGAAGACACCCTGGACAGGCAGGGTTCATATGTAGAGAGAGAGAGAATTGAGAACACTTCTGTGAATATATATGTATATATATATATATATATATATACACACACATACATATATACACTGGTCAAGAGACCACTGGGGATAAAAAGAAAAAAACATGCAGTAGGCACCCTGCTCTTCAAAAGCCCTCCATCTGGGTGTGAAATTTAGTCCTAGCTACATCAGACAACATATGTATAATGGAAACAAAGGAATGCTGCAGGAAGTCTCTGCAGGCTGGTGTTGCCAGGGAAGATGTGGGGACAACAGTAGAAGTAAGGGACTAGTGAAAGCAACATGGGCGTGGAGAGGTAGCTAGAATATTCCATATTGGAGAGCAGCCTGACCAAAAGCCCAGAGGTGGGGCAGTCTGCATGACAGGGAGGTGACAGGAGTGTTGGTGCAAGAAGTAATTTTAAGTTTGCTCGTAGGTAGTTGTTGTATTTCCCAATATCCAGTATCATCCTTCTTTAGAGTCACAGAGGTTTAAGCCAGGCACTTTGCCAGCTTCCCTTGCAGCTAGATGTGACACATTCTGGCAAATGCAACAGCAGCACCAGTGATATGTGAAATTCCCAGGCTTGTGTCTTGAGAAGGAAGTGAAAAGAGTGTGGTGGTGCACATGCCTGTAATTCCAGCTATCCAGGAGGCTGAGGTAGGAAGATCACAAGTTTAAGGCCAGCTCATGAAAATTAGCAAGACCCAATTTCAAGACCAAGGAGGACTGGAGATGTAGCTCAGGGTAGAACTCAAGCATGTGCATGGTGCTGGGTTTAACCTCTTGAGCTGCCAAAAAAGAAGTAGAAATAAGTAATAGATTTGCTCACTAATCCCACCCCATGCTTCTCTTTCTTTTTTCCTGCAGAACACCGTGTTGAGCCATCTTGGACCAGGTAGATAAAGACAGCATCCTAGGGTGAGCAGGGAAACAATTCAGAAGTCTAGATTCCCAACACTGATGAACTGCCCTACTGGCCCTGGGTTCTGGTGCTGAGGGAGAAAGGATCCTCGTTAGAGGGGCACCAGAGAGTCCTGCACTCTCAGCACCCATCACCCTGGAGATGATGACATTTGTTCTATCTGCAGCAGACATAGACTGTCCCAATGTAGCTAACCCTACCCACACATTTGCATAGTCACTCCTGGGAGTATCCTCTGAGAAGAACTTCTGGAGAACAGGAACAGCATGGGAGGAGTGATTCTCTCTCCACATGTCAGGCTGGGCTTTTCAAGCCTTTGGCCAAGCCTGTTCGGAAGGAATTTGGGTCTTACTGCAAACCAGAAAGCTACTGTGGGATTTTACAGTTGGTGTGGGGGAGGTATTAAAAAGCACTAATATTTCTGGAATAGAAGCTTTAATTGAATGCAAGAACGATACCATAACTTAGAACAATTTGCTTTTCAAATCAGATGCTTCTTTTGAAGATAGCTTGACCTGGGTTTTTGGTTGTTGCTTTTCAAAATAATCCTTGCTGAAGGGTGAGTCATTGCATTGGCTCCAAGCTTGTAGCCTCTTTTGTTTCCCTGAACAATATGTGAAGATTTTAGACTTACAGCTAGGCACGGTGATGCACACCTGTAATCCCAGCCCCCAAGGAGCTGAGGCAGGAGGATCACTGTGAGTTCAAAGCCAGTCTGGGCTGCATAGTGAGGTCAAGGCCAGGCTGAATGACATAGTGAGATCTTGTCTCAAACAAAACAAAAACCAAATATCTCAGAACTAAACTTGGGCGGAGAGGCCAGAATTAATAGTTTTTAGGCTATAAAAACTCTGGAGTCCTTTACTATTAGAGATGTGTCATTTTTTAAAAAGTTGATTATTTTATTAATCATTTTAAAGTGAAAAATCAGTACTGTTTAGCACATTCACACTGTTATGTGACCACTGCCTCTATTTAGTTCTAAAGTATTTCCATCACCCAAAAAGAACCACTGCGTTCATGAAACAGTTATCCCCCCTTGCCCCTAAGTTCCTAGTAACAATCAGCTTTCCAAGTCCATGGACTTACTTATTTTGGTTATTTTTTAGAAATGAGATCATATAACATGTGACCTTAGATATATAGCTTCTTTCACTTACAGTGTTTTCAAGTCCATCCAAGTTGTAACATCAATCAGTACTTCATTCCTTTTCATGGCTGAATAATATTCCACCACATAGATACACATTTTGTTTATCTGTTCATGTGTTGATGGATATTTGGGTTGTGTCTCCCTTTTAGCTATTGCAAGTAGTGCTGCTATGAGTATGCATGTGCAAGTATTTGAGGACAATGTGTCATTTTCTAATGAATTTTAAACTTGGGACTCAGGATGGGATAATTAGGAGCATCTAAAAGAGCACATTCGCATTGTTCTTCAATAGGGAGAAGCAGACCATAGGGTGTCCTTTTCCTTGCTGCTCTGTTCATCTCACTCAAGGTCATTTATAATCACACATTTTACAGATGATTTCCTGGCTCATAATGAAAAAAACACAACTTCCCAGGTCAGACTGGGAGCGAACGGAAGCCTCCTGATGGGAGACAGAGGACAGCTAAGGAAGGAGCTCTGTCTTCCTTAATCTATGGAGCAACCCACCAGGCTGACAGATGAGAAAACAGCCTAGGAACTCGTGAATACTTCCTGAAGTCACAGAGCTCGAAGTCTGGAAGCTGACTTGACACTGGATTGCTAACCCAACTCAAACGATGGGTTGACTGCTACCTGCGCCAGGGAAGATGGGACTTGGGGACCGGATTAATGATGCTGGAGAGGTTCCAGGGAGCCAGGAGACGGGGTGTAAAGCAGATCAAAAGGCCAGACCAGGCCCAGCAGGACACCCTGGAGTGGACAGGCTCGGCATGGAGCCCTGGGCCCGGCACACGTCACTGCTGGTTGTTGGTGAGCTGTGGCTGGGACCAAGGGCCACCACAGACGTTGGCTGTGAACCTACGTCCTCCCTAGAAGGCAAGGTCACCACTGTGTGCACTGTGCCTGGCACACGGCCAGCACGTGAGAAGGACCTGTGCGGTCTCTAAGTCACCGGCTCTGCCCTCTCCAGCTCCTGGACAGCAAGAGCGCTCTGTCCGCCTCCGCTTGGCTCTGCTAGGCAGAGTGGTTCTTTTGTTATACAGAAGCCTGGAATTGTGCTGCCCCAGACAACTTCCAACAACAAATAGCGGGCATTCTTTTGGGGCTGCTTCAACAAATTACCACAAATTTGGTGGAAATGTATGCTCCCAGGTTCAGCAGACCTGAGGTCTGACATCAAAATGCCTCAGGCTCGGGGTCCGGGGTGGGGGCAGCAGCAGCCTCTCCCAGCTTCTGGAGGCTATGGGGATCACTTGATGTGGGTGCACGGTCTCCTCTCTGCCCCCCTCCTGTGTCCCTCCTTCCTCAACATTTCCTGCCTCTCTTCTGAGGATGCTGCTCACTGGATTCAGGGTCCACCCAGATCACAAGGATGAGCTCATCTTGATATCCTTAAGTTTTTTTTTCTTTTTTCTTCTTGTGGTTCTGGGGATTGAACCCAGAGAACACACTGAGCTGCATACCCAGACCTCATTTTTCATTTTACATTCAGATCTATGGACTTTGGGAAAAGCAGGTCCCCTTGGTGATGCAGCTTGGATAGAACCCTGACCCTCCTGGGCGAGGGGTACTGATGTGGACAGCAGCAGCATTCCTCTGTGCCCAACAGTCCTCAGCCATCCTGCAGGAGCTGGTGCTCTCCTAGGTCAGTTCGGGAAATTAGATCCAAATCCTCTCCCTTCTTCTCTTCCTCACCCCCTCCCTTTCCCTTCCCCTCCTCCCCTCCCTCCCTCCCAGTGGTCCTGTTTCTCTGGCTGGACCTGCCTTCTCTCTGCCTTCCCAACCTCAGCAGGTGCCTCAAGCAAGGCCAGAGCCTTTTCTGAGCTCTGTACTCCATCCCGACCCCACAGCTCCTAGATCAGAGGAGAGCTGGCTTTAACGTGGAGAAAAACTGAACTTGACTGGTGTGTAGGAAAATGGATACACCCTGAGACCATGATGCTAAGTGAAATAAATCAGACACATGAACTTAAACATCACGATTTGTATGAGAAGCCCAAAGTATAAATAACGAGCATAGATAATAAGAGAAAAGGAGACAGATGGTTCGTAAAAGGCAAAGGGACCAAGAGATAGAGGGAAGGGGGAAGAAGAAGAGGAGAAAGTTTGAAAAAAGATTTAAAGATTTATGTGCACGAGCCATTTTCCTGTGAGAAATATAATCATTATGTACTGGAAACCTGCACTAAGAAGAAAATTTAAAAAATTTAAAAACCCTCTCATTTGGGGTGTATGGCAGTCATCCCTTTCTTTCAAACAACTGCTGACAATTTTACCATGGCCAGAAGCTGACCACCTATCTTCAGGATTCAAGGAGGGGAAACATTTGACAAGGGTGGGGAGGTCAGAGGCGCAGAGGCAGGTCAGGTGAGCTGAGTGACAGAGAGCAGCCTGGGGCAGGTGAATCCTGGGGTCACGCACATGGCAGCAGCTAAGGGAGGTCTCTCAAATGCCAGGGAGTGAGGCCCAGGGACCCAGGTCCATGTGGGTAAGGCCTACCTGGAGTAAGCTGAGAGAGGTCCTGAGCCAAGGGGAGCAGGCTGACAAATTTTCCAGACAGGGGAAAACTATTCCAGCAGCCCCTTAAGCCATTCGAAGCTTTATTTAAGGGCTTTGCTATGAAAAGCTTCTGCCATTAAAGCCTTATTTGCATTCAATAAGGGAATGGATAAGGGGTAAGGTTTCTCACAGTGAAGTGTCAAAAGACAAAATGACAGCAAAGACCTTAATTGACTTTTATTTGCAATTCTAGAATTGGGCAATGCCAATAAAATAGGGTGAGTTCCCCTGAGCCTGAACAAAGAGAAGAGCAGAGGAGGTTGACTTCATCATAGACAGAAAAGGGCCAAATGCAAAGGAAATCAAGAACCATAAGCAGATGGGTTGGTTTGAAGTTCCTTTCCTTGTAATGGTAGAAGCAGAGGGAACTCCCTTACTGTGGGGGCCCAGTCATGGCCCACTGGAGTTTGACATTTGGAAAATAACTTCTTCCTGTATAATTAAGGCATCAACATTTGCTACTTTTCAAGGAAACTGTTTGTTGAGCTTGTTTTGATTCTTTGACCCTGACATAACAGGAAACTCGTTAGCCGAAGATCTGATGTTATCTGTAAGAGTCAGGAAATCCGGTCTTTGCATAAAGATAAAAAAAAGATTGCTTGGTGTTTTCTGTTGTTGTGTGCCCTTAAAAGCTTCCTGTTGATGTGAGCCCATAAATAGGAGCTGTT
Source organism: Fukomys damarensis (assembly GCF_012274545.1). Taxonomy (NCBI): domain Eukaryota; kingdom Metazoa; phylum Chordata; class Mammalia; order Rodentia; family Bathyergidae; genus Fukomys; species Fukomys damarensis. The sequence continues at coordinate 14,821,453 of NW_022900917.1, read as the reverse complement.
TCTGTGAAATAAATCAGACTTCTCTTGGTCTCCACTCAGGCTTGAGTGTTCTTTCCTTTCTCAATCCTCACTCCCCGATTTAGGCATGTTCGTGTTGTGACGGCTGGACTGCCACACCTTACCATGCCAACTAAAACTGGGTTGGTGAGAAAAATGGGTATTCTTTCTCTCCTGATTTCTTGGGCAGTCGCTATTCAGCTTCAGTTTGGTCACGTGGAACTTCCGTTGAGCGATTCCATTTTGGCTCAGCCTGTTAGGCCTTGCGCCGGGACTAGTTCAAACCAGTTCAAACCAAGGGACTCCTGCAATTGTACTTCGTAGAAGCCACCCTTTGGTGATTGGAAACCTTGTCTCCAGTGCTCGGAGGAAAGCCTTTGACAATGAGGACGGTGAAATGGGAGGAATAGTCCTTCTAGCTTGCAGGATGACCAGCAGTTCGCTCCTCTATGGCCCTGGAGGGACAATGCAGCATCTTGCAGGGTTAGAACAGACTGCGGCCCGCAGGGTGGAGGCTCATGCCTGGCATTTGGAGCACATGTAAGAAAGGATCGTGACCAGTTTTGAAATTCACTGGGTGTCTTGGGCTGGCCCCACCATCTGCCTTTATTTTTGATGTGGCTGTTTTGTAAATTTGAAGAGAACGAGGTTTGCTCTTTGTAGACTGGCGGTAAGAATCCCTGTCTGAATGCTGCAGCAGAGTCCAGTGGAACAGAGTCCAGGCTGGTAACACCCTGGGAAGACCGAGCACTTTTGCCACGTTTACACTTATGTGACCGTGAGACATAGCCATTCTAAACCGATTATAGATGTGCGCAATCCTGGGTTCTCCTTTGAGCTCTTCTGTCATCTACTGGGTCCTCTTATTAAAGAAAAAGTTAAATAAAAAATATGACACGGTCATTTTTTAACTGAGTAAGAGGAAGGGCATTACTTTATTTTTAAAGTTATCCTTTGAGCCCACCCTTTCTCAAAAACGAGACTGCTTCATCTTGTTTCATGTTCTTCCCAACAAACACATTCATTACTATGAACACTATTCCCATTACATAGTAGAGGTTTAATACGTCCACAGAGTTGGATGAAACTTTGCAAAGGAGTAGAAATACTTTCCAAATTGCCTTCCCCTCTTGATTGAGGAGGCTCAGACACATGCACAGAAAGTCTCCTTCTCCCTCCCGTAAGGCTTAGCTCAGTGGTTCTCCACTTTGCAGCACACAGAAGTACTGCAGAGGTGTACACTTTTGCCTGTGAATGCTGCTGGTGACAGAGATTTAAAGACAAGACTGTACTGTAGGAGAGGACTGTGGTCATGCTGACAGTGTAAAAATTCTTGCCCTCCACGATCCTGGAACTACTAGACTATTTCCTTCTCCGAAATCTGCCTGTTCCTAGCTGCACTCGGGGTGAAGATCTCGGCTCCTCAGTCTGCCAGGTGCTTGTACTTCATTGCACTGTCCTGGAAGGCCGGCCTCTGGAGACTGAAACCTTCCTTTTATTAAAAAAAACTATGGTTGAGGTGAAGTTCACATAACTTAAAATTAACCATTGTAAAATGTACAGTGCAGTGGAATTCAATAAATTTAGAGCACTGTGCGACCATCACCCTCTAGCAAGCTCTAAAACGTGCATGGAAAACTCAGACTCAGAGCACTTGGTTTGAATTTCCCATGCTTTCTTTTGTAATGGCAGAAGCAGAGGGAACTCCCTTGCCATGCCAGCTAAAACTGGATTGATAGGAAAAATGAATAGTCTTTCTCTCCTGATTTCTTGGACAGTCAGATTCCATCCCTCCCTCCCCACACCCACAAGTCTGCTTTCCATTCTTATGCAATCTTATGCATTTATCTGTTCCCAAGGCCTCCTGTCCATAGAATCATACTTCTGCCCCAGCAATTCCCCTCCCAGATCCACATCTGAGAGAAAGAAAAACAGGTGTGCTGATACTTGGACACAGATGTTCCCAGTGGACATCCGTATTGATTCTCCCTGGCCTGGACTCTCCCCATTTCCTAGTGGTTCTGCAGCTAAATCTGTACCTGGGCCACATGGGCCAAGGCCAGAAGAGGATGCGGACTGGAGGAAGAAGACAGGAGCAGCTTGGGCCCTGCTGAACTTCTGCTCGCTGTCGGTGGCCCCACCACTGCCCACCAAGGTTGCTGATAACAGTGACTCAGACATACAGGAGAGACCCAGGGGACACCCGCTCCGAAGGATGCCCCGACGACCCGCTGCGGAAGCCGCAGAAATGGGATGCAGCTGCCCGGAGTCCCTTGGCTTTGGGATGAATGTGTTGGGAAGCTCCGCACAGAAACCCACTGCGTTTCTACTCCGGGCAGAGGCGAGCTCGGGTAGGGCTTGGTTCTTGTGGTCATTCTGGCTACTGAGGGTGATAAACACAGAGCTGCCAGGCCCGTGGGCATGCAGGCCTGTTTCTGCAACCGCTCCCAGCCTGTTCACTGTGAAGCATCCTTATTCTCTTCCTCTGTGGCCTTGGCTGGCACTGGAATCCCTGGTTTGCAAATGAAGATCCCGAAGCACAGGCCTTTTCTAATGTTTGCTTCTTGCTCTCACTTCCGGCAATTATTATAAAGCACACTCATTACTTCCACAATGGCTTGGAGATTAAAGCTTAATTCGGTTTGTTATTTCTGTGGCTTTGCCTAATAACATCTGCACCTGTACCAACGCCACTAGGCTGTGAAGCTAACAGCTCCTTAAAACCACCAGAGGCTGTTTCCTATGGTCTGGCCGGAGGCAGTTTTCAGGAGAACATTTTAATGGGTCACCAGGGCTTTCTGCAGGAACAGCTGTCTCTGTAATAGGCAAAATGGAAATTTTCTTTAAGAAAAAAAGGTGGCCTGCAGGAAAAATGATGAGGCTCAAATTCTAAAATGCAGTCAGTCGGTGAACAGTTTGTACGCTTTGTTGATATCAAATGCAAAAAACAAGCCACTCTCTCCTCTAAGGCAGCTCGGCACACGGCAGGGAGCTAGAAAGATTTGAATGCAAATCCTGCTTCTGCTAGGTAGTGCTTGGACAGATCCTCTATCCTCCTTGGACTTTAGGGTGCCTGGGGTGGCGTAGAGGGACAGAACCAGGGTTATTGTGCAGTTTCCCAAGGTAATCTAAATGCCCAGCGCACGGTAGTGTTCAAAGACAACAGCAGTACTTTTCATTTAACACCAACAGCTGCCTTTAGTCTGGCTTTGGCCAAAGATGATCAAGCAATTCGATGTTTTTTTTTTTCTAAAGTCTCAGAAAGTGTATCTTTGGTGACATCAGATCTAATAGAGCTTTTCAAGCCTCACCTTGGCCGTGGTCTGGGGCGCTAACCTCAATAATGAACCCTCTGCTCACCAGGCGGATGGGTTATTGAGTCATTTTGGGGCTTAGCCAAGTCAAAGCAGTATTTTTAGATCCATAGTTCCTGGGGAGGACCATGTCCAGAGCACTTAGAGAGAGGTTAGGGCAGAGAAGGATGGAAAGAGCAGTTTGGTTTTCGTCTATGTCGTACCCAACACTCTTTTGGTTTTCTGTGAATGAACCAGATACTTTCTAACAGTCATTCAACAGATGTCACCCATGCACCTGCTTATAACCACTGTAAATGTCTGCCCTCTTTCCAGGTGTGTTCCTGCCTCCTCTGTGCCTACAGCCATGGGATAGAACACACTGTTTTCTCTCTAAGAAGAGGAACGGGTGGGGGGAGCAGCTGGGGTCAGTGTGAGCAAGGAGGGGGTTTAGAGGGGGCAGACAGGCAGGTTCAGGCAGAAGCTGGAGAGCAACGATGCCTGTTGCTGTGGCTATCAGGGGGCCAGGAACCTGGGGCAGCTCTGCCACACAGGCCGAGGGGGCAGGAGGCTCACTCAGTAGCCCTGGCCAGAGCTGTCCAAAGGGATAGGGACCCACAGAGCATGTGTGTGCGTGCGTGTGCCTCTGTGCGCCTGTGTGCATTTCTGTGATGGAAGAAAGTTTCCACTTAGCCTGACAGCACCTATGTGTCCTTTCTACAAACAATGCTCAGGTGGGCTCAGGGCTCTGGCAGGATGCAGCACCTGTTACCAAGAGCACAACCAGAGGGAGGCTCCGGGGCTCAAGGAAGTGGAAAAGTCCAATAGGGAAAAGGGAGCAGGTCGTCCTGCCTGGCTTGTTTATGATTATAGTTCAGGAGGGAGCGACTGCTCAACTCCCTGCCTCCCTTCCTTCTCATGTTTCCTCTCCCTCCATTCCTCAGAGGCCCAAGACAAATCCCCAAAGTGGCCTTAGATTCTCGCGTGTGAGGAAAGATTGGCTAACACCTTCAGGGCGATTTGTTTCATTAAAGCTCCGGACTTGTGTTAGCTCCTGGTATCGGTGGAGAAATGGAAAGAAAATCAGAGGTCAAGTGAATTAATTACCCATAGCCGGATGTGTAAGCTCTCCTGATTTCTGACGCCCTTTGTGAGCTCAAGAAATGCACAAAATGGAGAAGCGTAGCTCGGTGTTAGTTTCGTTCAGGAACACGCGAGAGGGCTTCCTACCCCTATGTTGGAAGGCCACCTTTGTTGTTTTTCACGATGTGATTAGACCTGCCTAGCTCCACCTGCCTCTGGAAAAGAAGATTCTCTGGGAGTCCCGCTGTGATACTGTGACTCAGCCCTTCGAGAGGACAGCCAGACGTGGGGATCCAGTCAGGTAGGACATTTAGTATGGTGATGGCTTTAAAGTCACTCATCTATGGCTTCCATCCAAGGTAAATGGCAGAACAGCACACCACACTCAGAGCGACATTCCTCCTCCAGTCCTAGGAAACCAGGGATCTGCCTGTTTTGAAATTTCTGTATATCCCCTAGGTCCACTGTGATAGGGTTTTCTTAAACTGCCAAGGGTGGCTGTTTTGGTGCCGTATTCATTGTTGCATCACATAGTAATGATAAACACAGGCTTTCCAGCCCCTGTTTGCTTACTCGCCACACGTGCATGGGCTGTTTGTTCCGTGCAGGGATCACCACAGGTGCAGGAGATTCAGAGTTCCTTCATTCCAGGGACTCCTACCCTGCTTCGACCACTCAGTCTCCTGGTGACACGAGCCTTGATATTCACCTAGGGTGACTGATGAAAACCGGGCTTTCCTTTACCACTTGTTGGCCCCTGGAAGTAGATTGTCTTCTCCCTGTTGGGTCCAGAGAAAGCTTGGCTGTGTTATTGATTGTTCTGGAGTGGGTCCTGTGCCCACTCGACCCTGTCTGTCTTTATGGCTGGAGGCTGGCACTCTGGACTTGGCAGGGTTAAGCATTTATTCATAGAGGATGGGGGTTCCTCATAGCTACATAGCCACTTATTTTCCCTGAAGAGTAGTTTCCTTGAAACAAGACAGGTAGATGGAAAGAAAGAAAGAAAGAAAGAAAGAAAGAAAGAAAGAAAGAAAGAAAGTGCAGCAGGTGGCTACTACACAAGTCGAACTTCCCTTGTGTGTACCAGACCTGTATTATCTTATTACTCCCTCAATATTTCCATTGGGATTATGTCCTGTTATCTTATTAAAAAAAATAGACTTGAAACCGTCTTCCACAAAGTTATACCCTTCCGACCACGCACACCAGGGTCTGCCATTGGCATCCTCTCCGCTGTCAGCCTCCGTGGCCTCTGCTTCTCTTCTCCACCTAACTGCAGCCTCCTAGGTTCAAGTCATCATCCTCTCTTCACAGATGATCTCCTACTGGCTTTCTTCCCTCTCCAATTCAGGTTGACCTTTCTGTGGCTGAAACATGACCATGTAACTCACTTGTGTTAAAGTGTGCATTGGCTGCCCAGTGTGTTCAGCGTAAAATGCAAGCCTTTCAAAAGTTGGCATGCAAAGCTTTATCTCTCATAAAAGCTTCCCTCACTGCCTTGGGGCCTGCTCCTTTGGTCTCCACAGCCCCCTTATACCACTACTCTGTAAATACGGTAGTGTTTGTTTGCATGCCTGGCTTTCTCCCTAATTGGAGTTTGCTTTTTTTTTTTAAAGCAAGGATATCCATTCCAAACTCTTCATAACTTGTTCTCCTGTTTGAATTGAAAAGCTAAAATTGCAATGATGAAATTTCTTCACAGCTGGGTTGTAGGATTGTGATATATAAGGCGTGATCAAAACATACAGTGAATGTTTAAATTTAAAAAGACTATTACAGTAAAAGATACATTGCCGCTGAACCCCCTCAAAATACCCTCTTCTTGCTCGGGACGCACTTATCCCATCGTTCTTGCCGCTTTCTGAAGCAGTTCTGGAGTCCTCTTCTGTGAGTGTCTTTACTTGTATTTTGTGGCTCTTGCTGGGATCCAAAATGTTCACAGCAATTTCTGTCAAACAAAGACAATACAGTGTTTCTTCATCTGTCTTGTTTACCAGATCTGTCACAGTATGACTTTTGGCTCTCCCCCAAACTTAAAATGACTCTAAAAGTAAATGTTTTTAATTGATTTAGGACCTGGAGGCAGCCATGACAGTATAACTGAAGACAGGAAAGAAGACTTCCAGAACTGCCTGAGAAAGTGGTAAAAAGACTGAGATGATTGTGTTCAAAGCGAGATGAGGCATTTGAGGAGGACTCGTGGCAATATGTCTTTCATTGTAACCGATTTTAAAATTTAAATATCACATTTCTCGATCATACTTCACAATTTCCATGAAGAAAATATTTCTGTATGAAATTTCAAATAGATATAAGCAATGAGGGTGGAGTCTTCTAGCAAGCTCGATGGTACAGTCTGGTTCTTCTGTTGCAGGTACAGTTGAGAAGTTTCTATGGTCCAGCCCCAGCTCAAGGTGGCTACGGTCATGGTGTTTCTGCTAGAACATCTCCGCGGTGTAGTTGCTCACTCCCCTTAGTACATACAGTTCTCAGCTGCATTATTGCAGCCAGTATAGACTCCAAAGCTGGCCCTGCCCTTCCCAAGTTTCTGTGAGCTACCTATTTTTAAAATAATACAACTATTTCTGCTTAAACTAGTTAAGAAGTCCCTGCTGTCTTCCACTAAGCCCTCGATTAATATGGGTGGTTTCTGCCATATTGGTATTTGCAGCGCCCAACACACTGGCTGCTCTGCAATAGTTGCCAAATACTTGTTTACTGAGTGAATGTTTGAGTGGATCCATTTTTGTTTTCTGCTCTCAGGGTGCTCCTTGAATGGTAAGGGAAGGCCATACAAAGTAAGTATTTCAAGGGGACAGTGATAGTTTGCTAGCTGGACAAAGAGATCAAGGTCCAGGCAGAAGTGGGGCACAGGTAAAGACACAGACACAAGTGATGGCAGGGAATGTGCATGGTCACACAGGGTAACCCAGAAAGCCGAGAGATGACCACAGAAGGCAGGAAAGCCAGAGCTGAATGGCAGCGAGAATTACAAGGGTGAATGGCACTGGTGCTTTCTGGATACCTGGTCCTGAACAAAGTCACTTACATACATTAGCTCTTTTACTTCTCATTGTTACTCTACTCATTTCACAGGTGAGGTGACCTGCCAAGGATGCAGTTATGAGAAGTAGAACTCACTCAAAGTGCGCTCTCTGGCTCACACCCTAAATAGTATAGACGGCTTCGTCAAATTGATAAATGCCAATGGTTTCTGAATAAGATTATGGTGGCCAAAGGATTGGAGGGAGAGCTAGACTGGAAGAATCTAGAGAAGGGCATGAAGGTGTAGCGCAGTGGCGGAGCACTTGCCTGGCATGCACGGGGCCCTGAAAACAAACAGAAATGTAGAGAGATGATGGCAGCCCCAGTGCATTGGGCGTAGAGAACAGGAAGGTTGGAATGTGTTGGGGAAATAGTTCAAAACACAATGGACAGACCTTGCTGGAGAGGTGGCGGCATGTGTGAAAAGACAAAACAGATGAAGAAGCTGGTGGGGCGGGGACAGGGGTTTCTCTCGTGACTTTGGTTTTGGGTGCCTTCAGAACAATAACTGGAAGGTTGTGAAGCCATCTGTCTGCCCAAACCTGTGGTCCCCATGGCCCCTGTGGCCGGGAGCCAGGCCTGGTGCCTTGGGTCCCTTGGCAGCTGTTCAAGCATGCCAGGAATCTAGCTCGTGAGCCCAGTGCTGCTGCATATTTAAAATTACTCAGGCAAAGGAGCCACACAAAGGAAAAGCTCTGAGCGGGGAAGGTGAACAATGCATGTTCAGTAATTCAGGGCAGAGAGGGTCACTGTGAGACTGTGACAAGGAGTGTTTTAAAGTCAAACCCCGTTTCCGTGCTAAGTCATGCCTGGGCAAGCTGGAAAGTTGCCGAAAGACAAGAGTGCTCTGTAAAGGGGCCAGAGGTCCAGGCGCACTGAGATGGAGCTATTAGGCCTGTGACTCATTTGCATGTGTCACGTCCTGCTGCCTAAGCTAGTCCATGGGCCCTAACTCTGAATCCTGTGGGCAAATAAAGCTGTCCAGCACCAGCAGCCACTAGCTTGTTCTAGCTGTGCTGATGGGGAAGGCACTGGTCTCCTAATCTGCACCCTAGTGCCCCTCTCCCTGTGATGGAAAGGAATTTCAGCAAAGGATCCCAGACAGCGGAGGATGGGGGGCTGCAAGTAGACAGGAGGGGGAGGAGAAGCTGCTGGGGCTCTACTAAGCTTCTGTTGCCAGCAAAATGCCAAAGTCCTGCGTTCAGCAGTACAGCCAGACAGTTTCCCTGGCATGCCCCTCTGTAGTAGCCCTGGGGACAAGGTCGCGTGCGGGCTGCCCTCCGCCCTGCTTTGGTGCCTCCCTGGAGTCCATCCTACCCCAGTTTGAGGTCAGTAAACAGAGGGCTGTGAGGAGACCTTAATGGGGCACTTGTGAGCCTGCCAATCCTGCCGCAGTTGGTATTGATGTTTGCTGAGGGTCCAGGTGCCATCTGAGTGCTGGCTTCATGCCTGTCCAGATTGGACTTGGGCAAGGCTGCTTGTAGCAAGAGGAGTCTGCCCTTGCCTGCTGGGCTCTCAGAGGGCTGAAAGACTCCATCTCCCAGCCCATCTATAACCCAGCAGCAGAGCCAGCAGCTGGCAGGAAACAGCGATGACAAGAACGTGTCTTTTGTGTGACTTGATACCCCCTGCTTTGGATGCCAGGCTTGGTGGTCAGCATGCTAACTGGACTCCAGCACCAACCTGCTTCTGTGAGCTTCATCATGCAGGGCAGCAGGTACCCAGCGTAGGTGGGCCCTGCCCACCAGTGTGCTGCTGGGATGTGCCAGCTGCTAAGTCCCACTTTAGAGACCCTTGTGCCATCATCCCACCCCTGCCATTATGCACCTCAAACTAAAAATGATACTGAGTCTTAAAAACACAATACTTACACAAAGGCTGCAATTACAGTGATCTTACTTGAGATGTTTTGAATGCAAACTTTTGGAGCCATTCTCACCGAAACTGAACATTTTTCAGTTTTGCAGCAGGTGCCTGCTCAGCTGGGTCTCTACAGCAATATGTAGTAGGTACCCCTCTGGCAGTAAGACCCCAAGGCACATGGCTGCTTCCTTGCCCCTGCAAGCCAGTCTCCTTGTCTGGGTTCCAACCCCATGGCTAGACCACCCGGGTGTGGCTTGCCTCCTTGCCCTGTCCATCTCCCTAGTTCCTAGCATCCTACTTTGGATCCAGATCTATGCTCATCTGATTCCCCTTTCCCTTCCTGTGCTGGTGTCCTGAGTTTGGAGGGGCTGTCTGGGCTCACCTGAGCTCCCCATCCTGGGAGTGACGCTGTGTGCCTGGGCTTTGCATTCAGAACCCAGTCCTTCCTGAACAACTGTAGTCTTGCCAAGTGGGCCCCCTCCTGCCATGGTAACTGTGTCCACAATCACCCAACGCATTTGGAGGGTCAGTTTGGGGGAGGAAGTTCAGCAAATCTGGCTTCTTTCATGCCTTTGGGTGGTTCTAAAATAAGTCTATACATTATTTCATGCTCCTCCCTTTGCATATGGGCTTAGTCAGTTGCTGCTTCGGCACAGAATGTGGTGTCTTCCTTGTTCTCTCTTGGATCATTCACTCTGTGAATGTCCCTGAGGGTACTCAAGTGGCCCTACAGGGAGGTCCTGTGGTGAGGAGCTGATGCCTCCTGGCTGCAGCCCTGAGTCAGATGCTTGAGCACAGCCCCATCACCCTGCCAAACCTTCAGATGACTCTAGCTCACTCAGCTAGTATTTGGAGTATCACCTAACGAGAGACTCTGAGACAGAGCACCCCCACCCAGCCAGGATGCCTCCTAAACTACAACTGTATAAGATAATAAATGGTTATGGTTTGAAGCTGCTAAGTTTGGGGTCATTTGTTACACAGCAGTAGATAACTATTACATGCCCAAAGATGAGACAGACTGAGGAGGGGAGAAGAGGGGATTCTGTACAAGGAATTTATATATGACCAGGCACCTTCTTCCTCTCAGGATATCACATGCTAATGGCTTGTATATTTCTCTGCATCCTAGATAAACACATGGGTCCTTCATTTAGTTAGCATCTAAAGATACAAGCTTAAAGGTACAGGCAATATAAATTATTTTTTTGATTTCTCATGCTAAAACATCTATTTTGAATGTCTATTCTGAGAATCACAGGAAACCTTTAGATCCTGTTTCTCTCAGTTTCTTCCATGCCCTTTTGTGGCCACGGGGAATGTTTAGCTGCCTCTGTACTCTGCAGGATCCTGCCAGGGCTTCTCAGGACTGGTGGGATTCTGTAAGTAAGGCTGGCCACTTCCGGTCCTTTTCCCTGGAAAGGAGGCCCAAATCCACCTCCTGCAACCTTTGCACCTCCTCCAGAGCCTGGCCCTTTTCCTTTCACCTTTACTCCTAGTGAGCCACCTTTAACTTCCAGATCTACAGCTTATGAGCAGAGCCTTGAAGGGCCTTGAGAGTGTGTGTGTATGGTTTTTAGACTTTTTAAGAAATTATAAAACATTTAGCATCCAGGAAAATCAGAAGATAATGTAGCACCTTTTACCTCCTAACAAGCTTAAACAGATGTTAATATTTTGCCATATTTGCTTTAGATCCTTCTCTTTTTAAAAATAAAATAAATTCATCACTACAGATATGCCAAATACCCCCACTCTCCTTCACTCCCTGGCAGTAATGCCGGTGTAGGAGCTGGCGCTCATTTTTCCCATGCAGATTCTCATTAGGGCCGTTACTTGTTTATGTACTTAAAGAGAGGAAGCTCTATTGTTATGTACGTGTAAAAGTTGTACATGCATGGTATCATATTGTGCATACTCATTTGTCACCTTTTCCCACTCCATATTTTGTTTATTTTACTCATTGGAAGGTAATAGTTTACCTACAACAAAACCCCCTCTTTGTAGGATACCGGTCAGCATGCTGTGACAAATACATCCGTTACGTAGTTATCACGACAGTCGGGACATACAGCTGATCCACCACCCCAAAAAGTCACTGCTAGAATACCTTCACTTCGACACCCATATAGTAGGATCTAGGAAACGAGAAGCCAGCCTGGCTTTTGAATGTCGGTGGACAGAGCTTTGTCTCTCCCTCTGACAGCATTCTCTGCCTGAAGCAATGAATGCCTGAGAACTGGGGGACACGGGTGGGGCAGCTGAGGGATTCTCCAGCAGGAAACTCAGTCTCACCCCACCCCGAAGTCCTTGTGCCCTGCTGGAGACGGCCACGGGCAACGCTGGCCTAGGAGTGGAGGAATGGAACAACCCAGGAGGAAGATGGCAGGTGGTGTCTCTGTTCTTTCTGAGCACCAAGCATCCTCAGAGGGGCTCGGGTTGGACAGTGGGTCCTCAGTTGTCTTCCTGTTCCTTTGGTCTGCAGCTGCTGGGGGATGGGGATCTATGCCTGCCCTGGCACAAGGACAAATGTTGCTCACTGCGGGCTTCTGGGCTCTTCCTGGATCGTGAAAGTGTCTCCTTCCAGGCCCAGCCCTGTTCTCACTGTCACCACTCACCCAACAGAAGCTCATGTGGTTTCTCCCATGAGAAGAGATGGATTCCCCTGGACTGGCAAGGATTCAGTAAAGGACTCTTTGGAACTATGTTAACTAGAAGGCTTAACTTTCCCAACACAGGAGATCAGCGTTTCTGCCTTTATTGCCTCTGTAGCCCTGTGATCTTTGTCAGCAGGCACAGCTCCCAAATGGCACATATTTTTAGTACAGAAAAATACTATCATGATTGATTAGTTATGTCTGTATGACAGAAGGGAGGGAGAGAGGGAGAGGAGATATAGCTTATATGCTTACTAACTCTGATCTATGCTTTGGATACTACCATATAACTTCCCGCCCTTCTAGGAGGCCATTTGTGCTGGTGTCACACATCTAGCTGACCTGGTCAGGCTCTATCTGGATTCCTCTTGTAGCTACCCTGACCAGAGAGAGAGCAGCAGTGAAATTGGCTTGGTACTCTGGCAGACTCTCTGCTGGAGGCAAATCAATACAGATGTCTGAACAGGCTTTCACTTCTCATTGAAAATCCTAGCAGCCGGTCCAAGGGTGGCTTCATTATTTAGCATCCTGATTGAGGTGCGCACTTGTGTGAGAGAATGTGCCACCTGGGCCCTGCCATGTCATTCTCTCCTCTGATGAGAGACGACAGGCAGCCCGGACTTCAGAATTTTGACTTGCAGTGGGAAAAAGGGCAGTTCCAATGCACATCCACTTTGCTATTGCATGTGCTGGCCCTGCTGGGCTGGCTGTCCACTGCAGTCTCACTGAGGTCTCGCTTCTGCCTACTGCTTATAATTAAAAAGCAAGAGAGAATCTGTAGCCTTCGGAAAAGAATTTGCTAAAGCGTGCAACAGAGCCCTTTCCCCTCCCCACGGGGAGTCGGATGGTCTCCACCAGCCTGCAGTGGAAGCAAGGCTGCACAAAGGGCTGTGCAGTCTCCCTGCAGGCTCCTGGGGGCCCGGGGGAGGGGGACATTTGGGGAACAGCAGTGAAGAGAAAGCCGCTGAAGGCCAATCTCTGCTGACCTCCAGCCCGGAGTGCAGATCACAGCAGGCTGGTCGTGTCAGGTCACATCAATACTGAATAAGGCTGCTGGAAGCTTAGAAAGCGTTTAAGGCTGTGGGGAGAGGAGGAGGAGCTCTGTGCAGAAGATGGTACCGGAAAATGGTGACCCTTGGCTAAGGGCTACTACCAAAGTCAGCAACAAAAGGGAAAGCAGGGCTTGGCTTCTACTCTGGCCTGGAATGGGCACATGCGTTGCCTTTAAGGTGTAAATTGTGTGACAATGTGATGGTATTGGTTGGAACAATCAGAGGGGGAAAAAAACTTTCCCTCTTGGTTTGTTGCCCTGAAGCTTCTCTTTCTTCTGGGAGTACAGAGCATTAGCTTGAGCCTCCAGGTCCTGCTTCAGCTTCCCATACTCAGGAGAAGCCCTCTACCTCATTGCTGGGACAAGTGCTGTCAGGGCCTTTCATGGGCAGGGTCTTCTCCAAGGGACTCCAGTGGACTTGAGTCACTTTTTGCTACGAAACCTCCCTGACACCCCGAATCTTGGCTAGGCCTCTGCACCCCCACAGGCTGCAAGGCTCACTTCCGGCAGTGCACACAAGACACCGGAGGGGTAGTGTCCACTTCTCCGGCTGCTGGAGTGGCTAGGCAGGCTCAGTGGCTTCCTTGGTACCCTCAGCCCCTTGAGCAGGATGCAGGAAGTGCTCAAAAATGTGCACTGAACGAATACATGAAGAAGTGTTCAGGGACCCTCGGAGTGGGCCATGTGGAATGACCAGAAGGTGCCTCTGAGGTCATTGTCTCTCTTGCGGGCTGGACCCCAGGGCCAGCAGCACGCTGAGCACATGTTCTCCCCCTGGAGCTGCAGCGCAGTCCTCCTGTGGGTTCTTCATTGGATTTTTCTGGGCTGGCTGCAGACACTGCCCAGGAGAGGAGGTAGGGATGCTCCTCTGTAAAAATGAAGCCCTGGGTCTTCTCTTCTGCCCCTTTCCTAGCCTAGAGGTGCCCACCAACCCCTGCTTGCCTGCCTTGGAGTTCCGTACATGCAGGAAGTCAACTTCCAAGACGTGAGCCTCTTTCCCCCTTACACAGCTGTGAAACTGGGCACAAATCCTTTTGAAATGAGTGGTGTTGGGCACGATTTCCACCGTGTGGCTCAGAGTAAAATCATTTCATGAGTCTCTTCTCAGGCTTTTCTATTTCTCCCACCATCTCTGGCTGCTCTAAGCCCAGATTCTTGGGGTTTTCTGTTTTTATTTGCATTTTCCTTGCCGAAGTCTGAGTCGTCTCTCACTCCTGCTCCCCTCTGTGGGTCCTTGGAAGAGCAGGGCACTTTTGGGTTAGGGCTCCTAAGTGTGCAGTTGAAATTCCTTCTGTTGTAACCTCCGAGGGATGCTTGAGTGCATCTTGAGTCCCTTGTATCTGTACCGTGTCTCTCCCAACTCCCGTTCTCCGTCTGCCTCCTCCAGCAGCTCCAGGGCCCCCTCATCACTTCTGCCCCACAGAAGGTTCCTCTCTGGGCCTCACATCAGCTCTGCCTCTCCACTCTCACGGTGTCCCACGATCACCGCCTCCACCCCACCCCAGAGCCGCACAGTCCTCTGTCCAGCCTCGGTCCCCCTTCAGGTCACTGGGGTGTGGAGAAGGGGTCTCAGGGTTTCATGTTGTCACTCTCCTCCTTCCCTACTTGCTCACAGGCAGCAGGGAGAAAGGGAGCAGGGTTTACCAGGAGGACAGAGGGAAAACCTTCTTCCAGGAAGAGGAAATAGCCAATGCAAAGGCCCCAAGGAAACAAAGAGTGAGGAAGGAGCACCCAGAAACCTGCAGTGACCCGGACAGGGGCAGAATGGGGACATGGGGGATGGGGCTGGCCTTGCTTCAAAAGGAATTTCATGATGAATCATCAAAATGAGGCTAGACAGTTACTCATTAGCCCTGGGTTTGTACTAATTGTAAAATTGTTTCTCAGATCCCAGACAAAGGGCTGATCTTCAAATTGGTAAGTAGGCTGGAGAACAATTGATTTTTTAAAAATTTTATTTATTTATTTTTGAGACAGGGTCTATGTAGTTGAAACTGACCTAGAACTCATTATGTAGCCCAGGCTGCACTTGAACTCACAATGATCCTCCCGCCTCAGCCTCCTGAGTGCTGGGATTACAGGCATGCGCCACCATGCCCGGTTTAACAATTGATTGGGGGGAGATTTGAGACAGGGTCTCACTGTATAGTTGAGACTGACCTGGAACTTACTATGTAGCTCAGGCTGGTCTCAAACTCACAGTGATCCTCTTGCCTCAGCCTCCCAAGTGCTGGGATTACAGGCTTGCGCCACCATGCCTGGCTTAACAGTGATTTTTAAAAAGTCAAAAACCCTATAGAAATATCACAGAACATAGGATCAGAAGTTTATGGAAACAGTCAACTGAAACTTAAGTATATACAAAATATTGTTCTTGTTAAATAAGATAAATGCAAATTAACTTTCTACTAAGTGATCATTTCCACTTATTATGTTGGCCAAAATCCAAGAATCTGAGCCCATTCTGTTGTCACTCCTCAGCACTGCTGGTCCAAGTGAGAACTGGCACAACTGCAGCAGAGAACAGTTCAGTGGTGTCTACCAGACCACACACTGATACCCTCAGATCACCAGCAACCTCCGAGACTTTATTACAGACAGCCACTGCACAAATGTGAAATAGTGAACGTGCAGGGCTATGAACTACAGTGTTGTTGGAACGGTCAAATGTAAGCAGCAGCTAAGTGTCCATATCTATGGTAAAACCAAATAGACTGCCGCACAACGGTGAAGAAGAATCAGGATGTGTCTCTCTACCAACACAGAAGAGTTCCAAGGTGTCCAAGATTGTCATTAGATGATGGAGCAATAGGCAGAACAGGGTGTGTAGTGTGCTGCGTGCTGGGTAAAGCAGGCTGCTGGAAATAAGAACACGCATCTGCATTTTCTCGTAGAAGCATAAAGGAACTTGGAAAAGGTGCGAAAAGCCTCAGTATGTTTGTGCAGATGAGAGTGGTGGGACTGTGGGAAGCAGGCAGACAGTGGCCAGGGGACTTCTCACTGTGAATTTGTTCATATTTCCTTAGATTTTGAATCATGTGAATATGTACCCTATTCTAAACATTACACTAAAAAATTAACTCCCAGTTCCCACAGTCTTTTTCACAACAGTTCCTTTGTACTCCCACTGCCCAGGTGAGCCTGGCACAGACCTGGCACAGCCATTGCCACCATCTTCCTGTGTTGAAAACCATTGTCCCAAAATCAATTCATGTCGTTTTTTTTTCTTTTTTTTCCAATACAGGGATTGAACCCAGGGCCTTCACACTGAGCTGTACTCCCGCCCCTTTTCTACTTTTCATCTTGAGACAGAATCTCATTAAGTTGCTAAATTGCCCATACTGGGCTCTAACACATGATCTTCCTGCCTCAGCCTCCGAGAGGGTTGGGATTTTAGGCAGATGCCACCATGCCTGGCCATGAATGTGTTTAGAGCGTGGCAACAGTGCCTCACTCAACTATAAACCATTGCAGCTCTCATAAGATTGACAACTCCTCGTCCTCTGGGGCTCTGACTTAGGCTTCTGAGTTTACCCATCTGCTGCCTGGCCACGTGAGCCTTCATCTTTCTTTTTAGGTGATGTCCCTATTGAGAAAAGCCAGTGGCTTTATTTTGGTGTCTCTCTTCCTCAGGCTCTCCCTCCCTACAGTGACTGGCCCAGAAGTTCTGTGAGAACTGGTCACTCTTCTTATCTTGCGATCGTTTTTCCAGACTTGGTACTTCATGCATAGTTACTGTGGTAGCCCAATTTGAACATCTTACAAAAACATTTTAAGTCACACAGTGCAGGTCTTTCCTGTGGGGAGCAGCTATGGCCAACAAAGCCACCAAGGCTCATGGCTGTTTCAGAAGCGTGGCGGGAGGCAGAGATTTTGAGAGTTCCAGGAGGCCAACGGCAGCCTGCAGCTGCACACGCACTTTGGTTGGGATTTGACTGCGTGGATCGTGGCTGTCCCCATGGCTGGCTGTGTTCATAAGCAGTCCTCTTGAGAAATCCCTATCAGAAATTCTCCTAGGAGGTCTCTGGTCCTGTGCTTCCCTTCTTTTGACCTCACTGTTCCATGACACCTGTCTCAGGTCAAAGTTCACCATCAGACACTTCTCGAAGCAGATGCTAAAAGGGAAGTTCACAAGCTTAAGTCCAACCAGATCCACTCAGTCCCCTGCCCTTGGTCCCGAGGAAGGAGGCCTGTGCCCAGACCGGTTCTAAGCACCCGGAGTCCCCTGATTTGACATCTTTACTCACCTGCATGGACACTAACACACAGCTGGCCCTTTGCTTGTGGAATAAATGAACGAACGGTTGATTATCTTTCTAAAACTTACTTTGGATTTAGGTCACTGCTGTTGTGTAGAAATTTCTGTGATGATGGAGATGTTCTATAGCGGTGCTGTCCAAGACTGTGGCCACTGAGCACTCGAAGTGTGGCTGGTACAGCTAGAGAACCACATTTTAAATTTTAGATTAGTTTTATTGAAAGGTCATGTGTGACTAGTGACTGTCATATTGAGTGGAGTTGAGTTAGATTATTGTTTATAATTTGATTATCTACACTGATAAACCATGTAATCTCCCCAAGATAATTCTTACTTCAAAAGGCCCAGAAACTTTCAACAGCAGCGTTGGAAGGAGTGAAAAAGTCCAATAGCACCTCCCATAATCACCCCTGCCACTGCTTCAAGCCCCTGTCAGCAGCAGGCACAGAGTTGGGGTTGAGACGGAGGACAGTGGCCCGGGGGAAGTCATCCAGGAAAGTTTCCCCACCCAACCTGTCTTTCCATGGAGGTGTGACAGATACAAGGGTCTTCCCTGCTCAGAAATGTGCCAGGTATGGAGTTGCTAGGGTCTTCTAGAAACCCTGAAAGCAATTAGACCCAGGGGCAACTTAGTGACCAGCAACAACCGTAGGGCCATAACAGACCCTTCCTCCTGCAGTTGGCCCACCTGGTCACACTCACAGTTCCACTGGCAGGAAGCTGAGTATGTTTTCGTGAAGGTGCCTGGGTCTCAATAGACCCAGGGAAGAGGAGGGCTGGAGAGCAGGCCCTTGTGTGTGTCTGCATGGATGCCTGGGGTCCCTGAGGTGCCCGAAGGTAGAGGTGCAGGACAGAGCCCCACACCCAAGGTGTGCTGCGTGCATCCGTTGCTTTCTGAATTAGAAAATTCACAGCCCAAGCCCCCATGATGCTAGGTTGCTAAGCCAGAGCTCCAGGAAACACAAACCCCGTTAGCTCTCATCCCTCAGGGATACAAGTCATGTATAGCTCGCCTCAGTCCCATACCACCCCAAACGCACTGGAGTAGCCCAACCTGCTTGCTGCTCCTCCTCTGGAAGACAAAAAGATTGCAACACTAGATCCCTGACACAGCAGAACTCTCCAGGTGCCCAGGGCCCAAGGCAGTGTCTGGGTGCAGTCTTCGGTTGGTGGTGAGCTATCTTCTGGAGCCTGGAGTTGTTTCGACACATCCAACATGCCCCGCAGCCCAGCAGGCAGAGTGGGTGGAGCCTGAATGTACCTGACACGTGGGAGAAGCTCCCATCACCAGTCGCACAAACAATGCCTTGTTCAGGGGCTCAGGGACGGGCAGAAGGTAGCACATCACTCCACACTGACATGACCTCAACCATCCCTCACCCTGACTCCCCCTAACCACATCTTCAAAAGCTGTGGGGCAGGGGCAAGTGTGGGTTTAGTGAATAACTGGGGTCCAGGTGCCAGTCGCTGCATAGTAATGAGCAGACAGCACAAAAGTCTAGTTTCCCTTATCATCTGGGCCTTTGCTTCTTGTCATCCTGCCCAGCTGTGTCTAAAAGCCCCGTGGTTTCCATTGCCCTACTTTTCCTGAGCCACATCCCTACAGATGGGGGACAACTTCTGAATCAGGTGTGACTGTAAAGGCTGATATGGCCAGATCAGCAGGCCTATCCTTCAGTTTTCCTGAAGAAGGATTCTGCCCCAGCTTGCAGAGTGTGCTCTGTGCATTTCTTGGGATCCTGTAGATTAATACAGGATTAACACTGGAGATTATTTCCTAAATAAAATCACTTTATTATGGGCAAGACCATCTCTCTGTAGTACAATTATGGACATTCGAACTTTAATAAGTGCGAGAAAATCTTAATGACCACAGTTTCATTTTAAAGGTGAACAGAACAATATTAGAATATGTTTTCTGATAGTCACTCCGCTTGTAGGCAGAGCTGCTTAAACCTTGAGTAGTGTTAACCAAAACAATGCATAAGTCGATCAACTGAGGCTAGCTTCCCGTTGAAATTTGTACTTTTCACTTTGAAGAGGTATTGATTGTTTGGGCTAATATTTTCACTCAGCATCAAACACCTTA
>NW_022900917.1:14799370-14802102 GCF_012274545.1 Fukomys damarensis | reverse complement strand
TCTCTCTCTCTTTTTTTTTTTTTTTTGGTACCAGGGATTGAACTGGGACCTTGTGCTTGTGAAGCAGGCAGTGGAACCACTGAGCTAAATCCCCGGGCCTCTTCACTATCAGTTTTGTTAGTCAGTGTTCTGTCACTGAGAAGAGCAATTTAAAGGAGGAAAGGTTTATTTTGGCTCATTGTTTCAGAGGGTTCAGTCTATGGTTACTTGGCTCCATGGCTTTGGGGCTGAGGTGAGGCAGAATACCATGGTGCAAGGGTGAGGTAGAGGAAAGCAGCTCATTTCATGGCAGCCAGGAAGAAGAGAAAATAGGAAAGAGACAGAGAGGAGAGAGTTAGGGGCCAGATGTGCTTTTCCAGGACAAATGCCTATGGCCTATCTCATCCAAATAAACCCCACCTCCTAATAAGCTCATTGAGCTCGAAACTAATCAGTGGGTTGATTCATTGATGAGGTTAGAGCTCTCGTGATCTAATCACTTCCCTGAAACTCATCATCTGGCAGCCAATCCCTCAGCACATGGCTTTCGGGGACATTCTGGATCCAAACCATAGTATCTATTACTTGTCCTCATTTTTATCATAAAACAGTTTGCTTTTGCTTTTTCCCCTCATTTCACAAACTGGATTTATGTTGGAATTTACCAGGTTGACTAATCTGATTAAAGAAGACTCAAGTAAAACTTGCACTGTTAAATGGGTAAGTGAAGCCCAGCTACATCCATCTTTACATCTCTGGGTCTCTGGATGGTGCTGAGATCTTGAGTCAAGACAATGTCCAGGTTGAACTGGGGAAAGTCTTGCTCTTCTGTTTTCCCTAATAATGTGCCTGTGAGCTGCCTGAACGTGTGGATTGTGATGGGACCGAGATGGGAACAGGAGGTTGATACCTTCTTGTGACTTATGCAAGCATTGGTCAGATGAACTCCTTTGACCTGTGTGACAGATGTAGAGAGCTCATTGCCATGGAATGGGCTGTACCATGGAACTGGGGAAAGTCTTGCTCTTCTGTTTTCCCTAATAATGTGCCTGTGAGCTGCCTGAACGTGTGGATTGTGATGGGACCGAGATGGGAACAGGAGGTTGACCCCTTCTTGTGACTTATGCAAGCATTGGTCAGATGAACTCCTTTGACCTGTGTGACAGATGTAGAGAGCTCATTGCCATGGAATGGGCTGTACCATGAAATGAGTGAAGCTTCTGGTTTGTGGATCTTTTTTTTTTTTTTTCCACCTTATTTGGGAAAACTGGAGGCTAGAATAGGGCTACCCAAAGTAGGCTCTGATAAAAGATTCAATTACTGTTTTCCATAAGCATCTTTTTAGAAGAGCTTTAAATTGTCTCACTGGAGCTCATTCCAGTTCTGTTTCAGAACAGCTTCTATTAAGAAGCTGGCTGTCATTGATGCAAGGCCAGTTCTACAGTAGGAATATTCTTGTCTAGTGATGGTGAGGTTATATATTTGGGCTGATAGTGTGTGTATCCCACTAATTCAAGACATTTTCACAATTTGGGAAAATTCTCTCAACAAGATTTAAAATTCTCTGGGCCCCCAAAATATATTTTATACTTACTTCAGTCTTCTTCTTAGCACATAGCCTGAACACATTGTAGATAGTAAGCAACTTGATTTGAGTTTTAAAGGCTTACATTAAGACAGAAACATAGATTTACAGTAAAAATATATATGTATTGTATATAAAGTACAAATTTATGGTAAGAATATAGTATTTGCTTTTTCAAGACAGCAATGAGAAAGAATAATTTGACACCAAAAAAAAAAAAAAAAAAGAAAAGCTATCTTGGTAAGAGATTTTCATTCAAAAGTCTAACAATCTTCAATAATGTCCTTCAAAAAATGTGATAGTAAATGTCCTAGAGGGTGATAAATTAGCCAGGAAGGTGTAAACTTTGCATTCACATATGTGAAGAAAACAAATAACACCTCTGAAAATGTAAAACCAAAAAAGAAAAAAAAAATGAAAAGAAAGTTGAGAAGTATCCGAGATATTGAAAATCCCCCAAGAGTAGATGGTTTGTCACCCAGCATGTGCCAGAGAAGATAAATTGGGCACAAGTGTCAGGGATTTGCACAGAGCAGGGGAATGTGATCCTTAAGAATGTCCTCCTGCGGGGGAGCTGTGACTGACCTGTGGCCAAGAGCAGCCACCAAGCACCTTTTGAAGGGCTTTTTACACACTGCGCGCCTCACCTGTGGGGAGGCCAGTGATCCTAGAGCTTTTTGCAACCTCAGTGCACCAAAAATTATAGAGAACATGTGACTCTTGTTCCTCTACCTAAGTCAAAAGCAGAGTGATACCTGGCCATTTTATTTTAATTTTGTAACAAGAAGAAGGGGTTGTTAAGTTCCTGGTACATTTATGAGATTTACAGTGACCAAGGCAGAAGGCAGCGGGCAGGGACTCCAGCTTGGGGCAGTCACACTTTACAGGGGGACAGTGAACCAGAGTAGCTCTCATTTTTAATTCCAAATTGCTCAGCTCTGGAAGGTTCTGTCAGGGCAGGAGGCTGAGGGAGGCCTAAAGGAGAAAATGTTTTGCTCCCTTGAGTCTAGGTGGTGGATTGAATATCAACAGTAAAAAGTGCACTTCCATTGATCCAATGGGCTGGGGATGTTAGACCAAGGTCACATATTTCCACTTAGAGGTAAAATAATCTAAGTTGTTGCCTTAAAGTTTTCAGAGGCACTTTTTTTTTTTTTTTTTTTTTTTT
>NW_022900917.1:14769637-14799298 GCF_012274545.1 Fukomys damarensis | reverse complement strand
TTTTTTTTTTTTTTTTTTTTTTTTTTTTTTTTTAGTTGGACTATGGCCACAAAGGCGCTCTGGGGTCAGTGTTGGTTTTGGACATTGCTCCTTCTGTGCAGACCCTCCTGACCTGAGGAGACAAATCCATTCCTCGGGCTCCTTGGGCTTGATGTCCTCTAAGCTGCTTCTGTTCTGGCTCCTGGTCAAAGCCCACAGAATCTACACCTTTCCTCTTCTGAAACACTCTCTCAGTTCTGGAAAAGCAACACACAACCCCCAACAACAACAACAACAAACACACATGTGGTTTAGAGTTCATGTCTGGATGCTGCCTTGAGTATTGCTACCTCTTTTCCTTAGAAATGTGTCCCTGGGCTGGGATGTAGCTCAGTCATAGAGCACATGTGTGAGCCCCTAGATTCTACTCCCAGCCCTGGAAAAAAAAATGGAGAAGAAAATGTGCCCCCCGCCCCGACTTATTTTCATTGGTCACAGCCAACTTGACCAGGAAGAGATTTGATATCTGGATTACTGGATGTCTTGCAGGCCTGGACACCTCGATCCAGAGTGACAAGGACCGGCCCAGAAGACAGTGCGCTCATGGGCCTGACCCTGGCTCATTGCCCATCTGTGGGAATGGACTCCCATTCTCCTTTCTCTCCAAGGAACTCCACAAAGAGAGGGTGGTAGAACTTGAGTCCCCCTCCAAAGCCCTCTTTTCCCTTCCCGGGTGGAGCAGGCCTGGTGGAGGAATGGCTTCATTGCTGAGTCAGGCAGCACACACGTACTGTATGTCGCGGGCTAAGCCGCCCTGGGTAGATTGAAGACTTTGCTTTTCTGCGAGGAAGCTCTGTGCTGAGCCAGGGGCCTCAGATGCAGGCCAGGGAGGCTCAACAGAAGCTTTTGGCCCTTCAGGGGCATCTCCTGTCAGGCGCACATCTGGTAGGCACAGGACATGTATTCGTGTCACGTGGGACAGAGAATGTCCCCTTTGTACTCAGCGATGAGCTTAGAAATGAACCTCCAAAACTGGTGTGTTTAGAGCTTACCAACCAGCACTCTGAGTGGAAGAAGCTATGATTTTGTATTATTTGAGCATTTCTGTGGTGTAAATGTACTCCCAGTATGGCTGACTTAAAGCTACCAAGATAGCAGCTGGCTTGCAAACTCCTGCCAATGAACAATGGGCCCTTGCAAGAGAAATCTTGCTGCAGCTCACCAATGCTCCAGCCCAGCCTGGTGTCCCCAAAACTACCCTGGAGACACAGACTACTGTACTTGGATCTTGCATGTCTGGAAAAGACTTCTAGCACCTTCTTGTTCTTTTGTCTGTGTCTCACTAGACTAGAAGATACCTGCCTGCCTATGGGAGCTGGTCCAATTGCTACTTCTTCGTTTGGTGGAGGAAAAGGGAGGTGGACATTCCCTTGAGTGCATTTTTGTTTTCAAACATTTTCTGTATATGAGTCTGTCCTGGGAGCCAGGAGAGACCCATCAGAACTGGAACCTGCCATCCTTGACTTCCCAGCTTGTGTAGAGAGGGGCACACAGGTCCTGAACTAACTGCAGAACACAGCAACATAGAAAATGCCCTGGAGTATTTGATCCAGCAAAGATGAAGGGAAGGCAGGCTGGAAGTAATTGATTCAGACTGATGAAGGTGGACAAGGCGTGGTGTATTGGCTGGATGAACGTCAGTCGCCTAGCAGAAGATCAGATACATGATAGGTGCACCACAAACCCTGATTCACACTGAGGGTCCTTCCCATCCTGAGAGTTTGGTGTCTAAGTACCGAGGTACAGAGGTGATCTGGTAGATGCTCGATGAGTTACAGCTGCAATCACCACAAAACAGAAGGCAGAAAGCCAAGGGCCTGGCAGTAGCTCAATTACCAAACATTGAGAGGATCTGTCCCACAGGAACTGTCTGTCTGTCCCCATAGCCTGAAAGCCATGGCATTTTCTATTGTCCATGTCACTTGAGCTGGTGGCTGGACCATCCCGACCCCAGGGAGCAGGGGGCAGGAGGTGGAGAGGGAGGTCCCATGCCGGGTCACAACCCAGGAAGGGTGCAGAGCCAGTGGCGTTTCCCACAGCAGCCTCTCACCTTTGCTGATCTGCGGGCCACGAGCCGGTGCCCTCCCGCAGGCATGGGTTGACCCCGGGGTCCCACGGGGAAGACGGAGACACTGGCCATTGGCCAGGGAGGGAGTGTGTCTGCTGTGCGGCTGGATGACGGAAGCTTTCTGAGTCTATGCAGGTGGGGCGTTGGAACAAAAAGAAAACACCCGATTAGTGCAGCCCAGGTCCAGGACCAGGTGAAGCGCTGCAGAGCTGCCCCGGTGGCCGTCTGCATCCTCCCTGGGGCTGAGGGGAGCACGTGCGGCTTGCACTCTGGGAATTCTTCCTAACCCTCCCACGCTACCAGGAGAGATAATGCTCTGCAGCGCCTGTGTGCTGCTGCCTGCAGTGGCGGAGTGGAGGAGCAGGAGGGTGTGTGGGAGTTATAGGAGGGAGCGGGGGAGGGCCTGTGGGGCTCTAACTGGCTGGGGTGTTTGCCGCTCACCTGCTCACTCTAAGGGGGTCAGGAAGGAAAGGTCTGTGAGCTCTGAAGTGTGTGTGTGTGCGCGAGATAGAGATAGAGAGAGAGACAGAGAGATCATGAGAAAGCAACTTGAGAAAACAGGCAATACTTACCTTTAGCAGCCTTTATGTAAATTGAAAGAATTTAATTCATTTTACGAATGCATTTACTTATTAAATCGGATTTACTGATAAACTGGATTGTCGATTTATTTTAGTTACTTTTGTCAGTTTGCTTAAGAGATGTTAAGGAACGACAATATTTGCTGGATCAGGCACTCCCTCTCTACTCCCTCCTGCCCTCCAAAAGAAAGGAAAACAAACCCGGAAAATGAGGGTGTCCCCGCCTCCCTCTCCCTGACCCCGACCCAGCGCCGTACCCTGCCTCTCTCCTTTACCAACCGACGCCGTGTCGTCATTCGCTCGTTCTTCCAGTCAGCCGGATCCTTAGACAGTGTCCGTATTCTGGGCGGCAGTGTTGATGTGTAATGGAAGCTACTAAGCATTTAGTCCAAGAAAAAAACAAAATCTCCTAATAATTAGCTTCACTCGCAAAGTGGGAGCGTTCTCCCGAAAGAAAAAATGCCTGATTATTTGAGCTGGAGAAAGCCACTGAGAGGCTCACTGAGGATTCTTGCACCGTGCTGGGCTTGGCCAAGAGGACACTCAAGGGCCTTTCCAGGGCTGAGACTCCGCGACCTTGTCGTTATGTTTTAAAATATAGTTGAATGGAAGCCAAGGGAGGATCGTGGTCCCTAGATTATACTTCATCCCGAGGAGTGATTCCCTCAGAGCCGATGTCAGCCAGTCTGGGTTAGCACGGAGCTCGGCCTGCTCTCTAGCGCTTGAGAGCCTGGGACAGACGGACTGAAGGAAAGGACAGCAGGATGCCCCCAGCAGGAAGACAGACGTGGTGGAGAGGGGTCAGGGCCGGCCACGATGCTCCTTCTGTCATTTCCAGGACTTGGCACAATTAGTCCCCCGCAAGGGTATCGCTCCTCAGGCAGAACTGAAGGTGATGATTGAGAATTCTAACCGGAGCTGTGGCAGTTTCTCTCCTCCAGTTCCACCTCCCTGTGTACCCAAACATGGCCCTGTGAGCAAGCTCGGTGTTGTCCAGTCTGCTTTGACCACGGGAGCTGCCTGCCTCCTGGCCCCGACCCCTCGCAGGTACTGGGGTCAGCTTACATTTTGTACTGGGGGTCAGGTACTTGGGGTGTGCAGAGGGCACGGCTTTGAGGCTCCCTCCACCTGAACCCCGTGTTCAGCAGAAAAAGCCATGACATTGCCTCATGTCTCCAAGACAGACACGGAGGACAACGAGCTCTGACGTAATCACCCTGCCAAAGATGGGCAGCTCCTCTGGGGAGCCCATGCCCCTGTCCATTCTGTCCACAAACCAAGTGTCTTTGGAATTTCATCCCTCTGCTGCCCGGGCTGAGGTGCACAGCTGCGGGAGTCAGGGAAAGCATGGCTCAGGCTTTCCTCGGAGCTGGGACCAACCTCTCCTGGGGGATGAGGTAATTCCTTCTTAAGCTTCTGGTATCTGAGGACAAAAAGGGAGTGTGAACAAGGTGTGTTAATAACGCTGCTGCCGAGTCCTGGGTGTTTGCTGGTACTAAAGAGACCTCGAGGAAGGCTGCGTCTGTGTTGAAAGCAAGTCTTTGTCAGGCATTTCAGTTTAGAAGATTCAAAAGGCACCAGAGAAAGTGAACACGAGGTAGGAAGAGAGGGGACAGATGAAAAGGGGGAGAAGGCAAGAGAGCCCTATCACAGCAGAGTCACAAAAACGACTCTGGCAGCTTGATCGCTGGAAAGCTGCTTTCTGTTAAGGGTCAGTGCAATGCAAGAGAGAAAAATCCGGATTTTTAAAAAAATATGCCTTTGCTCTTGCAGCTCTGTTGCCTGGAATGCCCTTTTCTGCCCATCTGTAGCCCCTCCGTGTAATCTACAGGACTCAGTTCAAGTGTCTCCCTACCATAGCCTTTTTGGTAACCCCAGTTAGGTGTATAATTAATTGCTTCATCTTGCCTGGAACAATGTTATCTTTTTTTCATGGAAACATTTAAAAAGTGTTTATTCATAGCAATATGCACATAACATAAAATTTACTATCTTAACCATTTCTAAGCGCAGCGGTGTGGAGTCTATTTACATGATCGTGCTATGGAGCTCCAGAACTTTTTCATCCTGAAACACAGAATTTCTATACCTTCTAAGCAGCAACTCCCCATTCCTACCAGGAACCTTCTGGCCTTAGAGGTCTGATGGTCTAGGGTTGTATAAGTGGAATCACACAGTTCTGTGTTGTCACTGGCTTATCGCACTGAACAGATTGTCCTTTGGGCTTATCTGTGCAGTCACCTATGTAAGAGTTTTCTTGAGGCATAGTGCTTTGATTTAATTTTCTAATGGCATTATAACATGTTGTTTTATTTTTAAAGGCTGTGTGCCCATTATATCTTCCCTGTGGACTTCTAAATCCCTTCGGGGCAAAATCTGAGTCTCCCTTTCTAGTCCCTATTGTACCTATTAGCCAGTAGCTTGGTGGAGAGTTTGTGCGGGCCCATTATGCACTGCGAGAATCTTACGACAAATGCTACTGTCTCCTCTTGAAAGGGCTTTTCTAGCCCTCTGTGTCCCTCTGCAACCACATCCCCAAAAGGGTCCACAGCACTTTCAACCTATCCCATGTTGTCAAGGTGGGGTAAACAGAAAAGGCATCAGTAACTTTGGGTCTATCTTTCTACCCCGCAACCTTGAATCAGCTCAAGCTCCTGGTTTGAGCCTTCTGTTTCCCTGTGAAAGATCTCCTTTGAGACAGGAAGGACCACCTGATAGGAAAGAGCAACAGAAAGCCAGGGCGGAAAGAGTGATGTGTGAGGGAGATGGTTCATGTAAGGGCAGAAACTGGGGTTTAGAGTTGCTATCCCCTAACTTCCTGGTTATAGATGGCATCATTTTAATAGGTATCTTCCGATAAAGGTGGGCCCGGTAATAGGGGATAGGTCTTGCTGGTCATTAATCCTACTAGGCATCCTTACTATGGGCTAGATTTGTTGAAATTTAGCCCTCAACACAGCAGTGTTGAGAGGTGGGGCTTTTCAAAGGTGATTAGATCATGGGAGCTTCGCCTTCATGATTCTATTAATGTCATCATCATGGGAGTGGGTTGCTGATAAAAGGATACATTTGGCCTCCCCTCTTTCTCTTTCTCCCGCCTTGCCCTCTGGCCCTTCTGCCTTCTAACGTGAGATGATGCATCAGGAAGGCCCTTGCCAGTTGCAGGCACCTGGACCTTGGACTTCTCAGCATCTGAAACTAGAAAAAAGAAGTCTCTGTTCATTATAAATTACCTGGTCTCGAATATTTCATTAAAGCAGCACAAAATGGGCTATTACCTATTTTTTTTCTTAATAGGCAACATTAATTCTTTCCTACCCTCTCTCCCAAATTGTCACTTGGGAAGATTTGCTTATTATGCAGCTCTGGAACAGTAAGGAGAACCCTGCTGAAATTTGGCTCAGGAGGATCTTGGAGAACTAAATGTAACTTCATGCTTGGTCTGTAATAGCTATTTTTGGAGTTACTTTAGTTAGCTTGGCTCATAACCCTGCCTTTGCCTTTGTTCCTCCACAATGATTTGTAAGAGGATCATGGAGTCAAGCCGTGCTCTGTTCCGTTGGTGGCATGAACTGGGGAGGCGTCACCGAGCCTTGGTTTCTTCATCTGGAAATGTGGATAACACCACCTTCCTCATGGGGCATTTCCAGGGACTCAGTGAGATGATGTATGCTCACTCCCGTGTCTGGCACACTGTAGGTGGGTAAAGCTTGTGAGTTTCTTATGCTTCTCCTGCTGAGTGGACTTGATGCCCTTCTGCTGAAGACTGTGGCTGAATCAGCTTTGTTTGGGTCCAAGACACCACATCCATATTCAACGCACTGGCTCTCTCTTCCCTAGCTTCCCACGGCCCTGTGGACACTCTGTGGCAGTTTATCATTTGGGAACGCTTAGTCTCACTAGACAACAGTATTCTAGCTTGGAATAGGCCCTGTTTAGAGCCAAAAGAGCCATGTTGGAAGATAAAATTTTCTAACCCACAAAAGAATCCCCAGAAGCATGAACACCCACAGATTTCTCTCCCAAATGTTTTATCTGTGCTAGGTGGATGATTCTTACTTGCATGATATTCAGGCTATTGGAGCCCAGCCTTCAGAAGAGCCCTCAGTTACTGATCCCCATCACCTCTGTGAGAGAACCCTAGTCCTAAGGACTGGTGGATGGATGCGCGCTCAGCTAGCCCAGCACAAGCAGAACTGTGAAAGCTATTTCTTCAAAAATCTAATGGAGCTGGTGCCTTGTTGATCCAGGATGCCTAAACTCCATAGCCTGTTTGTCAACTTCTCCTTCTTGGGTATCAGAGGAGAAAGTGATTATTTTATGCAAGGAGCTGACTTGCACAGGCTTTTTGGAAGTGGCATTTGAGCCCAGCCTTTGCTTGGGTAGGAGTGGGAATGGAAACATCTGTAGGAGGCATTTCTGGCAGAAGAAACAGCAGCTGCAGCACAGAAGTAGAAATGCATAGTGATACGAATGGAGAATAATTTGGGGAACACAATTCTTTAAATGGAATAATAAAAGTAGGTAATATTGATTAAACATAGTGGTGGGAGTCCTCTAAGATGGTCCCTGGGGCCTGCACCTCCTGATCTTCACACCCTATACAAATCCTTTTCTTGCCAGGAGTAGTGGCTTGCACCTACATCCCAGCACTTGGGAGGCTGAGGCAGGAAGATGGCCAAAAGTTTGAGCCCAGCCTGGGCTACATAGTGAGTTCAAGACCATCCTGAACTACATAGTAAGACCCTGTCTCAAAAAACAAAAACAACACAACACAACACAAAGCAAAACAAATCCTCTCCTTGAGTATGAGCTGGATTTATTGACTCTCTTCTAACAAATAGAGTATTTGGATAGGAATGGGGAATAGCTTCTGAGATAGGTCATAAAAAGACGATGGCTTCTTTCTTGGGCACTTTTTCTTGCTCTTACTCTCTCACAGGTTGTGTGCTTTAAGAAAGCCAGCTGCTGCATGGTGAGGCACCCTGTGTAAGGATGACACAGTGAAGGACTGAGGCCTGCCGAGAGCATGGGCCTGAGCTGGAATGTGTCTTTCCCTACGTCCAGCCAACGCTTCAGATGGGAGTCCTTGGCCAAAGGCTCAGTTGCAATCTCATGACACATATGGAACCAGAAGAGTCCAGATAAGCTGTGCTCAGATTTCGGAATCTTGACTGCAAGCTCATAGCCTAATCTCAGAAGGAATATTGCATCATTTCTGCTACATTGTACTCACGAGAAGAATCCATAGGATAATAATTTCTTTAAGTCACCAGATTTGGGATAATCTTGTTACACAGCAATAGATAACTAGTATAAACACTCTGACCATCAACAGTGTTAGATGGGTATTATTACTCCATTTATTTTTAATTCAGAAAGCTAAGGTTTAGGCATCTGCCTAACATATGTTCCAGTAAGTGGATGAGCTATGATTCAAACCCAGGAAGTCTCGCGTTGGGCTTGTATTTGGAACGCGGACACCGTATATTCAGTGAGGAATCCCTGCAGGCTATTGTGATACCTGTCCTGCTGCTCCTCCGTCCTTTCCCACTTTCCCCAAGGTCTGTCAGCCCCCAGTGCTTGTATCTCAGCAGAGATGGAAGGAGGCGTAGGAATTCCTCTTACATTATTTGACAGAATCTATCCTATGCCCAGTAGCCTCAGCAGACCGCACCTCTTCCTAGGCCCACAGTGCCTCTTGTTCCTTGCCTCCTTGTCCCCACCCGTGCCTTGCCCTTGGCAGGTCTTGTGGCAATTCTGTGGAAGTCAGGGTTAGCGGTACCCCAAGTTGGGTAGCAGCACCCTTTCCCTTACCCTGTCTGGAGCTTGTTTCTGTACCCAAGAGGCACTGTCCATTTGCTGACATCATGGTGCTGGAAATCTGTCCCTTGCCCACTGGGCAAGAGCTGGGCAGCTCTAACTCCAAAGTTCCTTCCCTGGTCTTGACTAAGAGTTAAGAAGCAGCCCTGCTGTACTCTCCTTTCTGCATAGCTTAACTGAACAGTGATTGCTAGGAGGACCAAAACCTGACATTGGTCTTTAGTCACTCATGGCCTCTGCAGGGCAGCGGGTGCAGATGTGGGGGACACTGCACGCATGGCTCAAAGGGAGAGTGTCTGTCTGTCTTTCCATCACAGTGTCCACTGTTTCCAGGTCTGTGAAGGGATGGCTGTCTTTGATGAAACATGAAAAATGAAGAAACTAATTAAACGGAACCTTAGGAGTTAGAAGTGATTTCCACACCCGAGTTCTCTGGGGTCCTTTAGCAGGAGCGAGCAGTGTTTGAGGGCTCAGAAAGAGCTTACCTCGGGTGACTCAAGTCTACCAACAACCTCTTTCTGGTCGCAGGGGAGTTGGGTCTGGCCTGCTGCTCACTGCCTGGGCCATCGTGGGAGGCACACCGTCCCCAGTGAGCTGCTGCTCTGTGTGTGAAGCCAGGGGCTGGAGTGGGAGACTCCCAGGACGTCTTTCCTCCTCGACTCTGGAGTTGAATGGGTTGGTCCTGGAAACCCCATCTTCTGTGTTTCTGTTGTCTGCTTCCCCAGGGTCCCATCCTCTGCCTCTTCGGGACCAGGACTGGTTTCTCTCAACAAGTTTCCATACAGAAGTGCTCTTGCACGGCCAAGGCTGGAGCACTCGGGGGCCCCGGCATCCCTGGGTAGAGGGGTGGACTCACTTGTCCTATCAGAGCATGTGGGCCATCCCATCCACATACCCTGGCTGCCACCTGCCAGTCCCCATGGCAGGTGGGTCCAGGTGGGCAGTGGCTTCCACCTTCCTGGGTTAGGCTCTATTTGGTAAAGGTAGAAAGTCAGAAAATTCTAGAATGAAAACTCAGCTCTCTGACTCCAAGTACACAAGACAGGACATGCTATTCTATTTGCTAATTGATGACACAAACATTTACTAAGAGTCAAGGGACCTCAGTAGATCATCTGAGTTGGCCTTCAGGGTTCTCTTCTGCAGTGGGAGCGCACACTGGTCAGCGCTCTGTGTTTCAACGCCCTTCCAATTCTCTTCCTGAGCTCCTGGCAGAATTGACAGGCCTCAGAGGGAGTCCGTGCACCTTGGAAGCAGTGGGGTGCTCTGCCTTCTCTGTGTTTTCTCCTAGGACTCTCCCTTTCCCAGGGACGCTCTTTGGCCTGCACTCAGGGGCCCTGCCTGGCAATGCAGGGCAGGCCTATAAATAGCTTTCCTCCTATCTTATCCCGGCTGCTTTTATCAGGGCTGACTCACTCCCTGGCGCCCCTGCAAGGAGCTGGGCTCTGGGTGTGTGGCTAAGAGGGCTCTCCACTCTCTTCAGGGTTGGACCCAACGCCCCCAGCTGGAACCTCAACCACCTGCCTTCAGGTGGGCCTTGACGCCAGGGCCCTTGTCCTATCAGTGGCTTTTAGGACAGGGACCTGTGAGGAAGTCAGGTTGTGGGAAAGAAAGCAAGTCCTCAAAAGCGTGCTCCAGGAGACAGGTCCCTCGTGCCAACATGGGGGACCCAGAACAGTTCTTTCCTTGCTGGAAGCATTAGCTGCTCCCATCTTCAAGAAACATTTTTGAGAGTAAGACAAATGGTTTTTTGACTCAGGTAGCCCCGATCCTTCAGGCTCATAGTATTTTCATCAGCAGCCTGGCTGTGGGTTCAGTGGAGAAACAGTGGGAGAGGAGAAAGTCACTGCAGTTTCTGCCTTCATCAACACTTTCCCAAGCAGGGAAAATGGGTCCCTCCCTGTCTCCCTCCTTCCCTTCCTATTGAGTGAGGAACTGCTGCCCAGTATTCACTGAGCAAGACGCAGGGGCTCTAGGGATGAGACAAGCCCAGCCCCTATCCTGACCCTCTGTTGTGGCAGAGGTGAGTCATCCTACCAGGACACAGTGATGCTGACGAATGTTGTCAAGCAGAGCTGCTGGGGCCCTGGGGTCCTGTGGGTGAGAGGCAGGCCAAACTTCCCTCACAACGTGATATCTGGGCTGATACAGGGGCCAAAGCCCCTCTGGGGCTAAGGGCCAGGAGCCCCAGGCAGAGAGAGGAGAATGTGCAACGCCCCTGGGACAGAGCTATGGGGGATGTAGAGGCCACTAGTGTGGCCCAGAGGGGAGGTGAAAGAAGCAGGAGGCAGGGGTAGAGAGAGGCCGGCACGGAGCAGGGCCACATGGACCACGACTCTCCTCCATGTGCTGGGAGCCATGGGCAGCCTGTGTAGAGCCCGTGCCCTTCAGAGGTGACCTTCAGGTCACAGTGACAGCAGTGGTTCAGGACCTCTCCATCCTCCCTGAGGCTCAGCCACCGAGAGGGACGTGGATGGAGAAACGGTGAGGCTGGGGCAGGGGCGGGGCCAGCAGAGGGCTCTCTGCCCCCTTCCTTGAGCACCCCCTTCCCAGCAGCACCCCTCTGGGAGGCTTCCCTGCCGCCTCTGCCTTGTCACACCCAGGTGCCGTGAGTCACCCACCTGTTGGGGAGTCAGGGTAGGGGGCTGGGCAGGTGGGTGGGTGGCACTTTTCCCCAGCTTTCTGGGGTTGGAGGTGTCGCCTCCCTCGGGCACCCCTCTCCAGAAGCATCTCCATAGACATGGTCTGCCAGCCCCTGAGGAGCCCCTCCCTGTCCTCACTGCCTCTCCCCCACTCCCCCTCTCCCTGGCTGTCAGCAGACTGCCACCGTCACCATGGCTACGCCTGCTCCAGTCGGAGGCTGCACAGGCTGCAGGAGTGGAGCAGGGGGAAGGAGGCTGGCTTGTTAGTCTTCCTATTGAGCTGGCTTCTTTGAAAGTCAGATCATGGCTGCGCCCTGCAGATTCCACGCCAGGAGTCGGATGATGGAGACAGAACAGGATGTCAGTGCCCAGGGTCTGAGCACATCTCAAAAGGAGGTGCCCTGGCTTCCCTTTCCAAGCACCAAGGCATAACACCTTGTATTGGGTGAAGATTTGATCAAGGTCCACCTACTGGGTGGCTTGGGGTTGACGTGTAAGGTTTTGGTGGATCAACTTGGAGCCACATAGACCTGGATTCAAATCTTGCCTGTGCCACTTATCAGAGGAATGAACCAGGACAAAATTGTGTGTCTTGCTTGGCCTCAGTTTCCTCATCTGCAAAATGATGATGAGAATGCCTGCTTTGCGGGTTGTGGTGAAGATTAAAGATAATTTATGCCAGGTGTTCGGCACATAGTCGGCACTAAGAACACTTCGTTGTTGTAGTTCCGGTTGTCATTGCTGAGCTCTGGCAGTTTGAGATGCCCCACAAGCTCAGGCTGGTTCGAGGGTAGCATGGAAGGCAGTTTAGGGGCTGCCAGATGGTGGGGTCGAGCAACCTCTGCCCTCTTCAGTGAGGAACGAGCAGAGGAGCGAAGAGGCTGAATGTGTGCATCAGAAGCGCACACTGCTGAGGCCAGGGAGGCTCTGTGTCCCAAGGGTGGGGCTGTCGGGGGCAGAGAAGTGATGTAGATGAATTAACACCGAGCAGATAGACTTGCAGGTCCCAACTCCTACTTCTCTCCTGCAAGATGAGAATTTTGTCTTCTTGAGAAACTGAGCCAGAGATTTTGTTTAGGTCCCATCTGGTGCAGAGGGAGGCCGGGGTAGTGTGAATGCTGGTGCAGGAATCGAGCCTCCTCCCTGTCCCTTCCCCTAGCTGGCCTCTGAACAATAGGGACAGGAGACTGAAGGGTGCTTTTCTGCAGGAACTGAACTGAGCCCCCCGGGAGGAAAGACCCATACATACATGTATGCAGAGACTCTAAGGGTTTCCTGATCACACCCAGGAACGAGTCCCACGCATTTATACTCAACCTGCAGTGAGCAATGGGAATGTGTGTCAGCCAAGGGTCTGCACCAGGGGAAAAGGCTGTCACGATGGGATAAAACCAAGAGGAAAAAACAAAAGAGTCTGTGAAGGCAACAGAAGCAAGGAACAAGCAGGAGAATCTGAAAAGAAATTAAATGGGCATCTTTGGAGGTACAAGAGAAGATATTGCATCCACATGATGTGATGAAAAAGAAACAACTAGGGCAAGAAAGAGCTCCTGGAAGTTAAAAATAAGAAAGCCAGAATTTCAGAAACTTCACAACAGTGTGGGATGATAAAGCTAAGGAAATGGCCCTGCAAGTAAAACAAAAAAAGGACTGTAGGGAAAAGGGGTAAGAAAAATGCAAGAGCAATCTAGAAGGTTCAATATCTGATAAGCAGTTCTAGAAACAGAGGACAGAAAAAGTGGTGGGGAGGATATTTTCAAAGAAACGGTGACAAGAAAAGGCCTAGACTGGAAAGACATGCATCTTAATTTAAATGTTCCAAATGCCCAAGATAATAGTTGATAATGGCCTAAGACCAATATACCCCTTTCTGATATTATAGAACTCCTAGAAATAGAAGATCTTAAGAGTTTTCAAAGCAATAACTAAAAAGCTTACACATAAAAGATCAAGAATTGGAATGAATTGGAGTTCTCAACAGTAGCATGGGAAGGAAAATACATTAGAGAAATGCCTTCAGTGACAGGCGTGGTGGTACACGCCTGAATACCAGCACCCAGAGGCTGAGGCAGGAGGATCCCTATGAGTTTGAGTCCAGCCTGGGCCACATAGTGAGTTCAAGACTAGCCTGAATTACATAGAGAGATTTTGTCTCAAAAAAAAAAAAAAAAAAAAAAAAAAGGAAAAGAAAAATTCCTCTAATATTAATATTCCAAGGGAAGATGAATTTCTAGCCTAAAATTCTATTTCCAGTTACACTCACAAGCAAATGTGGTTGATAATACTTACTGTTATCCATCAATAAAGTCATTTTCAAGCATGAAAAATATACAAAAATTTACACCCAACATGCTCTTTCTTCGGAGGCCGCTGTAAGATCCTGCGCCGTAAGCGGGAAAGGTTGCGATCCACCAAGGGGATAAAAGGGAAGCCCCAGGGTCCACAACCAGCCCGGCCAGGGCAGGGCAGCAGCAGGGCCCCAGAAGAACCATTGCAGCCAGGTTTGCTATGTCAAAAAGTGTAGAGAGTGCTGATCTGCAGAGTTGTTGGAAACACAGGAAGCCTCAGATGCTTCGAGAAAACAAAGCAAAAGCAAAATATGGAGAAATTACCAACTTCAAGAGGATTATGTTGAGAAACAAGTCTACTCAGTTCACTCCTTGGCTCAGCAGCTAACAATATTTATTTTACACAATCATAATAATGAAAATGCCGTGTGTGGATTTAACAACAACAACAAAAAAACCAGATAAACAATTACGTTGAAAGGATGGGAAGCCCAGGAAGTAGGGATGAGTGATCTAAGATATTTATTTAATACAGTGGAAAATGTTCAAAATAAGCCAATCAACAGGGTGTAATGTTTGCCTCCACCCAAAAGTATATCTGTAAATATAAAAAAAGTATGAATGCTGCAAGTGGTTGCCTCCAAGGAGCAAAAGTAAGTTGAGCTAGGAAGATGGTATAGAAGTTTTAACATATAATTTTATAAAAATAGAGCAGCTTAGTGGTACACTATGTACTTAGCATGTGTAAGGCTGTGGGTTCAATCCCCAGTGCATACACACAAACACACACAAATGCAAATACATATATATGTAAACACGTGCACATTTATAAATTAATTAAAAACCCAATAGCCAGGGATGTAGCTCAATGGCATAGCCCCGAGTTCAACTCCTGGTACCAAATAAATAAATAAGAATAAAATAAAATCCAATAAAAGTGAAAAAGTCTTGCCTTTGTCAAATGAAGGCTTTGCCTCCCCAGCAGTGCTTTCCAAATCCCTCAACCATCCAGCCAGCAAAGATGAGGGGCAGCTGTTCCCCTACACAGCATCAGAAGACCTGGAAGGAGGTCTTCCATTTCTACTGGTGGAAAGTACAACCAGCCACGGTTGCCGCAGGTTCCCAAGGCGCCCCTCCAAGGGGGCACCACTCTATTCCTTGTTTTCATGGCCAAGTCCCGAGACCCAGCGAGATTCAGGATTTGATGAAGTCTAGGCTGCAGTAAGTGGTAGAGCCAGGCTCTAAAGTCAGAGTCTGTTTCCAAAGCCTATCTCTCCACCCACTTGAATCTGGACAGGTCTTGTGACAGTTCTGACTGGCGTGGGACGGTGGAAGTGATGCGGCTGACTTCTCAGCTGGGGTCAGAAGAGACCTTGCAGCTCTTGCTTTGGTCTCGTGGGATGTACCCTTTGGGGATTCTCATTTTGGAAACAAACTGCTCTTCTGGGAGGCCCCTCAGCCACATGCAGAGGCCACTGAGGAAGGCCTGCCAACATCTCAGCTTAAACAGCACTGGCTGCCGGGTCGAGAGTGGACACCCACCCCATGAGCCTTCAGTGGGCTCCGACCTCAGTCACTCTGACCCCATGGGAGACCCTAAGTGTTACTGCCACCTGAGGTGTCCACCCACAGAACTGTGGGGCATCACAGGAAGATTGTTGCTTGAAGCTGCCTACTATGTTTTGGGAAGCATTCTTATACAGCTATAAATTAACAGAACATCATCTAATTCCAAGATTTGTCCTAGAAGTGGTGCTCAGCAGGCACAGTATTGGAACTTGGGTGGGACATTTGTATTCTGTAAGGCCTTCCTGCATACCTAGGACTCCTGGCATCCCTGGCCCTTGCCTGTGAATCTGAACCCTTTCCTTCCCATCATTGTGATAACTAAGAGTGTTCTCATATTTTTCCAAATGACTCGTAAGGATAACAGTCTTGGGTGAGGCCTCCAGGTAGACAAAGCCACTTTGAGGTGGTTTAAAACTGAATTCTAAACATAAAATGGAAAACTCAAAGGGAAAGAATGAGAAGTTGCAGGCTCTGTGGTCCTACTTCAGATAGCTAACATGCAGGTGAGACCTCCTTGTTCCCAGTCTTGGGAAGCTGTACACAGGCCGATGGGAACCATGGCCACAGTGGGAAAGGATGCATGAATAACAGAGCCATGGTGTGGATGATGGAGGAAGGACGTAGGGCATCTGTCCATTCCTCTTTATACTCCACTGAAGCCAGAGGCAGAAATGTGCAAAAACTAAGCCCCATCACCCCCCAGTCCAAGCCCTGCATTCTTTCTACCTCCCAAACGAAGGGCACTGTATAACTGTGGCTATTTAGGTGGCCACAGGCACAAATTTACCTCTGCTGGCAGAAGACAGCTGCCCAAGTTGGCGTAACATGAGTCTCTGGCTGTGTTAGTTTGTAGGGCTACTGCAACAAGGTACTGCAAACTTAGTGGCTTCAGTGGCAGGGTGTGTCATGGTTTTGGAAGCTAGGAGTTCACAGTGGAGGGGTCAGCAGGGCTGGTTCCCTTCTGAGGCCTATGAGAGAATCTGTTCCATGTTCTCCCAGCTGTGGGTGGTTCGGCGCCTCTGCTGTCCCTGGACTTGTGGATCTTTGTGTCCATCCTCATGTGGTATCCCCCCTGTGTGCATCCGTGTTCGCCCCTTTTTCTGATGGCATTAGTCATATTGAATTCGGACCAACTCTACTTCAATATTACACCATCTAATTCCAAATAAGCTCACATTCTGAGGCTCTGAGGGTTAGGCTATCAACCTGTGGATTTTAGAAGGGAGTACACAGTTCAGCTCCTAACACTGACATGACGAATGCTCACGCTTTGTGCTCCTCACCTCAGCAGCTACCTGGGGTTTCCACAATGTGTATCTTGCCCTGACTCTTAGCTTAAAGCTCCACAGAATACAACGGGCCCACTTGAAAGGCCTTCCTAGCCCAGATGAGACAGGGGATCCAGCTGGGTTGACATGTCGCAGCCTGAGATCTGCTTTGGCAACCGCTGAAAATGTTTGCTGGGCCTCCAAGCTGTTCCAGAGGACACACCTGTGACAGGTGTGACCTACCTATGAGTCACACTTACATTCCAAAGGATCCCAGAGCTTATTAGCTGATGGTAGACACCTGGAAAATGGAGTTACCTAGGAGATGAAGCACCTTCCAACCTTAGAAGCACAAGGTATTTGTGGAAAATGGGATTTGAAAAAATATGGGACATGCCCTCACTGAAGTCCTGGGAGAAGCAGTCAGGGCCTTGTTCATTCTCACATTCATAGGGAAGTTCATATTGCCACCCAAGATGAGTCGGGCACTGTGAATTTAAAATCCAGTGCAGAAGAAAAGCAAACTGACAAGCAATTTCTATTTGTGATAAATGATCAGAAGACAGCCAACAATCTGCAATAAAGGTAGTCAAGAGCCCTCTAGAATGAGGCAACTTTGAGGTTGAGCCCTGAAGTCCCAGACAAAATCCTTCCAGATGGCAGGAGCAGTTCATACGCTGGCACTGACTTGAAGATTACTTTGGTATGTTAAAGAAAGGGAAACAAATGTTCAAGGTGAAGAAAGAAGCTGGAGGGCCAAGTGTGGGCCAGATGCTACTGGGCACGGCGGGAAGCACAGCAAAGCAGGATTTTCTACAGGTATTTTGAGAAGGCACTGAAGAGTTTAAGCAGGAAAGTGGCATAATGTGATTTCTATTTTAAAAATAACCATCCTCCTCCCACTTTAGAAGAGCACTAATTAAAATTGGAAAACACACGGTGTTGGTAAAGGTTTGAGAAACAGAAGACTCCTGTATTTTTGATGGAAGTATAAATGGATATAGACCCCCAAGGGGAGAACCTTGGTCATATTTATCAGAAAGATAAACGCAGAAACCCTTTGACTCAGTACTTACCTTCCATGAAGTTATCCTACACAGGTTCCAAAATCAATATGTAAAAGTTATGCATAAAAGCATTTGCATATTTGCATTTGCAAAAGATTGGAAAAGGCCTACAGATCAATAAGGGACTAAATGCAACAATATCAACAAACACAGGTCGGGATAAATTAACCTTGGCTGTCTATACCGCCCTGCCGTACAGCTGTAGCCAATGAGAGTTCTTCATGTACTGACAGGGGACTCCCTAAAATACACATATAGCCAATTTTAAAAGCAAAGCACAGAACCCTGTGCATATTTCATCTGTGTAATACAGGGTGTGTGTGTGTGTGTGTGTGTGCATGCATGTGTTTGTTGGTGTCTCTGTTTCTGGCCCTTCAGAAGGCAGATGCCAAGATGGAATTAGAAATGTTAAAGGTTGGGGCCAGGGGATGTAGCTTAGTGATAGGGCACTTACCCAACATGTGCAAGACCCAAGGTTCATTCCCCAGTGCAGTCAGTGTGCAGGAGCGGGCACACACACACGCACACACACACACACACACAGAGCGAAAGATTTCGTGGAGGTAAACACAGGGGAGGATGGAGGATAAAGGGAGAGAGAGCAGGAGGAGGTGGCTTGGGGAAGGAGAGGGAGAAAGGGTGGGCACAGAGCTCCAGTCCCCACTGCACCTCTGGGAAATTTCAGCTGCAGTCCAGAGGCCCCACCAAGGAGCTCCTGTCAGACAGAACTGGCCCTGCTGATGTCCCTGCTGGGTTGAGCTGTGCCCCAGTCTGGCTGCTGCTGTAGGCGCACACACCAGAAGGCGAAGGACAGATGCCTGGGAGAAGGGCCGGTGGCCAAAGGCATGGAAGTAGAGGGCAAACTTTTCACCATCTACTCTTTTGCACTATTTCAGTGTTTTTTAAAAGTTAATTCAGTGGCATTTAGTGCATTCACAATGCCATACAACTCTGTCTTCTGTTCAGTTTCAAAACATTTCATCACCCAGAAGCAAACCCAGACCCATCTGACAATTGCTCCTGTTCTCTCTCCCTCCACTAACCCTGGCAACTTCTAATCTCTCAGTCTCTGTCTCTCTTGGCCTCTGTTTTCCTAGCCTAAGTACTTATAGAAATGGAACCACAGTGTGACCTTTGGCTTAGCATAATGCTTTCAAAGTTCATATGTTGTAGCGTGTATCAGCTCTTCATTCTTCTTTGTGTCTGAATAATATTCCACACAGTGAATACACCACAATTTGTTTATCCATTCATTTGTTGATGAAAATTTGTGTTATTTCTATCTTCTGGCTATTGTCTTTTGTTTGTTCGTTTGTTTGTTTGTTTTTTGGGTACCAGGGATCGAACTCAGGTCTTTGCACTTGCAAGGCAGACAGCAGACCACTGAGCTAAATCCCCAGCCCTCTTCTGGCTATTGTGATTGGTGCTTTTATGAATGTATGTGTATAGGTAAATATGTGTGTACTTGTTTTGAATCATGGAGGGCGTATACCTAGGACTAGAGTCGCTTAGTTAACCTTATCTCTGAGCGGAAGGCCAACCCATTTTCCCAAGCGGCGGTGTCCTTTCACCTTCCCTGTATCAGGGCACAAGGGTTCCAATTCTCCACATCCTGCCAACACTTGTTTGTTTGTTTGATTGTTTTGACAATGGCCATCCTAATGGGTGGGAAGCAGCATCACTGCAGAGTTTTGGTTTGTAGTTCCTCAGTGAGTAGTGATGCTGGTTATCTTTTCCTGTGATTACTGTGCATTTGTGTATCCCCTTTGGAGAAATTTCTGTTCTAAACTTGTGTCCATGTTTTCATTGGGTTGTTTGTCTTTTTGCTGTTGACTCGTCAAAGCTCTTTATAGAATCTGGATACTAGGCCTTTTTTAAACCATCCATTTTAATCTGGGTGAATAGTCTGCATGCTCCAAAGAGAAATAAGACTAAAAATGGAAAAGAGCATGATGTTTAACCTGGGTGTAGATGGAAGGTGAGAGGGGGTGAAAGTGGAAGTCTGAGTCACGGCCAGGCTAACTCCATGTCCCTGCTGGAGATTTGGGTGGCCGGGTGTGGAGAAGGAGGAACTTGGGCACATGTGAGATGGGGAAGGGGCTGGTTGTGGGGCTGTGGAGAGGGGAAGGAAGAAGTAGAGCACTGGCTTGATTTCCTGATGATGAGGAGAAGCAGGCTTGGTGAGGTGGGCGGGAGGGAGAGACCAAAGGGCTTGGATTTGGATGCTTTGAGACTGAAGTGCCCGTGAGTCATCTGAGCTCTGAACCACAGAGCAATTGCGACCCGTGGGTCTGGAATTTGGACTTCCGGCCTCGTGCCTCTCCTAGAATTCTGCCCATGCGTGTAACCAACAACTGGCAACTTCTAGGTGAGGAGAGAGGCAAGGCTACTCCTGGTGGGGAAGAAAGGAGTGAAAAGGTGTGGTGGGTGGGGACTGGGTGACACAGCAGATAAATCAGGCAGAGGCAAAAAAAAAGTGTCTTTGTCTGTTTCCTGTCGCTGTAACTGCACGCCACAGACTGGAAAATTTACAAATAATTAAAGTTTATTCAGCTCACAGTTCCACCTGCTGTGAGGTCCAAGGCTGCATCTAATGAGGGTCTTCTTGTTGTGTGGACTGTTCAGAGCCTGAGGCAACACAGGGTACCACATGGCCAAAGGGTGCCTACAAGACACAGAGCCAACTGGTTTTCCTGTCGCTGTAACTGCACGCCACAGACTGGAAAATTTACAAATAATTAAAGTTTATTCAGCTCACAGTTCCACCTGCTGTGAGGTCCAAGGCTGCATCTAATGAGGGTCTTCTTGTTGTGTGGACTGTTCAGAGCCTGAGGCAACACAGGGTACCACATGGCCAAAGGGTGCCTACAAGACACAGAGCCAACTGGTTTTCTGACAGACACACCCCAGAGATAACCCAGAGGCACAGACCCATTAACCCAAGGCTGGGCTGATCCATTCAGGAGGGCAGAGCCCTGTGACCCAATTCCCTCTCAAAGGTCCCGCCTGGACCCACCTCTTAATGACTCACAATGGGATTAAATCTCACGTGACTTTTGGTGGGGACGTGAACAGATGTAAGGGCTGGCGGGAGGTGGAGAACAGTCTGCCTTGGGTGTGGATGGGGTGAGAGTGGATGGACAAGCCTACAACGACTCCTGGCCTTCTGGCTTCTGTGACTGTGACCAAGGGGCCGTGTCCTCAGAGCAAATGTAGGAAGAAGACAGGCTGGTTTGGAGGGGCATGGAGGGAGCAGATCTTCAACTGAAAGAGTGATGAGACACCTTTTCCCACAGCCCTTCACTAGCCAAAGCACAAGGCCACCCTATGCTGGGAACCCTGGTGACTTTTCCTCCCCCCCATGTCAAGTTTGACCCTTTTCCCCTTTCCCCCACATCAGACACACCCCAAAGCCTAAGCATAATGCATCCAATTATCTTGCTTCTCTTCCCCTTTCTCTTCTTACTGTGGGCACCCTGCAGTGTCCTCCTGACTTAGGCCCAGCCTCCAGCCTCCTCCCTGTCTGTCCTAGGCAAGGCTGCCAAACTACTGTCTGAAAGTTTCTTTGTGCTGCCGTCTGGCCCCCAACTCTTGTCAAAGCTCCAGTGGTTTCTTATTGCCCACGAACTGGAATCCAA
The DNA here is from genome assembly GCF_012274545.1 of Fukomys damarensis. Lineage (NCBI taxonomy): Eukaryota > Metazoa > Chordata > Mammalia > Rodentia > Bathyergidae > Fukomys > Fukomys damarensis. Next base: position 14,778,315 of record NW_022900917.1, on the reverse strand, counting down.
GTCTTACTACATCATCACGGGCCTCATGTTCCAGTCTCTTCTTTTCATTTGCTGAAATATTTTGCTTCTTTTCTGGTGAAATAAAGCAAAGCAAACAAAACAACAGCAAAGCAATCTATCTCCTCACCCACCTATTCCCCTCAAAGCCACCTCAGCGTGGCTTCTCAGGGTGCCACTCTCCCCGGTTTCTTCTGTCACACAGTGTGCACTACAGAGGAGCTCTGGACCTCCTTCCCTTGCCTTCCCAGCCTGCTCTCAGGATGCGCAGTGTCTGTCACAGAGCAAGGCCAGGCTGTCTTCACTGTTCTTGTGCCCCCTTCCTGCCCTGCTTTATTCACGGTGGGGAAGCAGGGAGGTGATGCTCTTTCTATGGAGACACCTGAGAAGGGAGAGTTGTTTTTTTTTTTTAATACCAACCTGAAGAGTTTAGGCTCAAAAGCTGGGAGAAAATTGTTGCTTTCCTAAATAAAACCCAGCTCAGATCTTCCAGGATTAGCTGTGAAGGCAGATTCTTCTATGGTTGGCTTTGGAATATTGCCTGGGAGCCTGGGAGCCATGGGGTAAAGGCTAGGTGGGTCCTCAGGCTGGTGCCAGGGTGGTGTTACTGGGAAGGTGGTGGAGCCAGCAGGAGTCCCAGGTCCTGGGGGAGGTGGCTTTGAAGGGCACTGTGGGACCCCAGCCTCTCTCTTGTTCTCTTTGCCCCTGGCTCACGGTGCGAACAGTTTGCTTCTGCTGTTTGTTCCCTCCATGAAGTACGGTTTTGCCACAGGCCGCAGTCACCAAGACCAGAAAGCAATGTATTCGGAGAAGTTTTAAAACTCTCAAAAGCCACGTCTTATTTCACAACTTATCACTGGAAAATAGCTCTACTTTCACAGTTAGGGGCTTCCCTAGCTGGAGACGGCTAGGATCTCTCTGGACCCCTGGGGCCACTGCTGGCTACACCATGTTTTCCATGCTGCCATCAAGCCCCTGTGTGTAGTGTGATGCAAACACAGCTGTCGTGTGGAACCTGGAGAGATTCTTAGGAGCTTTTCTCCTGACAGCACAGCGAGAAGCATGTGTTCCTCCTATGGACTGTGCTGGAGGTCAGACTTCAGCACAAGTATCCCTGAAGCTTGGAACCGGGACAATGCTCTGATATGCAGTTGACCACTGACCCTGTGGCCGTCCACCCAGAGAGACTCCTGAACATGGAGGGTCACCCAGCCTCTAAGGCCCTGGGTCCCTCTGAGGGTCATGGAGCCAAACTGGACCACAGCTCCCTGCTTTGCAACTGGGGGAATGTGAGCTTTGACCTCAGCAGGCCAAGACATCTGTGTGTGTGTGGGCGCACACACGCACCTGTGCACGTGTGTGCAAGTGCCTGTGTGGTCACGTGGGAATGGGTGTGATCCTGTGGTGGGAAGGGCAGGATGGTCTGGGAGTTTGGAGTCATGAGACATGGGCTCAAGTGCTGGGGGGAAGGCGAGAGTGAGAGAGCGAGAGAGCGAGTGAGAGAGTGAGATCAAGAGCGAGCATGGCATTCTGTGGTCTCAGCAACCTGCAGCTGCCCCGGTCCCCGTGGGTGTTCACTAAACACGTGTAGCTCATCTCTGCCCATGTCTGCCTGAGTGTCTGCACTGTCTCCCATGAGGATGGCCTGCAGCTTGCATCTGGTGAGCCTGGGTTGAGGGGATCTTTTTCTTCCAGCTCTTCCTGTGTGATCCCACTCATCCCCTGACTATGGTTATAAAGTCAAAGGCCCGAGCTCACATGAATGTGTGTGTGCACATCAGGAAGAGTGTGTGTGAGTGTGGGAATGTGTGGGTGTATAAGTGTGTGCATGCACCCCCTGGGTGGTGGGAGTGCACAGGGCAGAGGACACAGGGGCTGCTGCCAGGCAGGAAGGTGGCCTCTGCTCTTCGTGCCCTAGTGCTGACTCACCTCTCTGCCTGGCTGCCCATGGAAGCTGGGCTGTGGCCTCCACAGTTCCCCAGGATCTCAGCAAGGTGGTCCGGAAGTGTGAGGAGTTTTGCCTCCTCATCTGCCTGCCTCGTGGCTGTGACTCGTCAGCACACTGACAAATTTTTTTTGTTTTTCTGTCAAACGAAGCTTTTGTTGGCTGTTTGAGTGAAAGCACGATACACTCACATAATAAAATGCTACCCTGAGTAGAGAAAAAAAAAAATCAGTCTTTATTGTGTGAGCAATTGTGTACTCCTGATAACTAGAAAGTATAATTTAAAGTTCAGAATCTAAATAGACTTCTCCATTAGACTGCTTGAATGGAGAGAGAGAGAGAGAGCACCTCTGATCCTCCATCCATCCTCTGAAGCAGATGGCTGCTCACAGTTTGGCCGTGTGGCTGGGTGGGGGGTGCCTGGTGGCCCAGGCATAGGAGTGTCCAGGGCAGAGGCTCTGTCTTTATCTCAGACTCTAGCACGTCCAGCACCGTCCAGGGCACATCTGTGGGTTGAGGGAGTGAAGGGGCCACTCTGAAGGGCTGGGTCAGCTGTGCATGTGTGTGTGCCCTGGGCCACAGCCAGCTGTGTGGCTCTGGCCTGTTGGCAGTGCACTTCCTGACCCCTGAGCTACCAACGTCTCCTACAAGACTCGCTGACTCAAGGCCCCCACTTGGAGCCCACTGCTGGACGCACATCTGGTTGCAGACGTCTTGGACCTCGGCACCACTTCCTTTGTTTCTTCAGTGTCAAGCGCCCTGCCCTTTGCCATGCTCTTGGCTGTCCCCACTGCAGTCCCTGATGGTCCTCTAATGACTGCCCTCTTGTCCCCTGCCCTCTCTCCTTCGTAGCTCTGCGAAGCAACTTCTTCACCCACCTCCTCACTGCTCCATTACGCTTCCTCCTTCCAGAAACCCAACTCCAAGGATCTGAAACTACCAATCCTCCTACATTTTAAGTGTCCCTTACCACCCTTGTGTTATCTATTTCCCCCTTTCTCGGTCAGCCATTATAATGAGCCCCTTAAATACACAGTAGCTTCTCTATCTCTCTCTTGCTTGTGACTCTCACAAAATGTCCAACCTTTTGTCTTCTCCATACCTGCTCTGTTCCCACCTCAGCCTTTCAACCCTCTGGCTGATCACGGATGGAGGAAAAGATGACAAACATGTGGTTGCTTTTCTTTTCAATTCAGGTTAATCCTTGGTGCTCACTGAAAATCCAACCACTCGTCCCCATTCTCCTAGATAATTACTGTCTCACCTTCTGTTCTCCAGGCCCCGACATCTCCAACCCATCTTCACTCTTGTTTGGCAACATCGCTTTTGATCTCATTTAGGAAAAGTCAAAATTGAAAGAGAATTTCAGCAGGCCCCCATCCTCCTATGCTCATTAAACTGAGCCCAGCAACACAGAGCTCTTAAATCAGGAAGGCCGGGGAGCCTGAAGAGAAAACGCCCTCAGACACTCACATTTCCCTCAGTTCCTCCTAGCTTCCCACTTTATTCTGCTGTTCGGAGGATTTTCTGTTTCCTTCATAATGATTTTATTTCACATCATCCTAAGGATCGGCAAAATCTCCGCTGTGTCTCTTTGCTGCCTGGTTTATAAACTTGCCCCTCCTGACACCTTGAATCACCTTGAAGCACAAGCCCAGAGCCCGAAACAGTCAGTTGAAATCCAGAGCAGCCGCGGCACTCAGACATGAAATAAAATCCGGGGGATGCAAATGACAAAAGGTTATTTTCCTTCTGATGCAGGGCAGCTTCTCTTCATTCAAGCAGATCTCAGAGTCAACCATTGCTGCTCTTTCTGAGAGAATCTGATTATCTCCTTCCTCACCTTGGTGAGGGCATTTGTCTTCCCTGATGAATCCCTTCAGGATGTCTGTTCAGCCTGTTCCCTGTTCAGGTGAGCAGGTGAGCCCGTGTTGGATAGAGTTGATTGTTTTCCCTTTGTTTTTTCTACTTTTATCATCTCTATCCTTTCTTCCCATTTTTCAAATTTCTTTTTGATTTTCCCTATTTTCTAATCTCTTTACTTCCCAGTCAGCACCAAATGCCCTGTGGGTGGTGGATAGTAGTAACTGTTCCACGCGAATACGCACCCTGTCACATGTCCTGTCACTGCAGCTCCTGTCTACTGGGCATTTAGCAGGTGCCTGTTTGGTGCCAACACCTACAGTGCATTGTTTTGCTCGATGCTCAGAGCTACAGTGAGGTTGTTAGTGGGGCTGGTAGTAGGGGGCTCCCTGACCCTGAGAGGCCAACATTTGGGAGCTTTTCGCCTCCAGGTCAGGTGGGTACAGCACTGGCACCTGAGTGGCTTCCTTGGTCTTGGCCCTAGCTGCCATCATCCATGTCCATCTTAGCACAAAGGGAACAAAGCTTCCGGAGGCCAGGTCACTTGTCCAAGGTCACAGAGCTAAAGAACAAAGAATGTGAACACAGGGCTGCTTGACTCTAGACTCCAAGCTCCTGAGAATTTAATAAATACATGCCCAGAGCTTTTGAACAGCTTTTAAGTGCACCACTGGTAAACACGAAGGAAGAGGAAAACATTTAAAAATGTTTGAGGAAAGCCTCTAACACCAATGCTAGGGATCCAATTAAGCAAACAAAAGGACCTGGGATATTCCAAAGCTGAAATAATGCAGCAAGCAGAAGAAAACTTCAAATAAGCTAAATGGAACACACTTGAAGAATTAGAAGATATTGCGTCCATGAAGCCAAAGCAGGGCTGGGCGTGGTAACACATACTTATAATCCTAGTGCTCAGAGGCCGAGGCAGGAGGATTGTCATGAGTGCAAGGCCAACCTGGGCTACATAGGGAGTCTAAGGCCTGCCTGAACTATATATCGAGACTCCGCAAAAAAAAAAAAAAAAAAAAAAAACAAGAGGCCTAGGATTTAGCTCAGTGGCGTCATGCCTGCCTTGCAATCACAAGGCCCTAAGTTTGATCCCCAGTATGGAAAAAAAGAATGAGCATTCAGAGAACAATAAAAGAGTTGTAAAAATTAGCAAGTTCATAACAGAAATGAACACAGTAGTCTCCCCTTATCCAAGGGGGTTACATTTCAAGAAGCCTAGTGGGTGCCTGGAGCCATGGATAGTACCTGACCCTGCACATACTATGCTTTCTCCTAGATAGAATTACCTTTGGCAAAATGAAATTTATAAATTAGGCTCGGTAAGAGATTAACAACAATGACTGAAAATAGAGCAGAGCAATTATGGCAGTATACTGTAATGAAAGTTATGTGAATGTAATGTCTCCCCCTCTCAAAATATCTTAGTGTACTGTATTCACCCTTCTTTTGATGATGTAAGCTGATTCTACGTCTACATGAAGACACGGAATGAGAGGATATCGCGATGTACCATTAGGCCACTCCATAAGAGCTACTTAACACAAGCAGTGTGGTGTCGAGACAGTCAGTCTAATGAGCAAGATAGTCACTAACTACAAGGCAGGCACTGAATACAGCACTGATATACCGGATGGCTCACGCTGGGGGCAGAATGGAACAGAGCAGCATGAGATTTCCTCATACTACTTGATTATTTCTGGAGTTTTCCATTTAACATTTTCAGATCACAACTGACCATGGGTAACTGAGACTATAAACCTGTAAGTGGTGGTGGTGGTGGTGTTGGTGGGGAACTACTGTACTGTAATAGAAAAGCTGAATGGTGAGGTTGAAGGAAACACACGAAGAAGACAAAGAGATGAGCATTAGGAAAGAAAAGAGAGTTGATCCAAGAAGTCTTACATTAAAGAAATAGGAGTACCAGAAAGGAGAGCAAAAATAGAAAAAAATTACTAAAAGTTTGTATCCAATGCCCAGAGGACTGAATTTTAAAAAGATGAGAAATGTAAAATTTTAAAACACCAGACATAAGGAGATTGTTACAAAAGCTTCCTGAAGAAAATGCAAAAGATCAGGAAACAGAATGACATTCAGATTTTTCATCATCACCACTGGACACTAGAAGACAACAAAGCAATGCTTATAAAACTCTGAATAAAAATGACTTTCAGTCAGGGATTTAGCTCAGTGATGCTGCTGCCTGCCTCACAAGTGCAAGGTCCTGAGTTCGACCTCCAGTATCTCCCCAAAAATTACTTCCAAACTTCCAGTTAAAGGTGAAGAAAAACTCAAAGCATTTTTCAGACTAGTAGTTTTCAATAAATTCACTTTCGGGGCTGGGGATTTAGCTCAGCAGTTCGGTGGCCTCCTTGCAAGCACAAGGACCCAAGTTCAATCCCCAGTACCAATAAATAAATAAATAAACAAACAAACAAACAAATAAATAAATAAATAAATTCACTTTCCACAGGCCATTTTTCAAGAAGCTACTAAAGGGTGTGCTTCAACAAAACAAAGGGATAAACCGGGAAAGAAAGAGAAGGGTCAGGAAATAACTAGACCAACACAGGAGAGAAGTGAAGTCCTCAAGTGACATGGTTCAGTAATTTTAGAGGGCTATCAGTTTGGAGTGGAGCCACAGGATAAAGGATATTAGTTATCTTGATTCAAGCAACAGTAAGGACAAAAGTTCTTCTGATAGCTTACCTCATGTGCTTGTCTATGTTAGGGAGCATTTCAGAATAGGTTATGATAACTAGTGAGAGGCACTGAAAAGTGTGAGCAAACCTGACAAACAAGAATATTACTAACTCCAAGAAAAACAAAATACTGTACACACAGAAGAAAATATAATATAGTAAACTCTGAGGCGTACCTATGAACAATACCTAGTGGTATTTTCAGAGGCAATATAAACATGAATTCCATGTACTCATATTAAAAAAAAAGGTGAAAAATCATACTGAAAAATGATTGCAAGTATGTATGTGAAATGTGTGTTTGGGACATAATGGCTAACTTCTCTTCCATAGTAGGAAGCAAGCACATGTCTAAAATTAAAAGCAACAAGAGATATATTATCTAGAACTACAGAAGAAAATACCAGAGGAATGTTTGAAAGAGTTGAAAGTCTTTGCCTATGCAAAGTGGGATTCTAGGGTTGCAGCAGAGTTGGGTAAGGGATTTCTGCTTTCCTTTTAAACTTTTTAGTGACTTTTGACACTTGAACAACCACTTAAACATTATTACGCTGATCAAAGTTAATGTTAAAACACAATTTCAATATTAGCTTATTTGTCTTTCTTTTTGAATAGAACTAGAAGCTAGAGAGGGAAAATACCACCTCCTTGGGCCTTTTTGCACCCTGAGCAGAACATGCTGACTCCTTCCTCTTCTTTATTATAGAACAGGGTAGTCATTTTAATAATTCCAAACAGCACATAATCCTCAACCTAATATTTAACTTTGAAATTAATTTTATGGTTCTATTTAACTACACTTAGGTCATCAAATATATTATGAAAAGCCAGATGGTGACAGATTCAACCGCTGTCCACTTTTCCCAGCTGGCCTACTCCTACTTGACTGGTGGATGAAAAGTTGCAATTGAAGCAATTCAGTTCCCTCCTCCAGTGTTGTCCTCCTCTGAGCTCCCATACGTTTCTTGAAACCAGCTGTTAAATTCTGAGATTCTAACTTCCAGTCAGTCACCTTTCCTTAATTAACTCCTTGAGAGTTTAGTGGGCTCAACATGGATGGCCTGCTGGGGATCAGAAGCACCCACAAAATAAAACCAAAGATCTCAGTGAACAATGCAAGGCAGAGCTGTTCTCAGAACTAGAAGAACAGCTGTAAGATACCAAAGACAGCTGTTTGCATCTGGAGGAGGGATGCTGGGGTGCTGAACAGCCGGGTCAGGCTCCAGGGGTGAAGGAGATGAAACTTGGCCATGTGCCCTGAGGCCATGTGCTGTTTTACCTCATCTTCCTGTGGTCCTCTGATGGCCATTTCCTTCCCCCCTTGTCCTCACCCCATGTGGCACCCTCCTGTGGGCCAGGGCTGTGGTCTGGACATGTTTCTGATTCTGCCATCATCCAATTGCATGACCAGATCTTAACTGTGTCCCTCTGGCTTGCCACAGTGGTGTATTTAGCAGCCCAGCCCCCAGCCCAAGCCTTTGTGAGGTGGATGAGAGTGACTATTGTTTATTGCAAGGCATGATGTGTGACCTAGACTCGGTCCCCTCCTGTCCCCACCATCCAAGCTTTTCTTTCTACAATGCCTGAGTCTACATCTGCACGTGGGAGTGGCCTTGGGAAAATACAGACAAAGCAGATGAACGAGGAGTGCCTGGGAGGTGAAGCTGAGTCCTGGCTGGGTCTGGTTACTGAGTGCATCCCTGGAGAATTCACATGTCCTTCTCCCAGCTCCAGAGAGTCAGTGACACCTCCATCACATGCAGGCCTGGCAGGTGTGACATCCTCTCCTGACTTCCAAACCATAGTGCACACCAGGCACAGAGATGGCGTGCAGAAGGACAGAGCTCCAAGCATCACCAGTGCTGACAGACAGACCAACATCCCCTGACCTGCGGGTCCTGGGTCGCTGGAGTCCCTGGCAGAATGCCTTTCAGCCTGAGATCAGCCTCTTATCATGGGTGTAAGGAGGCCAGGCTGCAATGACGCCCCTAAGTGGCTGGTGTGGTGCCAGCACACTGGAGGGTCCCCTCGCCTGTCACTGTCACCCCAGCCCTAAGTCTGCTGCTCCCACAAGCCAGAGAGCAATGCACAGTGGCTGCCTGAATATGACAGGAGCTCTCACCATGACTTGCATTTTTTATAATTCTGCTTTTCTCTTGACCCAA
>NW_022900917.1:14757627-14769393 GCF_012274545.1 Fukomys damarensis | reverse complement strand
CAAAAAAAAAAAAAAAAAAAAAAAAAAAGGTCTTTTGGTCCTTTTTCCCTTGGGCACCAAGGCTGTGCTAGTTTGCCTGGCTATGGGTTCGGTGCGACGACCAGTGTGTGCAGCGGGGACCCTTTGCAGCTAGACAAGGCTGAGCAATGCCAAGATCAGGGCTGCTCCTCCTGAGAAGATCAGTATGACCCAGCCCTGGCCCTCACACACAGCTTCCTGACCCTTCCTGCCCGTCCCAGCTGTCCTGAACCACCTGAGATAGTTTTGAAGGATGTTTATGCCCAGATCCAACTTCCTGCAGGATTCTGATTCCCTAGGTCTGGAAGGGGGCCCAGTCATAGTTTTTAAATCTCAACATCTTCATGAGCAGCCAGGTTGAGAGAGAAACTGTAGCCTGTGGACTAGCAGCCAGGTTAAGCCCTTCTTGTAATGTGGCTTTCTAGGGGCCACTCGCACGTAGGAGGTCTGTGGGAGGTGAACTCAGGTTCCTCTTGGCCTTGCTTCTCCAGGCTGCGTGTGACCTCAGGCAGGCTGTCTCCCGTTCCTGAACCACTTTCTGCTCTGTGAAATGGAGAGGACAGCAGGTTGGGCGACAGCCACAGTCCCTGTCTCACAGCATCGTAGCGAGTGCGAGACCAGGTCAGGCACAGAAAAGGAAAAGCAGAACCATCTGATAGGCAGACAGACAGACAGATGAGACAATGAGATGCTAGGCAGACAATAGATGATAGATAAGGAATTAGTCCATGTTACTATGAACCCTGATGACTCCAAAGATCTGCAGTCAGCGAGCCGGAGACTCAGGGAGTGTGCAGTACAGCCCCCGCCCCCGCGCCCCAATCTGAAGGCCTGGGACCTCGAGTCTCGATGTTGGAAGGAAGCTGAGGTCCAGGCTCAAAGCAGTCCACAAGGAAGAGCACCCTCTTCCTGGAAGGTTGGTCCAGCTTTCTGTTCGTTGCAGCGTCCCACTGACTGGGTGAGGTCCACCCATCTTCAGGAATGCGATATTTAACCCTCGGCCTACAGTTCCCATGTTAGCCTCCTCCCGAGCTCCTGCACAGATGCACCCAGGATAATGCTGGACCAAACGTCTGGATACAGTCAGGTTGATACGTACAACCAACCAGCAGGCGCGTGTAAAGATGGCCAGCACAACACTTCACTGTAATTGTTATCACTTGCAGAAAATGCTCTTGTTTCCCGCCTACTCTTGCAAGTGGAAAAAGCCTGGGAGCCATTTGAAGCATTTGTCTGGTGGATTCTGCCAATTACCAGTGCACAGTGCCACTTTCATCCTGTACCCGAAAGTCCCAGGAACGTTGTGCCAGGCAGGTCTTTTAGCCCCTGCACCTACTGTTTCTCATGCGCTTTTTGGGGTGTTCCCCCTTCCTGCACTGTCCTCGGCCCTGCACGGAGATCCCACATTTTCCTCAGCCCCATCTCGGGCACAGTCACGGGACAAGCTAGGCTGGCGGGAAGCGTGGGCACTGCTCCCGCCTTCCGAGGCATAAATCTCAGACATGTGCGATATGCTGCCCCCTCACACTCCTGACACCTCGAACCCGTGTAGTCACTGGGCTTAGAAAAGCAATTTTCATTTCCTCCCCGGGGAAGGGTGCAGTGCTGTGGCTGCCGCTACCACCACTCTTCCTGACTCCCTGCTGCGCATGCAGAGATGGGGCCAAGGAGACAGGGACCGGACCCTGAAGGGCTGAAGTAAGCTGAGGCTGACACAGGAACAAAGATGAATGTGGAGGTCAGGGGCAGCACGGTGCCTGTGTGGGTTTGGAGCTCCAGGAGAGGCCCCTCTACTCCTAAGATGATGGGAAGCCCCTGGGCCCAGGGAGCTGGAGACACTGTGAGCAGACTTCTATTTTATGGTTATCACCCCTTGTTCTTTCCAATAAAAGCTGCACCTTCCAACACAGCTGGCCCCAGGGCCAACAGGCACCGTGCATTAGTCTCTGCCAGGAAACACGCAGTGTTCTCTACCTGAATTAGCACACTCTGCTGTGGGCCACTGGCACGTCCAGGAAGACATTCTGCCCTGGCCCCTTTCAGGGTTCCTCTTGTCCCTGTGCAGGTGTGAGGAGCTGTTTTGAGCTCCCCAGATGCCAGCATGGGTGAGGCAGCCCTACTTTCTTGTGAGCTCACGCCTAACACACAGAGGATCGGGGTTCTCAGAACCCAAGAGCCCTGCTGTTCATCTGCACACACCCTGAAAGCTGCGCCTGGTATTGAAGCCAACAGCAAACCCCCGGGGAACAAGTGCTCAGATGCAGTGGCCATGAGAAGCTCTAGTCTCCCACCCCAGGTGACCCCATCCTTCCCCCTTAGCGGGCATCACGGCTGGCTGGACAGAGGACCCAAAAATTCAGGGTGTCTAAAACAAGGGTGAGTGTGACTGGCCATGGCAGTGTGAACACGGCCATCAGTCAGCTCCTCCCCATGCTCCTCACATCACAAACTGGCTGCAGACACAGTGTTCAGCATCACTTCCTCGTCTGTGTGCAAACCCCACAGCCCACAGAGGCTGCCAGCCCTGGCCCTGCTGTCCCAAGTTAAAGGTCACGCAGAGCCCTAAATTGCAGGCAGTGACAGAAAGGACTTAACCTATCTTTTATTTTCAAAAATCGACCCTGAAATGGATCATGTAAAGCAGTGCGCTATATGACATTTGGATGTAACCAACATAAGCTGAACATTACCAGGGTTGGGGTAAAGTCTATGTATTCAAGGAAGGCAGACTGGAGACCATCTACACCACATGAACAAAACTGATGGAGAATCGTGTGTGTGTGTGTGTGTGTGTGTGTGTGTGTGTGTGTGTGTGTGTCACACAGGGGCAGGATGGGAGCCTGAGTGTCTGAGGAGGTCTTCAGACACTCCTTTCTGTTAAGGGTTCTGCTCAATGTATTTACGTTCTGGAGGGATTATGTTAAAAACAGTTTGGAAACCAGTGCCAGGGGTGATGGCGAGTTACAGGAGAGTTTTGATGAAAAATAACATGGTAAGATTTGCATTTTGCAATGTCGCCCTGCTCTGCTGTCTGGAGAATGGGTTGGCGGAAGCAAGAAGGCAGGTGGTGACAGCCGCTGCCCAGTAACTGCAGGCTGGATGGCAGCCAGACAGAGGGCAGTGCTGGAGAGCCTGGGGTCGAGGGGGTTTTGGGGGGAAAGTCAGAGAGCCAGGAGGCTCCTGGAACGTGTGAAATGAGGAGGGAGAGGAGGGCAGGAGGGGGAGAGAAATGAAGAGGAGGAGGAGGAGGAGAAGGAGGAGGAGGAGGAATCTCGTGTGGGTGTAGGCACTGGTTTGGGAGGTCGGTGGCAGGAGTCGAGAGGGTGGGGAGTTCTAGTGGGGTGGGCTGAGTACTGGCCACGTTGTAGGATGGCTTGGAGGCTGTCCAAGGAGGGTCAATAAGCTAACAGCAGTAAGTGGCATTTTAAAGTCTAGACCTCAATGGAGAGATCTGGGCTCCAGATATAAACGTAAATTTTTAATATCTAAAAGGCATTTAAAGCTACATTAAAGGGAAAGATCACCCAGGAGGGAAATTAGATCTAGAGAAGGGAAGAAGGCCCAGGAAGAGAACTTAAGAAACCCGCCATTAGGAGGGAACCACAGAAATTAGAACCAGCAAAAGAAGCAGCAAAGTGGACCTGGGTGAGAGAGCGGATGGACTGAAGCTCCGGAGAAAGCACTTGGTTCGGAGCTGGGAGCCCCTGGGCTGGCAAGGGATGGGGAGGCAGCAGCCCCTCCCTCAGTGCCATAATCTACCCACGAGGGCTCTGTCCTCACCACCCAAACACCTCCTGGAGACCTCTCAACCCAACATCACTGCGCTGGGGGTGAAGCGCCCAAGCCCCAGCCAGGGGTGGAGCCAGGGAGTTTGTAGATGGGGCCTGCACTGTGCTTTAGGAACTCAAGTAGGAGTTGCAGTCACCTGCGGAGGAGCGCAGGAGGGGGCAAGAAGCCGGGAAGAGCCGTCGGGAGGTGTAGCTAAGGGGAAGGAGACCGGCAGGCTGAGCACGTGGGAAAGGATTGTGAAGGGGCTTGGAGGCCTGGCTGATGCTACTGGCCAGGACCCATGGTAGTCTCTTTCTCCAAAATGCTTGGCACCCAGGGCAAGCAAGTAAAAGGTGCTGGTGGGCGAGTCCAGGGCTGAGTGTGTAAGGTGAAAGTGGTAGAGAGAATCCATGGGGAACCCAGCTGGAGCTAATGGCACTGTCCTATGTCATAGGGTGTGTGTGCGGCTCAAGGGGCAGAGTATGTGAGGCCGGCTTGAGAACTTGACGACCTTCCTCCCACCCATGATCATTATTGGCTCTTGACACAGTGAAGAGTCACCAGAACCTCCACGGTCTCCCTCACAAAGAGACTGCTGCCTCCAGCGTCCGCCTCCGCTCCTGTGGGCTCAAGGCTGAGGATTTCTGATCTGGTGCAAGAGACGAAGAAGAGTGGAATCAATCTAGGACACACAGCAAGCCTGCAGCTGTACCATCTGTGGGGTCGGTCACCCCTGCTGAGGACCCCTCCTGCCACCCGCCCTCACCCTGGGCGCCTCTTCCTATCCTGCACCTGGGGTCTGCTGTGGCTCAGAAGGGAGAGAATGTCCTCACTGCCATCTGCTGCGTGATCCAACTGGAGCTCAACACAGCCAGCTGGAGCCCTTGAAAGGGGAGAGAAATGTGAGAGAAAGGGGCAGAGGAGTTTGTAGAGGCTGGAGACATCAGTTGGTCAAAGGCTGAAAGAAGAAAAAAAAAGAGAGAGAGAGAAACCGGGGCAAAAGTGGCTTCATGGGGACACGCCACCACCTGTGCTCTTTATCTCTCAGATTGGGCACAGCCCAGGCACCCGGTGTTGACCGGAGAAGGGAGAGACGGGAACCCAGGAGGGGCCAGCCCTGAGGGTCATGGCTGGGATACTCAGGAGATGGGAAACAGGGTCACCAGGGCAGGATCCACTTTAAGACAGAAGGTGACGGTCGTAACTGTCACGGACTTGTACTTTTTGGCTTGTAATAGCAACGATAACTGCCATTTGTTGAGCATCTACTCTGATAGACGCAGTTCCTAGAGCTGCTTACATAACCACAGACCCAAGCAGCTGTCAGGATCTTCCTGACAGATGAGGGACTCGCAACAGGACCATGGCCAGTGGAGGCACAGGCACTTACAGCAGGAGCTTGTGCTTGTGACCGGCCATGGTGTTCTCTGCAGAAATTCCCCTGCTTCTTTCTCCTTCCCTCCGGAAATACAGACCAGAGAGCCTTCCAGAGCTGGGGCCTCTCTTAGACTCTCCTGTCCTCACCTGGTGGCTGTTGTGTGTGTCCAATCACTGCTGTTGCTCAGTTTCTTAGGGGCAATTTTGGAAGGGGGTAAGTCCATAAAAACTCAAAGGATGCATTCCAATAGTACATTCATGGTTTCTGTGAAACTCTTAATGGAAGAAATAATTTTGAACAGAGGGCTTTCATGTCATGGTCTTTGTGATTGCTTCATTCATTCATTATCATTCACTCGTCTTTTATATATGCAGCCATTATTTATTTATCCTGTATCGTATGTTAGTTAAGAACCTGGATTCTGGAGTTCAAATTCAAATTCTGATTTCCCCACTAATAAGCTTCCAAAACCTTGTCTTTGCATGTCCTTTCCCCACCTGAAAAATGGGGAGACACTTCCCGGAGCCAGGGTGAGCACCGGCTGATAGGTAAATGCACTGGAAGGGCCTGGGACAGATCTTGGCCCAGTAAATGCCATCTCATTCCGTGCCAGGAGAGGCCAAGTCTGATGCAGCACATGCCCTCCAAGTGCTCCCAAGCCAGTGAGGAGGTCAAGCCTGCTCTGTCCCTCCTGCCAACCAGCCAGGACAAGGATGGGATGAGACCAAAGGCCAATGGCTTCTCCAAGCAGAGCCAAATGCTGCATTTACCGTTTGCACCTGGGAGTCAGCTCCAACCCTCCCTCAGTAGAGGCCTTGCAGTGGAACATACTCCTCTGACCAGGTTCTTCTTGCTGAGCCCAGAAACATCTGTCTCGCCATGACAGGACAGGCTTTTGGGGTTCAGGAGCTGGCTCTAACAAGGGCTCATCCTCCCTGGAGGCTGGCTGATGGTAAAGTCTCGGCATGCATAGGGCTGACCCCAGGCACCTCTCAGCAGAAAGCAGAGCCCAATACGAAAAGTCACAGCCATAAGTAGGGCACCAGCCAGGCTTTGTTGTCTGCTAAAGACGTCCACTGCCTCCAGCGCTCTGTGCGGGGAGCCTGGCTGCAGCTTCGTGGAGGTGACATCCTGTGATCTCTCCCTTTTGCAGGACTTGTGCAGAACTGGAGTCTCATTTGTCTGTCTGAGATGGAGACTTTCAGAACCAGGCAGCTTGAAAAAAATGAAATGACAAAAGGACCAGCCAGCAATTAGGTAATGCCAGTCCGCCTCCTGGGCAGCCGGCTCAGAGCTCACCGGAGTGGCGAGGTACAGATGCAGCACCATGCATGAGGGGAACGGCCAGGCCATGTGTGTGTGTGTCGGGTGGGAGCACCTTGGTAAGCAGTAATGGCCTCACCTGCCCAACCTCCCTGAGCAGTGAGCGGAGCTGGCTCTCTCCTGGAAGATGTGAGAGCCCACTGAATTCTACTGTGACTACTGGTGACTCAGCCAGAGGTCAGTGCGTTTCAGGGCAGCAGCCGGGCCAGTGTCAGGCTTGGCTAGAGGATTTCTCATCCCTGCTCATCACCCCCCCACACACCAAAGGGCCCTCTGGACCAGACAGGCATTTCGGGCTCACCTCTGCCCACCCCTTCTCTGAACAAAGCACTGATTCATCTCTGAATTTTCTCCCAGGCTTGTCCTTATCCAAACATCTTTATGAAAGGCCCAGCCCCTCCCTCCCAGGGTCTCTTCTCCAAATATCGGCCTCCCTTTGCCTACAAACAGGGATGTATTTGGGTTTTCTTGGAGGCTGTGGATCTGTGCTTCTGTGTGGTGAATGGGAGAAGTCCGCGTTCTGGTCCTGGGTTTAAATTCCGTCTTCATTGTTTGCCGGCAGTTGATGAGTCCTTTAGCTTCTCTGAAACTCAATTCTCTTATTAAATAATCACTTTAGAGATGTTTCCCCACCCATTGCCCCAGTGGCTCTTCAGTTCCCTGTAACATGGAAGTTATTGGAAAGTCCAGTTTTATAGAAGAAGGAGCAAAGGTCTGAGAAGTCCAGCTGCACACACACAGCAAGCCACAGAATCTCAACTTGACCCCAGGTGCCCATTCGTGCTCAGGGATGGGAGGTCAGAATCTCTCTTAGAAGACCACAGGCCATCGCTTGCTTATTTAGAGAGCAAGCACCTGTGGAGACTGGCAGCCCACAGAGCGAGGGTCTCCAAGGTTCTAGGAGCAGGGACTGGTGTGAGCCAAGTCCTGCAGGTCCCTGCAGAGCACCCCAGGAGGCCCCTAGCACAGCAGTGGCCATGATGAGCCTGCTCATGGCTGCCTGTTTGGGAAGCACCATTAGCCCCACTGACAGATGTGGGGAGTGTGGATCCTTGAAGCGGGGTGCTCAGTCTTAGAAGCATGCTGGGATCCCTTGGGAAACATACAGAGCCCAGGACCAGGCCGAGACCCAGGACACTGAATGAGGAACTTGGCTGAGGTCAGGGAGAGCAGACTTCGGTACTCTTTCCGTAGCTGTCCAGGCAGGAGGGACAGCATCCTCTCAGTGGCTGGGTGTCCAAGACTTGACAGCTATCGAGGTGGCTGAGGACAGTCTCTTGAAACTGCTGGGTCAGCTGGGGCAGTGCTCACAGCCTTCCCTCTCTCTTTCTCGGAGGCCGGATGAGTTTCAGCCTGTCCACTCCTGTTCATTTCTCTCTGAGGGGCATCTCCCAACCTGTTCACACAGGCGGTTTTTGGTGGTTCTTTGTGGTATTTGGGTAATGCGTCTATCAGAGGCTTCATAAATATTAGCCCCCTCCCTTCCTCGTCCCCTGTCTACTTCCCAAGTCTGGGCTGGCTTTTTGTTTATTCTCATCTCCGCAGAGGAAATGAAACTCAGATCAGCTCTCCCCCTTTGAGATGCCAGGAGAGCGCCACCTCCAGGATGGGCAAGATCTTGTCAGTGTGTGGACCAAGCCGCTGTAGGGAGAGCGAAGCCTGGCAGATGCAGTCAGCTGCGGTCATCCTGGAGGGATGAGCCAAGATTAAGGGCTGCCTAGAGAACCAGGGAGTGGGCCAATAGGCAGCTGGAAAGAACAGCCTCACCAGGAGTCAGTGGGGCCGGATTCAGGTTACC
Source organism: Fukomys damarensis (assembly GCF_012274545.1). Lineage (NCBI taxonomy): Eukaryota > Metazoa > Chordata > Mammalia > Rodentia > Bathyergidae > Fukomys > Fukomys damarensis. Next base: position 14,761,108 of record NW_022900917.1, on the reverse strand, counting down.
CCAGGTGACGCTAACACAGGGCCTGGTGGACGGTGAAACCTCCGGGTGGGGTGTGCCACCCTCATGACCTCACCTAACCTCCCAAGACCCAAAATACCATTGCACTAGGGGTTAGGACTTTGTCTTAGTCCATTTTATGTTGCTATAAGAGTCCACCACACATTGGTCATTTACAAAGAATAGAGATTTCTTTTTCATTTTGGACACTGGGAAGTCCAAGGTTGAGCCACCACACCCAGTGAGAGCCTGCTTGCTGGGACATCCCACAGGGGAAGGAGGAAAGGCACAGTGAGAAACATCGGAGCTCAGATCCTCAGCCTAAAGCCCCTCCATAGCCAGCATTCATCCGCTGGGGAGACAGTGTCATGTGGCTGGTCACCTCCTTAACACTCACACTGAGGACTATGCTTCCAACACACTTTGGGGATGGGGGAATATATACCTGTAAGAGGTGAATACGATCCAGCCTGTAGCAAGAATCACAAGGGAAGGCTTAAAGGCTGTGTGGTGTAGAGCTTTTAAAGTCAACAATAAACTTGAAAGAGACAAGAGAGGAATGAGATTTCTCTACTCACTGCCTCCCAAGCACAAATACTTCACCCTCAAAAGAAGGAATGGTGCCCTGGAGGGTGGGGTGCAGAGGAGATGGTCTGGAGCTTGACCGTGGACAGGGTTAGGGACAGAAGACAAGGGACAACTGTGGAGGGTGTGGGCAGATGTGGTGAGGAAGAACAAGTCTGCGTGGGAACAGGTGTCATAGTGTGGGGCAGGTTTCGGGCAACCCCGAAGCCAAGGCTATGGGTGGGAGGCCAGCCAATGCCTGCAAACCACTCCTGGGTCTCCAGGGGGCGCTGCTCAGCCCCTGGCAGGGAGCCCATGGGGGTCAGGCCCCCCGCTCAGAATGAGCTTCTGTTCAAGGCTGCCTCGGGTCACCCTTGGATCACATGCTTGCTTGTACCCAGCACTTTCCAAGCCCCTCTAAATAGCCCTGCATAAACACCAAGTTTCAAAGGCTAGAATATCCATGTACTCCCCGCAAATAAGTAGAAGGGAGTTTTGTACCCAGAACCAGGAAGCTGTTGGAAAGAAAAAGCCCAGCTTTGCTGCTGTGATGGGTGAGGACAACAGTGGGCCCCTCCCTCATTATACAAGGTCAGGGGATTACCTGACAGCATCACAGAGCAGCCCATGAAGAGACCTGGCAGCCACACAACCATGCTTTAAGTTCAGGCTTTGGTCCTCCCCAGCAATGTGATTCTGAGTAAGTTTCTCAACATCTCTGTGCTTCTGTTTCCTCCACTGAAAGATGGAGATGAAAATAATAAGTGCTATCTCAAGGGGTGAGGATAAGAATTAGATGAATTGACTCAAATGTTTACACTGGCATACAGATGTTTGCTCTCACACTCACTTGTTGCTAATGTCTGACAGCCAGTCAATCAGTAAGGTGGGCCAGGGCAGGGGGTCGGAAGGAACAGGCCCCAGCTGAGATAGACCTCCTTGGTACCTGTCCCCCAACCCTCAATTTTGTCCTTCAACATGGGGGTTTCCTGCCCAAGGTCATACAGGTAGGAAGCAGAAACGCTGAGATCTAAGCCAAAGCCTTCTATGCCTAGAGGCATCTATGTCCATACTTCACACAAACTGTTGAAAATCTAATACATTTTTTACTCATTTTCTTTCATTATGGGCTATTAAGGGGATGACATTTGCCAAGCGAAGGGATAGATTTGTCTTGTCAATTTTTTTTCTCTAGCCTCTTTTGGTAGACCAGCAGTCTTTAAACTGGGGATTATATAAAAATCCGTTCCAGCTGATGTCTATGTAGAAAATAAACTCTGAGTGTTCATGTCTGCTAAGGGAACAATATCCCCCAACCCTGTCCCATCCCAATGCCCCACACAACCAAAAGGCCTGCTATGAGTGCCAGCAAATGCTGCTCATTTCTGGTGGTGTTCAGTATTGCATCAGCACAAAAAAGGGCTCAGAAGTTTCTTGGGAACTGCTGTTGGAGGAGGTTCAGCCCATTCACGCAGACTTGTGGGTCTGGGGACCCCGCTTTGACCCCACCTCTGCCAGCTACTGGTTGTGCCCCCTGGGTGAACTCTTCAACTCCCCACTGTCCAGTGGCTAAAGGTCTGTGTTCCCAGGACTGGGACCCTTGCCCCAAGGAGGGCTCCATGGCTGTTCCCAGCTGCACTGAATCTCAGTCTCCAGATGGTTCCTGGCCAAGTCCACCCACGCTCCATTCCATCCCTCAGGCATGTGTGGGGACACTGAGCGAACCTGGAGACCTTCCTGGACCTGCTGTTCCCAGTCTTTAGGTCTATCTCAGAGCTTTGTCTCAAGTGCCTCACAGGAGTCTTAAAGCTTGACCTGCGGTAGGGAAAAGCAGCTGCCGCTCTGCTGCCCAATCTCTTCAGGGCTTTCAGACACCTGAGTCCTGATGCGGAGCCCTGGAGAACCTCCTTGGTCCTTCTGTACCGCGGATGAAAGCATTCAGTCAAGACACAAGGGAGTCGTGAAGGAGTCGAGGGAGAATTTACTGTCAAGTGGGCACAGAGAGATTCGGCGGCCAGTGGCATCAAGGTGTCCACCTGGAGGCCAGGTTTCTTCTCATGCACGCAAGTTACCCCTGGGGTCTAGGGAACCTGGGTAATTACGATGGTTACTGGCATTTTTCTTAAAAGTGACTTTGGAATTGCAGAATATCTTCCTGTCCTTTTCAGATGGTCAGTGTTCCTCAGGGGCCAAATCACATAAGAAAGAAATTTAGGAAAATGAGTTCCAGATTTAAACTGGGCTCTGGCAGGAGGGTCTTTAAAGAATGCTTACTTTCTTGATAGGACTGGGCCCCTTGGCCAGGAATGCTGTACATCTTGTTCTGGAAATAGAGGCCCTGTGTGTTCTTGTGGGCCTGAGACCTAGTGTAGGTTATGCTTGTATTATACACTGAGGCCTTTGTTTCTGTTTTCCAGTTTTTACTTTTTATCAGTATGTGTCTGCGGTATGCAATGACCGCATTCTGAGGGCAGTTCATTGGTACACACCACACATCTCAGTCCTTTTTTCACTCCACCTTCTTTCCTTCCTTTCCCCTCCTTCTAGCTCCCGCTCCCCTTCCCATTTGAACCAAATCTGTCTCCTTACTTTCTATTATCTTCTATTTTTTTATTTATATTTTGGGTTTTTCAAATAAGAGAAGCCATACGATATTTAAGCTTGTGCGTCTGACTTACTTCATTTAACGCTGTGGTCTCAAGGCGCATTCCATTTTCCCACAAATGACTCCAGTTTATCTTACTTAACCCGACCCGGCCGCGCGTGGTGCCCCGGGCCCGGCTCACGTCCACCTGCCTCACGGGGTGACCTTCCTCGCGGGCTCACCCAAGCTGAGCGCAGTCTGCTTCCCCCCCAAGGGCCCCCTTTCCCTGGCTTCTGTCCCTTCTCCTATCGAAGCCCACAGGCCACCCCGGGAGCG
>NW_022900917.1:14739322-14757246 GCF_012274545.1 Fukomys damarensis | reverse complement strand
CTGGCTTCCGCGCGCCTCCCGGGTGGCAGCACCCTGCGCTGCCCGCACCTTCCCTCCCTGCTGCCAGCGAGATCTGAGGTGCTGTCGAAATCCGCAGACCCCTGGACTCAGGCCGACCGCGGGGACTGCACTGTCCAGCCAGGGTGCGTGCCACGCGGCCAGGCCTGGGCCGCCCAAACATACCGGCTTTGCCACCCGGGGAGCTTGTTAAGAGCTCGGGGAGGCCGAGGGGCGCCTGTGAGCCTGCGGGTGTGAGCCGAGCCGTCATACCCAGCGCGGGCCTGGGGGTCACATCTGCACGCCCCCTTCCTTCTCTGAGGAACAGATGGCCCGGTGGGGGTCGCACCTCTGCCGAACACCGCTGTGTGTGTAAAACGGGCAGGGGTGAGCAGCAGGGGCAGGTGTCTGGCACGGACCCCGGTGTCCAGAGCCGCCGGCCACAGCAGGGTCCGGTCCAGGAGACAGAGACAAAACAGCGTGGAGCCAGGAGGGGACAGGGGAACCTCCCTTCTCCGAGCCACCTCCCCTCAGAACCAGTGTGGCCTGAGGGAAGTGAATCACGCCCCTGCCCTGTACTAGTTGTGTGACTTTGGGCGCGGTGGCTGGAGCTCTCTAAGCCTCAGTGTAGTCATCTGTAAGTCAGAGTTATCGTATCGCTAACGCACAGGATAGTGGTGGGCACAGAACAAGACAGTCCCGGAGAGCCTCCGCGTTTGCCTGTGTCCTTCCGTCAGACACGGTTTGTGCTGTGCCCTCACTGGGTTTCCCTCAGATCTGAACACCCTTTCTAGCCACTCCTGTCGCCTGCTCAGGAGCAGGTCCTTTCTTGGTCTGGCTCTCCTGAGACTCCAGAGAAGGGGCTGGAGGCCAGATCTCATGGCCTCCCTCAGGACTGGAGGTGGTGAGGATGAGGCCGATGAGGGAATGCCCACTTCCCCTCCGCTAAAGTCCAGATGTATGCAGGACTGTCTCCTCGTGTCCGGAAGAATAGGCTTTCTTCTGAATCACAGCGTGGCCCTGATGGACGGCTCAGGAGACAGCATTGTTTTTTAAACAAGCTTTCTTCCACACAGCCCACAGACATCACGCCGGGGACCTGGAGCTGAGATGGCGCCCGGGTCCCACCCCGTTCCTGCAGTGCTGCACTCAGGATGGGCACACTACAAGCCCTCCCTGTTCAGAGTTTTTCATTCTTTGCACCTACCTTGGCAGGCAGCTTCTTGAAGGCAAGGACGATGTCCTCCTTTGCCTTGAATTCTCATTACCGGGAAAAATGCCCGACACCGCATCCAAGGGATGCTTCCTAAGCCCTCTGCTGCATCAGGGCTCGCTGCCCTGGGCCTCAGTCTTCTTGTGCAGAAAATGGGTCTGGCCTGTTGGGCTAAAGAGGATCTCCTAGGCTGCCCCTGCCTCTAACATATCCCTAAATTTAAATCATTCTTCATCTAGTCAGAATATACTTTATTTTTCCACTTCAGATATAGATCCCTACATTCAACCTTGAAGTGATGTTTGCTGCCTGCTCTGGTGGGGAGATAAGCTTTCCAGCATGACTATAAATGCCCTATTAGTTAGAGCTGGAAAGTTCTCTGTTACTACATTGCTCTGGGTGCTCCATCTGGTTTTGGTTACAGACACATTGAGCTGATCACTTCCGGTTCATGGAGATAGTTTCCTTTCCTGCTTACCTTGGCAGCCTCTGCAGCGTCCTCTGGCACATTGCCTGTGTTCTTGGTGGAATGGATGCCCCCTGACCCTTCCCTTTGCCCAGGGTTCTGCCTTAGCACAGAGAATGTACACTCAATCCACTGGTCACAAAGGTCCAGAGACAGTCACCACCCACAGGAACAGATGAGGGACACTGGCTCCCAGCCCTCTAAAATACATACCTTCCACATTTCCTTTTTAGAGCTGAAACAATCAGAGCAACATAAGGGAATCTTCTCCCTTCCAGGAAAGTGGCCACGGAGGGCTTTTTCTATAGCATTAGCTATTTAATGCTTGGATATGTGCCGCTAAGAAGTAGACTATCTGCAAAGATGTTCACACACAGGCCATCCTAGCATCCAAAAGTGGAATCTGTTCCCCTCCCTGTGACCATCCAGGCCCCATACATAAGACAGAGAGGTGCCAGCCCCAGGGTTTCAAACATGCTAGAGAGGCCTGGTCCAGCCAGCATGGCGACCCTCCTGGAGCTGTCCAGACACAGCATGGCTGAGCTCTGCCCCAGGCGCCACCACAGAATTGGGGGGCAGTAAACAAGGGTTAGGGTTTAAGCCACCACATTCTAGAGTGCAGTGTTACAAGTCACAAATAATAGGACTGTCGTTCTATCTGCAAAATGGTGCTTCTACCTTCTGTCTTGGAGTTGAGACCAACTCCATAATGTATCTAATTCTCTATGAGTGAGGTTTCAATATTTGGTCTCCAAACAAGGATTTGAGGTTGAGGGAAATACCCTGAAATCCCAGGGACTACTATAACTCTATCACCTGAATTCACTGGGGAAGACAGAATAATGTAGTATGTCAGGGCACTCTCTTGGGTGTGGAACTCCCTGCTTTTCTATTCTTTCCCTTCTTCCCAGTCTTTCCCAGGCCACCTTCACCTGGACCAGTTTCTTTCAGCAAGTCCGTCTTCCTGTGTGTCAAATGGAGTCATAATATCACCTATTATAGCGGAGATCTGAGAATTAAATACAGTAATGTCAGCCATGTAAGGTTCTATTGTTTGGCATGGTGCCTGCATGTGGAAGGTATTTAACCAGTTGTAATTATTCTCCTTGTGGGCTCCTATGCTGCTTTCTGCTTTGACATCTGTCTATAGAGGGAGTAAAAAGTTAACACAAACATAATAATTTAGCCCTGCCCCGGTCAGTTATAAAATGAATTCATGAAACAACAAGGTACTCATAGCATTGGTAGTTATCATTTCTGTAGGTTTGGAGGAAACATAAATAATTTCTTCGGTGTAAACAAAAAAGTGCAAAATGCACAGAGGGCAGAGGGGGAAAATCTGGATAATGATTTGCTTTAGTTTCTAAAAGGACATCTTTCCTTGGATCTGTGATCAGAGGAAGGTCAGATAAAAAGGGTTAAAAAATGAATTTGTGGCTTTGGAGAAATCAAACACAAGAAAGAGGCACATTGGTTAGCACATTTTAAAAAGAAAAATAACAGTGAAACAAGAGAAATCAAAGCCTAACCTTCTACCATCTGCCGCAGATGCTTTGCAGCTCTCTACCAGGATCTCATTAGCATCTTCCAAGAGGCTGACTGTAGCCACCAGCACCAACAGGGATGAGAAGGCCCCACACCCACTGTCCTGGGCACTCTTGAGCCCAGGGCCTCTGCTGCTCTCTGCCCCTCCTCATACCCAGGAATTCCAGCCAGACAACAGGTCCATTGCGGCAAGGAGAGAGTTACCCTTTAAAACAGATCAGCTGCAGGCAGCAAGAACTGTGAGGAGGAGACTGGCCTTGCTAGCCAAGAATACCTCTTCAAACCCACGTCTGCACTGATTCGGGCCTCCTGGGTCTGCTGGCTATGGCCTAATCAAGAGAAGCATATTCTGGAGCTGTTAGAAGCTGGGCCTGCCAGATCTGAGCTGCAAGGAGAACGCACCCTCCTCTCTTCCAACGCCTCCAGTCACCTTCCCACCTGGCTTCCCGAAGGACAGCAAGACAATGCCCGACTGTTCTCGCTGGCTCTCACCTACTCAGCGGCTGTGCAAAGAACAGTGGAGCCGGGAGATGAAATGTCACAGAGGAAAGGAGGTGGCGGCCGCCGGGAGATGATTCCCAAGGAAGTTTTAAGAAATTCTGATTTTTTTAAAAAATTCTTCTTTTCTGGAGAAATGTGTGAAGTTGGAACCTGAGTCTGTGTGTGTGTGTGTGTGTGTGTGTGTGTCTACATATATTTTCCTTAGTTATTTGCAGCCAACCATACTCTACAAATTAAATGGAAAATTCTGTATTTTGAGACTACTTTCAGTTATGTTTTATTATAGAATATTGTTAGTGTCCTATTTTATAGTTATTATTGTTAATATCTTGCTACGCCCAGTTTACAAGCTAAACATTATCATAGCTATGTATTTATAGGAAAAAAAATTGTACAGTATTTGGGAGCCATTTTACATAACTTTGGGGAAGACATTATGATTAGGGCTGTCTGAGAGCTGAAAGGTCCTGTGATGCTCAAGCATAAGATTACATCAGCCGAAGACATCCTGGTTCTTCGAGAGCCAAGTAGTAATACAAAAACAGAACAGTTTTCACCTGGGGTGGGGGGACAAATTCCTTATCAGCTTATCTCAACTACTGTTGCAGAAACGTTTTGCTCATCTCACCGTCCTGATCAACACAAGTGTCTCATCCACCTAAAATCTTCATCAACATAAGATCCTCAGTGTCATAGGATTACCATCACCCTCTGAGTCATCCAGTACTCCCCATGAACCCAATAAATAGTGGCAAGCTTGAAGTGCTCTTATCTTTTCTGTCTAGAGCAGCACTGATCAGGCCCAAGACCCAGCCTTTTCTCTAAATTTCATTTCCTTTCTTTATTCTGTAATTAGTCTTGTACTATTGTGGCTCACAGGAGACCAGGACCCACTACTGCAGGGTTTCTGGTGATGTTCCCTGTCCCTTTCCCTATAACAGTATATATAGAGTTCAGTAACATCCGTAATTTTAGTCATATACATATCCTCTGAGGGAAAATAGGATTGCTACACATATACCCCAATATACATGTACATATGCACATACATGTGAATAAAGCACAGGCCATTCAATGACTTACTCTCTGTGTAAAAACCAGATTCTGTGAGTGTCTAGAAACCCACCAAATTTGTTAGAAACTTACAATTCTACTGAAATCTTACTGGGGCTAGAATTGTAAAAACTCACGTTGAAGGGGCAGCTTTTATCTGGTCCAGTGTGAAGTTAATTCAGTCTCTTGACTCCTTTGCCTTGATCTCCCTGTCTATGAGATGTTCTAGTTTTCCAAATTAAATGTTGACCTTTTAGTATCCCGTTGTCACCAAAAATTCTGGCCACATGAGCTGGGGCCTCTTCCTTTTAAGGGTCCCCTATATCATGGAGAAGCATTTAGTAGTAAAGTAAAAATAGACCCCAGAAGCTCTGGTACCCAGTTTATTTAACTGCTGTGGAATCCTGGACTGGGATCTTTAACCTTTGAAGTTTATCATTTACGAAACTCAGTGATAACATTGAATTACTTTCTGGAGTTTCAGCTAAAGCTGTGAAAACCAGCACTTAATGAGCCTAACATTAATCAGCTAGTCACTCTTTATGGTGGAGGCCATCACACCAGTTACCTTAAGCAAGTGGCAGGGACATATTGAGCCACCCTGAGAATAATTTTTGAAATTTTTGGTCATTGTGGCTTTGATCATGTATCCATCCTTTGGGCAACCATGTAGGACAGGGGTCGGGGTCTGTACTGTACAGGGTATGGGAAGGTGATTGGACCATGGGAGTGCTATACTCATCAGTGGACCAAGCCTCTGAGAATCCATAGCTGATTGTGTTCTTAGGAAATGGGGTCTAACTTGAAGAGGTGGGTGACTGGGCACATGACTTGGCTCCCTAGCTCTTCCCTTCTCTCTTTGCTTCCTGGCTGCCACGATGAGAAGCTTGCTTCCACCAAACCCTTCCACCATTCCTTTCTTGCCTTGGAGCCAGTCAACTATGGTCTTCCAAAAACTGTGAACCCAAATAAACCTCTTCTGTTTTAAGTCATGGGTGTTAAGTATTATGTCTCGGTGATGAAAAAAGTGACCGAGACAAATTTTGGTACCAGAGAAGTAGGGTCATTGCCCTGACTACACCTGACCATGTGGTTCAAAAGCCTTTGGAATTGATTTGGAGTAGGAATTTGGAAAAGTTTAAGGATTCTGGCTAGAGAAACTGTGCAATGCTGTAAGCAGTGCTGTAAGCAGAGTAAGCAAAGATTGATGGGAGATTTTGGACAGACCAAATGCTGATAAAAAATATAGGCAGTCAAGACTGAGTTCAGATGGTTTCAGTTGGGAACAAGGACTCCATTGTCAATTGAACTATGGACCATGTGTGTTATACTCTGGCAAAAAAAATTGTCTACATTTTGCCCTTGTCTTACAACTTTGCGGAAGGCTGATACTAAGGGTAGCAGACTAATCTTCTGGCAGAGGAATTTCAAGTTAGCCCAGTGTTCATGGTGTGGTATGGGTACAGAGGGGAAAACTTTTAGTCAGATCTATAGTGAGGAATAGAAGGAAAAAGCAGCTGTGAAAAGTCTGTAGTTTAATTTTTTAAAGTTGATTAAACCACAAGTTGGGGCCACGAAAGCATGGCTGCTGAAAGGTTATCATTAAGAAGAAGCCAAGAACTTTGCAAGAGTAAGGATTCCTTGAGGGCATCTCAGTAATCTGCAAGACCCCACCTTCATTGGCTCAAGGGTATAAAATGGTAAAGGTAGCCTCCTTTTAAAGATTTTGCTTTGAGAAGAAAGCCCTGGAGCTGCCCATTCAGTCCATGGCCTTTAGTTCATAGTGCTCAACCATCCAAGTACTCACAGGTTGATGCAGTCACAATCCAAGGCAACTCAGCTACTGCATGAACTGGCAGCAAACCCTGGTGTCACCCATATGGCGCTGGTTTTATGGGCATGCAAAGTGCAAGAGTTGTGGGGTGAGGGAGGCTTCCACCCAGATTTCAGAAGAAGATCTAGGCGCCACACGATGTGCCCCTGAGAGGGCAGTGAATGAAGCTGTGAGAAGAAACCGAAAAAGGCACTGGAGACTCCCGGAACTGGAAAAGTGCAGAAAAATAGAATGTCTGAGGAAAGCCACAAGGAGTGAGCAGAGCCAACCCGAGAGGTCAGGTGGGCTGCAATGGCAGTACTGTAGGAGTGGAGTTGCTCAAGCCCTTTGGAGTTCACATCTTTCCACAACTTGCCCTGGATGCTGGACCTGGAACTATAGGATTTAATGTTTGCTCTGATGGGTTTTGTTCTTGCTTGCTTTGGTTCTTTTTCTTTCTTTCTTTCTTTCTTTCTTTCTTTCTTTCTTTCTTTCTTTCTTTCTTCCTTCTTTCTTTCTTTCTTTCTTTCTTTCTTTCCTTCTTTCTTTCTTTCTTTCTTTCTTCCTTCCTTCTTTCCTTCCTTCCTTCCTTCCTTCCTTCCTTCCTTCCTTCCTTTCTTTCTTCCTTCCTTCCTTCCTGTTTTTGTTTGGTTTTTTGAGACAGGGTCTCCCTGTGTAGTACAGGCTAGCCTTGAACTAGTGGCCTGCAGCCCACCCGCATGTAGCTATCAGCTCGGTTTCAAAGTGCTGCATCTAAGAGGAGGAGTCTGTGGCTTGGCCTCACCCCAGGGCCAGTGGTTGCCCTGGCAACAAGTTTGAAAGATTCCTGTGTGAGACAGACCTAGCCACCCCTACCCCACTTCTGCCTGTGTACCTGCTGCAGTTCCCTGGTAGTGGAATCTGGAGCCAGCTCACCTCACTCTCTAGACCAAAGACTTATGTCTTTGTATCTCAGGGCCAGCACACTCTGACTCTATGACTTACGTAACAGTGGTAGCTCCTGTCACTGTGAGACAAACGTTCTAGGCAAGCATGTTCGTTGTGTTAATGTATTTGTACTCACACTGTCCCATGTGGTGTGTAAAATCACTTTACAGACTCGGAAGCTGAGGCATTGACAGATTAAGTCATCTGCTTATGTTTGCAGAGCAGAGAGACCTCAGGCACCAAAGTGAAGTGGAGGAACATGCAGGCTCTGCAGGGACTGTGTGACCTTGGACAATTTCCTTAGCTTCTCTGAGTCTCTGCCTCCTCATCTGTGAAATGGGACTCAAAGCCTCAGTCATTCCAAAACTCCTCTGTCCCCTTTTGGCCTACTCTCTCCTCCTCCTCCATGCACCCAGTCAGGCCTGTGGATGTCAAAGAGGTCTATTGCTGATGATTATTGAAGTTATGTCTTCGCTGAGCTTTGTCCCCAAAGCCTGGGCTCCTTCAACTACTTGAACATTTCCCCTTGAACATTCGTGTGTATCTCAAAGTTACCAAAAATGAAGATATTGCTTTTCCTTACCCAATTCCCTCCTTTCCTGGTTGTTCTAGTCTCAGCTTACAGAGCCACTGCCTGCCCAGTTGCTCAGGCCAAGCACTTGCAATTGGAATTAGAATTGGATTCCTCCTATTATTATTGACCTTATAACCAATCTCTCATCATGTCCTGTTGCCTCAGCCTTCAAAATATATCTTGAATACAGATGGCCTTCCTTGCTTGCACGGCATAGCTGCAGTTCTAGCTGGCCACCATCCTGGACGGTTCCTATCATATCTTCCAGGTCTCCCCGCCTCCATCCATCCCAGCACCTCCTCCTCTCTGCTCAGAACCCTTCTGCAGCTTCCCACTGCTCCAGAGGAGAATCCATACTGTTCTGCATGGCTGACCCGGTCCTGACCCTCACCTCTGCTCACTCTCCCACACCTCCCACCTGCTGTCTCCTGCTTGTTCTGTGGCAGCAAGATGTGCATCTGCTCTCTTCACTGCCTAGAACAGTGCCTGACACATAGTAGGAGTAGGCCCTCTCTCTCTAATATATAATTATATTGTATATGCTGTATTATATTATATATCATATATCATATTGTCTAGTATAATTTATACCATATATTATATTGTAAACATTATATTATATTGTATACATAATACATATTTAAATATAAAAATATACATTTTTTCATCACTGGGGATTGAACCTAGACCTTTGCACATATCAAATAAATGTTCTGCCATTGAGCTATACCCTGGACCTTTTAAAACTTATTTTATCTTGAAATTGGGTCTCACTTAATTGTCCAGGCTGCTTTCCAACTTGGAACCTGTCTGCCTCAGCCTCCAGATAGCTGGGGCTATGGGTTTGCACCAGCACACCTGACTTATTTTCTTTTTTCCCCGATACCGGGGATTAAACCTAGAGCCTTCACACTGAGTTACATCCTCAGCCCTATATTTTTGTTTTATTTTGAGACAGGGTCTCACTCAGTCACTGAGTTGCCCAGGCTGGGCTGGAAGTTGCGAGCCTCCTGCCGAGCTGCGCTGCTGTGCCCATTCCTGCACACGGCGTCCTCGGGGGGACCTTGCTCTGCTGTGTGCGCCTAGAAGGAGAATTGCTGTTCCTGCTCAGTGCCTGCTTAGCTCCATTAGAAGCTGCCTGTCTCCCAAAGCCGTTGTTCTAGCCTAGGCTGAAATCTGTGTTTAATCCTCACTTCAGCCTTCAGCGTGGGCTGTGCCATTCATCGCTGCTTAGCAGGCCTGTGCCACAGCCTCACACTCTTCCAGGTGAGGGATATGGCAATGAAGAACACAGACGAGGTCCCAGTCCCCCACAGCCTTATGGAGGAGATGAGCAAGACACCCCAAATGTGCAGGCAGCAGCAACAACAAAACAGACCCAGAAATGAGCCACGTGTCCATCAGTAAAGGGCAGGGAAACACAATGTGGTCAGCTCCTAGGCGGAAGTACTGCTTAATAAAGAAAGATGGAAGCATAGCTGCCCGTGAGCAGACAAGCCTCAGACGATATGCTGATCAAAAGCAGCCACACACTAAAAGCACATACTGTGTGATTCTATTTATATGAAATTCGAGAATAGAGAAAACTACTCCTGAGCGCGCCCCGTGACCCCTTTCCAGTGCTACCGGAGGCGGCCCAGAGTGACGCATGCAGCCTTTTTGATACTTGGAAATGAGACAAACTGTAAGAGAAGGATTTGCATCGACAAATGGTGGTGGTGGTGGTAGGGAGGTCAGTGCGGATGCTGTGGGTGGAAAGAATGTCTCCAGCCCCGGTAATTTTGGAAAGCTATGTGCGAGGCTGTCCTAGCCAACAAAGGTTTGTGGAACAGCTGGAAAAACAGAACTTTCAAAGAATACCGCGGAGGTTGCTGCGGCTTCACGCAGAAATCAGATCTCAGAATGCAGTGCACGTGAGCAGCCGGACCTCAGCGGTGGCCGTTGCTGAGGCAGGTGGCTCTAGAGAGAGGAGTCAATTGGTGACAGGTATGGGAAGAGGGACAGGGTGGGCGTGGCCAGTCTTTTCTGTGCCATGGACCTTTGTCCACAGGGTCCTCAGTGTTTCTAGGGGCAGGCATGTCCCTCTGTTTAGCACTAGGCGAGGGCCCTTTGGAGGCTTTCTTCACTTCATCTGAATCTATGAAAAGAGTCAACAAAGCAGAAAGAGGCCTGTAGGTACCTACTTCATAACCCAAGCATGGGGATTTTCTTGGCAATCAGAGCCCCAGAGGCAGCACACCCTACGGCAGAGAACATCTGTCCTCCACTCCCATCCTTCATCTGCTGTGTTGCAGCAGCGGCTTGAGCTAGCTGGGAAACACAGAGATCAAAATGAGCTGTTCAGGGTGTAACCAGAAGCTTGGGAAACCCAGTCAGTGAATGCAGAGAATGCACAGTGACAGAGCCATAGAACTGAGCCACCGAGAAGGAACCTCTTGGGGCTGCAGACGCACCCGAGGGCCTCCCCGGGATGTGGCTGGGCATGAGAATCACACACGGTATTTACAGTGGTTTGTCCCCTCCCAATGTGCTTCCTTCCGTCTGTTGGAAACAAGATTGCGATGGAAGTGGGAATGTCCAAGTACCACCGAGGACTCCGAGCCCAACTCCAGTCGTCTTTCGGTTACAAAACATGCCTTCTCACAGGCGCTTCTCCCACATGTGGATGACCAAGTAGAGGAGATGAGAGAGGTTGAAAGTCGAAGAAAATGGAACCTTGGAGTTCACTTTGCGGTGAAATGCTAGGTGTACTCCTATCGAACTGTGACGGCAGCCCTGGAAAACTATCACTGAGTGAGACTGAGAAACATCAAGAGGGGCGCAAGGCAGATCAGTCATCTGTGGGCGTGACGAGGAGTCAGGGAATGCGCTTCTGAGAAACAGCTGCAAATCAAGCTCTCAGCCCCGAGACAGCCCTGGGCATCTTCCTGGTGAAGCCATTGCCTTTGCAAACACAGTCTCAAAAGGACCGAAAGGTAAGACACCACCAACCATGCCTCAGCCACTGTGGAAAAGCAGCGAAAGCAAATTAAGCTGACAATAAGTTATATGAACCAAGCTGAAGCCTAATGTTATTTAGATGATTTTTCTTGTCCAACCCTAGTGGATCTCACGGGAATTGCTGCGTCTCTGGGCCAAGTGCCTCTGCCAAGTCATCTGTCCAGGCTCTTGGCTGGTTTGTTCCCCAGGTCCAGCAGCACAAAGCTGTAAAAGGGATCGCACAGACCCCACAGGACAGAGCCACTGACACTGCAGGAGGAAGAAGCCTTTTCTCCCTCATTAAGATCATTACTGGGAGGACAGACATCTGAGGCCACAGTGGGAGGGAATTTGTACAGAATGAAGCCAAGGAGAGAGAAGCAGATGTGAAAGATGAGGAGGAGGATTTGGCGGCAGCGGCTCTCAGCCCTCACGAATACTGGAATCCCTGGGGAGCCCTAGCAGACCCCGGCACCTGGGTCACAGGCGGGATGGGTCTGCTGTGTAGCCTGGGCTTGGCTCGGGGGTTGGAGTAAGTCAGGATTTCTGGGGAGCTAGATCTTTTGTTAGAAGTATGAGGGCCAGGGATTTGGCTCAGTGGTTCTGCCACCTGCCTCGCAAGCGCAAGGCCCCGAGTGTGATCCCTGGTACCAAAAAAAAAAAGTGCAAGGTCACCTTCAATCCCCAAAGCCTTGATTTCAGCAGCAGCTCCTGATTCTATAACCCATCTTTGTATCCTCAGCTGCCAATAGCATCCCTTTCCCGATTAATTTAATTTGTGTTGAATTTCTGCTACTTGTGGCTAAAAGAAATCCAACTACAACTTGAAAGATGCTCTGCCATCACAGCTAACACTGATTCGGCATCAGCGATGTGCTAAGCGCTGTGTGAAGTGTTTTACTTCTGTTAACTCATTCAACTTAATCCTTACCACCGAGCTTAGAGTTTCAGAACCATTTATTGCCCCTGTTTTACAGATGAGGAAATGAGACATCCAACAGGTTAAGGGGCTGCTCAGATGTACACAGCTGATGAAAGCCGCATTGGAACAATTCCCAGAAATGGTCCTTCCGACCTCATCTTGCTGTCTCCCGAGGTGGGACCAGGGAAGGAGGCCGAGTCCTTTCAGAAAGTACCGAAACGGGGTCTCCAAGTGGCTCAAGATAAATGCCTTTGCCAGGAAGCAGCTTTGGCTTTTACTAACCACTGTGAAAGCACGGAGCAGAGTCATTCCATGCACATTTACTTGACGCC
Source organism: Fukomys damarensis (assembly GCF_012274545.1). NCBI lineage: Eukaryota > Metazoa > Chordata > Mammalia > Rodentia > Bathyergidae > Fukomys > Fukomys damarensis. The sequence continues at coordinate 14,744,924 of NW_022900917.1, read as the reverse complement.
TGGTGAAGGTGAGGGAGTCTGGGACTAGCTGAGGCAGGGGCTGGCTGGCTTCTGCTATAAGCTGGCACCCCCAAGCGAGCGTGACAACAGTCCCCGGCATCACATTCCCACAGGACAACACACAGGAGGGGACCACTGCTTCACCTCTATCGCCATTGCTATCACAGTAGTGCGGTGGAGAGATGGCTGTGGATTGGGCAGAGGACGGAGGTGGCCTGTGGCCACTCACGCATGCATGGTCCAGTCTGAATGTCCTCTTGAGCCTCTGTACAGAGATAATAGTTGTAAGGATCAGCTGCGCCAAGACCTGGTTGTCTATTTTATAAACCCAGAGCATTTTCACATCGCACTGTATTTTTCCAGGCAGCAGCCGCTTGTACCTCAGGAGAAGGCTGTGTTGGTTTTTCTCAGAACGTTCCCAAGAGTATGCATGGCCACCCACTTCCTGGGCCTGCAGTTGCACCAGGCCACCTTCTGAGGACTGTTTCAGTCTCCTCACAGCAGCATTGAGCCAGGGAGGACCAGAAGGGACAGCTCCAAGGTAGACTCGAGGGTCCAATCCCAGTGTGGAGGCTCCTTGCTGGTGTTCCAATGTGTGGCGCGTTCCTTGGGAACTTGGGGATGTGCCTCTGGTGCCCCAGAACTGAGCTCCTGATGGTGTGGAGTTCTGGGACCTGCAGTGGTGAGGGGAGAAAGCTCCCTGCTAAGTGCTGCCATCTGAGGGACCCTATCTGAGTGACCGGTGGCCACCAAATCTCTCCTGGAGGCACAGAGTCTGAGTTATTGAAACATCACACATGGTGCCAATTTTGACCCCAAAGTGGGTTCTTTTCCCCTTGGAATTGTGGAACCAACTGAGCAGAGGAGATTTTTATTCTTGGCCAAGAATAGAAATGGGAGAAAAACTGCACATCAACTTCATCTGTTGGGGGCCAGGAGGTTATCAACAGAGTAAAAGGGGCCAAGGGTGATGGTGCACCCCAGTATTTTCAGACACTTGGGAGGCTGAGGCAGGAGGGTTCCTGGTTTGAGGCCAGCTTGGGCAACTTAGTAAGACTTGCCTGAAAATAAAAATTTAAAAAGTCTATGTAGAGGGATGCTGGGAGCACAGCTCAGGAGCAGATCACTGCCTAGCAGGCACAAGTCCCTGAATTTGATCCTCATCACTTCAAGAAGAAAAAGAGATAAAAGAAATACAGGGAAGGGTTGGGTAAAAAGATAGAAGAATATTCCTGTCTTTTCTGGAAATGGGTGAACATTTTCCAGGAATTCTCGCACCACCTCTTCTTGCTCCTTTTATGGAGTCGTTGTCATGGCAACTGTCATGGCACTAGGGACAGGCAGATGGAGGCTAATGAAGTCACAGGTTGTCTAGGGGTCACTCTGGCTGCTGTCTTAGATCCCCCCAGTTTCAGGGGCCTCTAGTCTGCAGGCATTCTGTCAGCAAAGATAAAGCAGATCTGAGAGAGGAGAGAGATTAGGTAGGTCAGGTAGGGCAGGGTAGCATACAAAGTCCTGCCATGCTGAGTGCTGAGTACTGACTGGGCGCTGAAATGACATTTGGGGGACCTGGTGACAGCCACCAGTCTGTCCTCCTCCCGTGAGGAGGCTCCATTGGACCCATCCAGGCACTGATAGCTTTTGTCGTCTCTCTGAGTTGCAGGATGTGATCTTGGAGCTTCAGCTGCTCCCCAGCTCCTCCCTGGGGGTGGGGCAGAGACAGCCAGGGACTCAGAGTCCCTCCTCTGGGGTTGGGCCCTCAGGGTGGCTGCCTCTGCCCCTGGGCAGGATTTCCTGGAGACTCCTTCCCCAGTGCTCTTTTCATCCTAATGATGCAGAGGAGGACTCTCCCCAGCCTAAGCCCCAGCTACACAGGCAGCTGAGGTGCAGGCCCCAACTGGCCTCTGTGCCGAGGCCACTCAAGCCCCTGAATATTAGAAGCACACTCAGCTTTCACTGATGCCAAGTCTTGGCAGGTTGGGCCACTCACCAGCTTTGGCCCCCTTATGACAAGAGGGAGATCTCTTTCTAGTCTTGAAGGGCAGGGGCTGCTGCCTAGCATCAGGGAGAATGCCAGGAAAAGCAGGCTCTTAGTTCAGATGCGGGAGCTGGGCCTTCTGTGGGCCTGGGACCTAGGGCCCCACACACAGGAGCAAGGCCTGGTTGCCGCAGTGTCCAACAGTATCCACCTACCTGGCAGCAGAGTTGACCCTGGGCTCAGGGCCACTGCAGCCAGAAGCTGTGCCTGGGGGCTGTGGCTCCAGACTTTGTGTCAGATCAGGAAACTCCATTCCCTTGGCCCAAACAGCAGCCTGGGGCCGTCCACTGGAGAAGTGTTTATTATCGAGGAACTGTCCTGTGTCCAGCTGTTCCAAGTGCTAGAGATGCCCTGGCTGTGGCCTCTGGAGAAAGACTTGCCCTGCTGAGGATGGAGGGCCCCAGAAAAGGCCTCTTACCAGGCATAGTGCTTTCCGTTGTATACTTCTTTGTATACAAATGGGCTCACTTTGCTTTTACAATTGGGAGAAAATTATGAAAGGAAGTTACTCTAAATTATTTTAAAATCCATACTCATGAAGGAAATAAAAATGGGAAAAAGAAATATCACATGATGGCACATCTACAAGAACAGCAAACTTTGGACTTAGAGGATGCCTTGGGTGAGGTGGGTAGGAAGTCAACACCAGATGGTTCTAGAGGAGTTGACTCTGAACTGTGGTTGTCCAAGAAGCCCTAGGAGGAAAACCTCTATCATCAGTCAGCCTGGTAATGTTTGGTCCACTTAATTATCCCTTCAAGAGCTGGCTTCTGCATTGGCCTGGGAGTTACAGAGCTGAGCAAGTCACTGTCCTGTCTTCTGGGATCCTCCTTCCTGTGGAGGGCAGATAGGTTCACAGGTGCCAGCAGACGCAGGTACAAGTATGACAGTAAAATTCGAGACAGGGTGTGGGAGAGAGGGCAGAGGACAGCTTGGTGTCCCTGTGACCCCCTCGTCCTGCCCTTTACACAGAGCCCGACACGTGCTAGGCTTTCACTCCAGGCAAAGCCCCAGGGATGCGGCTGTCTGGAAGATGGAAGAGGCTGTCTTCGTCCTTTGCCTCTCTCCTCGTTGCCCTGACCCCTCCGCAGCACCAGTACTAATTTTCAGGTGCTCTCTGACCCACGACTAGCTTTGCTTCTGACAAAAATCACTCTAGGTCCTTGTTTGCCTTTTCCCTACAAGAGATTTAACTCTGCTCTTCTTTCATTTTGCCTTATTCTTTCCTCGGAACTTTTGCTTCTTCTTTCTACAGATTGTGTCTTCTTATATTCTAATAAAGATGTAAAATAGTTGTCTAAAGTTCTCTTCCGGTTCTTGAAGTATATTATTTTCAGAGCTGATGCTCTTTCTCCAGGCCTCTACGCGGCACTCCCTTCCTCTCCATCTGCAGGGTTCCAGCACTTGACCTGGACAGCAAGGAAATCCACCTAGACCTGCTGGTCCTCAAACGCCGCAGTTTGCAGCTTCCTCACGACATCCTATTTTCTGTTTAAACGAGGAGGGACCCCCCATTTTCTTTCCCAGACACACAAGTGGAAGACAGAATGTGGCCAGAGCTTGGTGCACTTTCCAGGGTCTAAAAAGCATGTATTCCTCGTAGCCTTCTTCTGGCTAGCGAACATGTGGAATAGATGAAACGTGACTGTGTGCGCACACACGCACGCACATCATAATCCCCAGAATGCACTGGTGCCTGGACCCTTCCTGTGTCCGTCATCACCAAAAATATCGTGCTTCTTAGGGCTGCATTTCCCCAACCTAGGCCACCTCCATCAGCTTATGCTTAACCACCCTTGCCTGCCAGGCACATGTGTACCCAACTTTATGCACCGTCATTTTCTGGGAACGTATTAAAATGAGTCTTAAAGTTTCTAAATAGATGCAGAGAGAAAGGAACTGTTGTGGAGGTCAAAAAGTGGAGTCATGCCACTGGGGGACAGAGTTCCAGTTTGGGGCTTGATCCAGTTCCCAGATCTCTGAGCCAAAGTAAAACGTTAGAAAGAAATAAAACACCTCGCTCTCTTGTTTGACACGGTGGGTCTGCTCCATTGTCGTGCACAGCTCTCGAGTTTGAGTCTCTGGTTGATTTACGGGAGTTAGAATCCCTCTACAGTCTTCCAAACTTCAGCAGTAGATTTTCCAGTCATCTCAGCTTTTGGCGGGATTATTAGTGTTGCAGTTTTGTGCATCCTAGACAGGCACTTCAATAGAAAGTTGACAAAAGCTATATTAGGTGATGATGGATTCCATTTTAAAAATGGAATTCTTGAATTCCTACACCTTTGTTCATTTATCAAAATCATACCGCTAATCTTAATTGACTACAGCTTGCACACCTGGCACCTTCACACAGGTTGTAGTGGAATGGGTGGTTTCAGGATCCAGAAATACAGTATGACAAATGCGTCAAGGGTGAGGCGTGCCTGTCCGCCGGGAACCAGACTCAGTGGGAGGAAGCACTGGAATGGTAGGCAGGGCTCAGCCTCGAAGGGTCTCGAATGATGTTAGTAAGATGAGACTTTGATGGAGGAGCCACTGAGGAATTCGGTGCCAAGAAGTGAGAAACCTGCTTAAAGCTGTGCTTTGGGAAGTTAACCCAGCAGCCAAGCAGGGCCAGGATGGAATGGGAAGAAGGTCCAAGGGTCCAGCCAGGAGGCTGAGGCAGCTGCTGGGAGTGAGAGCGGTGGGAACAGAGGAGAGAGATGTAGATGGATCTGGCCACCAGCCTCATGAAGATGGCAAGGGCCATCCTAAAGTTTCAGGTACCTGGGAAGCGGGGCGCCATGCCCCTGTGTTGGAAGGATCTGTATAGAGAAATCCAAATAAACCACTCTAAGACGACATCAAGGCCGAATCGGTTAACTCTTCACTTGTTTCTTTATGTCTCTGGGGCAAGTGCAGCTGGCTCCTGTTTTCCTTGTTACAATGCCCCCAGCCAATGATCTCTTGTCACCCTCCCAAAGGGGGCGCGAGCTATACTTTTCCACATGGAGCCACTGGGGAAGAAACACAGGATCCTTTGCCCAAATCCCAAAGAATGCCAACTGTGGGGACAAAATGGAGTCCCAGAAATCCGATCACTCGGCCTTAAACAAAATAGCCACCATTTTGAAGGGAATGGGTAAGAATAAAGTTGGTTCCCCTTTAGATTTATCAAAAATCTGTTCCTCCTCTTCCGAATGTGAATTCCGGATGAAATTCCACCCTTATACTCCTCTCTGAAGTCTATGTGTGTGGCAGAAGAGAAGCCACAGGTTAATTCTGATTAAGCGATGTCGTAAGAGTCAGCTTTTGCTTTCCAGGGAGAGACTGGCAAAGGGATGGCGGAGACAATGAAGACGAACAGATAGCACAAGCACCCAACGGAACCAGCAATTTCAAATCTGTCTCTAATGACTTTTTAAGTTTTTAAACTGAAAGTGTCAAGAAACAAGGCCCAGCCCCCTTTAGGTCTGAATGTTGCTCTGAGTTCATTAGCAGATATGCAAACAGGGTGTGTGTGTGTGTGTGTGTGTGTGTGTGTGTGTGTGCCCTGCCTGAGCCTGACAGCCCCACCCATGT
>NW_022900917.1:14732721-14739274 GCF_012274545.1 Fukomys damarensis | reverse complement strand
GTGTGTGTGTGTGTGTGTGTGTGTGTGTGTGTGCCCTGCCTGAGCCTGACAGCCAGCCACCCATGTTCACTTCCTGTTGATTTCATTTAGGAGAACCGAAACATCTGCCGCAACATCTTGATGCACACCCATCATCCCAGCACTCAGGAGGCTGAGGCAGGATGATCATCATGCATTCAAGGCCAGCCTGGGTTACACAGTGTGTTCAGGGCACCCTGAACTACATAGGGGGACCTTGTCTGGAAAAAAACAAAAATAAATACGCAAATGAGCAAACAAATAGAAGAATCACAGCATCAGCACCGTATTAAACTGAGTGCTGCTAGGCCTTGCTCACCAGCTGATGTGCCCACCGCCAGGACTTTGTCCTGCTGTTCCTCAGATTACCAAGTTCTCCAACTTCTCTTGTTTTTCAAGGTCCAACCCTTCTGAGACACCTTGCTGTTTACCCTTATTATTATGCCTTTTATGCCAGCACGTTATGCTTTCTATTATGTCCCAGTAGCTTACATCCCCCAACTTCAATATTCTCTGAAATGTGGGTCATGACCCATTAGTGAGTTTTGAAATCACTTTAGTGGGTCATGATCTGAATTTGAAAAAATGAAATACAGCTGAGTAGAACAGTCCAGAGATCATTATGTGTACACTAAATTCTCACTTGGGTTAATGGTCAAACGCTTGAAAGTCACTACATCATGTCACAATGAAGTTTGCAGCTTTTATGTCACAGAAACGCTGGATGCAATTGGCTTAAATACCAGAGAGGGTAACAGACAGGTAGCTGGAGACAGAGTAGCTCTAAGTTTGGCTTATCAGCAACTTATCCACAACTTCGAGGTCGCCATTTCTAGATTTTTGCCATTTCTGTCATTTTTTTTCAGCTAGCTTTCTTCATGTTTGCAAAATGGCTGCAGGAGTCCCTGGCATCATAACAACATTCATACATAGGGAAAAGGAGCCATCTATTCCTTAGGTGTCTTTTTACCAGCAAAATATTTTTTTCCCAGAACTCTCCCCACCCCCAGATGACTTTCTCTTGCTCTTTGAAATACATTGTGATGAAATGAATGAAAATGCCTAGTCAGGAACAGCAAGGAAAACCAAAGTTAGTTTGAATAAAGACAAGGGCACCTTCAGTGAGCAGTTGTCAGGTTTGGGAAAAAGGGGGAGATGAGTGGATTTGGGGTGGGGTGGGGCTAAAGTATCTGCCAGCCACTCCCAGGAGACATCAGGTCAGGGACAGGGTCTCTTTCCCTTCATGTTCTCTGCAATGCTTTCCACAAACCAAGTCTAGACAGTCACTGCAATTTCCAGTGATAAATTAAATCAATCACCTTGCCTCAAAGTATAAATATTCATGGGATGCAGAGATCAAATATCCAGTTTGGAATCTGGGAGGCAGACTGCAGGCAACGCTCCCAATTTGTTGATACATTAGTCACCAGAGGCAAGGATTTTTTTTCCAAGTCTCCATTTCTGCACTGAGTTATCAGATGTCAAGGGTTGGAGCAGCAACGCTGTACCTGGTATTAGCAGTTAAGCAGTGGAGTTCGTGTTCGGCACCGCGCAGATGGCGCCTGGAGGCTGCCCAGATGGAAGTGTGGGTCCCCAGCCAGCTGCGATGCAGGCAGGAGTGGTGGGTGGGAAGCCACGGAGCAGCAGAGGTGGGGAGACATTACGTCATCCCAGAGAGGGGCTTTCTTTGGGAACCCTGGCAAGGTTTCTGCTGAATCATTTCTCGAGGCAAATTATTGGCATGTTTGTTGGAGAAAGGTCCTGTAATTAAGTCCTTGTTCCACCACTCCCCTTGGCATCTTTCTGCTTATGTTGCCATTTAAGGCCACACTTGAAAAGATGAATACGTAAAATAATCTTATCTGCTAGAGCCAGCATTGTTGAATGTGGGACAGGGGTATTTCTCTCCTCTTTATTACACATATGTGTCCACACACACACACACACACACACACACACACACACACACACACACACACACACACACACACACACACACACACACACACACTCCTTATCACAGAAACCACAGGTTCAGAGCAGTTTGAAATGCAGAAAAGCTTTTGTCTCTAGGGTCATTAGAATCCTTCTGTTTGTTCCTGTTACAAACACAAAATCCCATGCAACACGCAGCTGAAACTGGGCTGGAGAGATCCTTGCAGGTCCTGGGAGGTGGACCTTTGTCACCTGCCAGCACTCAGGTTCCTTCGAGGGGCTGTGCCAGGGCCAGGCCTGGAAGGCAGTGGGCCTGGCTTCCCCTTGCCTGTCTCCTGCACCTCAGCCCTGTGAGCTATGAGGCTGCGTTGGGTCAGCGGCCACAGCCAGGCCCAGCTCAGCCTGGCTTGCTACACAGATTCAAGCAGCCCTAAAAGAGATGGGGGGGTGTTGGGAACATTCCTCTGCAGATTATTTAACAGATGGCTTGGAAGGACTTGGAGAAGGAAGTGTTATGGACAGGGCGAGGACAGCTCCACCCTCACTTCCTTCCCCTGCCTGACTCCATCAAGGATCTGAAGAGTGAGCGTGCACTGAGCGCTTTCTCTGTGCCCGGCTCTCTGCTGAGTGCTTTGGTGCACTCGGGCCCCATGGCAAACTTCAAGGCGCGTGCTTCTGTTATGCCTCCATTTGTAGATGAAGAAAGCAAGCCCTGGGAAGAGAAAGGCTCCCGGCCAGTTTGTGCTTGTCCTTATTTTTCTGCCTGTTCATGGAAAGCTGGGTTCATTCTCATCTTTCAGGACTCAGTTCAAGTGTCTCACTGTCACTTGGATCTTAAGGTCCCCCAAGGCTCATGTGTTGAAGGTTTGGTCCCCGGGGGTATCTGGGAATGGGCCCGGCGGGAGGTCTTTAGGTCACTGGGTGGGCACCTTTGGAAGCACTCCACACTTCCTCCCTCTCTGCTCCCTGGCCATCACTGAGCAGTGTGATTTAGCCACAGACTCCAGCCATGATGTGCTGCTGCACACAGGCAGCAAGCAACAAGGCCAATGGGTCATGGGCCGGAACCGCCACAACAGTGAGTCAAAATAGACATTTTCTTTAGGACTCGGTTATCTTGGGTACTGTGTTATGGTGACAGGAAGCTAAGACACATCTCCAGCCAGGGCTTCCCTGCCCATTCACCGAGTGTGGCATCCTCCAGATCTTCTACAGCACACCCTGCTCAGTTCCTTTGAGGACAGCTGAGAAGATGCAGGTTTATCGGGCTTGCTTAACACAATTTCTTGTTTATGATCAGTCTCTTCTACTCAGATATAAGCTCCATGGGGGCAGGGACCTTTGTCTGTCCTGTTTGCCCTTTGCCATCATCTAGCACGGTGTCTAGAATTTAATAAGGACTCAGCCACACACTCGGGTGAAGGCGTGAGGACCTGTGTCATGCGTGCCTGTGGCTACCTAACGGGATGTGGACATGAGCGTGTCTCATGCCGGAGAGCAAATGTGCAGCCCTCTGTTCTGCTCAAGCAGTTACTCCTTCATCCATTTACAGTGCGTTTATTAAATTATCAACAAGTGCCAGACACAGAGGCAGGCGCGGGAAGATCCAAAGCGTAAGAACCAGTCTCTGCCCTTGAAAATCTCAACTCAGAGGGAGCAGGTGGGAGTTGGAAGAGGGATGGGGTGGCATTTGGTCAAAAGCACAAACAAAACTGTGATGCTGACGAGTCATAAATGCAGAGTTCAGCACAAAATGATGCAGCAAACAGAAGCAACTACCCAGCCTCCAGCCCAGGGAGACTCCCGCAGGCACCCAGAGCACCAATGTGGCAGAAACTTGCATCCACCAAGAGAACACTGTGGATGCTAAAGGTTCGAAGAAGTTTGTTCCGGTTCTTTTTTTGGCCACTCTGCACAGTGCTTATGTGGGTCTGACTTTGAGCCTGACCTTGGAGGAGGACTCTGCACTCTGGGAGAAGGGGCAGGTGCACAGAGGTAGGGAGGGGCACACAGGGTCTGGGGAGTGGTGAAGACTCCTTTCCATCACGCACAGTGGATCACATTCTGATCTGAGGCTCTGTTATTAGTAACTGACTGACCTCTAAGTTAGCAGAAACACCTTGAAGGGGACTCCTGCCGAGGCTAGGCAGACTGTCTGGGTGGTCACTAAGAGTGTGAGGACTGGGAAGACTGTCACCTGGATGAAGGCATCAAAAGACAGAACCATGGAATGGGACACATCTTGGTTCAGATTGAGATGTGCATACTCAGCAGCCACCCTCTCACCCTTAGTATCAGGATTTTCCCAGTGGGAAAGGACGATCGCAATCAGAATACAGAGGCTGGCAGGCAGTTTCCAGAACATCTCTTCAAACATGATCTCTGCTAGATGTTCCGAAGCTCAGAAAGGCCATGTATTATTCACTTATCCAGTCAACATTTATCCGGCACCCAGCCCCAGGCCAGACCCGGACAGCACAAGGGGGCAGATCTTACAGCCTCTGGCCCTAAAGTGCTTAGTGGCACAGGCAAAGGTCCTGGGTGTAGCGCTAGACATCCTTCCTCTGAGAGAGTGAGTCTTTGGCAGCAGCCAGCCTTCTGTTACTTGGTTCTGAGATTGCTCTTTTTAGGTCAAAGAGCCCAGTTTGTGAAGATGCCTTATTCTGAGGAATGTTTTCTCAGAGCCACTCCCCACCTTGCAAAGAGGCAGTGACAGCCCAATGTGATAGGGCCTGGCTCGCTTTTTATGCAGGAAAGGCACTTAGCCCAGGACACAGGAGCAGAGTGCATGATGATTAGCAGCCCCAGCCGGACAGACTTGGGCTCTGACTCCTTGCTGGGCAGGTGGCTGGGAAGTGCTTGTCCAGCTTGCCCACAGACCTGGGCTCCATCCTCAGTGTGCCTCCTACCCTGCCCCCCATCTTTGCTCGGAGCAATTCAGTAAGATAACTAACACGCGTGTACTTGTTGGGTAATAGGCTGGCTGCTAAAAATGACCCTTAAGTAGGCAGGGACTTCACAGCCAAGATGAAGACTGATTTCTCATTCACACAGACATCCATCCAGGCACTGTGCCCTGCTCCAGGAAGCCACCCAGTCCCAGGCTCAGCTTCCTCCACTCTGCAGGCTGTGAGTCGACCTCTCCTAGGGGGTCTAAGCAGGCTCGTGGTCACACCTGCTGTGCAGGGACAGGGTATGTGATGTCACAGGACCCAGTCCTCTCTGTGTGTAGCCCCGTTGTGGTCTGGATGAATCTCCTCGGCATGCTCAGAGGCCCTCTTCCACCAGGATAGAGGGAGAGTTTGGGCAGCGAACTGGGTGCTGGGGTCCCAACCACCCAGCTTCCCTGCACTGAGCTCCCTCCAAGGCTCCTCCTCCTCCTAGGAGCGCCATGGGCTAGTAAACAATGCACTAACACTCAGGCCTTTGAGGAAACGTCCAAACCACAGAGTGGTCACAAACTCTCTGCTCCTCCCTGCAATCAATCCTCTATGCCTCTAGCCTGTCCAGTCCACAGCAGTGAACTTCAGACTCCACCCCTAAAACCCAACACGGAAGATGCCAGCAGCAGCAGATGCATTTCCTGGAAGTCTACGCATGTGCTGCTCTGCTGTGACTGTGACAAAAACTGGTCCCTCCTCTCTTCCGTAGTGTGGCAACCCCCATAGGCCTGTGGCATCCCAAGACAGACTCGTCCCGGGTCTCTGCAGTGAGAGGTGGCAGTGACTCCACGCTAGTGGGTTCCCTGTCGCCTGCCCAGGAGTGTCCTTGGAGGAAGGTGGGCACTGCTCACCTTCTCTCTCCACCCCCTGCCCAAGGTATGGGTGGGCCTGTGAGCACTGGCCTTGGCTCCGAAGTGGACACCCTGGGCGGAGGAGTTGGGACACTGGAGCAGCAGAGGGCAGAGTTCCCCAGACTCCAGGGACAGGAGAGAGGAGCAAACTTTGCTCTTCTGTGAGACCCTGATGTTCTGTAAGTTCTGTTCATCTCAGCCACATCTGATCCTACTGTGTACAGTCATACACATATAAAAAAACATATGGAGGGATAAAATAACTAAGGTTGACTCTGATAACACAGATATATTAATTTTTTTTTGCACTTCTGGATAGGGTCTCACATACCCTTGGGGTCTGGAATGTATCTCCCCTTCTCCATGCCTTTATTTAATTTTATGCTGGTACTGACGAATTGAACCCAGAGGTGCTCTATCACGGAACTACATTCCCAGCTCTTTTTTATATTTTATTGTGAGACAAGATCTTGCTAAATCGCCAAGGTTGGTCTTGAACTTGCAATCTTTCTGCCTCAGCCTCCCCTGTAGCTGGGATTATAGGTGTGCGCCACCGCCTCCCACTCATCCCGCACCACCCCCTTTGGGGGTTTCCGGCCCTTGCTCTGCAGGACTCCCTCAGGGCCAGTTACACCGGAGAAGCTGTCACCCCTTCTGCCCTGCGTACCCTCTGCTTTCCTCCAAGGTAGGGTCACCAGGCACAGCCAGGGCAGGTCCCCCCCATCCCCCTGCCTGCCTTTGGCTGAGTCCTGAACCGGCCTCTGCTTTTGCCCTGGGGAGAGGCAGACGCTCTCAGCAGCCGCCGCT
>NW_022900917.1:14691852-14732332 GCF_012274545.1 Fukomys damarensis | reverse complement strand
GCAGCCTCGCGAGTCTCAGCAGGAGGAGAGCCGGGACGGCTGGCCCCTAACCCCGGCGGGCTGGACCGGGGGAAGACGCGGGGTCGCCCGGGGCTGAGGAGCAGTGACAGCAGGGAGGCAGGGGAGGCATCTTCTACCTCCGGGCGGCGGGCTGTGTTCCTACGCTGCCAAGGAGCCCGCTGTCTTGTGACTGGCTGGTTACCACGGCAACGAGCCCTGTTCCGTGAAGTGTGCTGGGAGAAATCCCACGAAGGACTGCGGCGCCCGGCAGGGTGCTTTGCCAGGGTCGGCTGGCCTCGGCCTGTCCCCCGGGGGCCCCGGTGGCAACTGGGGGCTGTGGCAGTGGCCGAGGCAAGGAAAGAGCAGTGACTGCTCTCCGGAGCTGGAGACATTGGCTGTTTTTCAGTTCTGCTCCTGATCCTTCTCTCCCCTATTTTGGAACACAGTCCCTGAAGAGGAAAGACAAAAATAGCTCTCTCCAAAGGAGCCAACGCTAAGGCACATTCTGTGCTGGTGGAGATGGGCTTCTAATTGCGAGGCACCCACCTCCAGCCACTTAGCCTGGGCGGGCTGCAGGTTCACTTTCCCCTGAGCTGCGGAAAGCCAGGGGGTTAACTCGCTGCTTCCCACTGGCCAGGGGAAGCCTCGGAGAAGTAGGCTGAGGCAGGAAGACCAGGAGCCAGGAAGGGGTGAGGGCAGACATAGAGGAATAGCTCAGATATTCTTCGAGGCAAGTGAAAGACATGATTATACTTTGGTGAAACACAATTGTGATGCAGCATACAGCAGCCCAGGGACTGTGGGAAAATCGGAGCACTCCCGGGTGTGGCCTTTTGGTGAGATGCCATGACTGTGTCTGACCTTTCACGGTCACTCAGTCTTTTCAGGTATCCTTGTCTTCAGCTTTAAAATCAGCGGAGTGCCAGGCGTGGGGCTCAGGCCTGTACTCTCAGCACTCCGGAAGACTGCCATGGGTTCTAGGCTGGCCAGAGCCACAGTAAATTCATGGCCAGACTGAACACACAGACTCTCAGCAAAAAGAAAAAAAAAAAAAGCACAGTAATATGTATTAGGCTTTTTCACTGGGCTTACATTGTGGGCTTTCCTATGGTATCGTATTTGTTGATATGAAAAAATACTTTGGAATATAAATGAAAAAAAAGTACTTCAAAACCGTAAATCCCTCGAAGGTATCATCAGACTTCTTAGCGGTGGGTGGAAGTATCTAGCCTTGAAGATTCCACGGCTGGAGGAAAAACTCGGAAGTTACGTGGTGTAAGGCCCAGCAAGGCTTCCTAGCTCAGCCCTACTGCGGCAGCCTGGCCCGCTGTCAGTGGTGAGCGCAGAAGTCCAGCGCCGACCAGGACAGTGGAGGAGGCCGAGGAGCAGGGCCATCGGTGCACCCAGCCATCCAGGCTCAGGTCTGAGGGCCCAGACCCAGCCTCCTCTCTTCTTCCCGCAGCCTGGAGCCTCAGCTGTCTGCACTGAGCCCCTGGCTGTCCTTCGCGCTGCCTCCGGTCATCTGCCCACCAGAAACAGAGAGGTTAGGGGATACTGTGCGACTCCTTCCCTGGGGCGCAGATGGCTGCCTGCTCCCGCCAGCCCTGGGGTACCCCAGCTCTCCCTCAGGGTGGCCCTTTCTCTGCTCTGTAGTTCCCCCGGCTTGAGCGTGCTGGGATCCTGCCTGATAGGCAGATCCTGGACCCACCTCCTGCGATACTCTGAGAACCACAGGAGCCAATGTGCTACAGTGCCCGCCTCATGCCCTTCACAGGCAGAAGGGGACTGGCCCCATCCCCGTGCAGAAGCAAATGGCCTCCTGGGCTGACACTCAGCGTGTGTGGAGGGGCGGCTTGTGAGGCCGCCCTGCCTCCATCTTTCCCCGTTTGGATGGTTTGTTGAGGGAAGCAAGGTAGGGTAAATAAACTAAAGTCAGCTGGGCATGGTGGCACAGGCCTGTAGTCCCAGCACTTGGGAGGCTGAGGCAGGAGTATTGACACGAGTTAGAGGCCAGCTTGGGCTACATAGTGAGTTCACCGAGACCCTGTCTCAAACAAACAAACCCAACGTCTTATATACGTGTTAGGGAAAAAGAAAAAACTCATTGGAGGTGCAAATTAACGATCAAATTCATTTATCTCATATGTATGTATGACAGGGAGAGAGAGAGGGAGAGAGAGGGAGAGAGAGGGAGAAAGGGAGAGAGAGAGAGGGAGAAAGGGAGAGAGAGAGAGAGAGACAGAGACAGAGACAGAGAGACAGAGACTCTGCACAGTAGAGTGGAAAAACACTTGCCTCCTTGACCCTTTTGTTACAGGAAATAACAGCAGAGATGAGTTATCAAATGCTCTATCTCCCAACCTGTTAACTGTGTGATACACTGAGTTCTTGTTCCCTAGAAAGAGAATAATGATAGAGAGAGAGAGAGAGAGAGAGAGAGAGAGGGAGAGAGAGAGAGAGAGAGCTCCATGTGCAAAAGATGAGCTTAATGTGGACCTGGCGCTAGAGCTTACACTGCAGTAGGAGAGATTCACAGTTAAACGAAGGGCACTGCGGAAGAGTCTTCCTTTCAATTAAAATTGCTGCAGGAGGATGAGGGGTGGGAGGGAGTGGCTTCTTCCTGAGTCCTTACTGGGTGCCAGCCACAAAGTGAGCACTGTGCTTGCAGATCTCGTTTCATTCTACCACACGGGAGAGGTGATTACCCCTTTACAACACCAGAGGTGAGATCTACATTTATATGATTTGCCACCTGGAAAGCATTTACTGAGTACCTACTGTATACCATTCCCTGTCCCTGTTTTTAAAGAATGTGTGGAGATACTGGGCACAGAAACATACTTATCAAAAGTGGGCTGGGCAGTGTTTGAGGCATTATGGGAGAGGTTGGAGGCCCAAGTGAACTGTCAGGTTGAGGGAAGGGAAGGTGGCTTATGGACACGAAGTCTCAGCAGAGTAGGGACAGAAGCGCGCTCCTAGGCAAGGGGACTGGGCCGGCAGAGAGCAGGGCGTGGCCTGTGGCTGTAGGCGGGGCCAGGCTCTGGCCAATTCAGCTTTTCTATCAGAAACCTGGGCTGCCAAGTCCCACAGCTCACCCTGGAGTTTAGAGTTTAGAGTTTAGACAGGGTTAGGTCAGTCATGCCGGCGGTTACATAGGGACAGACGTGAGACAGACAAGACCAGAAACAGGCTTTTTAGGAGGTTTAATAGTCCTCAAGGTAAGAGATAATGCGACACCTGAACTGGGTCAGAGGTCCAGTGATACAAAGGAGTGGATTGTTTGCAGAACTCTTGAAGAGATAAAGAACTTCCCTACTGATTATCTTTGGAGAGAATGAGAGACAGACAGCAGGCAAGGGCAGATGGATGGACAGAAGGGCCACTAAGGTGGAGGCTGCAGGAGCAAACAGGTTTAGCTGGTGGCTCTTGCCCTGGACCTCAACCGGCCCTCACAGGTCAGCGTCGCTCCTGGGAGCCCAGCCTCTCCTGTGACCTGGTCTTCACCCTCCCCGACAGGAGGCCATGGTGCCAATCTCCCGCTGAGCATGGCTCAGCGGCTCCTCCTGGACACTGTGGGCCCCAGGCCCACGCAACACCGCGTGATGACCAGCAGCTGCAGGAGAGATGAATCAGGGGGGAAAGGGAGTCGGGCTGGAGTCATCAGCATGTGAGTCACAGCTGAGAGGAAGAAAGGCTCCCAGCCTGCCAGAGTGGGCGTGACCCGGCGGAGGAGGAGACCGGCAGGAAAACGGGATGCCGGGGAGTGGAGCTAGGACCTTGGAACGGGAGCTGGGGCCTGGCAGGTAAAGCAGAGGGGAGAACAGAGACTGTCGGAGAGGACAGGTTAGGCTGACTCCAAAGCCGGGGGACAGCAGGGTCCTGGGAGAGCTGTGATGGGATGTGACAAACTTCCAAGCTGAAAAGAATCAAGTCAGTGGTCTAGTTTTAACACGGATAGCAGAGAGCAGCTGTATGGAAAAGGGCAAAGTGTGAAGGCAAAGTTAGACCTGCGATCCAGACGCTCTTCATACTGCAGGGCCAGATACCTCAGAAGCCTAATGTCCTTCTCCACCCGACGTTTGCAGCCAGCTTCCTGTTGCGTCTCCTTTGACCCTGCGGCAGGTATTGGTCTCGTGCTTGGCGGCCCTTGGCTCGCCTTGCGCACCACACTGAGCTCTGGCCTGGGTCCCAACCTGCTCACCCTTCACTCTTCTCCACCGGTCCCCTCAGCCTCCACTGCCTCACACAACCCGGCATAGAGAAGTGGCTGCTCCAATGCCCTGGGGCCACTGCGTCTTGGAGCCCCAGCCTGGCGGGCAGAATTCTCCCCACTGCGCTCAGAGCTCCTGCCTTGTGTCTTCATGGGCTGGTCCTGTGACTATGGGTCATTTCACTTGAGTTGTTCTCTGATCAAACTGTAAAGTGCCTTACATCCAGGTCAGACTTCTCTCCTTGACTTTCAAGTCCTTTAATAATTTGATTTCAATTTATCCTTTATTTGATGCAAAATGACACCCACTGACACTTACTGAACTGCCCACTCTGTGGCAGACATTTCTTTAAGCACTTGGTGTATTGTACAAGTTGAAATTAGGTTTAATCACGAGTGACAAATGCCCCACATAACAGAAGTTAAATAAGATATTTATTTCTCTCTCAAGTAAAGGGCAGGAGTGGGTGGCTGAGGACAGGTATGGTGGTTTTGCTCATGAAGTCTACAGGGATACAGGCTCCTCCTAGCTCATCGGTCTGCCATCTTTATGGTGTTTGTCCGCTTCACTCATCCTCATGGCCCAAAATGGCAGCTGAATGACAAATGTCACATTCACATTCCAGGTAGTGGACAAAAAATGGACAGTAAAAGAAAAGAGTAGATGTCAGCTGCCCTTCCCCAGCAGATGCCATAGAGCATCTGCTTGTGTTTCATTGATGGCCACACATAGTTGTAAGGGAGGCTGGGAAGCACAGTGTTTATTCTGAGAGGTCGGGTGCACAGGTAGAAAGTAGGAACGTATTAGAATAGAAAAAGAAGACAGAAGGTAGTTAGGAGAACCAGCAGCCTCTGCCTATTCACTCAGTCGTCAACATAGTCCCTGAAGATGGAGGCTATTATTATGCTCCTGTTGTCTTAGGGAAACTGAGGCATGGGAAGGCTTGGCCGAGGTCACACAGCTAAGCTGAGCCCAGGCCTGTGCTGCTCACAGCCACACCACATGACTCCCCCAAGGTCCGGGAACAGTCTTCTCCCTACCGGAGCTCTGTGGTGTCCCCACAGGGCCTGCTCCCCGTGCCAGCCCCTCTCCCCCTACCAATCTTTCCCGCTTCCCCGCATTCAAGTCCTGAGAAGCAGCGACCAGGTTTTCATGCAGCACTGGGCTGCTGCGGGGGCAGGCTGAGCTCTAGAGTCCATGGTTCAGGCCCTGGACCACCTTTCGCGAACCACAAAGCCCCTCGGAGCTCAGCTCCCTCATCCACAGGATGGGAGGCCAAAGGGGACTTGCCCCATTGCTGGCAAAGGCTGGTGAGCGCTGGATACTGGGGGTTTGCTAGCACTCAGGGTGCAGCAGCCCTCCAACCACGTGGGGCGAGGGGGCTCCGTGTGCACTGCGCTCCCAGCGCGAGACCGCCGCCATCTACAGCTCATTTTGCACACGCGGTCCTCAAGGGCTGGTGGGAGCTGCAGGCTTTGACCCTCTCGGTTTGGAATCTGCTTAGTGGGGGAAACATTACTGTTCAACAGATGTGCAATATCATTCTTGGACGGGACACAAAGCAACAACAGCATCCCCCAAAGGAAAGGAGTTTTTATTGTTACACAAAGCATTTTCCATCAGAGCACATAAACCCAGGGAATGCTGTGTTTTAAAAACAGATTAAAAACCTAAAACTCAAGAGTGGGGGCAAATAAGCCCCGGTGTTTTAAAATGTGTTCATCCTTTTACTGAATTTGAACAGAAATGAAAATCAGGGCAGAGGGAGGATAATGCTTCTGTGAGCAAAACGCCTCCTTCTGGTCTGAGGTTCCAGGAGGGAGGCCCTGGCTCTACTTCCTGGGCTCCTGGAGATGCAGCCTGCCTCTCCCGACCTAGAGGTCCCCAGGGCCAAGGTCAAGCTCCTTGTTCATTCTCAACTCGTGCTGTTGTCTCCTTCCTCTCTCAGAGCCGCTGCGGGGCTTCCTCTGTGGGGCCTTCCCCCAACACCCCTGCAAGTCTGACCTAGACCTTTCTCCATCCTTCCTCACAGGGTCAGTCTTTTGAACTGAACCATTTCTCTTGATCATTTTCGTAATCAGAGACGCTTGACTCGAGACAGCCCATTCCTTCTGTGATTTCTAATTTTTTCTACTACATCCAAATTTGTGTTCCTGGTGACATCCACTTGCCGAGATACAATTACCAATCAGCTCCCTCTCCTGAAGCGTTCTCCTCTCGTGGATCTCCTCTCTCTCTTCTTGTGGCTGGCCAACTGCCAACTGTCTTCCCAGTGGCTTGTTTCCCCTTGAAACGCAATAGTTTCAGCTAGGTGTGCAGCTATCCAGGCTAAGAACTACACTTCCCAGAGTTCATCTCTGCTGGGTGTGGCATGTGACTAAGGTCAGGCCAGAGTGACGGGGAAGAGAAGTCAGGGCAGCAACTTCCTGGCTATGTCTTCCTTTTATGGATTCAGAGCAACTGAACTTGGATCTTGACAGTGGAGATAAAAAATGGAGGGCTCCTGTAGTACAGCTCTGTGTTTTGGGCTGTCTTTGCCACAGCAGTTTGGCCAATGCCTTAACTTCAAAGTACTCACCTAACTCTTACGATCTGCTTCACTTTCTATGTTGCTTCATGTGTCTCTGCCTGTGTCTTATTTGCTTTTTGCAGCTCAGAGAGGGAGAGGGGACAAATCTTAATCAGTATTTTATATTATAACAATGCTTAGTATACTGTCCTGTGTATGACTGGTTCTTAATAAATGAGCTGAGTGAGTAGGTTACTCTTTGTGTCTGTATACATGGAATGAGGGACTAGTCGTGGATGGTGTAGTAGTCAGGTTTCCTGTCGCTTAGCTGTGATACCCAACACCCACGTCTTAGAGAACTCTAACTTGGCTCATGGTTTCAGGGGGTTCAGTCTATGGTCAACTGGCTCGAAGGTAGGAACGTCATGGTGGAGCAAAGCTGCTCAGTTTATGGTGGTGGGAAGGATAGCAGGGGAACAGCACCAGAAAGGAAAGAGCCAGGGAGCAGATACAGCATCCATGTCGCACCTCCATGGCCCACCCACGTACACCCAAAGTATACTAATCCCCTAGGTCAGTGATGGTGAACTTTTCAGAGCTTTCACTGATAGGAACGGCCTACTATGGTACGCATGCTGTAGGTTCACCACCACTGACTGAAGTGGCTTCCTAGCCAATCAGATTGACGCACATTAAGCCTAACCACCACGGATGGTTAAATAATGCTATCCAAAGACTTCTAAATAAGGGATCATTATAAAGCTACAGAATGAGGTGCCAAGCTGGCAAGCTACTGGTTTTTCTCCTGTATAATATTTGCATCAACAAGTTCAGTGAAGCACGGACCCTATACACGTTACATCTGTGGATGACACAGTGTGGACCTAATAAACTAGATAAGAGACTCAGGCATCAGAAAGATCTGTGCAGACAAGAACAATGGGTGAAAATTACTCTTGAACTGAAAAGCTCTGAATATTAGTTCAAATTTGGGCAAAGGAATAGACTGGGGAAAAATTAGCTTAGTTAAAGATTACAGTAAAAAGGTATAAAATATTTTACTTGACTGGAAGGAAGCCCAGTATGCATCAAAAATAAGTTGTGAGGGCTGGGGATTTAGCTCGGTGGTTTTGGTGCTTGCCTGGCAAGCACAAGGACTTGTGTTCGACCCCCGGTACCAAAAGAAAAGAAAAGAAAAAAAAAAGTTGTGATGACCAGAAAATTCTAGTGTAACTCTGGGCTGAATTCATGTCCTCCACAGTTAACCCTTGGCACCTGCTATGTGCTGGGCATCACATGGGAGACGGGATGATTTAGCTTGGTGGTTTTGGTGCTTGCCTGGCAAGCACAAGGACTTGTGTTCGACCCCTGGTACCAAAAGAAAAGAAAAGAAAAAAAAAAAGTTGTGATGACCAGAAAATTCTAGTGTAATTCTGGGCTGAATTCACGTCCTCCACAGTTAACCCTTGGCACCTGCTATGTGCTGGGCATCACATGGGAGATGGGATGAAGAAGAGGCGGCTGATAGCTTACAAAAACACAGCAAGTGCTCCTCCCACAGCACACGGCACAGAGCAGACAGACGGGGAAGCACAGTGTACGTGTGTCCGGAAGGGAGGGAGCAGACTCATTGGCAAAGGCAAGGCATGAGGATTTAGGAAACAGAGTTTGATGCCAGGGTGTAGAGTCCTCGGTGCCAGGCCCAGGAGATGGGATGCATTGTTGTGGGCAATGATGTTCTTGTTCATTTCTCAAGTGGGCAGTGCTTCTTGGTCTGACAGTGGCAAACCGACAAGAGTTCGGCTTTGTGAGACTGCCAGAGTTCAGGGAAGCCTCTCCGGAGAGGTGACGGAAGGAAGCCAGTGAAGAGGCCCCTTCCGCCACCAAGTGAAACTCCATCAGCACTGGTGCCGCGTCCGTGTGGGTTCTCTTGGCTGAGGGAAGGAGAGGTAGAGATGGCTGCACTGTAGGCTTGGGGACAGGAAACAGGGCGGTGGGGTCCAAGGGCACCAGGACCCGGGGACAAGGAACAAGCTGGAGGGCGGCCATCTTTGATCTCATTTTAATAAAAAGAGGACTGAAGGAGGTAACTGAAAGCAAATCACAGGAAGAAAGGAAGGAACTGCTCTGTCCAGATTGCAGAGAGCGGCTGAAGAGATCAGGGGAGGCGGAGGTCTGGTGGCACAGGTCTGGAGGGCTCCTTCAACACAGTGGTGCAGTGCCTCCGGATTAGCTTTAGCATGACACCAAAGGTGGCACCACAGAGCAGCAGAGCCAAGGAGCTGGGGTGGGGGAGGAGCAGAGGCTGAGTTTTCTGGCGGCAGATCTCCTCCTTCCGGTGAAGCAGGGCAGTGGAAGGAGCACAGGGTTGCAGTCACAGAGATCTGGGTTCCAGCTTCGATGCACCATGGTCAGCTGTGTGACATTGCCGAGCTGCTGAACCTCTCTGTGCCTCTGCTTCATGGACAAAACAAAGAGGCCAAACAGGAAGACCTCAGAGATTCCACTAGGTATGAAGTTCTTTGACCCAAAACATGTGGCTTATGTGCATAAAAGAAAGAGAGGGGAATTCTAGGAGCCTTGTTTTGGGGTTTTGCTCCTGTGCTCACTGGTCATCAAGTGCAGAGCCAGCTCGCTTCCGCTGCACTTGCTGGTGGCGTGGAATGAGGGGCCAGCTGTCTTGTGCACACAGGCGCTCTGCTCTGTGGGCAGGGGTGGGAAACGGTCCCACATAGCTGATATCACTAATTTTTAAAGAAAACCATCTGAGCTCAAGAGAACTGAAGCCGAATGTGGGAGCTATGAGTCAACCTCTGCCTTTCAACGGCGTTAATTTTACATCATAAATGACACACTTTAAAGTTTCTTAGGTTTTATAAAACTTGTAATTTTTCTCTTAAAAAGCTCACGTAGGTACACGCCACTACACGTTAAAAGATTCTACATTGACTCTCATTCCAAAAGCATCTGCAAAACAATGACTGTGCTCTTAGCTATTTTTAATATAAAATACATTTCCTTGTAGTCTTAGAAGCTGGTTATAGCACTTTTTGTGAAAACTGGCTGATTTTTATTTTAAAAAATTGTTCTTCTTCCCCCATGGGTTTTTTTTTCTCCCTTTACAGAATGTTTTGTGAGGAACAATGCTGCTTAAGACACCCAGCAATTCCATTAGAAACAAAATATTCAGAAGGCATCTGCCCAGGCAATATTTATAAATAGCTCCTTTAGTTCTAAATAATTCTTAAACAGCATGGATGAGAACTGCTTTCCTCACTGAAGCAACTTCACAGAGGCACAGTCTTCAGGCAGAGAACTAAACATCAGAAGTGGAGATCACAAAGGGAACATCCACACTTGCCATTCTGACCACACAGCAAAGCGAGACCCAGGGGCAGAAAAGAAAGTCGGAGCCTGATTCAGGGGATGACGGGAAATGATTCTATCAAACCAAAGTTTAGGGCAATCTTGGACTATGGAAAGAAGAACAGGACATGTAGCACATTGTTAAAAATAGACGTCCATTCTCCTTGTTATAACCGTAGACAGCTCCTGGACACCTTACTTTAGCTATGCAGAGACAGATCGGCCCGTTTCAGTTCATTCTGTCACTTAACATTCCAGCCTCAATTTTTCATTGCCAAAATGGGGGCGACGTTATCTACTTCCTAGCAGGGTAAGTGTGTGGCTGACACTAGAGAATGCTTGTGAAATCCTTTGTAACACACTGTCAGTGGGACCTGGGGCTTTGCTGTTGTCAGGAAGCTCACAGCCTGGCAAGGGCTGTGACTGGTGTCTAGCACACTTGCTTTCAGTATCGGAGCTGCAGGCGGGACTCAGCTGGAAACAGCGTTATTAAGGGAAGAAATCTGTTCTGCGGCTCGGCGACTGCGATGTGGCGCCCCTTTCTTGGCACCGACCTCCCACTTGAACTAATTAAAGTCCCACACAGGTGGAAAAAGAATGCTCACCTAGAGATCCGCCATGTGGCCCTGAGGACGGAATTGTCTCTGTTTTGTTTTTTTGTAACAGAAAGCAGCATTCTTTTTTGTTTAAAAAAGAAGTGAAGGAAGGGGGAATGTATGGGGGTTTGTTCGAATGCTCCAGAAAAATTGTTTTAAGCAGCTGGAGGAATAAAAGGGAGGAGCTCAATGGAAAGAATGTGCCAAATCTAAAGATATAAGAAAAATGCCTAGGGAATGATTGGAATCGCCTTGGTGACAAGGGAGGCATGCAATGACAAGAAAGCAGGACCACGCATATTGAAGAGGCACATGTGGAAAACAGGTTCCTCCTTTTAATTAGCCTGCACTTTCTGACCAGCTCTTCAGCTGGCTTTGTGGGGCCTTTTAGGGGGCAGGACGGGGGGACCTGGCTCAAGGCCACCTCCAGGAGGGTTCCCCCCAGCAGGATCACCACCCCTAAAGAAAATTCATCCTTTCTGATGGTGTCTTTGTTGGTAGAAGCTCAGTGTCATTCTTTGGATGAGATTTGTCCCTTCCTGGACCACTCACTGCTTCTTCTGAAATTTTATATTCTCAGGTACGTGCTGGAGAGACGATTCCTTGTTCTTTAATATGTGTCCTCCTCTTCTGAGGTGAATCTGTTCTTACTGTTTGCCCAAAATAAAGACATTTCCCAGACTTCCTCAGAGTGAGCACGCATGTGCGCACGTGTGTGTGCATGCATGTGTGTGTGTGTGTGTGTGTGCACGTGCTTGCTTCTTCTGAAATTTTATATTCTCAGGTACGTGCTGGAGAGACGATTCCTTGTTCTTTAATATGTGTCCTCCTCTTCTGAGGTGAATCTGTTCTTACTGTTTGCCCAAAATAAAGACATTTCCCAGACTTCCTCAGAGTGAGCACGCATGTGCGCACGTGTGTGTGCATGCATGTGTGTGTGTGTGTGTGTGTGCACGTGCGCATGCGTGTGCTGGGAGGCGTCCTGGGTGCATCCTCTGGGGAGGGGACAGCCCGTTCTGCTCTCCAGCCTGGACTGACGATGTGGCTGCTGCAGGCAGGCCATCTGGGCTCTGCAGATGAGGACCCTTCCGAAGGGACAGTGAGGCAGTAAGACAGGACCCTGTCCCTGACACCACGGGGCTGCAGACCTCCCATCTGTCACCTGAGAGAACTCCAGTATGGCTTAAGCCACCAGTACTTTAGGTCTCTGGTGCCTGCACCTTCTTACTAAAGTTTACCCGCTAACTCTGATGATTTACATTCAGAGCGTACATTTAACTCTGTCTACATCTAAGGCAAAGACAGTTTCAAAGACCCAGAAGCTCTTTAATAAATCTGGTTCTGTCCAAAAATATTCTAGAAAATTCATGTGATTGGAAAACTGAGTTAGTTATTAGGGGAAAAGGTGGGGTTTTCAAAGGGGATTCTCTGGGAAGCAAACATGACCAAGATTTCATCTTAGCGATATCCGCAGGCCACAGCATGTGCCTGGTCCACTGCAAGGTGGTGAACTCGGACAGCAAAGCCTGCAGGGGCAGACAGCTGGGCTTTGGACATCTACAGGGAATGAAAAACCAGGTCCGGGTTGTTGCCAAAATGGTTCCCTATTGTCTGGATCAGAACTGTGGAGTGAGTCAACAAGTTACAGCTGGAAAACAACAGCTGAGGGTGGATGAGAGGCGAGCAGGCCAGGGCCAGGTCTGTTCTTTCCCCTTCTAAGGAGGAGAGGCTGAGGCTGGGAAAGGATGGGAAGGACCTGCTTGGGCTGGTCCAGGCCTCTACATACACTCATCCCTGGGCTGGAGTGCATCACTATGGGTAAGATCCTTCATTAAAATGTACTTCCAGAAGCCAAGAGGTTCACAGAATAGCTTTGACAGAATCCAAGGATTAGAGGTCCCTCCTTCTCTAGGTTAAACACCATTCCATTATCAGTGGGGTTTGGCTATAGCTGTTCAAGTAGTACATTCATTTGAACTGCGTAAATGAGTAATACCTTGGTCTACATTTCTCCATCATATACTGTGAGGCTGTTTTGAATAATTTTGCCAGATGAGGAATGAACTCCATTGCTCATATCCTCTCATGCACCCAAGTAGGAATAGTCTCCTCTTCCTGATTCCTTTGTAGTCTCACAAATCATGTCAAATTTGTGATCTTCTTGCCTCAGCCTTCCAAATAACATGCACCATTGTTTTTTTTTGTTGTTGTTGTTTGTTTGTTTTGTTTTTTTGAGACAGGGTCTCACTATGTAGTTGAGACTCACCTGGAACCCACTATGTAGTCCAGGCTGGTCTCGAACTCACAGCGATCCTCCTGCCTCAGCCTCCTGAGTGCTGGGATTACAGGCGTGAGCCACCATGGCTGGCCTCACCATGTTCGACTGTCACACTCAAAACTTTTTTTTTTTAATTAAGTGTGTTGCCGTTTTTTCCAGGAAACGGGTTCAGGCTTATTGGCTTATACTGTATATGAAATTTTTTTTTGACAGTTCCTTGATTTCTGCCTTTTAACCACTGTCCATTATCATAAACTTTAAGAATGTACAGGCATTTAATTATATCTGCCCATCTTCAGTGCTCTGGAAGCAAGCTGTCAGGGCTGAGAGATATAAATATATTTCGCACAACTATGACAGCACTGCTGTCGAACTTACGGCATGTGTGTTATTGTGTTTTTCTTGTAAGACAAAAGATGCTAATGTAGAGCTGTTTTTTCTAAATTAAAACCTTGGTATCCGGGTGTAGCTGCGGTGTTGGCACTTTGTGAAAATAAGTAGGCTGGAGGTTGCAGTTTGGCACTTGGTCCCTGCGAGCTGGCCACCACTGTACTAGTGGTTCTCTTTTGACTGTGCTTTGTCCTTTCCAAGTCTGACATTACCTCTGATGGAGGAGAAATGGAAACGCAGAGTTACTTGATATGAAAAGGAAACAGGTATTGCATAGAATAGAGCCTTTTAAAAAAGTTATTTTTTCTAAAGTTTTTAAAATAGTGGTTCTTGATCCTGGCCGTATATTAGAAAAACCTGGAATGTTTAAAACAAAACCAAACAAAAATAACCCACCATCCTGGTCCCTGCTCCAGCAATCCTCGCTTATCTGGTCTGGGGTGGGCTCGAGCAGTTTGAACGTCCTCTAGGTGACTTCAACACAGAGCTGGGAATCACTGCAAACCTACCTGTTAGAAAGCTCGAACATCTTGCTTCCTTCCTGATTTAAAGCCTCATTCCCACAGGAAATCTTGTCTGCTGTCCTGAGGCTGCAGCCATGCTTTGATAAAAAGTGTTCTGGCTGCGCCCTGGCACTCCCGTGCCCTTAGGACGAAGAGGCCCGAGCTGACCTAGCTAAGTGGATAGAATCATCTCAGGAATCCTTCTAAACTTTAAACTGCCCCTAAGGCAAAAATGACTTTCGATTCTCTCACCTTCCCTCTCCACTCGCATAACCTCCATCATGGTTTTTACGTGGGTGTTTGCCGTGTACTTGACACCTCTGGGATCTCTGCCTTCCCTGTATCAGGTGTTTGGGGGTCTGCAGAGAGGTGATTTCTCCCAGGTGCCAATGTCCCTTGGCCTCAGACTTGCTCTCCTGGCTGGAGATTGGGTACCTCATCCCCTTGCCCTTTCCTACTGCTATTCTCTCATGCAAATTAAAGCATTCTCCAATTGCCCTACATCCACGTCACACATTTTCTTATGAATACCAAGTTTTAGGTTTCATCTGAGCCATTTTTCTACCTTTCCAGTTCTAAGTCTCTCTTGGTGGTTACTGAATCTCTGCCTAGCACAGTCAGTCTTCCCTGCAGGGGAGCTTGGGCCCTTGAGTTTTGCTGTACCATCTGCTCTCAGGTTAGCTGCTGGCGAGAGGTGACTAGAAGCTTAGGAACCTTCACAAACTAGTGACAACGGGGCACTCCTGGCCCCTCACCTTTTGTGCTGCTGATGCCCGTGTTGCTTTCTGCCCCACCACCAGGAAGCCGAAATGAGCAGTAAACAGTGCTGCCGGAGGGCACAGACCTTGTTACTTGCTTTAGGGTCAGTCTTAATGTCCCTGAGGTCCAAAGGCTGACCTTGCCCTTCATGTAGCTGCTGCTGTCCATGAGGCAGGGGGAGCCTCTTCCTCCCACTGTCATGGTTCTGTCACTGAGGTCCCCAAGGCTGGTGAGCGGCTTCTTCCGTCAGGCTCGCCCTGACGTCACAGTGATCCTGCCCACAAGAAGTCTGTTCCCCAGGCCCCCCGACTGTCCTGACCTGTGGTGTCCTGGCTGACCTGACCTGGGCACTCACCCCCAGTGGCTGGGGCAGCTTCTCTGGCTCCTTTTAGTCCTCCCAGCCAATCAGGATGAAGTCTCTTAGCCTCAATTCCTTTTACAACTTCTATCCTAAAACAAGCAAACATACAAAAATGTAAGACTTTCTGAGCTCCACATCCCCCTCCAATGATGGAACTGTTTCTCAGCTCCTTTTCACAACAGAACTCTGTATAGGGATAGAGACCCGCAGGCAGGGAGAGATGAGGGAAACCCCCCACCTTTCCCGCTGAAGGAGTCCAGAGAGCTGGCAGAACAGGCTTAACCACCTGTGAAAAGCTGACAGTCTGCGGTTGCACCTCCTCTTCATGCTGTATCCTGCAAAGCTGTGTTTGCTAAGCTCAAAAGGAAAAGAAACCTTGACCCTAAGATGTAAAAGGCCCCCAAAAGACCTTTCCCTGTTGTCCCTCATACAGCTAAATCAACCAATTAACCAATCAAGTAGGGATGCCCTTAGCCCAGAGGCAAGACAGGCCCGACTACTATAAAACCAGCATCTTGAGACCCCCTTCAGTGATGGCTGTTTCGGACACTCCTGCCTGTCTCTCTGAGAGAAGCTATCTCCAGCCATTATCACATATCTCCTT
This sequence comes from Fukomys damarensis, assembly GCF_012274545.1. Lineage (NCBI taxonomy): Eukaryota > Metazoa > Chordata > Mammalia > Rodentia > Bathyergidae > Fukomys > Fukomys damarensis. Next base: position 14,716,755 of record NW_022900917.1, on the reverse strand, counting down.
GCCACTTGCCTAATAGGTATTTGAGAGTCATGTCCAAAACACAGTTCTCAATTTTCTTGTACCCTTCTCTGCACCTGCTCCTTCTCTCAGCGTCCCATTACCACGGGTGTGCAGGTGTTACTCTTGGTATCTAGATGTCCCCCTACTGTTCTGTGCTCAAAGGCGAGGCTTCTGGAAAGTGATTTTTAAGGGCTATGGCTAACTCACGGTGAGGTGGGGTCTGGTTGGAAGAGGCCCTTGGGGGTGGGTCCTGGTTTATCTCCCACCCCGGCTCCCCCCTTTGCTCTCTGCTTCCCGGTTGTTACCAGGTGAGCAGCTTTTCCTCCGCCAGGATATCTGCCTTGGAGCCAGCCGACCACAGACTGAAACCTTCACAGACTGTGGGCCAAAATAAACTTCTCCTTTAAGGTGCGGGTCTCAGGTACTGCCTCAGTGATGTGAAAGTGACTGAGACAGCAATGCAGGGCAGCACTACCTACCAGTTGAGCATGCCAGGTCCCTGGACAGCTCTGTCACCTCCTCTTCCCTCAGGTGATGCAGAGGAGCCCTCACCTCACTGGATTACAGTCCGTATAGATTATTACTCCTGCCTGCCTGTCACCTCGCTGCCCACCTTCCCAACAGCTCTCCACACACCAGGTCAAATGACATCAGGTCATCTGCTCCAGCCTGTTTCTGTTCTTCCACTGCATTTACATAGGATTCGGAAGCCTGGCCTCGTCTGGCTCCTGCTCTTCTCTAAATCTTGCCCCACACCATCCGGCCTGGGAGGGTGCTCCTTCCATTCCTGGAAAACACAGTTTCTGCAGCCTGCAAGCTCCAGGTTACTGGCCGGAAGAGGAAACTGATGAGCACTGGCTCTGAGGGAGACACCCCTGGGTATCTACAGTACCTCATCTGCCTCGGCCGACTAGAAACGGCATGGGAGGGGCCTATCGGGTGCAGGGGTGTGCGCCAGGCTGGTGTCAGTGACCAACACTTGACGTGAGCCAGAAGGGACACCCTGGCTCTCCCAACCAGTGACCTGGTGCAGCAGGACAGTGCTGGCCTGTCCCGCTTGCATGGGTTAATCTCCTGAGCAACTTGTCAGGGACACTGGTTGGCCCGCTGGCAAAATGCGCTATCATCTGAGGCTTCTCTGGCTCACTCTTCCTTCCTGTTTACCCTCCTTTCTCCACGATGAGACCTCAGGCGGTGGGTGCTCAGCCTCCTCCGGCTTTCTCCCTCTCTCTCACAGGCGTCTGTGACACTTCTAACCCAGGTTTGCCATGGGCTACCTAGGGCCCACTTTAGAACCTTGGAATATTGATACTATAAACCATGGAAAGGAAAAACTAACTTTCATTTGATACTACGTATAAGCCACCTGCTTAAACCATCTGCTTGGTTCCCATACCTCTTCTGGAGATGGCCTTCAACTGGAAAAGATTAATAAACAAACACACATACCACCAGGGCCCCAGATCTTTGATTTACCACTTAGTGCCACAACTTCATGTGTCCCCACAGGAGGTAGCAGGATGGGTGGCCACCGGCGGATACATCCCAGTCGGACTGAGCTACAGAAGAGCCCCAAACCCATCCGGGGGTCTACAAATGCTTCGGTGACCAGTCCCCAACTCCTACTGCTTATCTTGGGACTAATGACAATCTCTGTAGCTGCTGGTGTCTAAAGCGCTTAATTAATTTCGTAGAAAGCAAAACCTCCTAGGAGGGAGAACTGCATTCTTCGTGACTTGTATCATGTGGCATTTCCTCCCTTCTCCAGTTGAAATCCATGCTTTTATTCCTACTTTCTTAAGCTCCTTGGGTACTGAGGCCATTCACCTTGCCCACTGCTATACCTCGCAGGAAGCACTGAGCAACTATGTGCTAAGCAAGTCATCCTTACACAGGTGCTCTGAAGTCATCGGAGTTTCACACCAAGCCTGGGTGGTGGTATCTTCTCCGTTACGATGAAATAAGTTCGGGGAGTCTCCCCAGGGCACCTGGGAACTCTCCAGTAATTCAGACAATAAACGTTCAAGCAGTGTTTCCGCCAGGGCCAGAAAACTTGGCGGCTTCATTCTAAATGACATCAGTCATCTCTCAAAATGATCAGAACTTAAAAAAGGTGTTACATTGCTGAGGGCTGAGTAAAAGCTCCGTAAAATAATAAATCTGGTAGGAAGTCACAAGGCAGAGTTCCATTTTGCCTTTCCCTACCTTTGTGCTGAAACAGTGGTCTAGGAACTGGGTGTGGTGGCGCACGCCTGTAATCTCAGAACCCATGAGGCTGAGGCAGGATTGCTGAAATTTGAAGCCAGCCTGGGCTACAGTGTGAAGTCAAGGCCAGCCTGAACTACAAAATGAGATCCTGTCTTAAAAAAGAAAGTAGCCCAGGGAGGTGACCAATATCTGCCGTTCCGTTAACACTGTTATGAAAGATTTAAGGAGCACTTCCAATGTCTAACGACAGGACAAAATGGGGTCATGTCCTCTCAGGCTGCAAAAAGAGAAAACGTGTGTATGAGAAAGAGGCACGGATGGCAGGATGACGGTAGACTAAGGAAGGTAACACGCAGAAGATGCTCTTCCTCACCGTGGGGTTCCGGGCAGTTTTACACTGGGCCATGTGAATCCTATGTCCCACACCCGCATTCCGTATTAAGTGAAGAAAGTCTGACGTGGGTTGGATCATCCAGTACTGTGCCACTGGCTTGGGCTGCCAGACAGGGATGAGCCCTCAGAATAATGCGATCTGGCAATAAGCAAAGCCTAGGCTGACCCAGCTGGGCTTCGGGCCGCAGGCCTGGTACAGGGTCAGCAACGCCCCTCCAGTCAGGTGTCACCTTTTACTGTCAATCAGAGAGAAGCGGGGCACAGGACGCTGAGGCAGTCAGCTGCCCCGGGGGTGGTCAGTGTTCCCAGCAGGCCAGAAGAACCTCAACACAGCCACTGGTCATGCGGGCCGGGACAGATGAAAACCCATTCTAGACACTGCTACCTGAGCACTAATTTCAACCCTGTAAGCAAAAACATTTACCATTGAGCCTTTTCTTTATTTTACTATGGATAAAATTATTTTAAAGAACCAGCTTACAACATAAGAGACAGGGACTGGGGATGCAGCTCAGTGGTACCACGCCTGGCTGGCAAGCGCAAGGTCCTGAGTTCGATTCCCAGTATGGGGAGGGAGGGGATAAGAGACAAACATCTGTATTTTGATGTAAAGTTCACTCCATTGTCTTGGTGCATTGAAGTTTTTCTTTTTTTTTTGAAACTAAAAATTTTCTTTTTAATCTCTCTTTTCCCTGGAATCTGATGGTAGCCACAACAATGTTCTCAACAGGTAGATTTATTAACTTATATAAAGAGACTTTTAAGAACTAAAGAGAAAAATACTAGCAAAGCCCACTTTCTGCAATCACGTGACTGAATGCACCTCACCCTAAGGGAGCCAGAGCTGTGCCCTAGGGCGCCCCTCACCAAGTGCCTACAGTGCCAGTGGGCAAGGGCTGCTCTGTTACTAGAGCTTTTCTTAACAGCTCCATTAAACTCTGGCTTTATACTGACTTGGTGAGCTTTGTAGTTGGGGATTTAAGATGTTATAAGCCACACAGGCCAGCTGTGTGAATAAGATGACCACTAGAATAGGGAGTTTTCTCTTTAAACGATACAAGCCATCACTGAAAATATTGAGTGATACTAAGGCAGCATTTTGAATTTGAAAATCAAAACCTAATCAACCCATTAGTCAACAGACCAGTCAAAATCCAAACCAAAGGAAAATGAGTTTAATGGTAACAGTTAGAAAGACGCCTTTCACTAATATATTTGTCTATTTTGTTGAAATGTTTCCTGTGAAATATGAACTATTTTAATAAATAAAAACTACTTCCAAGACTAGTAAAGAACGAGATGCTTTTTTAAAAAGATTTTTTAGCTTTTTGAATGACACATGATGATTGCATATATATTTAATTTACTTGGTGTCAGACCTTGCATTTGCAAGGCAGGCGGTGGCACCATTGAGCTAAATCCCTGGCCCAAGAACGAGATGCTTTGAAGAAAACTTCCAGATAGTGGTGGTTAACCTATTGTCCACTTTTTATTTTTTAAGACACAAGATGTTAATATAGGAGTTTTTTTTTTTTTTCTAAACTAAAACCTGTTTTCAGGTTTAATTGCAGAGTTGGCACTTTGCGATAAATAAGTGAGTTTTGGGTTGCAGTTTGGGCCTTGTCTCTAAAAGGTTCGCCATCACTTCAGAGTGTTTAAGAGGTAAGAAAGGCTTTTCCAATGTTATTAAATACAAGACATTTCAAATATTTTCAACATTTAACACCTATATACACATAACCTGGCTCAGCAATGTGTTTTCACAATGGCCTTATCTAGACTGCTACCTTTACATAGCTAACAAAGGCTTTTTAAAAATAAAAAAAGTTTCTATCATGTGGAGCTGTGGAGCTAAATGCTTATTACTGTTTTGTAGATGAGGACAGTGATATTCAGGGCTGTAAACCGGATTTAAGGTCAGGTTCTCAATGGCAGTGATGGATTTGAACCTAGTTTACCTGGCTGACAAAGCCTTTGCTGCAAGGGATGGTCAAAAATATGGTGAATGTCAAAAAATTTTAAAATTATAATAAAAGACAATGCCATTAATCCTCAAAATACTTTCACTCAAAATACATATCCCACCAGTTTTGCTACCTTTTGAAGCATTCTGGAAGTCCTCTTTTGTGTTTGAATTGTGAAAAGCAAAACAAAACAAAACAAAACAAAAGAGAAATGCAGGCTGCCGCGGAGATCACCCAATGGGAAGTCAGGGTCATGAAAAGTGTTGTCACATGCCTTATTCCCCAGATGTGGCACCCTGTGACTGCAGGCTCTTTCCTAACATCAAAATGACCATGAAAAGTAAAGGGTTTTCATTCAGGACACCGAGGCATCCAAACAGGGCAACTAAAGATACTCGCAAAGGAGGACTTCCTGCTTCCCAAAGTGCCAGGAACAGTAATTGTGTTTGAAGAGACAGACTATTCTGAAAAGGATTACTGGCACAATACTTTTTCTTACTGTAGTAAATTTAAAAAATTTAGACACATATTTTTCAATCACATCTTGTACCTCAGTGATTCTAAAATACTCTTTTCCTGCTGCGACACACGCCATTTTATCCAGATGTGTGCCACACAGACGGGGTGTCTAGTGTCAGACGCAGCGTTCTCACCCTACTCCTACTGACTGAAACTTGAGCCCTTCTCTCCCTAGAAAGTATGCTGAGCAAAGCGATATTCTTAAGGGGATAACTTTAACTCCATTAGGTAAAACAGCTTCACGCTAACAACTTGCTTTCCAGAGACAGAAATCACACAAAAGCACGTAGCACAGCACCCTTGGGAGCCAGGCACCTTACCTCCAAGAGCTCTACATTTCTCACAGCACTTTCGCCTCCTCAAGCATCCTCCTCTCGCACTGTGAGGTTGGAGAAGGGGCAGCTTTTGGCTGTGGGAGCCAAGCCTCAGAGACAGCACAGCTGCATGTGATCAAGAGCTTCTGAAGGGCCCTCCAGGGCCTCCTGACTGAGGTTGGCGTAGCCATGACGCTCTGCACATTTTGCTCAGAGTCTCACTTTGGGAAACTTTTCAAGAAAATAACCACCATTACATTTTTTGAGGTTTAAACCGTTGGTTGGAAAGGTTATCACCTGGTCAGTCCTGACTCCCTGTTCAAGCCAGTGAGTAAATGGCTCAGGAAGCTCTGTTTGTGCTACCCTAAAAGTCTAGTACATTGTATATATGGTGATAGAATAATTATAATCGATGTGTATAACCTACATAATTATTGCTAATTTCATGTTATAAAAATTTTACTATAGTTTTTGCATAAAACTATATAAAGCATATATATACAAAAATAATCAGGAGGTAAAACACTAAAGAGCACAGGGTAAGATGTTATGTTTAAATATGGCATAATCATTTCTAAATATTTTAAGTCAACATTTTAAGCATAAGTTAAGTGTACTGTGTCAGACACAGTGCATCTTAAGCTCTGTGCACTTTAGCCCAACAGCAGGCAGGTTCGGTTGGTCATCAGTGCTGTGACCTCCAAAGCAGAAGCCCTGCTCGCAGAATGTGGACATTCAGTGTGAAGCTACTGGTTTTGCAAGGCAGGGCTTGGCTCCTAATGTCTTTCTAGAAGCCACACTCCTCTGACCTCAGGAAGTGCCGACCATGGCTATGGAACCATATTGTGCCCCTGACACTGGCACAATTAGGCACCAGGGAGTGAGTGGGACTTCAGGCCCGGACCATGCAATCTTTACCCAAACTTCTCTCCCTCTTTTCTGAGAATGTGTACCGCCCTGCTACTCTCTGCTTCCCTCCTGATACTCTTGCAGTCGCCTCTAGTTCCTTCTCTACCCATTCCCCCAAAGCAAGGCCTTTCTAAGGCTTTAGACAATCCTTCAAGGTTATCATGTTTCTCAGGTTTCATCTTGGCGCAAATCTCTCTTTAGTCTTAAGCCCCGGGATCATGCTCCAGACTGCATGCTCAGAGAGTCTGCACGTGTGCTCTTTACTGAAGTACAGTGCCAGGGCAGCCTGTACCTCACACTTCTACATGCTTTGCAGAATCTTTTACAAACAGCATGGACCCTTACTAATCTCACTGCTCTCACTGATTTATAAATATCTACGTATCTGTGATCCGCTAAAAATTCCTTTGTCTCAGGCACCAAAACAAGATGATCCACTGGTAAGCAGAAAGAATCAAAATGTTTTCATCTTATCCTGTGTGCTCTGTAGTTACAAAATTAGTACATGCACATAATGTAATTGGTAGTGGGCAGTCTTTTTTTTTAAATGACAGAAATGTCATAATTTAATTACAAAAAGAACTGGAAAAAGTTTTGACCTAAACTATACTTGAATTACTACACCACCATTGGCCAGATGGTAACACTGGACATCTCAGAGGCTATTAAAATGTGAAAAGTACATATTTACAGTCTGAAGTATGTTTCAAGTTCGAGCAGTAAGATATCTCAGCTTGTATTCTGGCTTAATATTCTCCCTATTTAAATTTCCAAGCAACAGGGAAAGAAAAAGACAAATAAAGCTGGAGCAGTTTGTACATTAAAGTCAGTATGAGAGTAGTTTTGACCAAACTTTCTCAAGGCCTGCAGATGTAACCAGCCTGTGGCCCACCTTTTTTTTCTACCCTCTCTTGAGTAAAGGAGGTTTGTCTTGGGCTACACTTCAAACAATGAATATAGTTCATGAATATAAATAAACAACTTTATTAAAAATATTTTCATTATAACTTTAGTGCGGGGCAAGCTGGATACTCTTGACTGGGCCTCAGTACTGGGGCCCCTTGATGTCAGTGGCCGATGAGTGAAAAGGGACTACAGACCTATCCAGGTGACTTCCCAACCCTGGAAAGCCCCACTGTACTGCCCAGATATGAGCAAGCAATTTGTGCTCAGAACTTCAGTAAAGGGGTGTTTATTCTGCAGCAAGTTCTGACTGGGTAGATACAGGAGGCAGTCCCTACCTACAGCATCCACATCTACACAATACAACACACACACACACACACACACTCTAGACCTCCCCTGCCAGTGTATGGCAGCCTAACCCTAACCCTGCCAACAATGCTCTGCTTAAAAATAGCTAGAATAGAGAACCGGAATTAAACATCACTTGCACAAGATGGCTGGCTGACAATGAATAAGGATGACTTTTTGCATGGTTAAGATATGTGTTCCCTAAACTAAAGCTGCATTCCTATCTTTTTTCTTTTTTTGGGTACTGGGGATCGAACTCAGGCCCTTGCGCATGCGAGGCAGGCACCAGAGCCACCGAGCTAAATCCCTGGCCCTGCATTCCTATCTTTTAAAGCAGCGAAGTCATGCTTGACTCAGAGTGAGCCTGCAGTAAGCTAGCACACTGCCTCCTACATGAAACAATGCCAAGACAGATTGCTGCTGTCTGCATTTTAGATTCGTGCAATGCAATTTTCATAAGTCCTAAATGGTTTTGCATTCATTCTGTGTAAACTTCTTTTTTATTTCAGTAAAAGATTCGCTTCGGCTTGAGATCTTTGTAAACCGTAACCCTTTATTAACTTTCATTCCATTTTTGGGTTATCCCTAAAGTGGTAACCCATATGCACACACACACTTAAGAGGACAGGATAGTTATATGAACTCAGAAGGTTCACATAATCTACTAGACACTGCAGTATAAAACATTTAAATATGTTTAAATCCACTCAGTTGTACTACTGCCTATACAGAATCTTGCTAAGATGACTATAAATTACTCTGCCTTGGTAAAATCAAGACTATCAAGTTCACCTCTGATTTCTTCAAGCTTATTCTTAGATACAATTAAAAAAAATATATATATATATTTGATACCGGGGATGGAACTCGGGTCCTTGTGCTTTCAAGGCAGGCCACCGAACCGCTGAGCTAAATCCCCAGCCCACAATTCAAAAAAATTTAAAAAATTATGCAAACTATGAAGTATGAAGTATTCTACACGAATATACCATTGACTATATGAGCATTCCTCTTACCATTTTAGTAATCTAAATTTTTAAAAGTTTTTATCTGCATGTCTTTTTTTTTGGGTACCAAGGGTGGAACTTGAGCCCTTGCACTTGCAAGACAGGCAGTGGCACCACTGAGCTAAAACCCAGCCCTTTTTTAAAAAAGTAATCCACAGGGCCAGGAATGTAGCTCAGTAGTGCAGTGTCTGCCTAGCAAGTGCAAGTCCGAGTTCAAGTCCAGGTACCCAAAAGAAAAAAAAAAGCATGGAGAATGGACAACTCACAATTTGTTGCCATTGGGAGGGGTACTGGGGATCTAACATGCAGTTTGCCAGAAAACACTGTGCTGCTGAGCTAAACCCTCAGCCCAATTTGTTGCAGTTTAAGGAAGGCTACATTTAAAGTAACAGTTGCATGCTCAGTCATAAAATCCATGTAGGAAAAAAAAAAAAAAAGAAAAGAAAAAGACAGCAACAAAAACAAAACCACTTCTGTTGCTAAAGATCCTGTAGGACAGTATGGACAGATAATGACGAAAAGATAAAAGATTACTCTAAGAGGTGACTGCGTTACATTGGCAACATCAGAGACAGGGCTTAAGCAAATGAATGTGGAGCGAGCAGGCACCTCAGATGAGGAGAGAGTCTGTACGGAGGCCGTGAGGAGTCAGTGTCACTCAGATAAGGCAAATACACAATTCACAGGAGCCACAGTCAAGAAAGGCATGGCAGGGGCTGGCAGCACAAGGGGGCCACACCAAGGAGAGCGCATCAGCTGTGCCCAGGAGTCTGGTTCAGCTGGCAGCCCACTGAGAGCCCCTAAGGCAGGAGGGCTGTAGTGGGCTGTTACCACTGAAAGCCCTAAAAGATTCTGTAGCTGCCCTAATGGCTTCAGAGACAGCAACCAAGCTGGAACTGTGTTGCAGAATTTCTCTCTTGCAGGGACAACAGATGTGGTTTAAGACCTAATTGACAAGGAAGAGGGCTCACAGTAAAAATACTTACCTCATTTACCTAGAGGCCAAGAACAAGTTTATTTTGTACTTTGTATTTTTGATATTCTCTTTCTGAAAATTAAAGCAAATTACTTATCTTTAGTCTTCTGGACAGCCTCCTGTTTCATCACTTTTCTGGACTGACAGTGGTTCAGGCTTGAAGTTAACGTCTGAAAAATTTAGTCTTCTGAGTAGTAATTAATCAAGGCCAAGAGAAAACTCAGTGAAACCATGTCCTCTTCACATTTCATTACAATGGGTCATTTCATTTTTACAGAGTGTGTTATAAGGCTCAAGGCAAACACAAGCCGGATGTGTCAGCACATATCCCAGCACTTGGGAAACTGAGGCAGGAAGTCTGCTGAGACCAGCCAGGGTTACATAGTGAGTTCAAAGTCAGCCTGAACTACACACCGAGACCCTGTCTCAAACCCCCCCCAAAATCAAACAAAACCATAAGGCAAATAAATACAAAGGTTGTGCTACCCCACACTCATTCCTGGTGTCTTTCTCAATTTAGTGTTTTGACCCTTATTTTTTTTAATAGTTTGCCATCTTATTTTGTATTTCATAATGTATATCCCATCAGTACACACACACACACACACACACACTTTTTTTCTTTTTTTTTTGGTCAAGACAAGGTCTTGCTATGTAGTTCAGGCTGGCCTTGAACTCTCAGCAATCCTACTGGCTCAGCCTCCCAAGTATTGGGATTACAGGCCTGTGCTACATGCCTGGCTTACTGCGTATATATTTTTAAGTGCTGAGGTTCATGAAAAAAATCAGGATTGAAACTGAGCCTTGAAGAATGAGTAGCATTTCCACAGGAAGAGATGGGAGAAATCATTTCAGTCCTAGCAAAAAGCAATAGAAGAAATGGCTAAAAATGAGAAGGGTACTCAGGAAGACACATTATGCACTCAACTGCAGCAGAAGGCCAAGGGAAGGAAGACAGTGGGAAGAAAGCTAAGAGTTACTGCACATCAAAGATTGCACACGTACTTTATACCCATTAGAGTTCATGTATTTATCAAGTTATAACTCTTTAAGGTAGTTATTAGTTTTTTGATTTCAAAAAGGTGACGCACCAGGTATTTAGTTCAGTGGTGCCATGCCTGCCTGGCAAGTGCAAGGTCCTGCGTTCAATTCCAGGTTAAAAAAAAAAAGCAACTGGATATTAGTATATAGTTCAGAAATGTGAAGCAACCTGTTCAAACTCAACTAGGAAGAAGCAGAACTTCATCTAATGTTACTGGATCCTTCAACTAGTTTTAAATTCTGTCTCTTGTGTTTTTTTCAGATAGGGTCTTGGCTCTGTAGTTCAGCCTGGCCTTGAACTGACCATTGAGCCCACTCTTTTATTCTACTGAAGAACTCTGTTTCTCTGGCAAGAGTAAGGTCTTGAGTTCGATCCTCAGTACTGGGGGTGGTGGTGGGGGAAGGACTCTGTTCCTGTCATAAATAACTGGCTCTTTAAAACAAAGCTTAAAGTCTATTTTGTTACTATGAAAATCCATATGCATAAATAGAGAAAAGAACCTCTACCAAAAAGCAGATCAGAAATAAAACTTAGAAAATATAGTATGCTGTTTTACTGTAGCTTGCTGAATTAATGTAACAAAAATTTCTTTTCCCATTTCTGCAAAACAAGTAGGTTTCAACAAACAAAAATCTAATTTTATTAGTCTTAAATAAAAAATAGGCCTTAAATATAAACGGAGCTTTATACTTCAGTCATCTGTTGAGACTTCCTCCAAGCAGTACCGCCAGAAACTATAATTGTGTAGTGTGTATAAAACAGTTCATGGGTTTACAATACTAGTTATCTGATATTCCCTTGCAATTTTCAGTTCTTCCTAGATTGTGGTAGGGAGATAACTGAGTACAGCAAGAAAACCACAACATATAAATGAGCAATGGCTAACTTCTAAAACAAGAACTAAGTCTGATTAACAAATGTAATTAAAATGTCCAAGCTCCACCAGAACTCAAAGAAATACACCATGCTTAAACAACCAAATTTATGACCCAGTGCTACTATTAAAGGTCATGCAATGACCTCCCAACACTGTCAGTCCGGTGCAGCCCGCTCCTGCGTATTACCCAGACTGCAATGTTTCTCATCTCATCAGCTGCTTCTCAGCAAGACCATTAGACTTCTCTGATATGTAATTCTAAATATGGAAATACAGCATTCTACATAAGTTAGAGAAAAATCTCAGTCCAAAGGGAATGGTTAAAAAAAAAAAATAGCACATCTACCAGTGGATCACAACTCAGCCAAAAAATTCCACTTACACAAAAGTGATAACCAACTCTGCTTGAGTTAAATAGCTAATTGCAAAGATATAATACAAACAGTGACTGCAAAACATAAGTTAGCATCAACTTTAAAAACACACATGTGCACCTGTGTATGTGCACATGTGAGAATAAAACAGCATTCATTCTAGTGAGTTTTTAAAATTTAACTTTACTATCCTGCAAATTTCTATATATAGAGTAATGTATTTCCAAATGTATTACTTTTGTAATGAAACAGATAACAAGTACCACATTCAGACACAAGGCAGCCTGGGATCATTTAGTGCAGAGACAAACATCCCTCAATCCCGCTCAGGCCCAGCAGCACCACTGCATACAGCAAAGGAAAATCCCAGCCTGAACTATACGCTACCCAAACTGAACTACTCAAAAAATTGAAAAGAAAAACTTATACACAGTATACTCTGTTCATAAACATAAAGTACAGAAGAGAATAAAAGATCTCTACACAGGTAGTAGGAACAGTTTTTCCCTGGTAACAAATCTTCCTTAAATACTTGTATCCCATCACTGCCCTGCTCCCAAACCCGGAAAGGCTTCCACGTATCCAGAGTAATCTGAGCGGTTTACTGCAGGAAACACGCACTGCACCGTCGGGCCCATTCTGACGAAAGCTCTCCATTTACGCCTGGGCTCAAAGGCTCTCATTCACCAGCCCCAGCCCTGCCTGGCCCACACACGTTCTCTCAAAGAAACATTATGTACTCGCTTGAGCTTCTGCTCACTCAGCCACCCCCACCTGGCCTTCCCTCTTTGCTCCAGCTCCTCTCCTCACCGGCCAGCTGACACCCATCCCAGCAGACTGACCTCGCCAGCCCACTAGCCATCCCTCCCATGTAATATCTTGCCCTTTTTTCCATACTGTTGCAGAATTTACCACTTATAGAACACACCAAACACTTAACCATCTAGCCTAAGATGACTAAAGTGCACACATTATCTGTATTATCTGAAGATTAGAAACTTTTCTTGTATTTCTTTGGATGATAAATTGCTTTAGCAACTTCACAAAGGGCTGGGGATTTGGCTCAGTGGTTCCACTGCCTGCCTCACAAGCACAAAGGGCTTGAGTTCGATTCCCGGTACAAAACAAACAAACAAACAAACAAAAAAAGAACTTCACATGTATCATTCTCAATAAATAGGTTGGTGACTTAAGAGAGCTCATCCCTGAGATGTGGGCTGAAGATCTTCAAGTATCAGCCAATGGTAGTAAAAAGTGCAACACTGCATATAAACAAAACACCCCTCAAAAAACTCATGCCCACTACCCAAATCTAGGCTTTAAATATTATTCTCTAATGAGAGGAATCAGGGCTTCTTGGGAGAAACGGCTCATTCTAGGGGTAGGGCAAGGAAATCGTAGATGAGCCTGAGCTCAGTACACTGTATTAGTATTAAAAGGAAATTCTTTAAAAAAAAAAAAAGGATGTGGGTAATCAAAGGGATATATATAAGGACCAATCTGAGAGAGCTCCCCATTAGCCAAAGTTGGAATAATTTGGATAACAAATAAATGATTGTACTGGATAGAGTCCATATGAATATAAATGACTGAACAAATAGGGAGAAAACAAATATTCTCTATAGGAATTACTATTTATACTGTCCCTTCCAACAGGTGGAACTTAGTCCCCACTCCCTTTAAGGGCTGGGCTTACTTCCCACAGATCTCCTATGTAAAGGAAAAATTAGTTAACTTCCACTTTAACCGAGCAATGAAGGATAACATCACTAAGTGACGTCATATGGTAACACAGTACACTCACGATGATGTCACAAAAAGGCCATGGCAGAAACCTGCTACACCAAGGAAACCCCAACTGAGGGACACTCCAAACCCTATCCCATTTGCCTCAAAAAGGTTAAGGTCATGAAAACCAAGGGAGAACAATGACAAACTGTCACAAACCAGAAGAGACTAAGGAATAATGACAACCGAGACCAAGGTAGTGTCCTGTACTGTCACAGGACAGAAAAGTGGAGTAACAGTAGCACACCAATGCTGACTTCTTAGTTGGGGCAAACATCCCACAATAATGGAAGACTGAAGAGGGGAAGCTACTATTGGTGAGGATATATTAACTCTCTTCTACAATGTTTCAGTAGGTCTAAAATTATTCCAAAGAAAACCGAACATTTTAGACTGAGAAACTTCCTCTATCAAAAATCTAGCTTTGTTAATAAATGTTCAATACTATTAGAGCAGAGACTGTATACTTTCCAACTGATTTCCCTTTCTGACATTAACCAATCTTAGCCAAATCCAAATGGTCCCTGTGTAAGTCTTTCACATGAGGATGAGGGAGCAAACACTATAAAATTTATTATGAATACTGTTTCAGATTTTTAGAATCTAATTTATTTTACTAGACATTTAAGTCACAATAAGATTAAAAAACCAACCTTGCTGGTATCATATGCCAGTATCACACATTCCCATGTAATGCATGAAAGTTTCTGGTATTATAAAAAGTTTAAAAAAAAATCCTACATCTGAAAGCATCCTGCTTGTTTGATACAGTGATCTACAGTTTGATACTGGCTGACGTGTGAGTAAAAAGAGGCAACATAAAGATATATATCAAGACACTTTGGTATTTAAAAATAGTATTAATTTTGTACATTAAATTACTATTTGACCCAAGACTGTCAGGCAAACCAGGATATGTCATCCTAAGTTATACAGCTCTTTTTGAAACACACATTTATATTATTTTACTGGTAATTGGACAGTCTAAGTCCAGGCAGTTAGAATTTTAATAAAACAATGCAAAGCACAAGTCCTATCTGAATTTTACAGAAGGTAGTGACAAAGTGAGATGGTTATTTGGTCTACAAAATGCTAAGCCATTAGAAATGATGCTGTGTATATAAAAGTGATTAAGAATGAGATAGCTGAGCTGGGCCTGGTGGTGCATGCGTGTAATCCCAGCACTCGGGAGGCTGAGGCAGGAGGATCACTGTGAGTTTGAGACCAGCCTGGGCTGCGTAGTGAGTGTAAAAAAAAAAAAAAAAAAAAATCAGATTTCTTCAGATTATTTTGTTATAGAAATTTGGTTTCATACGGGTTTATGTAATTACCTAAAGGATGAATTAACTTTATTTTCTTTCTTTCTTTTTTTTTTTTGGTTTTTGAGACAGGGTCTCACTATGTAGTTGAGACTGACCTGGCACTCACTACGCAGCCCAGGCTGGTCTTGAGCTCACAGTGATCCTTATGCCTCACTCAGCCTCCCGAGTACTAGGATTACAGGCATGAGCCACCACGCCTGGCTAAATTAACTTTATTTTCAAAGGAAAAAAGTACTTTGAACTGCTAGTATGACTAATTCATTAGTTACCTGAGCCATCTTACACTGTAATAATCTTTCTCTTAAGAATTAATCAACTTTTGCTGGGAATAGTGGCGCATGCAAGAGGACCACAGAAACTTCAAGGCTAGTCTGGTCAAAATAGTGAGACCTCGTTTCAAAAAAAGAGAAACCAATAAAGAATTAATCAACTTTTAAAATGGTGCCCTCATCAATTTCTAAAACATTTAAAATGTGGTATGAATTGGACAACTTTTTGCAAGACAGACCTCATTTTTTGGAATAGCCATCTCCAAGCAGACTTTTAAGGTCCATTTCCCCTGCTTTGTGAACTCTTTCCTTTGCACTGCATGTTAATTTTACTTCAATGACAAAAACTTAATTTTCATCTTTGCTTTATAGTAAAGGTTAAATAAGTACTAATTCTGTTCACTGTTATATAAAAACATAGGCAATACTGGAGCAGGCTTCGAGATGATACCTTCTGTCTCTAAAATAATAGATTATTTTTTCCTAAGATGTAAAAAAAAAAAAAAAAATCAAGCTTACATACACAATAGTAGTAAATTTTAAAGTGTATACATGATTTACCACAATATTAAAATAAGCGTTTTAATTAAAAAAAAAAAAGGAAAATGAAATTCCAAGTCATAGAACCCAGCCTGGGCTACTTAGCAAGAACTTTCTGAAAAAAAAAGAAAGGACTGGGGGACACAGCTCAGTGTAAAGGCCTTCAGCTCAGTTCCTAGTACCATAAAATGAATGATCTGTCTAAGTACTGATTTTGTTTTTTGACAGTTTTGTTTTTGTGGTACCGAGGATTGAACTCGGGCCCTTGCACTTGCGAGGCAGGGCGCCGAACCACTGAGCCAAATCCCCAGCTCTTGTAAGTACCGATTTTAAAAGAATCATACTACAGACAAGAAAGTAAAGTTAAAGAATGTCTGCCTTTTTTTTAAAAAAAAAAGGTAATCCATTAAGCAGCTTTTAAAAACATTTAAAATAAGACATTTTCAGTTTAATATGGTAATCCACAATTACTAATGACATTCTTTTATTAATAAAACATCTATTTTTTCAGCAAGTACATAGATGATTTACTGAATCTGCACACTGAAAGCTGCCCTTACAATTTTTCTGAAACTTTTACACTAAAGAATAGCCCGGACTATCTCAGAAAGTAAAGTCACAGTAAACACAACCCCTAGTGTTGATCTTCACTGTTATACATTCTTAAAAAAAAACCAAAACCAAAACCAAACCAAACCAAACAAAATAAGAAACAAAAAACCCTCAAATAATACAAATGAATTAAAGAATGAATTAAAGTTTAAATAACATTTCAGTTATAGTTTGGACTGTGGTTTACCACTGTATTACAGAAAAAGGTCTTTATATTAGCCACATTTAAAAACAAGCACAGCATAACTCTAGTATTAAAATTGAAAAAGGGAGCCAGGGATGTAGCTCAGTTGTGCATGTGCCTGCCTTGCAAGAACAAGGTCCTGAGTTGGATCCCCAGCACAAAAAAAGAAAAAGGTATGAGGTATAAAACAGTAACATTGTTAAGTTCTACATTATTTTTGCTACATCTCAGGTTTGAATTGTGATTAATTATCTATGCAATACCTTCAATATAAATACAAAATTATTTATCTTAAATCTTAGTCACAGTCATCAAGGATGTAACCAATCCAACTCAACTATCTGGCCTAAGTTATTTTTTGTTTTGGTGTTAATAGGGAACTACTTCCTCCTTACGACAACTCATATTCTTTTTTTTTTCTTCTTTTTTTTTTTTGGTAGCAGGGATCGAACTTGGGGACTTTATGCTTGTGAGGCAGGTGGAAGAACCACTGAGCTAAATCCCCCGCCCCTGGAACAACTCATATTAATTCTAACTCTATACAGCAATGTTTCAGAATGACAGACCTTTTCCTGTTCATTCTTAAATATTCTACAGACACAAATAGATATAAAAATGCAAGGGAAACAGTGAAAAATGAAATCTCTTGCCACCCTTAGACTCCCTAGCTACACTAGAGACAATTCTAAGTTCAGGAAAAAAAAAAAAAGTAAAAAACCTCTTAAAAATAGAAGAAATTACACT
Source organism: Fukomys damarensis (assembly GCF_012274545.1). Classification (NCBI taxonomy): domain Eukaryota; kingdom Metazoa; phylum Chordata; class Mammalia; order Rodentia; family Bathyergidae; genus Fukomys; species Fukomys damarensis. The sequence continues at coordinate 14,699,459 of NW_022900917.1, read as the reverse complement.
AGTTTGGTTTTCTTTAATATCTCCTTTAATACGTTATTACAGCACACAACTGAGGCCCCAGTGTGTCAGTTAAACATGGGGATGTGTATCCACATGAGAAGAATGGAAACAAGCTTAATCTTAACCCCATTCCTTTTGGCAACTAAAGTAAATACAGAATACAAGTGGACCAGTTCTCTCTGCATTTTATCAAGTTTTTGAAGACACCACAGCAGTTTTAAAACAAAGTTTGCTATGATCAGTTAAAGAATCTTCAAATGAAATAACATGTTTAAGAGTTATAATTTTCTCTTTATAGCAAATTTAACTCAAACATAATAAATGAAGGATTGTACTCACAATGCCCGTATTAAGAATTAATGTCTTATGCAAGATTAATCCAACTATTTCCCTATCACTGAGATACAGAATCAAATATGGTGTCTTCAGCTGCTTATAAAAAGGTCAAATACAAGAAAAAGCTCTTATTGTGAATTACAGTCAGTAAAGCAAAAGAAAAAAATTAATCCAAAATTCATGAATGGGGTTTAAATAATTTGTTATTAAAAATAAACATACACATGCTCAAAGCATGTTCAAAGACTTTTAAAGTGTAATTTAACCAGAACTTCTGTAACATCCACAAGAAATTAGGTAAAATTCTAATGTTCGGGTAATCCATATATTAGAAAACAACAGATATTAAGTCTGAAACTTAGGAAATTAAAAACATGAAACAAAAGGACTATATTTTAAAATTAGGGTCTAAGAATAGGAAATGCTAAGAAACTATCAGCACTGAGGACTTTCCTTGCAAATATTCTAGTTATTGTGAAGACAAAGTGGGCAGAATATGCAGTTACAAAACAAATGCAGTGATGAGTTACAGCAGAACGAGGGAATGCATTTTATAATCCACAGGATCAGATATGCAGCTCTAAGCAATTATCAGTAAATATTTCAATGTTCTTCCTATCAAATTAATTTTAAAATTTAAATGAGTTACAGCAGTTTCACTTGTACAATAGCTGACAAAACTAAATTAGAAGAATGCTAAAATCAGTGTATAACTGGGTGGAATTTACCTTGTTCAGCTGAAGAAAACTGCTTCCCCATCCTTTAGATCCAAAAGAATGTGAACATTGGCCTATAATATTTTTATAGTTCAGATGGAAGTCATACTGTACATGCAATCTTTGATTTGAGGAACCAGCACAAAGTAAATTCCTAAAACCAATAACTCACTTAGAAAATGAATTCATTAGACCTTTATAAGGCAAAGTGTTCTGGGAAATAACCAGCCACAAGTCATTACAATCTTCCTGTTAATGCAAAAGCCCATTCATAAAATTGACAAAATAACAACTTCCAAAAACTCCTTTAAATGTTTCAATTTCAAATTAAAGAACCTGAATATTCAAATAATTTATAAAAGATAGATGTTTACCAGTTCACGTTTATTCTATTTTGTGTTAAATAGGCCTAATGATTATTTTGTTACAGTATATGCTTCAGAACCTAATCTTTCAGAAGAGCTCACTGACAATCCAATCCCTTTTTTGACTTTATCAGTTATCTCTAGTATAGAGCCAGTTCAAGAGACAAGTTTAAATATTCCAGCTTCAAACACAGAAGATAATCAGAGGGGGCAATGACACATAATTGCAATGTACTAAGGCAGCAGATGTCACTCTTCACCTAGATCAGCTGCCAATAGTGTGTACAATTTTGATGAATGAGTCTGCCCTAGGTTTAACGAACCTGCCACTGAGCTGAAAAGGGGAGATAAGAATTGCACTTGCAATTCTAGCTGATGAATTCATTAGACCTTTATAAGGCAAATAATAAGGAAAGTTAGAACAGAATTTCTAGAACCATTTATCCTGTGATGTTGTAAAATCAAAGTACTACTTTATTAAATGAGTTATTTTACACAATATGAACATCAATATAATTACAATTGTAAAAAAATTTTTTATAACAAGGATGGACTGATTTTCAGATTTTCAAATCAGAGTCAACTGTACATTTACACAGAATTGTCTTTGCATGAAGCCCAAAAGGGAACAGCATAAAAACGAGTGTTTTGTAGCCCCTTTATTTTTGCTGATCAACAGTTTGTTAGAAAAGCAGCTGCAGGTTTGTTACCTAAGGTCTGAGACAGTAGACGAGTCAAAGGTGTCATGAATTCACCTATAAAACATAAGGAAACACTTCAGTGAATGTAATTGTTACAAATGCAGCTATGATATGCATTTCAAATATCTAAGATGAAAAACTACCAAGTCAGTTCCTATAAATCTACATTTTGCTCTGTATTTTAATATTTACAAGCTCTGCTATAAGTAAAATACTATAAAAACTGTGCTCAGAAAAATTGGTCTACATTGCTTTTGGTAGATCCTAAAATGCATTTGAAATAACTTCCTTCATTCATTTTTGGGCTAGAATTGGCCAGCATCCACTCACTTTCCCAGTTTTTGGTAAAAACTTGGTTTCTTCAAAGGAATGGAAAGGAAATGGTCTGGTACAAGATTTTAAAGAAGTGTTTTAGTAAACTATAAGTAAGAATAGTTCAACTCTATTAATGAAGTTAACTTAAAAAGATAAAGCAATAAAGTATCAGAATGCAGAAATTATTTTCAGTTATGTTTTCTTCTTGTATTCAAGTCCGACATAACAAACCAACAAGAAAAAAGTCAACTACCTGTAAACAACTTTATGCTTGCACATCAGCCAATTCTGGAGGAAGTGGGGTCTTAGGATGCTTGCTCTCAAAGTGCTGCTTGAAGGTCTTAGGGTCTGGCATTTGTGTCTAAAAATTGTGCAAAAGAAGAGCCAGACTTTATATATAAAATAAACTTGTACTTGACAATTAGCATAAAATGCTTTAGGCTCCTACAACTGTTCTTTTTTTTTTTGGTGATTGGGATTGAACTCGGGATATTGTGCTTGCGAGGCAGGCAGCAGAACCACTGAGCTAAATCCCCAGCCCAAGCCTCCTACAATAGTTGCTGGCATATGAAGAGGGACCTCACGAAACAAATTCCTAACATTCTCCCATTTCATATATAATATTTTATCCCATGCCAGGGATTCAGCTCAGTGGCACTCTGCCTGCCTTACAAGCTCAAGGTCTGTGTTTGATTCCCGGTACCAAAAAAAAAAAAAAAAATCTCATTAACAGCAAATAACAATTTCCTGAACCTTCATTTTACCTTAATTCTCATAGAACCTTCACAGTTATCCTTAGCTCCTACTATTGTCCTCACTTTACACAAGAAGTAAACTAAAACTCAGTTTACCTTGTCCAAGATCCAAGTTTTAACACAGTATTAAGTACTTCAACTTTCAGATAACACACTACTGTATATAGTAACGGCTTCCCTCAGAAAAGCTTATTTTATTTTCAGCAGGTTCAAGTACACAAAACACGAATTAAAGGTTTTGGTTTTGAGTTTTTAAATGGGAACTATTCTCATACTTTGAGGTCAAACTATTTCTTCATCACTAACCTAGTGAAATTTATTTTCACTCTCTTTCCATAGAGAAACAGAAGCTGCTCAGTTTCATTATTTCTCGTGTATCAAAGCTCAATGTGAGTAAGATAGTTCGTGTAACAGATTCTCTCAGTGAGAACTTCTGTATAGTTAGGAACTTCTATTTCTTTGGTGATAACTTCAGTCGATGACAAACTTCAGTCCAGGAATCATGTCTTATCAAGATCCCGTCCCATTCATACTGTCAACCCTACTGAGGTACAGGGGCTTGAAAACTGTATGTGTACAGGTACAGACCAATTCCACTGTGTTCCTTCGGCACTTCCACTCATAACATCAAGGGCAATAGTGAGCTATCACAAACATGGAAAAAAAGAGTCTGACTTGGGATTTGAAAAAGACTTCTTTGAAAGGAAGTGTGGAACAGTGGCCTGGTGGGTGGACTCTGGGGCTGCACTCCCTGGGTTCAGATCCCAGCTCTTCCACTTCACTGGCTGGATGACATATGAAGGTTATTTAATTCCCATAACTGAGTTTACTCTCTTATACAGTAAAAATAAAAAGTGTAACTCATAAGGCTGTTGTGCAAATTAAACAGGTGGATATATGCAAAACATCTGGATTGGTGCCCGGTACATAGCAAGCCCAAACAGTAGCTGTTGTTACCCCAGTCTTTAAATCTGTAAGACATATGAATTCTAATAAGAGCCCTCAAAATGAATATATTCTTTGTGCTTTTACATACGTCCTAACTACAGATTTAGTGAAAGGTGGGCACTATATAACCATAGATATATTCAATAGCACAATACAAAGCTTAGTCAGATTTAAACTAAGATTATAAATCTGACTTCCTTACAGAGTTCAAAGTGCATTTTACATCCTTATGAGGACATCTTTATGTTTTTTTTAACCTATCTTTCCCCCAGCACCTAGAGAAATGTGTCTGTGCCCACAGAAGCCATGCAAAAAATATTTGTTCAATGCGTGAATGAAGATGGATTCCTAAAGTAACCAGCTGTCAACTCTATTTCAGTGGCTGCAGGTGTAGCTCAGTGGTAGAACACTTGCCTAGCATGTGCAAGGCCATGGGTTTGATTCCCAGCATCACCAAACCCCCTCTTCAAAACTCTACCAAATAAACCAACTATTTTTTCCACCATTATAAAATGTTACCCTATATAAACCAAATTACAGTGAAAGAATTACCCACAAAGAGCCTGTATCTTTCAAGTCTCCTTACCCTACAGACAGTGCAGGTATATATTAAGGCAGCTTTGGCAGCAGCCTTTTGGTCATGCCCTTGTTTCTTCTTTTGCCCAGCCTGCTTTTTGGCATTTTTCTGCTGAGACTGAATCTTCTGCTGCCCACGAGCCATATCTAAAAACAGAAGATGAAGCATTATTTATTCTAATACAGAACTAAACATGGTAACATTCTCAACTTTGAAGCATTAAATTTTACAGAAATGTGAGATAATCAAAATATACAAGTTTTTTAATTCTTACATACAATTCTACTAAAGAATAAACTGTACAAACACTGTGGAAACTTGGTTAGTAACCTGCAATTTCTCTCTGCACAAATTCAACAGAAACTGAACAGAAGTACATATGCACCAATACATGTACAAGAATGTTCAACAGTATCTTTTCCAAAAATAATATACATTGTATAAAACTAAAAATAGGCAAAGCAGGGCTAGGGGTGTGGCCCAGGGGTAGACCATCTTGCCTAGAATGCTGCTAAAGCTTTGGGATGAATCCCCTAGTGCTAATCAAAAAGGAAAAAAAAAAAAAGAAAGAAAAGAAAAGAAAAATAAGCAAACCAAAGAAAAGTCTCCTCAGGAATAGCTGGAAAGAGAGGACATGAGGGGATCGCTGGAGTGCCGAAAATGTTCTAAATATTGAACTAGGTAACAGGTACAGAGATGCGTTTATTTGTAAAAATTCGCTGAGCTAGCAGGGCATGGTGGTACTCACCTATAATTCCAACACCCTGGGAGGCTGAGTCAAAAGGGCACAAGTTCAATTCCAGCGTAAGCAATTTAGTGAGATTAATTTCAAATTTAAAAAAGAAAAGGGCTGGGGATGTAGCTCAGTGTGAAGGCCCTGGGTTCAATCCCCACTAATGTGCAAAAAAGGTCACTGAACTGTATACCTCATTGTTCACTACCTGTAATCTTCAAATTAAAAAAAAAATGAGTATGCCCCATCACTTATTTGGTTACCTTGCAAGGCACTTTTCCCTTCTAGTGTTCTGTTGTCACTTTGGACACAATCAATTTTAAGAGAAACAAGAGCGGTCAACAAATCTTTCTAAAAGGAGATTACAGGAAGAGAGGAGTTATTCTCTTAAATAGGTTCTATGAAACCACTGCGCTATTTTAATAAAAAGTTGATCTTTGCTGGATTGCACCACAAGTTATAAAAGATTGAATTAGTCCTCAGCGGAGAGAAAACAAAACTAGTATAAGGGTATCTTTACGCAGTTGCAAGGTACAAGTTTTTACTACAGACTACCTGAAGCCAACATGAATGAGTTAAAAATAATTAAGTCACTGAAAAGTTACTTTTATGTTCCCATTAAAATTAAGTACCTCTATTAGACAATACAAGCTAAACCTGTTCATAAAGTACTCGCTATACATTCAAACTGGATCCTGAGTAGAATTCCTATGTATAAATTTCCGTGGCACTGTAATTAAATTTGAAATTTTTAAAGCATTGCAGGAGGTGAACTTCACTAGGAAGGAATGCCTGCTGGCATTTCCTTACTGGACTCCTACATAGATAATGGATATAAGGTCAAAGTATTTCACAGGAACCGAGCTCCCTTCCAAACAACAAAAGAAACTACTGAGTAAAGTACAATAATTGGGCGGCAAGTTCTCATTAACATTAAACAATAAACTGAAATTTAAAAGAGGATCAATGCTTTTCTAGAAAGGCAATGTCTTACAGATTAAAAAACTGTTTAGTATGCTAGGGTAATATAAGAACACCATTCCTACCTAATGATGGTAAATAGCACCAATATTAGTCCTTAAAACTAAGCCGCTTTTATTTTTTTTTAAATCTACCTTCTAAAAACCTAAGCCAAAAGGCATTTTTGAAAAAGTATACTTAATATATCTGTGTGACGGCAGTCAGGCCTTCTATTTTAACGTATGCAAATGTTTTGTAATGTTCTTAACGTCTCTGGGTCTCTTTAGTATCAAGACATTCCGTTAGAACACTTGAGTACTCTGATGCATCTGAACTGCCACATAATGTATTTCGCTACGTTGTATTTACGTTAATGCGCCACCTTAGCAGATAAATTATGTTAAGCATAACACTGTTTTACAATTAAAATCTCAACTGTACACACGAAACCCCGTATACGATGGCAGACCCCTAATTCCATAAGCTACCTTGCTGTCTAGAACTTCTCAACTAGTGTGCTAAGATTTTCATGAAGTGATTTGTACAATGCAAAGTCGCAAAATGTGTTACACAGTAGCTCGAGCCCATTCTCCACTGTCATCTAACAACTGTAACAAAAGTCATAAAAGCTTTAATGAACGTAAGGCAGTAGTCATTTGTTCTTATTTTTAAGGCAGAAAACCGGCTGAGGGCAACTGAATTACGCTAACAGCGTGGGGTAGGCCCCCAACTTCTGACAGCACACGGCACTGATTTCCTTTCTGAAAGCAGAAATGCAAACGAACAAGCCACCTGCATTGGACAGCTCAACTTAGGACACGTTCTGAAGGCAACCGAATTTTCTATAGAAGCTTATACATAACCGCTCCTTGGATAAAAGTGACAAACTGAAGGGCAAGAGCCGTCTACAATTACCTACGTGCTGGTTTTTACAATGATTCTTGGTGTGGCTTTGCGAAGGGGTTGCAAAGAGGGAAGTAGTAGAGCGAATGAGCTCTAAACCGCGGACCTCTCCCCGGGGGTCACAAGCAAACCCTGCCCTTAAGATCCTTTCTAAAACCCAAACAAGGACTTGGGATCCAGGAAGCAGCTCCTCTCCTCAAGCATCTGAAAGGACGAGGCCCGGACGGGGCTCCACATCTTGACCCCAACTTCTGAAGGGGGCCTCGCGGAAGCACCCGCGCGAGGGGCCTTTCGCCTG
>NW_022900917.1:14672769-14691163 GCF_012274545.1 Fukomys damarensis | reverse complement strand
GCCGAGGTCTCGCGGCGTGGGTCAGTGGCCGCCCGACCCGGGTCACCCGCGGTCGCCGTCCCAATAGAGGTCGGGCCGCGCCGGCTTTGTTTTTTCATCAGCTGCCCTTTATGTCACCTCACGGGAACCCCGGTTATTTTACTAACCCGAGGTTTTCAGCGAGGTCGAGGTTTAAATTAAGTCTGACGTCCCGTTAAAAACTGCTGTACGGGCCTCTTTGGCCAGTTGACTGCGAGCAATATATTGACTTGTCAATATCGTCAGGAAACAATTCTTTTTTCTCTCTCTTGATTTACAGGCCACAGTAGAGAACTTGAAATACAGGGATGACGGTTGCAACACTGTAATTGTTTAATTGTTGGAAACAGTATTTTAGACTTCAGCCTTATTCTTCAGCTCTTCAGCTTTTTCCTCCGTTAGACTGGTTTCTGATTAGAAGCATTGACGACCACACACGTACACACTTTTTGCATTTGAGTGTTTCACCAGGCCAATAGGCTGGAGCTACTCAAGTTTTCCTGTCCATGCCCAGCAAGTGATTGAATATGAGTATATCCCAAATTAGCTGGACTGGAATACAGTTGTCAGAATTGTTTCAATTAGCCAGGAAGGAGTTAATTGCCTATTGCATTTGGGTGGAATAAAATACTGGAGGAAGCATGATATACTGTCATTTACCTGAATGAGCAATCCTGGCTTCATCCTCATTTCAGATTCACTGTTTTTTCACACTCCATTGCAATTTAAATTCTAAGTATAAATTTTACTAATATTTCCCCTGTGCTAAGTTGTAAGCTCATTTTCTTTTCCATAAAACCAGTGACTGCTGGGATGTTAAACATGGTAGGTACTGAACCAATGAATATTGACCAAATAAACTTTCTAAGAAGTTTTTTTTAATTGACATTACAGAGTTGAGGCTTAATTATTAATAGTCACCATAGCCATAATTGTGTTAATCTAGCTGGTAGGGGATGAGGAGTTGAAAATTCCCAAGGAGGTATCTAGTCTTGAATGACAGTGGAAAGGGACAGTGAAATCTGGCTGGCAAAGATAGGTCTTAACTGGAGAGGTGACTTCTGTTGTTGTGAAGTTGAATCAACAGGTTTTTTAAAAAAACATGACCAAGATGAAATATCCATGAAGAACCAGTGGTTAAAGTTTTGGGTCACCTCTCCTTTGACAGATTGGTGGAAGCTAGACTGCTTACCCCTAATTCTTGCACACTATACATATAAACATCCTCGTTGGAGGATTTCTGAAACTCAGTATTGCTGGGATTTGGACTGGAATTCTTTGCTCTGGAATTCTGTCCTGGGGGTTGTAGGGAGTTAAGCAATACCCCTGCCTTTCACTCATTTGATGCCAGTAGCATCTTTGTGTCCAACGGAAAAAGGCCTTCAGTGTTGTCAGGCATTCCCAAAGGCCCAAATCTCCCTTGGTTAAGGACCACTTAGGATATGGAGTAATGGTAGCTTTTTGTGATGGGGCATTTGAAATAGGAAGAAAAAAAAGAAAGAAAGAAAAGATGGATAGGATTCAGCATCTGTGAAAGGATAAACAGTAAATTAAAGAGGTGAAACAGCTTCAGTACTAGCTGCTGTACTACTTACATTATAGAAGTTAGCAAATGGTATACATGCTCTTTAAAAGAGTTTTGCCCACATTTCTGGTTTTAATTGTGAGTGGTACAGTATCTACTGACTGTTTTTCCTCTTCTGACTTTGGACAACAACTGTAGGTTAATATTCAATAAACACCTGTTTTCTATCCAAAGTCACAATCAGATTTAAACAGTTCTCTGAGGATCTGAAAGGCTTATTTATTTGTCCTTATATAAGGTGTTCCAGGGTAAAAGAGCTGGTAAAAAAAAAAATCAATATATTATTTCCCAAATAAACAGGCCACTCTGAATGACTTTTGCCACTTTATTTGTGGCATGTAGGTTAATATATAAATGTAGTAAAGAGCTGTGCTTGGATGTTTGAGAACAAAAAGATAAGATCCAGTCCCTGTAGAACTAGTGATGAATAAGATCAATAATGACAATAATAAACTTTTAAAAATGCTTTCCTTTGCTGATTTTTCCTCTTTTACTCAAATTGTACTTTCTTAGGGTCACAACCCAGATCCTTTTGTCTTCTTTATATTCTTAGCCAGAATCTCATTTACTGCTATGGCTTTGCATATCAGACTGCAGATGACCCCACATTTCAGTCTCTAGTTCTGACTTCTGATTTCTGTATTCACATAGCTAAATGCCTACTGCTTGTCTACACCTTGATGTTTCATAAACATTTTACATTTACTATATTGTACTGAATCTAAAAAATCATTGATTATAAGTCATTTATGTCTGCGAAGATAGAGGAAATACTGCCAAGTGATTTATGACATCATGTTAAAATAGTCATGATTATAAGATATATCTTAGTTTCAGAGAGGTCAAAATAGGTTTAAAAACTAATGTGATTTTTAAAAAAATAGGATCAGAAAATGAAATACTTAGGGATAGACTTGCAAAGAGAAATGTAAGACTTATATTCTGAATCCTAAATAACATTTGAAAGAAATTAAAGCTTAAATACATGGAAAGACATCCTAACTTCCAAGACTAGAGGCTTTAATATTATAAAGATGGTAGTAATTCCCTCATTTATCTATCAATTCAGTACAATCTTCATCAAAGTTATGGCATATTTTTGCAGAAATTAACAAGCGTACACTAAAATTCAAGCAGAATTCAAGGAATCCAGAATAGCCAAAATAATTTTGAAAAGAAGAATGAAGTTGGAAGACTCATAATTTTCAATTTCAAAAGTTACTGCAAAACTATAGCAATTAAACTACAGTATGATACTGGCAATAGAATAGTCATATACATCAATGGGATAGATTTGAGAGCCTGGAAATAAACTTGCTATGGTTAATTGATTTTCAACACAGCTGCCACAAATATTCAGGGAGGTATGGTGTAGCCTTTCCAACAAATGGTGCTGAAATAACTGTTAAAGAATGAAATAATGTGCTGGGGATTTAGCTCACTGTTACCTGGGCCTGCCTCGCAAGTGCAAGGTCCTGAGTTACATCCCCGGTACAAAAAAAAAAAAAAAAAGGAAATAACATGTAAAAGAATAAAGTTGGATCCCAACTCCCTATCATCAACCAAAGTTAACTTCAAATGTATCAAAGGCTGAGATGTAAGCACTAAAAATATAAAAGCCAAAGGAGAAAATATAGGAGATTATGAATTAAGCAAAACCTTCTTAGACATAATACCAAAAACATTAGGATAAAAGAAAAAGATAGGTAAAATTAACTTTAGTATTTGTTCTTCCAAAGATATACATTTTTTTTTAAAAAAGAAAAGCCCACTCACAGGATGAGTGAAAATATTCACAAATTATGCAACTGATAACATGACTTGAATCTGAAATATCTAAGAAACTCTGACAACTTAATTAAAAAAATTAGCAACTTAGAAGTGAGCAACAGATCTGGCCAGGAGACACAGGAAAGGATGCTCTTGATTATGTGCCAACAAGGAAACGCAAATCAGAACGGGAGATGGCACTTCACGCCCACTAAAATGGCCATAATCCAAAGCTGGACGGTAACAGCATCGGAGAGAATGTGAGCAAACTGGAAACTTCACGCATTTCTAGAAGGAATGTAGAATGGTGCCGCTCCTGGAGGACAATTTGGCAGTTCTTTAGAAGTTTAAACAGAGAGTGAAGGTCAGGGCTAGAGCACGTGCTTAGGATGTGCACAATGGTTCATTCCTCCGTGCAATTAAAAAAAACTTCCTTGGTGAAATGACCTTTGATGGGGATGTATCTCTGTGGTACCATGTTTCTTGGTATTTGTGAGGCCCTGGTTTGATTCCTAACCCCCACAAAGGTGGGGGGACATGGAGTTACATGTTCTAATCCTAGGTATATGCCCAAGAAAAATGAGAACATATGTCCACCCAATACTTTGTATATACATGCTTAAAGCAGCCTTACTAATAGCCAGAAACTAGTAACAAGCCAAGTGTTCACCAGCTGATGAACGGGTGAACAAACTGGCAAGTCTGTGAGATGGTACATTACTCAGTCACAAGATGCAACAAAGTTCTGAAACGTGACATCATGGATGTACCTTGAAAACACTGTGCTAAGGGAAAGAAGCCAATCACAAAAAAAACACTGTATCATTTGACTTTTAGGAAATGTCTAGAACAGACAAATTTCTAGAGACAGAACATTAGCCTAGGGATGAATGAAATGGGAAAAAATGGGAAGTTAGGAGTAATAATTGGAAACTTTCTTCCAGGGACAAGAAAAGCTTTAAAATTGATTGTGGTGATGATTGCACAACTCTGGGAATATACTAAAAATCCTTCAATCACACACTTTAAATGAGTGAATTGTATATAAATTATATGCTCTTACAAAAACAGTGATTTACAGTAATGACAAATGGGGTGTTCAATATTCCCTTCTTTATTACCCCCAAATCTACCTCTTGTCTGGTCCATCCTACTTTGGTGAACAGCGCAACCTTGTACTGGGATAACCACTCCAAAGCCTGGTCATGAGCTAGCACTTTTCCATCCTTCAGTTTCTGTTCTATTATTGTACCTGTTCTATGCAGGGCACATTTTTTCCCACGTATTTTTGATGCACGGTTCGTTGGATTTTCAGGTGTGGAGCCCATAGGTACAAAGGGCCGACTACATACAAAGATCTGCAGACCTTTCCATTTGATTCCTGAAATAATGACATGGAACCTTTACACTGTGCTTACTTACTGTCTATCAGTTTATATGGCTTTCACCTATTTTGATCCATTTAATCCTTTCTACAACTCTCAGGTACCTAAAGTACAAAATAAGTAAGTCACAACTGATTGCATGGCTAGCAAGTGCAACAACTAAGATTTGGCTGTTGGCAGTGTAGTTCCTGAGGCTGAGATGTTACACTATAAAGGTGTTTTATATATGTGTTCTTTTCACTGGTGTAGCCAGCATTTAGCATAGCATTTGCTATGTATTTATTGAGTGAAGATATGCCTGAATGACTCCTCTAAGCTAGGTCTAGGAGGCCTCCTAAGTATTCCTGAGCTTGCTCTTCTTCCCTAACAATAGCAGTAATCTCCCTGTGTTGTTTGCCTGTTTATCTGGCTGCATCCATGTAAATTACGAGCTTCCTGCAGTTCTGACCTGTGCCTGTTGACCAGCACCTATCTCAGCACCTGGTGGTACATGGAAAGTAGTCAATCAGTATCTGTGAGTGGATAAATCGGAGCTAGTGGATTATGAATGAAATCACAAGTACCAAAGACTACTGGTAGGGCCAGTTTGAATGTAAGTGCCCCTATCATCCAGCTAAAGATGGAATCTCCAACACATGCACTTACTTGTACTCTCTTTTGGGCTCCTTATAACTACAGTGATAGAAGAGTTTGTAGGATGACATAAATCCATGAAGGCAAAACAGAAGGGAAACCTACAGAGCAAAATTTGGAAAGCCGCAGAGCAAATGAAGATGTGGGAACTGATTTAGGAAAGGGGAGGGTGGCTACCAGCATGGGTAACACAGCATTTCTGTGCTAAAGACATAGGGATTAAGTGACAGTTTAAACCAAGCATGGAGAGACTGTTGCCTTCTTCCATGTCAGCTCAGAGCACGGAAGTTGGTGATTCTGTGTTTCCATTCAGAAGACTGGAAACATTTTGTGGAGATTAGGATACAGTTCAATAAAAATACCTAAAGATACTGAGAACTGGGGTTCCCCCAGTGAGACGGTAACCCTGCAATGGATCCATTTGAAAAGTATGTCCTATATGCACAGAACTTCCTGTTAGATGTCTCCTGCTCAGCTCTTAAATGTGGTCAGACAGTTAAGAAAAAAATCAGACATTTATAAAAAAATCCTCCTATGAAACACAGAGACTTCAAACTATCAAACGGGGGAAAAATACTGCGCTGAAAGAAGAAAACATCAAGAGAACCATCAGAGAGCAACTAACCTCAGAAAAATAACATGGTACATCCTGTATGCTATTTTAAAATGAAGGAACAATGTAGAACAGCAATAAAAAGATATTGGAAAATTGTAGGATCTAACCATCTATCCACTAGTAGAAATATAGGCTTAGGGAAAGGTTGAGAGATAAAATTGATAAAATCCAGAAAGTAGTATTAAAAAGGCAGAGAGAAAATATAAAAGACAATAAAATTAAAGGGCAATTTCAAGAGGCCCAACGTCCAACAGATAAGAATTCCAGAAAAGAAAAACAGAGTAACAAGAGGAACTGCCAATTTAAGGGCCTGGTATAACAGATGGGAAAACCCAGGCCACAGCCCATCTCAATAAAATGCTAGGAACAAAGGAGAGCCTAGAAATTTCCAGAGAAGGAAAAGCACATTAGTTTCATGAAAGCGTTAAGACTCAGAATGTCATTGGACTTCTTAACAGCAGCATTGAGCTTGAGAAACCGGCAGAGAAAGCCATACAAAGTATTGAGCTCTTTCCTTCCTACTCACCCTTCCGTGTTGAGCCAGTGGGAGGAGGAGCTCCACCAAAATAAAGAAGTGAACAAGGAGAGTGGGTGACGTAGAACCTAGGAAGTAGGGCTCCAGTAAGGGAGGGATGGCGGCAATGTGCAGGAGGATGATGAAGAAGATCTGTGGTGGCAGCCTGCAGCACAGTACGGGGTGGCGCAGGAAAGAGTTCGAGTCAACGAAGTTGATAGATTACACCACGAGGGCGAGTTTATGGCGAAGTTGCATAACTGGGATTGACTTGCAATAAGAACAATGGAAAAAAAATCCAAGAATAAGCAAAATAATCATCAGCTACTGGGAAGATTAAAAATTGTGCAAGGAAGACAAGTCCATCATAATGCATTCCATGGTTCAGCAGGACATAGCATTTACACAGTGATAATGATATCAGCGTGCATCTCTCCACCACTCTAACTGCAAATATGTTTCTTGATTTCTTTTTCTTTTCTTTTTCTTGAGACAAGATCTCTCGTTGTAGTTTAGGCTGGGCCTGAACTCACTATGTAGCCCAGGCTGGGCTCAAACTCACAGTGATCCTCCTGCCTCAGTCTCCTGAGTGCTGGGATTACAGGCGTGCACTACCTGCCTAGCTCTGCAAATATGTTTCTTAAGAGAGTAGAGGAAGAGAAGTCTGTATGTACAGTGAGCTCCACTTCTAGGGAGGGGCTGAAAGAGCTATACTGTCATCTTTCATAGTTGGGAGCCATAACTAATGCCTAAAATGGGGGGGGGAGGAGAGGGAAATTCAAGAAATAGTAGCATAAGAATGTTACTTAGAAATGTATACATAAATACCAAAAGACCGAAACAATTGTAACTGGCTGCTATTAAGAAGAAGGAATTGGGAAGCTGCTGTTCTGCATAATTAATGTTGCAGGACCGGTTAAAATTTTTAAGGGTGTGCATTGTCACTGTGATAAAAGAAAAACTATTTCAAATAGTCTGCTAAGCACTTTTATTTCTAGGTAGTGTGTAAGTCTTCATGGTGCTCTGGATTTCAAAATGGTAGGTGAGTAAATCCAGGTATTATAATTAGCACTCTTGGAGCTCGCTTGTGTTTCGAGGTTCCACTTTTCATTCCAGATAAGAGCATGTTTCATGCCCTACTGTCCATTTTGCTGCACAACATCCTTACTGTTAGGCTTTCAGGCAGCGGAATAAACTAGGGAGAAGAGAAAATCTCAATTTAATGTGGCCATTTTTGCTGTGTTTACATTATTACTTTAAAGCAGGCAGGCAGGGAACAAAACCAAACTGGAAAATCAAGAATGCAATGATTCATTCTTACCCCGGCAGAGATTCGTACAGATGTCTGTTGGGTTGGGGCTTTGCACTAATTTATGCCACAGACCCGTCCTGTAATGGGTGGATGGTCTTGGTTTTGTCTGAGGTCTGTTAGCTGCATTGGTGACAACAAGATGAGCTCACCCAGAAAACTCCATCCCAAGAATGGCTCCTGAAAGATCTCCCAATTTCTGATGATCTGCAAAGACTTTTTTTCTTTTTTTAAAAAAAACTCTCCTGCTTGCTTTGGAGGAAAAACAATAAAATAAAAAAAAAATTAGTTAACTCTGGAATTCTGGCTGAATGTGGCTATCAACATTTTTAATTACTTGTGTAATTATATTCTACATTTGATTCTAGTGATACATAAGACACGAGGGCCAAGAAGAATATTCAATGACTGATTTCCCAAATGGAAAAGGGAAGACTTGGTCTGAGTGACTTCCAAGATCCTGTCTCGTCTTAGCAAGAACTTCAGGGCTTTCTTTCTTTCTGTCTGTCTTTCTTTCTTTCTTTCTTTCTTTCTTTTTGGTACCAGGGATCGAACTTCAGACCTTGTGCTTGCCAAACAGGTGGCAGAACCACTGAGCTAAATCTGCAGCTAAATTAACTTTAATTATGAAAGATAGAGTAAAATCACCCAAAACTCCATCTGTATGAAAATTTAAAACCAAGTCTTACTGTTTACATAAAAGATAAAAAGAAATTCCATAGAGGGCTAAGTGATTGAGGAGTAAGCAGAAAATAGCACGGTCTAAGGGAAATGCTTTTTAAAATTTCTGTGAGTGCCCACCAAAAGACTTTTAGACTTAATTGACACTTTCAGCAGAGAAGCTGGATACAAGGCCAACACCCAAAAATCAATAGTCTTCTTGTACACAAATAACAGACTCACTGAGAGAGAAATTAGGGAAATAATTCCTTTCACAATAGCATCCAAAAAAAAGGAAGTATCTAGGAATCAATCTAACAAAAGAAGCAAAAGACCTCTACACTGAAAACTACAGAACTCTGACAAAAGAGATTGAGGAGGATATAAGAAAATGGAAAGATCTCCCCTGCTCCTGGGTAGGAAGAATCAACATAGTGAAAATGGCCATACTGCCAAAACTGCTATACAGATTCAATACAATGCCACTTGAAATTGCAGCACTATATTTCACAAAACTAGAAAAAAGAATCCAAAAATTCATTTGGAACCATAAGAGACCTAGAATAGCAAAAGCCATCCTAGGCAACAGACACATGGCAGCGGGTATAACAATTCCCAATCTGAAACTATACTACAAAGACACTGTGATAAAAACAGCATGGTACTGGCAAAGAAACAGACCTGAGGATCAGTGGAACAGACTGGAAGACACAAAAACAAATCCAGATGTACTCAGCTACCTCATCTTTGACAAAGGAGCTGACCATCCTCACTGGAGGAAAGATAGCCCCTTTAATAAATGGTGTTGGAAAAACTGGATCTCAACCTACCAAAGATTAAAACTGGACCTTTATCTTTCACCAGGCACTAAATTAAAATCCAAGTGGATTAAAGATCTAAATATTAAAACAGAAACACTAAACTTGCTGGAAGGTAAGTTAGGCAGAACTCTGGAAGACACTGGCATAGGAAAAGACTTTATGAATAAATCCTCAGTAGCACAGGAACTAGCAGATAGAATCAACAACTGGGATCTCATCTTCTTAAAAAGCTTCTGTACCTCAAAAGAAACCATCAACAGAACTAAGAGACAATCTGCGATGTGGGAAAAAATTTTTACCAGGTGCTCCTCAGACAAAGGACTATTATCTAGAATATATAAAGAACTCAAAACAATCAGCCCCCCCAAATATAAAGACCTGATTCAAAAATGGGCATCCGAAATGAATAGACATTTCTCAGACAAAGAAGTAAAAACAGCAAGTAAATATATGAAAAAATGTTCCACATCACTGGTCATTCGAGAGATGCAGATGAAAACAACACTGAGATTCCACCTCACCACACAAAGAATGGCTGCTATCAAGAAATCACACAATAACAAATGTTGGCGGGGTTGTGGGGAGAAAGGAACCCTTCTCCTTTGTTGGTGGGAGTGCAGACTGGTGCAACCACTATGGAAATCAATATGGAGATACCTCCAAGAGCTGGGACTAGAAAAAGTTCCATTTAACCCAGTCATCCCTCTGCTGGGTATTTTTCCAAAAGAACTAAAAGAATCATATCACAGGGATGTATGTGCACCCATGTTTATAGCACTACTTTGTAGCAGTTAAAACTTGGAAACAGCCCATTTGCCCATCAGTTGGAAGCTGGATAAAGAAGATGTGGTTTTTCTATAAAATGGAATACTACTCAGCCATAAAGAATGAGAAAGTAGATTCATTCATAGGTAAATGGGTACATTTTGAGGATATACTCCTAAATGAAATACATAAGTCACACATATGCAAATACTGAATAGTTTCTCTGGTGTGAAAAACTAAAATAGTACTCAAGATCCTAATGGCACAATTAGCAATGTGAAATAGGAAGAAAAGGACCAAAGGTGTAGGGACAGTGAGAAGGATAGGGAAAGGGGAACAAGGGAAAAGAAAAAAAATATGAGAAAATGTAAAAATGGAATTAAAGTGTTTGAAGATGGGGAGGAGAGGAGTGGGTGAAGGGAGGGCAAGGGACAAGGGGGAAAAATGAGAACCAAGACCTGGCATGTAAAGGTACAAGATCCCAGTAATGAAAGTAACTGTACTGTCTACCTAGAATGTACCAATCAATTCAATTTAAAATTAAAAAAACAAGAGCTGGGACTAGAGGTTCTATTTGACCCAGCTATCCCTCTGCTGGGTATCTTTCCAAGAGAATTAAAAGAATCACATCACAGGGATGTATGGGCACCTACGTTTATAGCGGCACAGTTTGTAATAGCTAAAACTTGGAAACAGTCCATTTGCTCATCAGTTGGAAACTGGATAAAGAAGATGTGGTTTTTCTATAAAATGGAATACTACTCAGCCATAAAGAATGAGAAATTAGATTAATTCATAGGAAAATGGATACATATTGAGGACATACTCCTAAGTGAAATAAACAAGTCACACATGTGTAAATACCAAATAGTTTCTCTGGTGTGAATAAACTATGATAGTACATAAGATCCTAATGATATAATTGACAATGTGAAATAGGAAGAAAGGGGCTAAAGGTGTAGGGAAAGTGGGAAGGGTAGGGGAAAGCTAATAAGGGAAAAGAAAAACATAGGAGAAAATGGAAAAATGGAAATGAAGTGTTTGTAAAGGGGGAGACGAGGAGGGAGTGAAGGGAGGGCAGGGACAAGGAGAAAAAATGAGAACCAAGACTTGTCATGTAAAGGTACAAGATCGCAATGAGTGTAACTGTACTGTATACCTGAAATGTACCAATAAACTCAATGAGGAAAAAAAAAGTTTCTGTGAGTGCAGTAAGCATGAATGTTCTTTTTCTTCTTTTGTATCTTATAATTTGACATTTTTGCGGCCCTACAGCCCTGGAGAGAGACCACCCCTGCAGGGTCAGCTCATTCCTGCAGATAATACAATGGCCCAGAAAGATGTCTTTTGGATGTAAAGCAACCAATTCCAAGTCTATACCACTACCATCTTATTTATCTAATTCTCCCATGCCTTGCAATAGTTCCTCCTCTTAAAATCATCCCAGGGCCAGGCAAAAGCTCACTGAAGTTATTCGAACAGGCCAACCCCAATCTGTTTACTTGGCCCTGCCTCTCCTCCTGGAAGCCCTGGCCTAAACCTTGCCCTCCTGCTTCTGTGCCCAACCAAGCCTACTACTCCCCCTGTGGCCCTGTGTGGCTTGTGATACCTCTTTCTCTCTGCAAATATAAGGAGTAAGCTCTTCTTTCAACGACATCGGCCTCCTTGTGTCATTGCTGAGTCACCTCCAGAAATTATAGCTCTGTGGGTACAAGACTGACCTGTATTCAGTTTTTATCATCTGTGTAGATGGGGTGTGTCCTACTGTCCATGAGCCTTATAGCTACAGTGGGCTGGGACATCTTATAACTTGCTGGTGTCCTTGCTTAGTACGTCTTATAACTGATGCCCTGCTCTTTTAATTGAGTCCCTGTGAGTGCCATGCAGCTTTCCAATATTTTATACTCTCACATCAAACCCCTTGGTGAAGCTAGATACCTCAGATTAAATGATGCCCCACATAACGTGCCCCACTGAGGCTAGGTCCCCAGTATTCTCTTCCCATGTAAAAGCCAAATCATTATTACCTAAAGGCTTCTAAACATAATGGCAATAGCTACAATTTATTAAGCACATGTGTGCTCCTAACCTTCACATCAGACCTTCAGTGAAAACCTGATGGTTCCTAGTAAATTAATTAATTGATGCAGAAATTGAGACTGTGAGAGTTATTTTTGTTGTCGAAGAGCTAGTAAGTGGAAAGCTGGCAAATAAAGGAGCCAGGATTGAGCATTCCAACCCATGTGATTTCAAATCCCAACTTCTTTCCCTCGAGGCCATGTTGCCTTGGGAATGAATGTCAGTGTGGAGAATTCCTCCCGGGAAACCGGGTATTGTATATCAGACTTACAAACACCAACAGGGGGTACCACATTTCTTCATATTGCCCTGAGTACATCTGGCTGCTCTTCTGGATTGCACAAGGAAGTATGTCTGGCTCTTATTTCTTAATCTGAAAAACAAAGAATTTGGAGTAGATTTCTTTTATGATAATTAGTATTATTAAAAGGTGATTATAACTTTGGTAAGTAATACATGAGAAATTTATTGTTTATACGGTTATTTCCAAAGTAGATTTGGAGCACCCTAATACTCAAATGTTAGTTTTATTTAACTTACATTTTAACATTTTTTCTTTCATATAATTTCAGAAAAGGAACGAAGAACATCAAGAATTGGTTAACATTAAAGAGAGCTATCTTTAGTGGCTTGGAATTTAAAGTATGAATAAAACAGAGGGTGTCTTTAATAAACACCTGATGTGGTATTTGGGGTAAATGCAGAATGCTTTGTGGATTTTCCAACATAGCCACCAGGGTACACCAGCTTGCATGGGTGTGTGTCCACATCAGCCCTGTCCTTGGCAGGGTTTCTGAGTTCAGCTGTCTTTCTGCTGGTGGAGGATGTACCGTACATGGATCTTTCTTTTGCCAGATCCATCTTTCAAGCAGTAGCCTACACACATCAGATGTTTAGCTCACTGGAATCTGTGACTGTAACACTATTGTTATGTCTCCCACCACAAACCCTGGTGCCATTAGCCTTAGAATCTACTCAACTGGCCTAACCAATGATTTGTGTCAGGAGATGTGGATTCTTTGCATGACCCGAGCAAGCCATACTACCTTCCTATGCCTCAGTTCCAACATTTGTGCACAGGGGTGTTCTCAGTCAAAACTTTGCCCCTGGCCTGGCTTGATGGCCCATGTCTGAAATCTCAGCACTTCAGTGGCTGAGCCATGAGGATCACCATGAGCTTGAGGCCAGCCTGGGCTACACAGCAAGACACTGTCTCCAAAATCAAACAAACACAAAAACACCAAAACAGCAACAAACTTTGCCCTGTAGTGTATGTTATCACGTAGAGGACTGTCTGCAAGCAGTAGACTTTTTTTTTTTTTTTTTGGTACTGGGGATTGAACTTGGGCCCTTGTGCTTGTCAGGCAGGCAGAGGAACCATTGAACCAAATTCCCAGCCCAGTTGCCTTATTTTTGAAATAACCCAATTAACTGGAGGGAAAGACAGTATACAATATGAAAAACCATGACATTGACTAAAAATTAATTTTGGCTTTTAAGAAAGGAATTGCTTTCAGTTTTGGGTATAATTCAATATGGGAGAAAGAGAAAGAAATGAAGAGAAATAGGAAGAGTTTTTTCTACTTTTGATTCAAACATTTTTTGGGAAATGTATATATTTTAATCTCCGAATTTTCTTGCTAATCAACAAAATGCACCTTTGTTATAACTTGATAGGTCATGAGTTCAATTTTCAGACAAACCATCTTTTCGAAGTTATATCATTATTGTAAATATGAGAGTACATCTTTCAGCTGGCACAGCATCTTTTTTCATAATATGAAATGTTTAGTCTGAACTGTGATAATGAAGTGGTCAAGCTCAAACTTCGGGTCACAAGAAGGCATTGAAATGAGAATGAAGGTCACAGGTCCAAATTGTCAGAAATGTAGCTGAATAAGCATTCGCAGGAGGGTGTGCTCATAAGTGGCATGGTCACATCTGTGCTGCCTTCTGAGGAAGAGGATGAGCCAACTTGCTAGACAAGCCAACAGGAACTAATGCAGAGGTCTGAAATTGTGACGGAGTTTTCATGTGTTCCCAGAGAATGCCATTTGTCAGGTTTGAGAGAGAGAGAGAGAGAGAGAGAGAGAGAGAGAGAGAGAGAATCACTAGTGTTTACAATCCAGGGTAGAACAGGTTATGGGATCCCATCTTCCTGGTAAAGCAGGTTTGATGTTTTTGCTGCTGTGTCTGAGAGCACTTGTCTGCCGTTTCTCACCGGTTACCTGGAAGCTGTCCATTCTGTATGCCCAATTCCTTTACACAGAAAACCTCTAGTGTGTTCTGGTAGCAGGATATACCTGCAGAATTTGCTATACGCACTGTCCTTGGCAATAATTCCAAAAACGTGTAGTGTTCTGGCAAAAGGAATTCTGGCTCCACAGATTTGATTTCTTTCCCTTATTGATCTTCATACAAAATGTCAGGGAGACAACTGCTGACGTTTGCTCCCCCATCAGTGCTTCATTGCCATCCCGTGAGTGTCAGAGAGGAGAACTGCAGAAGGATTGGCTTAATTTAGGAATTACTTTGGAGACATACAGGAGACAAATCAAGGACGTCGTGAACAGCATAACGGTGAGGTTGATCTTGATCTTATGTGTAACATACGGTAAATAACTCAGCTACGCTGTGCCTGCTTACTGATTGGCCTCTTCAGAATCACACTGTAGGGTTTTTCCCTCTATGCCATTTACTTCTGCCTACTCCACTGATACTTTGAAATCTTCCGCACCGCGGGTAAAGCATTTGCTTGATGTCAGAGGAAGGAGGCTTTCCTAGCGGTGCGGAGACCTGTGCACTCCACCAGGAGTTTGCAATCTCCAGGCTTCCGCTTCCGGCAGGAGTGGCGGAGGCAGGGATCCACGAATACGGATGGGGTGATGCATAGACCTGACTTGTCACGTGAGCAGGGAGAGGGCTGCTCACGGCAGGGTCCGTCACTCACACGTAAATAAAAGATAATCCCAAAAGAGAAGAGACTCGCGCAGGCACGCATCTCAAATCCTTTGTTTTATGTAAGTGTGCACCCTCCGGTAAAGGTCAGAGTTCAGATTAAGACAGCAAATTCAGTACTGCGCCCAGGAAAGTGAATCTCAAGTTAAAAGTCTGCAAACCTTTTCTGTTGACAGAAGCAGCAAAATATTTTTGATCACTCAACATTAACACGCGCACATCTTCTGTGACTCCTTTTCTCTGCCACCCTGTGGACTTTACTTAAAATTGCAGTAGTGCAGCCCTGATTTAATTAGAGCTGCTGAGCTTTGTTTTTTGGAACTATCTCATGTGAAACTTTCCAAAGGACTGACACATAATATTTAAAAAGATCATTATAGGTTAGCAATGAAAATCTCAAGGACATATAGCTCTCTTTTAAGACTTTTTTTTTTCCTTTTTACCTATGTCCATTTTCTATATACTTGGTGCCCATTTCTAACTTTGGGCAAGAGCTTTGGTTAAGATCTCAAACTGATTTGGATTTGTTTTTATAAATAAAACTTTGAAGTATGCAGGAAAGCTGAAGAATTTTAGAGCACATAGCCATATATCCTCCATCTAAATTCTACCAGAAACATTTTGCTTTACTTGATTTGTCCTTTATCATCATATACCTATCAGTCTGCCCATCTTTATTTTATAGTGAGAGCTTAGTGTGTATATTTATTATTTTTATTTTGAACTAAAATTTACATAAAGTGGAGTGTAGAAATCTTGAGTATCATTTGGTGAATTTTGATCTCTTTTAACCTCCTATAAAGTATAGCATGCTAGCAAAACTTTATTATCCCAGAAAGCTATTCTCTTTCCTATGACAGTTAATCTCTGCACCCTCCCCTAGAGGTGCCTGCTGTTCTGATTAGTCCACCATAGACTGGATTTGCTCCCCCTTTCATGAAATCCTACAGCACGAACTCTCTGGTTAGGCTTCTTGCCCTCAGCCTAGGTTTTTTGTTTTTGTTTTGTATTATATGATGCCCTCTTTAAGTCATATTTTTTTCTTTTTCTTACCTGTAAACTGTTATGATTTTTGTTTAGCCCATTGTATTTTTTTTTTTTTTTTTTTTTGAAACAGGGTCTTCCTAAGTAGCACTGGTTAGCCTCGGACTCATGGCACTCCTCCTGCCTCAGCTTCCCAAGTGCTAGGATTATAGGTGTGCATCACCACACCTGGCTTGTCCCACAGCAATCTTAACCAAGTGTTCTCAAATCAGTGCAGTTTTCTAAAGGCACAGATAATCGATATAAATTGTACAAAATGAAATCACACCTATGCTTATTAAATCACCATAACCACCATTTCTTATTTGCACTTTTCCTATAGCAAACTAAAGCAATATGTTCTGGGCTAGGAAACTGGACACAAATCCTTATCCTACCTCAACTCCAGCACACTTTTCAAATAACAGTTTTCATGTTATTTGCTTTCTCTGCAAAGTTTTTATCAGCGTATTGTTTTTGAATAACAAATCACCCTTGTTAGTGCCAGCATCAGTTACTCTTTCCTTTGTATTGTCAAATAGAGTCCCTTTGTATAGATATTTGGCAATTTATTTTCCATGCTCTTATTGATGGAAGTCAGGAGTTTTCTAGGTTTTTAATTATTGTGACAATGCTGCCATGAATTTTCTTGTGCAAGTCCTCCTGTAAATGTATGTCTCTATTGATCCTCGATAAATGCACAGGTGTGAAATGGCTAGGTTATACAGTACATGTATGTTTAGTTTTTAAGGAAATGCCAGACTTTTTAGCCAAGGTGATCACAGTATTTTGTATTCCTAACAACAATGTGAGAATTCCGGTTGCTCCCAGACTCACTGACATTTGATGTTGTCTAAACCTTCCAATTTTAACAAAGGGCTCTCAAGCCTGTTTCCTGCTTAGAGGATTGCTCTGTACATCAATTTTCCTTTAATCAATAAGACAGGCAACAGGCCTCAGAGTTCTTACCAGAAAATATACAATCCTCAACTCTTATAAAAAGTTCAGGTGTTGGGTTGGGGATTTAGCTCAGTGGTTCTGCCACCTGCCTCACAAACTCAAGGACCTGAGTTCAATCCCTGGTACTAAAAAAAAAGAAAAAAAAATTAGGTGTAAGAAATCAACCTTGAGATGACTATGCTGCTAATATCATTTCTGTTAAGATCTATATTTCATCCCTAGGGTAGAGAACTGACTATCAGGGAAGCTTTCATTTATCACTTCCTCTTTTTATTTCTTTTTCTGAGTTCTTCTTGGTTATGCCTTCACCCTCCTGTGAGTAGCAGCTACAGTGGAACTCAGTTTGCATTCAATGTACGGAAGTTAATGAAGATGCAGCCTATGACATAGTGGCCAAACGGTTCTGAGATCGTCTTGGAATTTGAGGCCGGGAACAACTCTGCTTACTTTTTCACTTTCTTGAATGGAAGCTAGTTCATATATAAGGTAAAATAAAATTAGATTAGTTTGATGTTCTGTTTGAAGAACTGATTATTCAGAGACGTGGCTAATTGGAAAGATTTAGAACAGAGATGAATCAACCATAAGAACAGGTTAAATACCATTCTTTCATAATTAGGGTAATTAGAATGGCTAGTCCTTTAGTAATAACAACATCATTGACATAGCCAGAAGAAAGAAACAGCTTAAGTGTCCGCCAGTGGATGAATGGATAAACAAACTGTGGCCTGTACCTAGAATGGAATATTATTCAGTCATAAAAAGGGGTGGAGTTTTGATAACTGTTTCAACATGGATGAATACATTCTCCTAAATAAAATAACCCAGACACAAAAGATAATATTATGTGTTTCCATTTATATGAAGTATCTAGAATTGACAAAGGAAATTCAGAGATAGAAAGTAGGCTAGAAGTTACTAGGACTGGGAGATGGAGAAGTGAGGAAGTGATAATAGAGTTTCTATTTGGGTGATGAAAGAATTTGAAAAATAAGCATGGCAGTGGTTACATAATAATTGTAAATATTTAATGCATTTAAAAATGGTTAGGGCAGGGGATTTAGCTCAGTGGTTCTGCCACCTGCCTCCCAAGTGCAAGGTCCTGAGTTTGATTTCTGGTGCCCCCCCAAAAAAAGGAGTAATAAAAATGGTCAAACCAGGTGTGGTGACACACTCTTGTAATTCTGGCACATGGAAGGCTGAGGCAGGAGAATCACTGTGAATTCAAGGCTAGCCTGTGCTACATAGTGGGACTTTGTCTAAAAAAAAAAAAAAAAAAATTGGTTAATGGCAAATTT
>NW_022900917.1:14558669-14672624 GCF_012274545.1 Fukomys damarensis | reverse complement strand
TAAAAAAAAAAAAAAAAATTGGTTAAAATGGCAAATTTCATGTTATATATATTTTTTTTCCAGAAAAAACAAAAAAAAATTTTTTTTGTGATTAGGTGAGTTAAAATTATGTGCATATACTAATTCGCAACATACACCAACTTCCCATAATGAATGTAGTCGCTGTATACTGCAAAAATTAAAATTAAAATTGAAATTAAAAAAATAGGATTACTAGTCTTTCAGGGAGCTCTTAGTAGTTGTCATCCAAGGTACACTCATGCTAAGTATTTGATTGTTATAAGACCATGTTTGTTAAAGGGCCAAGGTTACAACTGAGAGTTCCAGTTAAGAGTTTATGGCCAGGAAACAGCATGATAGAAATGGCAGAGGTGACCAGACATGTCCTAAGAGACAAAATATTCCAAGAATTGTCACAGCTTGGGGCTCTGTATGCTCCTCAATAGTCCCAAGAAGGGGGCAGGAGGGAAAGCTAGTAGCCAGCTAAATTAGGTAGATAATATTGTAGGCAGTCAGACAGGGCCCCACCCTCAAGGAAGCCAGTGCAGAGGATGAGGACACATCCAGGCTGTGGCTGGAGGGGCATTTGAAGAAGATTGAAGTCGCAATGGCCAGATTTGCATATTTCCCTTTGGGGTGAGTAGAAGTTTGAGATTATTGGTACCACCATTTTTGGGATTTCCTATAGATAGACATTATCTCATTGGGGTGGGCCATCCTCTCCCACACTTAAAACCACTAAGATTACAGATTATTGACCTAGGTTAATGATGTCATCCATATACCCT
This sequence comes from Fukomys damarensis, assembly GCF_012274545.1. Classification (NCBI taxonomy): domain Eukaryota; kingdom Metazoa; phylum Chordata; class Mammalia; order Rodentia; family Bathyergidae; genus Fukomys; species Fukomys damarensis. The sequence continues at coordinate 14,671,836 of NW_022900917.1, read as the reverse complement.
TGTTACTACTGGGTCAATGTTACCCAAGGACTGTACTTGTAATCTTATTGGTTGATTATACTTCACCCAAGTTGTACCCACCCCTTGTGATTTTGCTCTATAAAACTTCCTTTGAGAAGAGGGTCTGTTGGTGACCCATTCGGGACCCCTACTGTCTCTCAGGAGCTATTCTTATTCCCCATTCTATCCTCCAATACATTTTCCTGCACTTAACCTCTGTTGTTTCTTAGAGTTCATTCTTGACTTCAGGGAGCACTAACCTGGTGTTAGCTGACATCTAACAGGTTGAGAGTCACATTTATTTTCCTCATATCGTTCCTATGTCACTGGGAGCTCTCTCTGGATAGCCAACGGGCAGGGGTGACGCTGCCATGCATGGTCAGAAAGGCATCCACGCAGGGGCAAGCAGCAGGGCAGGGACCCCACAAGGGGAGCCAGGGCTGGAGGCTGGAGGGCAGCTTCACCCACGGACAGAGCAAAGGGTAGAACTTCAGCATCCGGACAGTTTCACAGATCAGGAACTCAGAAACAGGCACCTGGGGGAAGCTCTCAGACATCTCAGGAATATTTATATTTATATCCTTCAGTTTAACAACTGGTTTACAAGAGATTTGTTGCCTAGAAGCCACCCTGTAGTGTGAAGATGGAACTTTCACTACAAAGCTTTCAGAGCAAGATTTCTAAAAATGAAAAATTATGATCAACTTAGATGTCCAGCAATACCGAGTGTGCGTTTTACTAAGAGTGAACTAGCCTGTAGCCTTTAAAAATGCTGCTGTGGAGAATCTGCATAGGCATACGGAGATGTTTCTGTTTTTGTGCATACTACAGACTACTCCTTGGATAGATAGTACTCAAATCTTATCTCTGCTTCCGGAAAGATCAAAGGAGGTTGCACCAGCAACATTTTATGTCTAAAGCTCTGGGGGTTATTGGAGCTCCTTCTGGTTGCAGAGTGAGCTGAGATCTTTCTTTGCCATCTCATGCTATTAAAGTGCTTTGTTACATCTGTTTTCCTGGAAGTATTTTTTTAGGGGGCGGTATAAGGGATTACACTGAAGACCTTTACACTGAGCTGCATTCCCAGACCTTTTTTATTTGTATGTATGTATGTATGTATGGATGGATGGATGTATTTCAGTTTGACACTGGATCTGTGGAGTCATTACATTTCCCAGGCTGGTTTCTAATTTGCAGCCCTCTTGCCTTAGCCTCCCAGGGTGCCGGGATTATAGGTACGGAACACCATACCAAGCCAGAAAGAATTTTCAAAAATAGTGTTGTATAAACGTAGAGGCCAAGACTGTATTTTAAAAACTTCCCTGCTATTACTACAGAGGAGCCTGCTCAGTAATAAACACTACATTCATCTGGGTGTGGTGCCACACACCTGTAATTCCAGCACTTAGGTGGTAAGGCAGGAGAGTTGCCTTGAGTTTGAGGCCAGTTTTGGCTACTGAGTGATTTCAGGGCCAGCCCGAACTACAAAGTGAAATTGTGTCTCAGGAAATAAACAACAACAAAAAAGTAAACAACAACAAAAAAATGCCACATTCATTCATGCATGCATTGAACATCTGCTGTGCACCTACCTTTGGTTTATGTGGCAGAGAGTTAAAGCCAGACAAAGCTTGCATATAATATAGGGGGAAGGCAGGGCAGGGCAGACTACGACTGTACGATTGTGATTATACATAGTATAAATACTATTAAAAACTGAATGGGAAACCAGGCTTGGTGGCACACACCTGTAATCCTAGCACTTGGGAGGCTGAGGCAGGAGGATCACTGAGAGTTTGAAGCCCATCTGGGCTACATAGTGAGTTTAGGGCCAGCCTGAACTCCAGAGTGAGACCCTGTCTCAAAACTTCAAAAAATAAAAAATAAAAAACTGTGCAGGAGAGAACAAGCCAGGGTAGAGGTGGCTGCTGTGAGTGAGTGCTTGGGGAAGAATTATATGTGAGAATCATATGCGTGACCAGCCGTGTATGTGGCAGATTGGAGGAGGTGGTGTGCAGTCCTACCCTTCCCACTCCTGCTAAGTAACAAACCCTGCTGCGTACTTCATGCACTTTATAATTATTAGCTCTGTGCTGGGCATGGAGGGATGCAGGTGGTGTACTGTTTAGAAGCAATGTAATACAGTTAGTTACTCTTGGCTCTTTGGTCACGTGCAATCAGATCACTTTGTCCTCTGCCCCCCGCAGTCTGAGAAAAGAGACCATGTCATTAGTTCAGATTTTACAAAACAAATTTCACATTTTTTATGCTCAGGACAGTTCTTGACTTTTCACTGCGGACACTCATTGCGGAAGCTGCTGCCTTGGGGTGGGCACGCCCTCCACTGCCGGGCGGCGGGGAAGTGGACCCTGACGGCCACCCTCAGGAACCCAGAGTATGCCAAGCTCACGCTGCCCTTTCCCCAGCCATCCTGCACCAGACCAAAGAGTAAGGTGCCCGCCCCTCTGCCAGAGACAGAGTTCTGGCCTCTCCCCTGTGCTGGACTCTGGGGAAGTCAGAGATCTTGTAGACCGGCAGGAAAGGCAGGTGATTGAACAAAGCCGAGAATGTGCAGCAGTGTGCTGTGAAGGCCCTGTGGGGTCCCTGAGCTGGGGCCCTCGCCTGGTCTGGAGGTGCTAGGGAGGGCTTCCAGAATAAGTCCTGCTTCCTAAGGATGGGCTGAGCTGCTAAAAAGGCATCAGAGGGGGCCGCAGGGGGATGGAGGAAACGAGGGTTCAAGCAATGCCAGAAGGGGACCCGGAGCCATGCTGGTTCTTCACCCAAGTCTTTCATAGAAAATTTTCAAACAGATACGGAAGGGGAGACAGTAATCCAAGGAGCCCACACACTCACCGCTCAGGGCCAACAATTGTGAACTCACAAACAGTCTTTTGTCTACGCTTCTCCATTGTGCTGGTTCCTCCTCCCTGAATCCCCCGGTTATTCTGAAGCAAATCCTAGACATCTTATTGCTTCATCTGTAAATGTTTTTGCATTTATTCTGTATTTCTTTCCTCTCCAATTCCTGGTACAGTGTCTTTGCATGGTAAGCACTCGGCAAATAAATGCATTTGTTTGCTGAAACGACAAACCAATATTGAGGGGAAGAAGGAAAGGTCTGCTACTCTGGAGTATGAGCTTTGTTCTCTGGGCCCCAGGAACTTGGTCAAGGTCTTGAATCAGGGAGTGACATAAAGGGGTCATTCTGCCTACAGGGTCGAGGAAGAATTAGTGGAGGGAGTTACATCTGTGGAGAGATTTTTTCAAGAGGCTATTGTACAAACCCAGGCAACTAGATTACAGTGGGGGAATGTCAGAAACTAGAAGTAGAAAGGAAAGAAAGGCAGGGGGGAAAGTCAAGATAGAAAGAGGAAAAAGCAGGAGAGTGTCCAGTGAGAGAAAACAAAGAAAAGTGATGAGTCAGAGAAAGATGAAAGGAGGAGTTGGAAAGCAGTGGATGAACAGAAGTACTGATGGAGAGGGGCCCAGCACAAAGGGCCTGAAAGCTTCACCCTGCTGATTCTCCCGGGTCAGGCCCAGCCACGGCCTGCTGGGAGGGAAGCTGCCCATTTCCTGCCAGCTCTCATGTCCTCTATGGGCAAAGTGTCAGCAGCACTCATGGGAAGACATCTGGTCCACGCATCTCATCCAAGGAGGAAGGAACGGAGGAGACTGTGTACGGGACAGTAGTTCTCTGGTTCTTGGGGGAGTCCAAGGAGTACTGGACAGTGTAGGGAATGGGGAAATCTAGCCAGGAAAAGAGCTGGCAGGAGCCAGCCTGGGGGAGGGAAACTGGCCAGCTGGGAAGCTGTTCAGGGCTGGGTTCCCTTCCAGAAAGCTTCAATGGGAACAAGGGCTCTGGGCAGGAGACCCCTGTCCCCGGCACATTGGAGTGGTCTTCATAGAATGCCCACTGCTTAAGGCTGTCATTGAGGTGGGGCAGCCGTTCTGCTCTGAGCAAACTCCGTATTTCAGAGGTGGGCACTACTGGTTGTTCCAAAGATCTTTGCCAAACTTTTTGGATCAAGGCCTTGGAGAAGCAGGTCTTGCAAAGGGCCTTTAAGCCCCAAAGCTTAGCAAGCAGGGCACCAATATTCCTATTTCTAAGCTGGCAAAGTTTAATAAGGTTTCATGTCCACCATTGCTTTCAGAGTTGGAAAAACAGGAGGCTATGTCTCCTCTTGAGCCAGAAAGCATGAGGAAAGACTTTCATAACCACAAGCACCTCACTTTAAACCTTCCTCTGCGATATGACAGGGACAGAGTCCTTGGATGGTGGGTGGTGTTGGTTGCTGGTTGTTGTTGGTTTATTGAGCTCAGTAGATCTCCAGCAGCTCCTTAGCATGGCTGGAGTAAGATTTATTCTTGTCTTTCTTAATTTTTCATTCGGACCAGTAAGAGGCCATCATGTGAATGAAGTGTGTTTGCTTGGCAGACTCCAGGTCATGGCTAACTGATCTGGACTGAGGTTAGCAGATCCCTTTGGGCCAGTATCCCTGAGTTGTCCTCGTAACCCCGATAGTTCAGTTTGTAAGTGTCCTCCAAGGCCTTGCACCGAAGGCTTAGTTCCCAGGCTGCTGCTAATAGGAGGTTGAAGAATTTTTAAGAAGTGGAGCCAAGTAGGAGGTGTTTAAGGGTCTTGGGTGTGTCCTGGAAGGTGGTACTGCAGCCCTACACATTCATCTACCTTTCTTTCACCTCCTGCACATGAGGGGAGGGATTCTCTTTCACCACTCACTTCCACCATGATGCACTGCCTCACCCCAGACCTAAAGTAATGGGGCCAACCAATCATGGACTGAACCCTCTAGGACTGTAAGCCCAGTGAACCTTCTGACTTTGTAAGTTAGCTATCTCAGGCATTTGTTGTAGTAATGGGAAGCTAACTAGCCCTAACCTGGCTTTCAGCAGCAATGAAGAATGATTTCAGCTAGCTATGTGACATCACTTCTATCCATATGTGGGGGCTTGCTTTTTATGGGGCTCCCTGGACATTCCCTATAGACAGCAATCAGCTTCAAGCCAGGGGAGATAATGTCCTGACCCGAGGTTATGGAGAGATCCACCCGTTATGTCCTTTGGCTTATTTGTTATTCAAATAGACAAAATAATCCCAAATTCTTCCCCCTCTGCCCCAGGACTGAGAATTGAACTCAAGACTTTCACACTTAGCTGTATCCCCAGTCCTTCTTTACTTTTGTTATTTTGAGACAAACTCTTGCTAAGTTGGTAAGTTGCCAAGGTTGGGCTTGAACTTGTGATCCTTTGTCTCAGCCTCCCAGAGCTGTGGGATTACAGGAGGGTGCCACCATGTGTGGCTATCTCCCACATTCATTCTTTACAGAGACATTCGTATCAAAAGAGACATTAACAGGAACAGTACGTAAAAGGGAACCTTAGCAAAGAGTTGTTGACATCATTCATATTCTTTCAGCATAAAACTGCAAATCTCCCTGAAAAGGGAGCAGCCACTCTTAGCTTTCCTTGCTCACAAAGCTTGGTGACAACTGACTATGCACTTTGCTCCACATGGAGGATAAGCTGTGACATGGCAGTTTCTGGGAGTGTCAGGCCTCATTTGATGGTTTTTTTTTTTCCCCTTTTTGTCCTTCCAAATGCACTGCTGGGTGGATCAGACATGAGCTTCTGCCCTCTGGTCCAAATGTCTGTGCTGACAGCCCCCAGTGGTACAATACAGAAATAGCTCATCATGCATTACCAGACAGCAGTTATAGATGAGAATGTTTTCTCAGAAATGTGACACTATGGTTCTTGAAATTCATAGGTCACTGACATTTAAAAAAAAAAGAAAGCTTACAACACTATGTAATCATTACTCTGCTTGAATTAATTGAAGCATAATTTAGACTTCTGATTGCTGATTGATGCTTCTCATAGTATTTTCTGCCCATGCAAAAAAACCTAGCCTATCTTTTCTATCGATTACCTCCTAGACTGCCACCTTTTTCCATGCCTCTTCTATTTCTTAACAGTTAATCCTTTGATAGTTTACTTTGGTATCAGTCTCCTTTTAGTAGGCTCTTTATAACCTCAGATATTCAGAGAATAAGAATTTATAGATCTGGTAGGAGATTGGGAGGCCCTACAGTTTTTTCACCAGGGCAGAACTTTTGGTTACCAAGGAAACTAAATAATCCTATACTGTTTGAAATACTAAGTCAAAATTGTTCTCTGTGCATCTGAACAAGGCCCTGAGACTCGCCACAGCTGCTGTTGTTGAGGTATGAATCTTTTAAACTTATTTATAGCTTATTTTGGTGTTTATTGTTGACCTGGAACTAGTCCCAAGGAAGAAAATACTGCCAAGGTTCTAGCCCATGTACATTAATAGCAGATGCCACAGTGTTTAGTTCTGTTTCTTTCTCACATTTCCATGCCCCATGAATCAGTGCCCAAATATAACGTTGGGCAGTTGTGAGGGGTGTGACATAACCCAAATCCAAGCTGAGGAAACCATTGTGTGAACAAAAGTGAGTCCAAACTCATTAATGTTCCAAGTTAAAACTGGGAGGTTAGGCACTGCTTTCTGGAACATGGGATGTGAATCAATAGCTAGTACCCAAGGAGCCAGCTTTCTAAGTTGGGTTGCTGCACAAATTAATACCTAGAGTACGAGGGTAGGAGCTATTTTAATAGTGTGGATAGGAGGCTTATTTTTCGTATATGTGTTTGAGCATTCTGTCTCTTTTTTCCAGAAAGACATATTTTCTTGTTTATTTAAGCATTACAATTATGTGTCATCCCTGAAATGGCTGTGTCATGAGTCCCACAGGCTTATCAGCAGAGTTAAGTAGAATTCTTGTCTCTCTGGCTGGTTACCACTTGCTTGTCATGGTTTGAAGCTAGTACATTGTAGGGTGGTTAACTTCTAAAAAAGTCACAGGGTTTGGATTTAAATCACTGAGACAGTTATTTGTGAAACCATCACTGGGAGTCACTTGTCATGTAATCTGAAGAAGCCATTTTGTCCAATAGGACAGGAAGTAATAGTGAGAATTGATAGATGGAACTACATCAAGTTGAAAAGCTTCTGTACAGCAAAGGAAACAACTAACAGTGTGAAGAGACAGCCTATAGATTGGGGAAAAATCTTTGTCAGCTAATCTTCTCACAGAGAATTAATATCCAGGATTTATGAAGAGCTCAGAAAACTTAACAACAAAACAAGCAATCTAAATAACCTAGTCAATATGGACAAATGAACAGACAGGCACTTCTCAAGTCCAAATGGCCAGTAAGCCACGGCTGTGTTACGGCTGTGTCTAGATGCCCCCCAAAGCCTCATGCTGTCTTTGGTGGAGCTTTTTGGGAGGTGATTGAATCTGGAATAGGCAATTGATTCATGTGCTAAGTGGCCTCTAGGATTAAGGGTGTGAGTACTACCTGCCCTAAGTGGTCTGAATAGGATAAAATGGGCAGAAAGGCACCGTTAAGGTCCCTTGTTGCTTCTGCTATCTTCGGCCACCATGAACTGTTGCTGCTCTGTCACCCTACCTTGCAGCTAGCCAATCATGGACCATGTGTGGTTACTTTTCTCTTGTTGCTGAGGCAGAATACCCAATGCCCAAAGCTAGAGGGGAAAGGGTTTATTTGGCTTACGTTCTGTATAAGTTTCAGTCTGTAATCAGCTGGCTCCACGACAGGGAGGACAAACAGGCCTGGCAGAGCAGAAACAACATGGCATGCACAAGGCAGCAGAGGTAATGACAGAGGGTAAACAGCATCTTTCTGCCCCTTTTATCTTACTTAGGCTACCAGGCTTAGGATGATGCCGAACTAATCGCTCACGTGTGATGGTTTAGTAACCACAAGCCCTTTAAACCCAGCATCGCACATTCCAGATTCAACTACCTCTAACAAAGAAAGTCCCACCACATGAGCATGAGGCTTTGGGGGACAATTAAATACAAACCATGACAGACCAAAACCTCTACAAACTGCCCCTTCTGAGTTCTGGCTGTTCAACTTTTTGTTATATTTTGTGAACCACCTGTAACCTTAATAAATTCTTTTTGCTTAATGGAGCTGGAGTCCAGTTCTGTTGCTTTCCACTCAGACCTCCGAGAGATAGATTCAGAAGCCAGCCCAAATGCTTTCCCACTCTGCTGGGACTCTGACGCTCCTCCCGTCACACGGAACCTCCCGTGTCTCTCACCTTTAGATCACTGCTGTGAAACATGCATGGAATTAATGACCTTGGCTAACTTACCTGGTGCTATGGTCTGAATGTCCCTAAATCCAAGAGTTTTGGGAGGTGGTGTCTGATGGTCAGGAGGGCTCTGTTCCCATGGATGGGTTAATAATTTGTGAGAGGAGATTTGTTGCCTTCTGCTCTCCTGCCATGTGAAGGCACAGGTTAGCCTCTGCCCTGACTCCTGTTCTGGGGACACAGTGAGAAAGCTCTCATCAGATGCTGGCACCTTGATCTTGGCCTAGCAGCATCCAGAGCTGTAAGAAATACCTTTCTGTTCTTTACCAAGTCTGTGGCATTGTTATAGCAGCACCAAGGATGAAGATACCACTGCGAAGTATACAATTCAGTAGCCTTTAGTATTTTCACAATTCACCATCCATCCACCTCATCACGTCACCATGGACACAGGACACCTGTCTGAGTCCAGCCTGTACTCTTCATGTCCATCCAGAGTGGACAGGTGAGAGCCCTGACACCTCCTGAGGACTAGGATCAGTCTGGTCCCGATTCCTTCCCTCCCTTCCACGTCTGTGCTTAGGAGTTCTCACTGTTCTTCAGACAAAAGGCTTAAATGAATTTTCAGTGGAGAAGGGATTGTATGTTTTACATAACTCTTTATCATGCATTACAAAGATCATGGAACCCAGGCTAAGAATAATGGGACTCACATCCCAGCTTTCCTACTTGTTTGGCCTTGAGCAACTCTTCGAGCTTCTGAATCATCTCACTTTGCTTGTTTGTGAAATGGGAGGCATAATTATTACTGTTTCACTCACCTCTCAGAGAAGTTGTACGATCAGGTGACGGATGTGACAGCAACCCAACCTCCACCCACTGGAGTTTCTCGCAAGCCATCACCTGTCCTTTATCTGAACTCCATGTATATGGCCCAGCACCTGTTTACAGTAAATACAGCAAGTGAGTTGAATTAATCCCCTTCGGGGAAGGAGATGTTCCAAAGCCCAACTAAAGCTGTGACTAAATTTGTGATGGGAAAAAAGAAGAGCAGATCTGGGAGCATGTGGTCTTGTTATTTTGTAGTCTTGTTCTTTGGCTGCTCATTTACATCTCTTTTATACTGGGATAACTTTTTGCCACACTAAAAATCAGGGTTTTTCTTTCCTCCCCACAGTTGCCAGTCGAACTGGGACCACCGGAAAGAACAGCTGAGCAGTTCATCTGGCCCTGCGGCTTGGCTGGAGGTCTGAGCTTGCTGGAAATGAGATTCCCAGGGACCCCAATCTCTGGTGGGGATGAGGCCACTTCACAGTACACGTGGCAGGCATTGTTCTCGGTTTGCACGAGAGCTTTTGCTGAACCCAGCTGCCTTGAGCTCTGCACCAACTGCATGGGCAAGTGGCCAGTCCTTCTGCCCACCCTCCCCAGACAGGAGTGGGGTTGAGTGGCCTCATAGGTTTGTCCACGGTGAAACAAGCCAGCTGAGAGAGGCTCATGCTCTTGGAATGCAACAAGCACCAGGAGGAGTATTGGTTGTTGTTGCTAATCAAAATCTTATTTTTATGGCGATACAATTTATATGTAATAATACTCATAGATCTTCAGTGTATAATGGATGCGTTCTGCCCAGTGTGTACACCTAAGTAATCAGCTCCCCAGTCAAGATGTAGCATTATAGAACATTCCTGTCACCCCAGAAGCTGTCCTCTGGCTCCCAATTCCTGCCCCATCTAGTAGACAATAGTCCTCAGTTTCATCACCTTAGCCGAATTCTGTGTAATGTTTGATAATTCTGTGCATTTCTGATAATTTCATATAAGTGAAATCATATAGCATGTACTATTTACTCTTGTATCTGGCTTCTTATTTTGGGTGTTTGTCCTTGTTTTTGAATATATCTACAGATCATTATTGAAAAATTGCTGAGTAATACTATTTCTTTATATAAAAAATATACCATAATTTATTTATCCGTGGTTTTGAAATGTGTCTTTGTTGTTGTGTGTATCAACACTCATATTTTGCTGAGTAACATTTTACCGTACAAACACACCACAATTTGTGTATGTGTTCTTTTGTTGAGGGCCCTTTTGGTTGTTTCATTTTTTTTTTACCTCCTTGAATAAAGCTATAAGGATTCCTGTAAAAGCACTTCATGGATTGTAAAGGTATTTTATGGATCCACATGTGGGTGTGTCTTACTGACTCGTGAAATTGTTGGGTCATGTGGTAGGCACATGTTTAACTTCATAAGAAAACTTCAGGTCTTCTTTCATAACGGTTGTATGATTTTACATTCTCACCAACAACATATGGTGCTGCAATTGTTCCCTGTCCTCACTCACACCTGTCTTGTAATCACTCTCGTGAGAGCAGCACGGCTGATATCTCATACAGTCTGTGCAGTCTTAATGGAATACCTATTTGTAACACACAAGTCTAGGCAGGACAGATGAGAGCAATAGGAGGAGACCGGCAGCAATTAGGGATTCTGATAACCTTAATTCTCCCCCTCTCCTCCATTCTGTCCTTCTCCCCATCCTTCACAATATTATGCTAATTTTCCCTCCACAATCTTAAGAAAATCTGACCCTTTTCTATTTCCAGAATTATCACTCTTGCTAATGTTCTGGCAGTCTCTACTTTGGTATTGAACCCCGAGTCTGGATCAAATTTCAATTCCTTTTTTTCCCCCATTAAGTTTGCTGGTAAAATGTAAGTATACAATACAGTTGCATTCATCACTGGGATCTTGTACCTTTACGTGATGTATCTTGGTTTTTATGTTTTCCCCATTCCTCTGCCCTCCCTTCAACCCCTCCACCCTTCCTTATTTATAAAGATTTTGTTTCCATTTTTTCCTTTTCTTATACTTTTTCTTTTCCCTTCTTTCCTTTCCTCTACCTCTCCACTTACCCTACTTCCAAACCTTAATTCCTGTTCCAGGAGTAAAGTGTTTGTTTTGTTGTTTGTCATCCTGGGGGTTGAACCCAGGGCCTTAGACTGAGTTACATACCCATCTCTTTTTCTATTTTTTATTCTGAAAAATTGTCTCACTAAGTTGACCAGGTCTGGCTTGAACTTGCAATCTCCCTGCTTCAGCCTTCCAGAGTATTGGGTTTGCAGGTGTGTGCGATCATGTCCAGTGTGAAGGGGTGTTTGAGAGGAAAGACCATCAAGAAATGTGCATCCTGACTTCTACTTCAGCTTAGTCTTCTGTTTGTCTTCAGGATTACAATTCTGTGGAAGTATAATCAGACATCAAGGCTTTTCAAATGTTAGAAGATTCCTAGAAACCATAGCACTTAATCTGGTGATCAACAAGGCTTCCTCAAGAAGATGACTTCACAATTTTGAGGCTAAAAGCTCTCTATCCCTGTAGATCCTTAGGTGCTCATCTTCTGACAATCTGTTGTTTTGGGAGCTCTCCAGGGTCCTAGACTTTGCCAGAAGGTATCTGTGACACTCACATTCACCTTCCCTGCCTGCAGTCTTCAACAGTGGCCTGATACCATACCAATTTTAAATTGCAAACCAAGTCCCAAGGTCCATGGCTTTCTTTAAGATGACTCCCCTACTCCTCAATCTCTTCAACCCCTACGTTAGGCCAAATTGGCATGGGTTTTCAACTCACGGCTTCTCAAAGTGTGAGAAACAAATGAATCGCTTGAGGATCTTCAAAGACAGAGCCTGATTTCAAGTTTAAGAAGGGGAGCACAAGCCTGCATTTCTAACAAGGGTTTTCTGAATCTGCTGCTGCTGATCTGTGGCCCACACAAAGTGGGGAGGCTCTACTCACCTTCCTGCTTCCTCACTTGCCCATCAACGCTGGAGTTACCATTTTAGAGACACACGACCTTTCTGTGGTTTCCAGCTGTGCTGAGAATAAAAGCTAGACTTCTTGTTTCAGTCAGAAAAGCTCTGCTGCATGGGTTGTCTCTGTTTATCTTCATTGCCTCTGTGGGGGCATCTCATTTTCTACTCCAGCTCTGGGGAGTTTTGAGTGCACATTCAAAGTACATGACTGTTTCTTTCTCAGGGTTTTTGTGCATGCCATTATTTCTGCTTGGACCTCTTCTCTGTAGGGCTGCCTCTTAGTTCATTAGGGCTCACTCAAATGTTACTTTCATAGAGACATCCAAGTAGAATTAAACTCCTGAAGAAAGAAATACACCTGCTTTGTTCATGGCTCTAATCCCAGTATATAGTACACACTCATGAATATTTCAGTGAATAATATAATCACCACAAACTCTATCCAAACTCATCTTGACTAATAGAGTTTCTCACCAGTGTCAAATAGGGAACTTGGTGTTCTCACTGGGTACACCATTATTGTTTACTTCACTCCCAAATAATTGTTACAGCTTTCTCACTACTGTGGCTCTAGGATTTTCTGCTTGCTTATTTGTCTTACTCTCCAACACCAATTCATGAACCTGAAGCAGCATTTATTTTATTTTATTCTCTTGTTTTAAAAGCAATACTTCTCATTCCCCATTACTATTGAATAGTGTCCAGGCACTCAGCAGGACAGACTGCATCACTAATTCCAATTAATAATGCTACTAAAACTATGCCTGTTGCAGGGTGATTTTTTTTGGAGACCCCTCCATCAAAGTGGAGTCTATTTTTTTCACCCCTCAACTCTGAGCTTGCCTTGTAACTTGCACTGACCAACAGAGTGCAGTGGAACTCACAGGGTGCCTTTTAAAGCCTAAGCCAAGAGAGGCCTTGGTGCCTCTCCTCTGCCTCAGAGCATCCTGTGAGACACAAAGCCTGGTTGAACTAGCGGAGCATGGGAGACCTCACTGCCCTAGCTGAGATCATCTCTCAGTAGCCTTGTTTGGGTTTGCGTGGAAGGAGTGCTATGACCACTTGCATGTTAAGTCATCACCAGACAAACACTCAGGCCTCAGAGCTTGTACTCAGGGTTCCAGTTAACCACAAGAGAAGGAAGCATGGCAAGATCACCAGGGGAAAAAGCCACTGGGAAGAGCTGGAAACATCCTGGTGTGGGCGCCCTAGTTTCTTCCCCCAGCCCAGGAGTACAGCACAGAGCCTACTTCTGCCTCTAGCAGCGAGATCCAGGAACACATCACAGTGTTTCTGTCTAGGGAAGCTCACTGGAGTCTCAGTAACACAGGCATGAGATGCTCATCTGATCATGTTCAGTCACTGACATGCCAGCCCATGTACAGCACATTGCTTGTCCAGTCTAGGCAAACTGGAGCCACAGGACTGTGTTCCTGTCTGCAGAGCAGCCTTAGCAGCTGGGGTGATAGATGGGAGAGGACAATGGCCCCTTGAGTGTCTACTCCTAATAGCCAGAATGTATTAGCATGTTACCCAACACAGTGTGTTATTAAGCTGAGGATCTTGAGATGGGAAGACTTTCCTGGATTGTCTAGGGAGGGAGGGAAAAAGGCAGAGAAGAGGAGAAGAAGGGAGGGGGTGGTCAGAAAATGATATGATAATTGTTTTGAAAGTAGAGTAAGGGATCATGAGCCAAGGAATGCACATGCCTCTAGAAGTTTAAAAAAATAAGAAAATGAATTATGCTGTTGAACCTCCAGAAGAAATGCAGTCCTAGCTGATTTTAGATCCTAGCTTTCCAGAGCTGTAAGGGAATATATTTGTATTGTCTTAAGCCACTAAGTTCACCATAATTTGTGACACTAGCAATAGAAAATTGAATACAGTTAGTAACGTGGGGCCCATTCCAAGAGTCATGTTCCCAAGTAAGTAAGTATCAGCAGAGGGTTAGCCCTACAGCGGATCCCTATAAAGAGCAGCACAGGCCTCTTGTGTTAAATCTCTTCTGTTTAACCCTGTAGCCAGCCAATCATCAAACATGTGAGAAGGAGCAGCCGAGATCCTTAGAACTGCCAACCCCACCCATAGCAGAAATGTAAGAGAGCTGAGCCAAGGCCAAAAGAACTTCAGTGATCTTGTTTGGGGCAGTGTTATTACTGTGGGACATAATAAATGCCCCACATCTTAAGCCACCCAGCCACTGAGTTTTATCATGGTTTGATATGTAGTAATAGCTAAGTAGTTTGTGGCATTCAAAGCCTCCCTTAGAGTAGGACTAGGGAGGTAGCTTAGGGAGACAGCACCTGCCTGGCATGTATGAGGTCCTGGGTTCAATCCTCAGCACTGCAAGAAACCAGACCAACCAATCAAACAAACAATAAAATTTTAAAAAACCAAGACTTTAAATCGGAACTTATGAGCCCAAGGCACATATTCTATCTTATCCCTTGTTCACAAACTTTTATTTATGCCAATCTATTTAATGTTACTCAAACAGTTCTTGTTCTGTACTTAACTTTATGTCATTCCTGGGCCAGGCCTTTTCCATCCACATCCTGGCCTAGTATTTCAGAGAGTAACTGACAGGCATTTGGCAAGCGTTTGTGTGAACATCTAAGTTTCCAAGTCTAGTTAACTGATGCCATTTGGAATTTGGTTAGGAGAACACAGTATGTTACTAGAATTAAACAGGCTTGTAAGCTACTGCCATCTGTAAGCTCTCAAAAGAACAAATACTTTAGAAAAACAATTTCCTCTCTGATGAGAAACTAGAGTTGGTGTGAGAGCTGCCAAAGTTATTAGTTTTTTATTAGTAAAAGGGAGATTTATTGATTGAGTGCTTATGGAACTCTTATTTCTTAAGTCCCAGAGCTAAGCTGTCTAGTATTCTCACTGACACTTTGATTATTACTGTATTTATAAGTGCTGTGAGCTTATCTACCCCAGAGTTAGGGAGTTTACTTTATTTCATTTTCATCTGAGAGTTAAAGCCTGCTACAAAGTCTTGAAACTGGCTGGCATTCTGGGGTAAAAAGTCACAAATCTTGCTGACAACCGCAAAATGGCAAGTTGGCAAGTGCTTTTACTGGGTTGTAAAAAAGAAGCATAATGACTATTATTTATGGAGTGCTTACTGTGTCCTAAGCCTTGAGCTCAGTTGTGGAAATATAGAGGTAAATAATGCAGAAATAGTCCTTAATCTTTTTATGAAATTTGTAATACAGTAAAAAACAAAGTTCAAAGTAAATAAAATATAATACAGTATAATTAAAATCCAGAGTAAATAATTTCTCCAAATCAGCAATAATACCTAAATGCATTTGAAAACAGAAAAAAAACCCTGATAATTTTAACAACATCCCAATAATATCCCAGTATTGTGTGTAGATTGAAATTTATTTACTTCTAGTTTTTCTGCTAACATTCTATAATAACCCCATACTCAACAAATATTTATTGAGTGCTATTTGAGGCACTTCATTTGTTCTCAAGGAAAGCATGAAAAAAACCCTAAAATATAAAATAATACCATAAGTTCCCTACCCTTCCAACTTGTACATCCAGTTGATAAACATGAATAATAACAACAAAGAACCAAGTATCTGAGCCACAAAACTGTGATTTCTGTTGCATTCAATTAATTTAATTTGTATGTTTCACTAAATCACCAGATATCTCCTACACATTACATTCTTTTCCAGCCAAACTTTGATACACACTTCTAGCATAAAAGGATGGTCAGAGTTAGGCTACAAGTAGATGGTAAGAAAGAAAGTGATGACCCCAGAACTCTGGCTGTGTTTTCAGGGGACTCCCAAGCTCTGTCATCATTTGTATGATGAATGTCATGAAGGGGGCACTGGACTTGAAATCGCAAGTTCTGGTTTCCACTGCAACTTGGCAGGCGACTTAGCCTTGGTCCTGTAGTGGTGTCAGAGGCCTGTCCCTTTCCCACCCCCTGTAATGGTCCTGGCAGGGACTCCAATAACAAAATTCACGTTAGAAGAGGAAAGCATAGTGGATTCACTTAGTCAAAGTTGGAATGGCTTGGGAGACCATAGATGAAAGACCCAAGATCCAGGAAAAACTTGTCTTTTGTTGAGCTGTTGTGGCTGCCTTGATATCCTGAATCAACTGAAAATGTTTATCTCTCATGGCCATTTTTACTTTGGGGAAGAGCCAGAAGTCACACAGTGCCAGGTTCAGTGAATAAGGCAGATGAGGACACACTAGTTTTTGAGCCCACTTTTTCACGGATGACATTCAGCATTGTATTTTTTTCAAGTCACATCTTATAAAGACACTCCAAAGAGGACTTCCAGAACTGCTTCAAAAAGTGGCAAGAATAATGGGATAAGTGTGCTAAAAGTGAGGAGTATTTTGAAAGGGGATCAAGGACAATGCATCTTTTACTGTGAAGATATGTTTTGGAAATTTAAACATTAGCTGTATATTTCAACCATACCTCATAGGCTTAAATAAATGGGATTAGACCCAGGATGCAACCTATCTGGTAGATGGGTGGGGACCCAGCAGGCCTGTCTGTTTTATATTCTTCCTGGCCTCTCTGAACAGCGTTCCTTCCTCCCACGAATTAAACAAGAGTCCTTCTGGAATGAGGGGCTTAGGATCTACTTTCAGATCAAGTAGGCCGGATAGCTCCTACATGGAAAGGCTGAGTTATAGTTTTTTATGGCAATTATTGCTTGCTTTGGAGAAAAAGAGTTCTGCTTTCTATGACCTACTTTGGGAAAGAGAAACCCTGGTTTCTATGACTCATGTTAGGGGAGAGAGAAAGATGGGACACGGAGAACAGGAGAAGATCAGAGAGAAACTTTGCTTTTGAAGTCCTTTCAATCAGCCTTTATTTAGGTCGAAGTCCTCAGCCTGCCGAGGTGCCTCAGCATATCATAATAGTTCCCTAGAAAACAAGTAATTTATATTGGTTCTGCGCAGTTCCAAAGCTCCTTAACTCTTTGATTCACTTCCTATAAAGTCATCACTTATATTCTCCCATGTGGCTTCTGAATGTTCGGATTCATTAGGGAGAAGCCTCTGTCTAGAGGTGGAACTGTCCTGTAAGACTCACGATCACCAGTGCTACCATCAGCTTTGGCAGCAAGAACACCAGGGAGCAAAGCTCACTCACTTGTCACAGAATGCTTCTTTGTATTTCGGCAAACAGGATCTGGGACACTGGCCCTGCAGGACCACTGCCTGTGACAGCCTGTTTCTGTAACTGTTGCGGAAGAACACTGGGCTTTGATTTCAGGGTGTTCGTCCTGGGTGGAGTCTGGGCGAGTGGCTTTTGTAATTCTGCCCACCCACAGACCGATGGACTGGAAATAGTGCTCAGATCTGCCTTTATTTTGTTCTGCTGTGCAGCATGAATGGTTTCTGCCTTGGCAGCTGAGAGAACTTCCAGGGATGCAGCTTTGCAGCTCAGTTACCTTAAATGCCACCGATGACGGGAGACTGTGTAGATTGAAAAATGTAAAGAAAAAAAATCAAACACAATAGAAAGCATAATAATGTTATTAAAATCACCCAAACAAACATGGGTGCTGGAAGAATTTCAGGATCTTCACAGGTGCTGATCCCATCTGACTGCTTATCTCCCAGGAATCCTGTGTGTGAACAACAAACCCACGGCTCACTCCCTAAACTCACAGTGAAGGGTGAGGGCCTGGTGGAGGAGGTAGTCATGAGGCCATCGAGGGCGGGCCTGGGTGTTTAGAGAGACCCACTCCTGCTGGGGAGCGGGCGAGGACAGGCCCCAGTCTCCGGGCTGCCAGCTGTCTGCTAAGGAATGTGGGCACTTTCCCAGATGGCATGGCCCCAGATGCCTCCTGCTCCCCTCTCTCCACCTGATCACGGTCACTAATATTTTTGCAAAAGCTGCACTTTGGTGTCTCCTGTTGGATATTGCTTTTCCCATCTTTGTGGCAAATGTTTAATCCAAGTGTGATGTCCTCTGTGCCCCAGCTGACTCTCAAGTTTTCTCTCAGGATCTGTCCATTGCTGCTCAGAACTTTTAATATTACCCCGACTAGGGCTGGGGGTTTAGCTCAGTGGTTCTGTCACCTGCCTCACAAGTGCAAGGTCCTGAGTTTGATCCCCAGTATGAACAAAAAATTACCCTGACTAAACCACAGTGCCAAGGTGTGCCTACTCTGTGCAAAACTCTTGAGATAGGCAGGACACCAAAGAGGGAAGAAAGAGTGTTAGACCCAGGGAAGGGACCTGGGGCCAGGCAGGCAGGAGGGCCGCCCAGCCACCTGCTGTTATTGCAAACTGATCCCACAGCCTGTTTTTTTCCACCTCCAAAGTGGATGATGTCATTGTACTGACCCCACAGAGATGTTATGAGCATTACATAAACGAATGCATAGGCAGCTCTTGGGACAGCCTCAGGCATGTGGAGGCCTAAGTTTTAATAGCAGAGGCTCATACTTTACTTCTGTGCTAAGTCGGGCAGTAGTTCAAAGGAGGTAGTCTGAGGTGGGACTTAAAGAGGGGGGAAATTTTCTGCCAGCTTCTCCTTGGATAGAGGACTAATATTTACAATATATAAATAATTCAAAAAACCAGACTACCCAAAATAAAAGACCCAATCAAAATATGGGCAACTGAAATGAATAGACACCTCTCAGAAATACAAGTGACCGATAAACAAATGAAAAAATGTTCAGTGTCTACAGTCATTAAAGGGAATGCAAATTAAAACAGCACTGAGATTCCATCTGGCCCCAGAAAGCACAGCTATCATAAAAAATTAAATAACAAATGTTGGAGAGGCTGTGGGGTGACCGGCTCTCTTCTGCATTGTTGGTGGAAATGTAAACTAGTACAACCACTGTGGAAATCAATATTGAGGTTACTCAGAAACTAAAAAGAGAAATTCCACTCGACCTAGTTATTTCCCTTGTAGGTCTCTTCCTGGTAAAGATATAATATTGCAGTGCTATATTCATACCCATATTTACAGCAGCACAATTCGTTAAATCTTGGAAATGGCCCGTGTGTCCATCAATAGATTAATAAAGAAAATGTGGTATTTAAAGGCAATGGGATACCACTCTCCCATAAGGAAAGATACATTTGAGTCTTATGAGAAGCGGATGCGCTTTGAGACCATCATGTTGTTCATTCCAAAATTAAGTTTATTGGTACATTTGTGGCATACGATATAGTTACATTCATCATTGGGATCTCGTACCTTTACATGATTTTTCTTGCTTCTTATTTTTTCCCCATTCCCCAGCCCTCCCCTCACCTCCTCCATCCTTCCCTGTTTACAAAGACTTTTTTGCATGCTTTTCCTTCTCAGACCATAACGTTCAGTGAAATACATCAGACACGTAAGCTTAAATATCGCATGGTTTCTCTAATGTGAGAAGCCCAAAGTGTAAACAGCTTACAGAACAAGATGAATGCTAGATAACAGGAAATGGGAAGATCGACCTTTCGCCAACGAGCAGGGGCCGAGATGGAGGTGGGGGAGCGGAAGCAGAAAGAACTGAGATGCGTCACGCGCGTGTACCAAGTCCACACAAGGAAGGTAGGCATTACACGCCAAGAGGGTGTATTAATACAAAGCTTTAAAAAATTAAAATGAAAGAAAAGGGCTGGGCTGGTTAGGCAGAGCTGAAGGGCCTGGGGTTACAGATTAGGGACGCTGGAGTGTTGCCGATATATGTGATTACATTCTGGTCAGTATGGACCCATCAGAGCGTAATGGAACCGAAAAATTCCTGTTGCCTAGTGATGTAGTCGCTGTCTTAGCAAAGCACTTTGCTCATGTGTTGTGGTAACAATGGTGTAAACAAACCCACTTCACTAGCAGTCATATAAAAGTAGAGCACGCACAGCTATGTGCCATACGTCATACTTGATGATAACAATAAGCAGCTGTCTACTGGCATAAGTATTTACTATATCATCTTCCTAATCACCATTTAAAAATGTATTGCTACTAATTTTTGAGACATTTCATGAACAGCAGGGTGCATTGTGACACTTATCCTCATGTTTTGAGTCTGCAGCATCTCTCGATGGCAGCGGGAGGCCACGCAAGGTGCCGGCCTACACCGCGAGGTTTGTGTGAGTACACTGGGTATTGACACAAGGAGGAAGTTACGCAATGACACGTCTCTTAGGATGTCTCATCGTTAAGAGACGAGTAACTGAAAGGGCAGCATAATTGCTGAAGGAGTCAAAGGAGGGAGGAATTCAAAGTCCTAGGTGGGGAGGTATGTGGAGCATATGCATCTACAAGAGCTTCGGCCTTCTCAGCAGAATACAGTCCACCCACACCCCAGGGAACTGGTGCTCCTCCTTCTGGTCTCCCTCAGTTCCATACTCCTCCCAGCTGAACTCAACTCCAGGGGAACCTATTCTTATGGCATGCACGGCTCACCACCTAGAGTGCAGAGTGGGGGTATCCCAGGCCCGCAGGAACTACCGAGGAGAGCTAGGATTAAAATCCCAGCTATCCCTAATAACCACAGAGCCAGCTAGTTGATGTAAGGTAGAAGTCTGACCTGTAGACCAACCAAAGGAGGCCCGGCTTGCTTAGGTTTACGCATAAACAGGGCCAAAAGCAGGGAAGTTCCTTGGTGGCTCCCCTCAGTAAGAAAATTAGAACCACTGCTAATTAGCACCTGAGTTGTGTGTAAATAGTACCTTGAAACCCAGGTGAGGATTTGAAAACGATTTGTTCTCTTAGGTAGTTTGTGCTTCTCTTCCGTATTATTTATGCAGCAAACACAGTGATAACACAGTGGGGAAACTGGCTTAGTGCTCTTCTGAATTCATCACAATTGTTGGTCCGGTGGAAACTCAGTGGATAAAAATCCTACTCTGAAACATTTAAAATATTCAATCAAGTGATCAGGTGATTCATCAGGTGATTTATAGACATTCAGATTTGGAATGTGTGTTCATTTTCTAGGGCTACCATAACAAAATATCACACACTGAGTGACTGGAAGGAGTCCCTGTTGGCCTCAGAGATCCTGAGGTAGAAACAGGGAAGCTGCATGATCTTTAAGACCAAGCTTTGGAAGTCCTGTGTGGTTCCATTCACTGCATGGTCCCATTATTGATACAATCATGTCACAGGCTAGGGAAGATTCAAAGGTATGGAGAAATTTGCTCACCCTCTTGAAAGGAGGATAGTCACATAGAGCTAGGTTAGAATGCATGTTGCCTTCTGTGTTAGTCACTTTCTTATTGCCGGGATGAAATACCTGACACCCAAAACTTACAGGAAGAAAGATTTACTTTGGCTCACATTTCAGCCCATAATTAGCTGGTTCCAGGGCAGAACAGCATGGCAGAGATGCGTGGCAGAGGAGAACTGCTTATGGCGTGGAGACCAGGAAGCAGAGCACAGGGGTGAAGGGAGAAATAGGGAAGGCTCCTCTGACAAGACTCCAGCTCCCAATGTCACCTTTAGCTATAAACGCATCAGAGACCCATCCACGGATGACTTCCACAGCCCCGTGATCCAGTCACCTCCCATCACACCCAACTGTGGGGGCAGGAGCCTTTGGGGGGGCATCCAGATATAAACCATAGCACCTTCTAAACTTTGCACATTGAAACCTGGTCCCCGAAGATGTATTGGAAGGTGGGGCTTCTGGGATGTAACTAGATGAGGGGGGTTCCTTCCTTGAGGATGAGTTAGGCATTTTATGAAAGAGCTTGAAGAAGCATGTCCTCCCCACTCCTCCCCTCTTTCCCACAAGGTGAGGACGTAGTCTTAATCCCTTTTGCTCTTTTGACCCTTCTGCCATATGATCTTAGCCAAAGGGTCTTCACTGGATGCCAAATGTTGGGTCTTGGTTTTGAACTACAAGCAGTACATTTCTGTTCATTACACAATCCTAGGTATTGCATAAAGGCAGCATAAATAAGACTCACAGAAAATGGGAGTGAACACAGTAAGGTTCGCAGGGAGCTATTAGGATCCTCATGACAGCTGTTATGATACTATTTCTCCCTGCTAACTGCTGAGGCTGTACATATCCAAATCTGTGTCTCCATAGCTGGCAAAGGTATCTCCTGAGGCACAAACCTGATCCTGATCCTGCTGCTCTCTTCTTCCATTTTCTTCTTCAAGATGGAAGCTGTCAGACCTTTGGGTAGTCAATGATTTGCTACAATTACAGCTTCCGCTAAACATATTTTAATTTTAACCAGTCCACAGGCACTTTTTGAGGTGGGGTCTTCCTTAAGTAGGCAAGAATGTGCAGGGCCGCTAACATCTAGTTGTGGCCTGCAGTGGTAATAACTGCCGAGATAGCCTTTAAAAGATTTAAAAATTAAGTTTATTGGTATATTTTAGGTATACAATACAGTTGCATTCATCATCGGGACCTTGTACCTTTATATGACTTATCTTGGTTCTTACTTTTCCCCATTTCCCTGCTCTCCCTTCACCCCCTCCACCCCTTTTCTGCTTACAAAGACTTTGTTTCCATGTTTTTCCTTTACTCATATTTTTTTCCATTTTTACCTTTCACTTATTCCTCCCACTTTCCCTCCTCTTTTAGACCTTTCTTCCTATTACACAGAATGACTAGATTTCTGGTTTCTTCCCATGAAGCTGGAGCACAGGGCTGTCCCTGGACCTGGGGCAGCCCCCTGGAGTGCTGGGATCCTCTAGGGGAGGATGACCTGGTCAAGTGTGGACCACGTGCCTCAGGTGGTGGAGTTGAGGACACCACAGGGGGCTCATTGTTCCCAACCTAGGTAAGCAAGAGATCTTGGTTACATTAGAAACCTATTCTTACTCTGTGAGTGTGAGCTAGTACCTTCTACTTCCCCTGATTCTGTCTCACAGTCAATGACAAGCAGAGGAGAGGGCCAGCCGGTGTGTGTAGGTTCCTGCTCTTGGTCCATTACTTCTACTCAGGAAGCCTGTTGCCTTTGAACGTCTTTAAGTTTTAAAGTTCTAGACTGCTGAATCGCTGCCTGATGACCACCATGTGAGCATTCAAGCTCCCAGCACTCAGCAAGGTCGGTTAGGAAAGCAGCTCCAGGTGCCTCATCCCAATGATTCCTCATCATCCTGGGTCTACAGCAAGCTCTTGATTTAAATTACTGACACCTCCTATCTGAGCTTCCTGTTCAGAATGCTAAGACTGCAAAGTGTGCACTGATATTTAATGAAGGAAGGAGACGCATTCGGGGCTGAATCCCACCTCTACCCACTCACTCACTCTCAGATGAGCTTTCTCTGCCATCCCACCTGCCTTTCGTCCTGGACAAGCAAATGGGATCAGCCAAGATGCATGCTGGGCACCTCAGGCTGTCACTGCATCCCCATTGTCTTGGAATTCTCCAGTCACCTCCTGTAGGAAGCTCTGAAAACCTGGCCCTGGCAGAAACAAAGCCAGGAAAGCTCCACAGGAGTATGTGGAGGGCGCGTGGGAAGTATCTCCAAGGTGCTGATGATAGCAACTCAGCTCTGCAGTGCTTGTTAGAAAACGCATTTGCGATTCCTGCCATATCTCACACTTAAAATCTGCATGTTAAAATTTAAAAGAACAGAAAGATAAAGAACATGCACATTTGCCCTAATATCCAGCTTCACATTGCCTTAGTTATTAAAAAGAAGTGAAGCAGAAATGAGGAAAGATCTTGGTTTCATTTCCCTTCTCATCCTCTCTTCCCACAAGTTTTGCCTTTTCCAAACCACTTGCCCTTTGTTTCCAAGTCTTCCTTCTATTTAACTTCCTGTTACCACACCTGCTTTTGGCCAGTTTCAGGTCATCTCCTGACCCGCATGCCCCTCACTAAAGGCAGGGCTGGAGATGGTTCGGGGCACCTTTTATTTCATCCTCATGAAAACCCCCTAAGTCATTAAAACCTCCGCTTTGTTCTTATCAGAAGTTAATTGCTACATAGCTTCTTGCTCAGTAAAAACTACTTTTTCTTTTTCCTTTTTGTATTTTCATTCAAATTCAAATAGCCTTTTTTGCTTGTAAAAGTAACTCTTTTATTGCTACCAAAAATTCATAATGTCAGTCAAACTTCAGAGCCAAGCACTTTTCGCTCCTCACATCTAAATGATACTGTGAAAACTGCTCTTAAGTCTTTAGTGACAACCAAGTTGCTCAAGGTGGCTCAGGTGTCCAGGTTCCAAGCTGTGGCTGTCACTTGGCACAAGTTCAACCTCCTTGGCCTGTGGGTCTGAGGCTCCGGGCGCACCTGCTGCACTCCTTGTCACCCCTGGGAACAGGGTGCGGTGAGCTGGCAGGATCTTCCCACGTGACCACAGATCTTGTCACTTCTTGGTGACAGGAGATGGGAACATACCAGTTTACTACATTTGTGACCTAGGTTAGCCTCTAAACCTCAGTTTCCTCTTATGCAAAATGGCAATATGTGTGATTCTCAGGCCAAGCTCTTAGCTCCCACACCTGTAATGTTCAAAACATGGCCATCGTACATGGCTTCGCATTGGGGAACCAGCAGGGAAGCTCATCCATCATGAGCTCTGTCCTGGACCTTTGCAGACTCTGTCTCATCATTCCCTTGGCTCTGTGCTCCTAAGCCCACTGGGGAGAGGAGAACAACAATGGAGAAGCTCTAGCATCCCTCTTAGCAGACACACTGGCATTGATGAGAGTCGACACTGCCTCCTAGTTGCATCTATGCTCAGGTGCCGGTTTTTGGCCATTTCTCTCTTTCTGCTGCTGTTGTCCTCACAGCAGACCCAGGGTCCTGCCTCAGTCTTCATCTCTCTTGGCTTCCTGCAGGTTACTGCATAAAACTGAGCTGCAGGATTTAAGAAAAAGGGTGAAAATGATGGATTCACATTCATGTGCACATAAAAAGCATCTGCTTTCCTCAAAGAAAAAGATAAAAGAATGGTCCTAATCTGTTTCAAATTATTGCATTTTTCTAACAATGTACAAGCAATAGAAGATTTGTTTATAACTCAGTGACTACAAGCTGTTCTACTTTAGATCAGCATCTCTCACAGCATAATCTACACAAGATACCTTTCTGAAAGACTATTAGCAGGTGTTAACCTTAGAAATAACCTTTAGCCCATAAAATAAGAGAAAAGGTGAACATTGCAATCACAGGATCTCTCAGCACCTTGAAAATGCAGGGCATGCTGCCAATCTCTAAAGGAGGTTATGATGCACAGTGTTTTCCAAATTGGCATTCAAGCTTTCTTTGCAAGAAATATCTCCCAGGACTCGTGTGCTTCTACACTTTCAAAAACAGCTATAAATTCAAAGGAAGATGAAGCCCCATTTAGGGATGGTTCCATAAAGTCAGTCATGGAGTTGAGCCTGCATGGGAACAACAGGGAATCTTCCCTGTTGCCAGACAACAGGAACGTAAGAGGGACAGAGGACAGTGGTTGTTGGCCAACCAGTCAAATGAGAACAGCAAGTTTTGGAGACAAACCCCACTTGTGTAGAAAGCTCTTCTGCCCTGGCCACTGGTCATGGAAGGAGACAATAAAGCATGTTCCAGAAGAGAGTGTGTCATGTAGTCATAGTGTGTGGTTGAGGGAAAACAATGGTAGTACACCTGGCCCTTGGTATCCATGCAGGATTGCCTTAAGATCCTTAAGTCACCTGTGTAAAATAGTGAAGTATTCCCATGTAACCTACACACATCCTCCTGTGTACATTAGTTGCCTCTAGTGTTATGGAAGGAACTGGTAAGTGACACACAGAAAGGCAACAGGATGGAAGTAAAATAACAAAAGTTTATTCTGTCAATGGATGTTGATCACACCTAATAGCAGTGCCTTGATCCACCAAGTACTGGGTTACAACTCCCACTTTTAAAGGCTTTTACAGCCTTGATCTCATTCAGGTGGTTACATTTCATTCTCATAATCGACATTGTTGATATACAAATCATGGTTGCGAGATGGTTGAATTTCAACCCAGATGTAGCACTCCTTTGTTGCTAGGGGAGTTCACCTTTAAAATTCATCTAGCTACCTATTCTAGCCCAGGGGAAGGGGTGTTCCTGGTCAGGAAAACAAAGTTAATGATGGTTCTTTTCATCTTTACAATCAGGTGGTTTACAAAATTTTTGAGCTAGGATTCTTGCTGTGCCCTGTTATCTCAGGATGAGACTAGATGCCTCTGGTATCTGTTTATTCTGAACTAAACAAAGCAAATTGCTGTCAGGGACAGCAGAAGTCATTTCATGTTGTGACACTCTGTAGGTTTTTGCTATTTATAAAAGTTTTCTCTGTCACTAGATTGAATCTGCAGATATGGACCCTGCAGAGACAGAGGGATTCTAGCTTTGGGAGAATATGATAGAACTGCAATGAGAAATTAAACCAGTGTCATAACTTGTGAAATAAAAGACCCGATTTTGGATTTTAGCTGCAGTGTACAAAAGTCACATCATATTAACCACAGGGAAAACAAAAACAAAGAGGGTGTGTAAGCACTTCGCTCTTGCCTCATTCAGCCTTGTCACTGCCTTGTGCTTCTTGCCCGCCACCTCCCCATTTTAGTCCTGTGAGTTGCATGTACAGCCCATGGACTTGATGATCACTCTCCTACCCCATTGCCCCAACCTTGGTAGGATATATCATTTTGTATAGTGCAATTTCATATGCCTGTGGTAATTAAAAACACAATCAAATGTAAAGGTGAGGACTCCCTTAGGCCCAAATTGAATTTAGTGGATCACATAACTGAAAAGTTCAAGAGGGGTCTGGCTATAGACAGAGGTCGCTAGAATCACTGATAAGGCCACCAATTCCAGGGTTCTATTTACCGTCTCTCGACTCCATGTCCCACGTTTTGGCTTCATGCTCAAGCTTGGCTGCATGACAACGTGGCTGCTGCCACGCCTCACAATTCTCCAGCCCCAAGTCCAGCAGATAGAGTGTTCCCTTTCCTAGAACTCCCTGCAGTGGCCGTATTGAATCTCTTAGGTTTGAATGGGGAAACTGTGATTGCTTGCCAGTGACAGGAACCACTCAAGTGAGCTCAGGGAAAGGGCATGGTCTCCTGGGATCCAGAGAGCGCTAGGCAACAAGAGTTTCCTCTTCCTGTCTGGCCACACCCAACCTGCCATGGGATGCCTTCCACATAGACCAGCACCCTCTGCAGCTGTCCCACTCTCCCCGCCCAGGGTCACCATCTCAGGGGTGAGTATTTGCCTTAGGGTTGCTTCTCTGTAAGCTTCCAAAGGAACAGACCACTGTGTTTTGTCCACTGTTGTGTCCCCAGTGGTTGTCAGTGAGCTTGAACATTTTGCTCAGAAGCTATTCGCTGCCCGGATGGACAGACAGTGTACAGAGGGCTCACATTCACCCAGACTGCTGTGGGCACAGTGAGGTTGGGGCAAGGAGGGAGCAAGCAGCCCTGCACACAGGTGAGGTATGGGCAATCGATACCTCCAGTGCTTATGAGGCCAGTAGAACCTCCCTGGTTGCTGGTGTAGCCTTGGTTGGCATAAAGCTCAGACAAATTTTGTGCTGCTAAAATTTTAGCAACCATCTTCAGCATAGCATTTTCCAGTGCAGGCATTCTTGTCTCCTCCTTGGCTGGCCTTCCCCTACACCTAAGATATCAGGGATTTTTACTTCATGATTATTTTAGTGGCCCATTGTGTCTGTGTCTGTGAATTTACCCTACTGTAATAAAGTTATAAATCATAATAACAAATAATATACATTTTGAATCCTGTATGAAGGGAGTGACACCAGGTGTTTCAGGGCTAGGGGTGCTGCCTAGAAGGTGGGCACATGAAAGGGGTCCAGTCCTCCGGGAGCGAGCAAGCACCTCTTCCCTCCTCAACCCTGGAAACAAGCAAGGCTGTTGCCTTCCAAACCACAGTGAGGGGCACTGGTCCCCTCTGGTGGGGACAGAGTAACACAGGCTGGTGGCAGAGCAGAAGCAGGCGGTCATTTGTTTTAGTATTTTTATTTCCTATTTGATCTTTCCTATTTGATAACCTTTCAACCTACTGGATTAACCAGGCTAACACGCAGAGAGCACGGAAGTGCATCTCAGGGCTAGGATTGTGTTCTGGATTCACTCATGGTTGCACCAGCCTCATGTCTCTAGGTACCAACTGTGTCTTCTAATTCCACACCTTTGGACTCACTAGTACCCCTCTTTTTATTCTGCCTCTGCCCACAATTGCACCCCAACTTCCAGCCTATCTTGTCAGTCCTCACCCCTCTGTGAGTAAGGGGGTCCCACTAGAGGTTCTCTGGCCACCAGAGACATGAGAAAATCGCACCATCCTACAACCTCTCCTGGGAAGGGAGGCAGCCAACGGCCCTCCCTCCCCTCCACCCCACCGCTTCCTGCTGGCAGCATAGCTATAACTATGCTGCGCTCCCCACACCCACCTCCGTCCTGTTGCCTTAGCAACGAGACTGAGGAAGTTGGGTTTCTGGTATCCAAGGTTACACTGTTCAGACAACTGCTACACGTTACACATACATACGGATCCACAATTGGTCCCATGAGGGCAGGTTTTAATTATATACAGGTGAGTTCAGGTGGCGGGCCCAATCTGGGTCTGAATATGAGATTCCCTTTCATTTGTATAACTAGAACACAGGGTTATGGCTAGGAGGATCGGGTCCCTTCTCAACGCTTCATGTGACTGCCTCCAAATCCACAAAAACAGCTCCTCTCCTTTCTCCCTGGGAGTAACAGGACTGGGCTATTAAGGAAGGGAGGAGGAAGGCCTGGTGAATGTTTTTTTTGGTTAAACCGATTTACAATAAATAATACTTTACAGTTCACAGACCTGGGTACCGTTTCCCTGAGGGTGTGGGGTCTCCTTCACGACAGCCAGGCGTCAAGCTTGTGGTTCAAGGAGCCCATGTAGCCCTCTTCAGATGCTCATGACTCATGGGGCCAGCAGACCCTCTATCCAGCCTGCCCCTCAGTCCCTCACCTGGCTCCCTGCTATGGTTTATGGTCCCAGCTTCGCGCTGCTGTCACCTCTCAGCCTAGCTTGGTGACACACATTCTGAGGGCCTAGTCCAGGGCTCCTGGCTCCTACTGGGATTCACCCTGACAGCCCTTTGAGTTCCGCAGGGCAGGGTCACAGCTCCTGCAGGACCCTGTGCAGGGGGAAGTGATCACAGGCCTGCAGTGCTGAAGGAGCAGCGGACTGACCCCTGAGTCTCACTGGCTGGTGCCCGTGTTGGGAGCCTGGGTCCCCCTCCTTGCTCTGGGAGCCAATGGCCTGCTAATGTGGTGGTATTGAAGCCCGGCTGCCCCTCACCTCCACAGAAGTCCCATGCATCCATTCTCCTTAGTGTTTGCTCTCTCTGAGAAGTCAGGAAAAGTCCAAAACAATCTCACTGGCTCCAGAGGTATGGTTTTCAATCAAGAGGTCACAATGACAGTGACAGTATTTTCCAAACTAAAAAACAAGTAGCGTGGTCTGAACGAGGAATCTGATTTCTGAATTGGATTTTATTTTAAAAAAAGCTTGTAATATTACTTGTCATTGTGTTAAACTGTTTTGTATGGTACTGGGGATTGAACACAGGGCCTTCTCACTGAACTACATCCTTGGGCCCTTTCTTTTTGAGACAAGGTCTTAATAAGTCCCTACGTTGTCCAGGCTGGGCTCAAACTTGTAATTCTCCTGCCTCAGTCTTCCAAGAGAGCTGGGATTATAGGAAAGTACCACTGAGCCCAACCTCAGTTACACATTCAGCCAAATGGCAGCAGTGGAAAAAATCAAATTACTTGAATCAGGATCTACCAAAAAATCTGAGTCAGTCATTTCAGTAGTCAGACATTAGTGATGCAGTATGGTGTGGGATCATGTTTTAGTTTACAGGCTCTTTTTTGTCAAGAAGATTAAAGTGATTTCCTTTTTTTTTTTTGGTACCGGGGATCGAACACGGGTCCTTGCATTTGCAAAGCAGGTGCCAGAACCACTGCGCTAAATCCCCGGCCCAATTAAAGTGATTTCTAATGGGCCGGGGATTTAGCGCGGTGGTTCCACCACCTGCCTTGCAAGCACAAGTTCCTGAGTTCTATACCCCGCTACCAAAAAAAACCCAAAAAAACAAAAAAACAAAAAACCCAGAAGATTTCTAAAGAATTTCTGTTAATCTTTTTGGGAGTATTGATATCAAATTCAACAGAAATTGATTATTTGACCACCCTTCTAAGAAAACTAGCAGAATTAATATTTAAGCAGAACTGATCAGTTCTAGTCATTAACTCTACCCTTTAAAAATTCAGATTAGGAAAGTAGTAAAGTCTCTAAGTCCAACTTGAGAAAGTCTATTCTTTGGTTTATAAATCATGACCTATTTTCAAAAGACGTTTAAGGAAATTTTATGATTTTTGGATTTTTTTTCTGGTTTTCTTTCAAGGAAGTTTCAGAAGGATTTAGTAAATATTCAGGTCAGGCAAATGTCTGTATTTTCTAAGAATGGAATTGTAAATTCTTTGCCACAGAGCTATTTTAAGAAGGAAAGTTGGTATGTTGATATGTCACTAACTTTATTTTATGAGAATCAGATAATGAAATATTAGTGTTAAATTGATTAAGCTATGCTCCAGAAAGCTGGGCAATGCCCCAGCCATATTGTTTCTTAGTGTTTTAAATTAATGAAAGCCTGATTGTAGAAACATTTTACTACATTTGAAGAATTAATTTTATTGATACATTTTAAGACTTTACATTTTTATATTACTTATAAAATTAAAATATGCAAATATAAGAATACCTTTCTGTTCTTCAAATTCTTTCTTTTTATCCTGCCTTTGGATAGAAGGACCTATCTTCAAATATAAGACAAAGCACCTCTAAGTTGCTTATTTTACATCAGCAAACTGAAGTTTAGAGTATTTTGCAATAGAATATTGCAAAAGAATTGATAAAATTACAGATTTGCAAGACAGAGTCACACGGTAGCTTTTTAAGTATGGAATTTGCATTCTCTGCAGGTGATTGTTAAAAAAAAACTTTAATCATAAGGATCGTTATAGAGTCTTAGGCTCCATAGTGCGTCCTCTACTTGAACATATGTTTTTATTCAGAACTTATAACATTATAAATTACCAGCCACCAAAATTAGGATCATTCACGACTATGTGTCCAGGAGCTCAAGTTTCTTCTCGCAGTTACTTCCACAATCATTCAGCAACTCACAAACAGCGCGCGACCACATTTTACGAGGCCCTTCACACCATCTCCCGTGCCTGGCTGGTGTTACTAATCTGCCTGTGAGCAGGTGAGTCTTTTCTGGAGTACAGATCTGCAGAGGTTAAACCGATTCCTGAGGAAATCACATCCTGGAGTGAACCCCAGGACAAAATGTAACCACGTTGAGCTGGGTTCCAGAAACAGCCACCAGAGTTGTCCAGATTTGATTCTATCACACTGACAAGTAACTGCAGGAAAATGAGTCATAAACACACCTTGCATTACAGCTGCCATGGATGTCCACCTCTTCCCTTCCAGCTTTTGTCAGAGGACACTAGCACATTGGGGCCTTTGTTCTGCTGTCCACCTAGCAAATTCAGTAGTGCTTCTTGTTCTTCTGTTTTTCTTCCATCTGCACAAAAGAGGGCTCCTCTTACTTTCTAATCAAGATGCACTCTGTGGGCAGAAGCTTTTGCTACTAGAACTCCAACTTGAAATATTAAAAAGAAAACAGAATTAAGTTGCCTTTTGGGGATTAATTGAAAGCAATCCTGGATGGAATGAACATCGTGGTTGTGTCTCTCTCTTCTGCCACCCTCTGCATATCCTCGTGTGTGTACAGCCTGCTTTCCTGGCAAGCTGCTGCAGCCTTAGCTTCTTGGTACGCTGCTGTTGCCCGGCACATTCCTTCTTTGAGGCCTGCTCTTCTGCACTCAGTCATGCATCCATCGGTTCAGTGCTGTTGTTGATCTGCACTATGGATGCAAAGATCACACACTCAACATCAAACATTTTTGAGCAACTGTTAGGTGTAACAGGAGTTGTGTACACAGCAGCGAACAGGACAGCCTCCGTGATCTTGTTGTCCAGGGGAAGGGTGGCAGAGACAAATGCACGAACTAATTTGGATGAGTAACTAACCCTAACCCTAACCCTAAACCTGTCCTCTAGGGCATCAGTTAGGGGAGGTGGCTGTGTGTTTCGGGAGACTGTGGAAGATCCAGCCTGCAAGGGAAGAGCTGTGCAGAGCTGGGGGCCCTTGCGCTCAGAGTCTCAGGCGCTTCCTCCATGCCCTCTCTCAGTACTGCCTCTACCTCAGGGGAGGCAGGAAAAGGGGCCAGAAGGAAATCTAGTCACTGCCATGTCCCCCCTGGTAATTTCTATTGACTACCTCTGAGGGAGGTGCTCCCCAGCTCTGAATTCTGGGGGGAACTGGAGGCTCGGGCGTGGCCCAGCTGATTTTCCTGAGCTGGGTCTCACCAGGCTGAATCCTAGGTGTCCCTGGGGCCATGGTCTCGTGTTGGTGGAAGGCATGACTGGGCTTCTGTTTTCCTGAGGTGGCAAATCTGCCCAAAGGCCGTACTCTTGGGTTCCATGCCCAGCTGCCTGAGGTTTTCCCCTCACTATAGGAGGAGCGGGCTTGGGGTGAGGAACAGCAGAGGTACAAAGCTTTCTGACTGGCTTTCCTCCATTAGTGGGTGACTGCATGCCTCCCACTGCCCAGGGTAGGCACATTGGCCAACTGCTTTCTCTTCCAGCCTGAGTATGTCCCGTGTTTAAAAATCAGCCCCTTACACCTTTGTTTGAAACACAACTATGAAAAGCATAAGACTAATGTTAAACCCCAGAAAGGAGGGGGTTAAACCTAAGGCAGAGATTGCAAAAACCTAAGCGAAGCTTGTAGCAGTCAACCGTGGCACGCATTCTGGATAGGAGCCGGGTGCCAGAAGTAGGCGCACCCTCTCAGCCGAGTCCTGGGCTCCTGCATAGGCCGGCGAAGGCTGCCATCGGTTCTTCAGGATCAAGCCCTTGATTTGTTGCTGCCAGGATTTTTACCAAGACTGAAAAAAAGGAGGGCAGCCAGGGCCAGGACAGGGCTGTATTGTTGGGGACCATGGCAGGGAGCCCCTTAACACCACCACAAAGGACAGGCTTTCCTGCGGCCTGGGTTTGAGACCTCTTTTGCTGACAGACAGGTGTTTCACTGGGGAAGATCTTCACCCTCTCTGAGCCTCAGTTTCCTTCTCTGCACCCTAAGGACCTGAACACCTACCTGTAGCGAGACTGCAGTGCGCTTACTAAATGCCCTGGCACAGTGCTGAGCCCCAGCCACCCACGGTACGCATCTAAGGAACAGCTGCCACTGTGTTGCTTCCACAGCTGGTGCTTCCTGCCCTGCCCCGCCAGGCACAACTCCCCCAGCCAGCCGCAGGCAGGAAATATCACGTCTTCTAAGGAGCTTCCTTTCAGGAGATGCCCTTAGCCAAGGCTGGGGCACCAGAGAAGATTCTAGTAGAAGAGGACATGGCAGAGTGACACCTACGGATGTACAGAAGTAGCAAAAGGAGAGAGAGGGAGAGAGGGAGCGGCGAGTACAAAGCTTCAGAGACAGGAAGCAGTGTGCTCCCACACTCTGCTGTTTGCTGCAGCCCAGTCCCTTGTGAAACACCTGGCCTGGCTGCTAGAGGAATGTGTACAGGCGTTGCTTAGAGACGTGTTTGGAAAGATTTGTGTGTGTGATTGTGAGACCGGCAGACAGACACAGAGTTAACATACAGTTCTTTATGGCCATACTCTCCAGAAGTTACTGGCACTTCCTGTCTTGGGAATCAGAACCTATTCTACCAACTCTGGCCTGGAGCAGAAGCCTGCACTTTCCCTGATGCAGGCTCCCCTGGGACTCATACCCCACTGAAGCAGGGAGCATGGCAAGCACGTTCTGTGTATTACGTCAGCCGTGTTTGTCTCTAGCCATGGCCCTTAGTTCAGCCTGTGCTCAGATTCATTTCATGGCGATACAGATCGCTGGACAGGAAGGCTGCTTTGCTAACAGCTCCCCCATCTGACCTGGCCCCTAGGGTTTCTGCTTGTTTGTTCTGTTTATCAGGGTAATTTCTAAAGCATGAATGGAGGCTCTTGTATATCCTTGGGCTTATAATCTGGAAGGGCCAGAGACTCAAGGAGCACTTACTTTGCTCAGGAGGGACTGAGGGCAATGGCCTCGGGCCCTGCAGCTATTCCTTTCCAGTTCTTCGTCTCATCCTCATGTCACATCCAGTTTTGTTGGCGACCTATCTCTTTCAAGCTCTGCCTCGGAATGACACCATCTGAAAACAAATGTATCTTACCCTAGATCTGAAAAAAAGAAAGATAGATGAAAAGAAAGAAAGGAAGAAAACAAGCCCACCCTCATGTTAACCAAATGAAAACCAGGCAGTGTCCCTGTTCTTGGACCTTCCAATACTCTAGTTCTGGAAGTGGAAACAGCTGCACTGAACCACAGCCAACCCAGCAGGGGCTGCAGGTCAGACCCACGCCCAGCCCAACTGCCTGCTCCTCTCTCCAGTGCTTCATTCTGAATCTGGTTCTCTCTAGTTCCCATCCTCTGTTCTCTCTAGTCTGCGGTTCCCACACAGGGGTTACTATGGTAATTGGAAAACCTTGTTGTTTTAGTGGTTTCATAGGCAGAGCGTTTAGGCAGCAGCGTGACACTGTGTGTTTACTTTTTACAGAGCGCAAAGCTTGGCTCTGAGTTCCCCCCCCCATGGAGGACTTCAGCTCTGCCCACAGTGTCCACTCCTCAAGGACACAGGTCATCACCTGGGCCCCTGGACAGGGATGGGCTGGCAGGCCTAGGCAGGTCAGAAATGTCCTGAGGTAAAGCAGAGAATGAGCTGCCTGGCCTCACCCCGGCTGGTGATGAGATGAAATCCAGGTGTGCCTTTTCCCTCTGCAGCTCCTTTTCTGTTCCTTCGGCAAGAGTCGTCCTTTCTACCTGAAGAGCTGGCACTGGGGGTTGGGCTGAGAACAGGGCCTGCTTGTTATTGCCCCCACTTCCCCTGACCTCCATCTGGCCAACTTCCAGGCTGGTTGGACACTCAGGATGTCCTTATGTAGACTTGACTGCTCTAGTGGGTAACCACATGGAGGTGGAGAGCAGAAGAGACCCATCTCAGCGGCTGGAAGAAGGGAGGTGTGTGGACAGCCTCTGCTGGAGTGAGCTATCGGGTGTACATCCTGAGTGAGAAGAGGATGGGGTCATCCAGTCTGCCTTGGGCATCTCTACACCTCTCCTCTCCAACCCAGATGACCCTGAGTAGCCTATGGCATTGTGTTCTAGATGACTCAATTAAGCCTGGGGCTCATGACTTGGCCCAGTGGATGTTCTGCCTCCCTTTCCACTCTTGTAAGGACAATTATCTTCTTTGTTCTGCAGCATAAATCTTAGGGAGGTGATTTAGCTTTTCACACTAGCATTTTATATAAGTCATAGTCTCCTACATGTTAAGAATTGTCATGGATCTTAATGATCATCTGGAACAGGGAGTGATTCAAGATCTTTGTTTCCACCCAACACCCTAAAAAATGAGCCACATTTCCATCAGGAGGTAGAGACTGCTCAGCACTGATTCAGACTGTGGGTGGATGGGGAGGGTCACACTGGGCTCTTAGGATGGGGGTGGGAGCTGTCAATAACCATCTGCTACTTAGAGGGCAGGGCCCTGAGGGAGGGGACAGAGAACAGGTGCATGGTGGTAATGATGGTTAGAAGCACATGATTGGAAGGTGTCTGGAGCCTTCTGTACTGTAGGGTTCTGATACCCTTTGTCTAACTTCTCCTTGAGTTGGAAATCACTGAGAGTTAATACTTCACCTTTTTAGATGTGAGAAGCCAGGGAAGTCCAAAGAAGAGAAACAAACAGAATCAGAGAGTAAAAGACAGTGCAATCTGTGAACCCAGGTCCCCCAACTCCCAATACCAGTTAGCATGAAGCACACAGCTAATTCTCTGTAAAGGTCTGACATATCCTTGAAGGGTGCAAAATAAAGGATATTGGTCTATTCATTTATTAGTTTAACAGGCAGAAAGGAGAAGCCCAGGAAGATCTTCTGAAGAGATCAGCGAAGGCAGGGACACCAGTGCCTCAGTTGGGGGCATGGAAGAGGAGGGACTGTAGCTTGGTGGCAGGAGAAAACCTTGTCCATCTGAGAGAAAATGTTGCTCTGCAGGCTCAGCAGTGCTGTGTTGGGAGGGCAGAAATACCCTGGATCCAATGCTTTCTGGCTTCTGAGCCCACCTTGTACAGCCCACTATATAGTCAGTGCCGCCATATTGGTTTCACACTGACTGACACCTGCCAGCTAACTGACTTTGGCAAGCTGACTACTAATCTATTCATGCTTCAATTTTCTCATGCATAAAAATGAAGATGGTAAAGAAATTATTTCCTTGACAGACTACTAAGACTAGATAAGTTAATATGTATAAAGTGTTTAGAAGAGTATCAAGCAGAAAGTCATCAACTGCATTAAGCTAAAGAATCTAGGGCTGTATACCATATGAGCCGTTATTGTAGAGAAAATGCAACAAGGTAAACTGGAGGTTGCTTTTTATTTTTAAATGTGTGAGTGTGTGTGTGTGTGTGTGTGTGTGTGTGTGTGTGCGCGCATGTGTGTTATTGGGAATTAAACTCAGGGACTTGTTAATGCCAGACAAGTGCTCTACCACTGAGTTGCACTCTCAGGGCCCCCTATTTTAGAGCTCTCACAGCCTGTCTTGGGAAAATCAATGAAGGATTCAAGTGGTGTGGTCCATAACACACCTGCCAAACTCAGTGCTGGATACTTTCAGTCGTTTTCTTCAAGTAGCCCAGCTGTCAGATTCTTCCTCCCACCTGCCAGTCTGCTCACATTGCATTCCCTGGCTGGGGGTAATCACCCTATCTCACAGTTGGCTTCCTAGGCAGAGAGACTTGTACTTGCAATTTCCTGGGAGTTGTCATGAAATCTTCCCTGTCTCTGGGGCTGTGCCCTGCTAGGTGACAGGCAGCTGCATTGGTAAACAAATTCTAAACATTCATGGGAGACATTGGTTTCCTAGTATCAGTGTAGCCTTTATAACCATCTCAATGAATGATCACAATTTTTCAATCGGTACTCTAGGGAAGTATGTGATTTGCCCATCAATAAAAAAGGATGCCTGGTAGCCCTGGCTCATCCTACCACTTTCTCAGGGAGATGATCTCAGCTATGTTCACAGTCCCTTCCACCACTTGTTAAATCCCAAATGTTTCTGTGCACAGCTCCCTATTAGTCCTAAGACACCTCCTGCTCCATCTGTTCTAAACCCACGGCACCACCTCATTTTCAAAACCAGTTTATCTTAGTCTCACTTTCACAGGTGATGACAAATCCTACTATTACCTAAGCCTGAAACAGGTGAGTCATTCTTGATTCCTCCCTCTCCCTTAACCCCTTGCCACCCTTCAGTCAGTAAAGACTGATAAACTATTACAGTGATAAACTGAGGGGCTTCCCAATTTGTAGAAATGTCAATATAAAAACTGAAAAGGTCCTGGGAACACAGCAATGAATTAGTCACCCTATGAACGTTCCCTCTAAAATATTTCTGGGCCTATTCCTTCTGCCATCTTCATGCCTTTCTTGCTAGTTCAGGTTCTTGATGCTCATGTGGACTAGTATTTTGGCCTCCTAATATATCTTAATGCCCCCAGCCTTGCCTTTCCAAAGGATATTCATCTTTTTAGAAGCACCTCTGAGCAGGCCATTTTGCATTATGGCTCTCCTCTGACCCTTTTGGCTTCTCAGTGTTTCCTACTGCCTGGACAGAGTCAAGAACTTTACCCAGCACACAGTGGCCTTTGTGATCTGGCACCTAGCAACCACTCTCAACTCTCAGCAACCTGGCTGGCATTTGCACACACTAGGAAAACAAGCTGGCCTCTCAGGTTTTCTCTGTCCTCATTCCAATCTTCACAGTCCCTTGCCTTTGATTTCTTTGCTCCTGATATGTGTTTTAATTTGGGCTCTCATAGAGGCAGAGCCTGAGACACAATTTGGATGTGAAGTTTATTTGAAAAGTGATCATAAGAGGCAGGAGGAAGTGAGGATATGAAACAGAAGAGGGAGAATAGTCAATGATCAGGTGCTCAAAGCCACTGTTGGAGTTCAGCAATATGCAATTCCACCAAGACCTCAGAAGTAGGCATGGTGATGCCTCCTTCCATGGCCCATGCTAAGGATGGGAAGCCAGGGTGGTAAATCTACCAGCTCCTGCCCCGTCACTGATACATACCTCTGGATGTCATCTCACCCAACTTGCAGGCCTGGCTTGCAGTAGGGCTTGGATAGGGGGACTTGGAAAGGGAAGGTTCTGCTGGAGGGCGGATGCTGCACTGTTGAATCAGACAGAGCCTATTTGTAGCCCAGACTGAAATCAGAGGTAAACCAAGAGGAATTTCCTGTGCCTGCAATGGCCTTCTGCAGTTTGGAAGGGCTCCTGGGGAGAATCCAAGCTTGCTGTCACTCATCTTTAAGCTCCCTGACCTGTGATCTCTCACACTTCCTGCCCGAAAGACTTCCCTCTAAAATAGCACTTCTCCCCTCCGTGCTGGGGCAGAGCTGAGTTCTGGCCTCTACTCTGTGGCTACACATCCCTCATGTGTCAGTCCAAGGCTTCTGGGCTAGAATTTTGTCTTAAATAAATTATATATATGACTGCATTTGATTCTTAGAAAAATCCTGTAACTCAGCTCTTCCATTTTATCGCTGACGAAACTGAAATATGAAGAAATTTAGTAACTTGTTCAAGGTCACACAGCTGACAGTGGCAGAGTTGGGTTGCAAACACCGGCAGATAGCTCAGAATTCAAGCTCATTGCTTTCATTTTCTGCTGTTAGGAAAGTGAGGACTCCTGAAAAATGTCACGGAAAGGGGAGGAGATAGCCAAAGACATAACAGTTTACTAGGGCTGCCTAATAAAGTAGTCCAAGGATGTAAGCCATGGAAACTTGTTTTCCTCATCATTTTAGAAGCCAGAAGTCCAAGATCAGTAAAGCTGACTCTTCTGAGTGCTGTGAGAGAACGTCTGTTCTACATCTTTATCTTACCTTCTGGTACCATCGATGTTCTTGTCTTGCAGATGACACTGGCCCGTGTCTCCATGTCATTGTCCCTCTGTGCATCTGTAAGTTGACTGTGCCCAAGCCCCCTGATGATGCTAGGGCACCAGTCACATCAGATTAGTGCCCTCCCCAGTGACTTCACTTTAACTTGATCATCTGCAAAAGCTATTTCCAAACAAGGTCACAATCATGGGTAATGGGGTATTGAGAATTTAACATCCTGGGGGTGGGGTTACAATTCAACCTACAACAAGGGTGGGGGCGCTCTGGCCTCCCAGATCCTTCCTTCTGATGAATGGGAAGCTTGGACACTGGAATTCCAGGATACCTGCCACATGAATGGGACACCTGGGCATCTCACTGCTTGATTAGAGTGGTAACATCTGTGGCACATCTCACACCATCTAGAGTGCAGCACCCCAGGGACAGTGAACAAATTCTTTTATTTCCCCCATCAATTAAACTTTAATACTATGTGGAATCAGCTCCACTAAGCAGCCTTGAGTTTTTTCCTCTTAGTGCTCTGTTCTCCTCTCCTTTGACATCTCCTAAGCTTCTGTTGCCTCAAACACAAATGTTGAAATGTTTTAGGTAAGATTCTGGGGGGAAGGTGATCTGTAAGTGTCTCTGTGGCAGCCAGGATTGTGCAGCACCCACATTTCTTAGAACTTTGGAGTGCTCTGCCTCTGAGCCTGAGGACCTCTCTACACTCTCTCAACCTACCTGTAGGTAGACCAGAAGGACTAAAATGTTCCCAAATGGGAAGCAGCCCTCAGGAGTGGTGTATAGATACTCTGCTCCCTTCACTACTTTGATGGGATAATTCTAATATGCATATTCTATGTCTATCCTCTGCTCATTCATAGCGACTCTCTTCCCTGCACCCCCTGCCCTTATTTATTTTTTGGCATTGGGGATCGAACTTGAGACATTTTGTTTGCAAGGCAGGCAGCAGAACCACTGAGCTAAATCTCTGGCCCTGCCCTTCTTGAAGAGACTATTCACACTTAAATCCTTGCCCCAAAATTTGCCTTTTGGAAAATGCAAACTCAAACATCCATGAAAGGAGAGCTGTAAGGGTTTCAGTTTCCTCAGGGTGGACCTTCTAGGCCGGCAGGGCCCTGCACAAGATGATGGAAATATTCCAGGTCTACCTGGTCAGGTCAGTAGCTATTCAGCACAGGTTGCTGTCTGGCATTTGCAGTGTGGTTGGTATGACCAAGAAGTTGGGTTTTCCATTTTCCTGAATTTTAATGAATTTTCATTGAAATAGTCTTATGCATTTTGGGACTACTGTATCAGAGACCAACGTCTAGTAGACAAACACATCTTTCCCTTGTCCACTCTTCATGGCAGAAATCAACAATGATTGGATTTGTCAAAATAGAAGACAGGGAAGCTAAGGGAAAGAGCTAGACCAGGGTGGGGACAAAATTCTGGCTTTGATGATTCCTGTTGTCTCACTCCTTTCTCTGGAAGGAAGCTGTGAGGTTAGGGATCATGATTTTCCTTAGGCAGATACCACGCACAAATGAATCCCACTGCTTGGACTTGTGAATGATTGACTTACTTGTGCGAACTCTAAGGCTAGTGCCTCTCAGGATGCTTGTAGTCCTTGTGATTGGTTCAAATAAAATCACTTCAGTAGTCTCTTGGCAAAACCCTTCAAATCAAGGATAACTTAATGTCTCTTGTTCCTCTTTTAGCCACGTGTTCTTAGGGACAATATTTCCCACGACCTTGATTTTATTAGGTTGCTACAAAAGGTTAAAAGCAGTGTACTTTGGAGAACTTTAAACACATTTTCCCAGGAGAGAATGTTCGCTAATAACTATTTGTAGCTCAGAGAAAGAAGTCAAAATGTCTTTGGCATAAAGGGAAATCAGGCTGTCTCATCAGGCTGAGGACCCCTGAAATACATGACGAGTGTCACCTTGGGAAGGTCAGGCCTTTCTTGCCGTTGTTGAGGTGAGGGAGGCAGTAGAGTGACTGGGTGAGTGAGTGAGTGGTCAGGTCGGGGGGCACCCTGACCTGGGGTTAACTCCTGGCTCTTCCTCTGTGTACTTGTGAGACTTTGGGCTGCTATCTTATTTGTTCCTCATCTGCAAAATGGGCTCAACAATAGTACCTGCCTCCTAGCATTGGTGTGAAAGTCAGACAAAGCGATGCGTGTAAGAGGCCAGAAAGCCTTTGATCAGTGTTATTCTCTTCATTGCTGTCATGGACACTCAAGCTCAAATCCTGGCTAGCAGTTGTGTGGTGTTGGCCAAGTTGCTTAATCTTTGGGTCTTGATTTATTCACTTTTCCAATACAGATAACATCTAGCTTGGAGGATTGAAAAGAAGGAAGATCATTCACAGATAGTATTTGGCATGCAAAAGGTGCTAATTTAATAATCTTTATTCTACCTTTTTCTCTCTGTAGGTAGGTGTATGGTGGGAATGTAACAAGTACTTTGACTTGATTTTTCCCTGTGCTAACAAATACCAGACTTCATTGAAATTACTTTAGTGGGTAACTACGATTACTTGTAAGTGGATCCTGAAGTGTGCATAATGTTTTATTTTTTATGAAGATAGGCCAGGGATATTTTCTCACTTGACTCCTTGCATTCACAGACTCCAGTCAAGGATAAACTCTGTACTTTACATGTTAATTTCAGACCTGTGTTTGTACACATTCCAGTCTATTTCAGAGATCAAGCATCTGGGCTGGGGATGGGAATAAACTCACAGATTTACCCACACTCTCATTTTGTCTTCACAGCTCGTATTCCGTCGCTGTCCTTTCAATGGGCTGGCAATATGATCCATACAGTGTCTAACATTACACGGAGCTGGGCCAAGCTTTTGAGCTAAACTGCCCTCCTCTGAGTCTATCTCTTTGTCATTTTGCTAGCTCACTGCACTGTGGACTCTTCTCCCTCTTCCTCTAGGATTTCTTCTCTGGCAAAGTCTTGTCAACATGAACCTAGGAGACATAGACCAAGGAGGGTGGGTGGAGGAGGGCAGAGCTTCCTGGTGTTCACCTCTATGACCCTAAGGAGACTTTGACCTTGGGCTTCCCACCTAGGCTGTTCTTGGAGCTCCTCTGCCCTTCCCTCTCCTGAACCATTGGGTCCTGGCAGTGGTTCTACTCCTACCCACTCAGCCCTCAAGGTGAGCTGTGCAAGAGCCAGCCCCATTTGCCACACTGTAGGATGGCTCCTGTGTCACAGGTCCCAGTTTAAGAGTCCACTGAGGCATGTAATGGGGCCATGGGCTTCCAATTACTTTACCCAGTGCCGATATAAACTGGTTCCTGATCCACTTCACTGTGGTCTTTCACCATTCTGATGAAGCTGGGTGCAGACTGGCGGCAAGTGGGGTGGAGTGTGGGTTGGTGTGCATGTTGCTGGGGGTGGGTCAAAAGCAAGTTTGCCAGCTGGGTCTAGACTCTCCTTCTGTGTCTCTGCTCAGCAAACTGGATGGATGTTATTTCACAAACACAAAAATGCTGCAAAATCCCCCCTGTAAAGGAAGATGGTTTCTCCTTTTTAGGCTTGCTGTTGTGGTTGAACAATAACCGTACAAGGGCTAGATCCGCTCTGCAGATCACATAATCCACATTCTTGCCTGCCTGAGTCACTGTCGTTACCTAACCTTCTCTGAGAGTCAGCAGTGTGTGGGCGGAGACGGACAGGAAGCCAGATAAGCCCCATCGGTGTGGACATCTGTTTAGGAGCCCCTTTTACCTGGCTCTGGGAAAAGGGTTTCACATTGAAAAGAATGTGACTAAAACATTCTCGGCTTGCAGGAGGTAGTGGACGTTTTTGGACCGGAAGACATATGGCTGAATCAGAAGGCAGAAAACATCTCTTCAAATCCAAGCCCTCTTTAACTGTTCAGTAAAAAAATCAGAGTTCCAAATAGTGGCAGATTTTAGAATTGTTTTCGGAGTAAGAATTGTTCTGCAAATCTAGTTTTTGTTTCAAAGTGCTTCCTGTTCTCTTTAATCTCACAACGATCAAGACAGAGTCTTTTTCTGCTCCAGATGCAGCCTTCTCTGATGGGAAGCAATTCTGGAGTCTTTCTTTTGGAAAGTTGTCCCTGAGTGGCGAAATAATCCTAGGCCCCACTTCCGCATGCGTTTTCTATCTGCCACAAGAACCCCCTGAATCTCTGTACCCTGGTTTTTAAAAGAGCCTTAATAAAAGGAATCCTGTGGAACTCCCCTGGGCTCTATGACCAAGGGAGAAGTTGAGGATGTACATTCCATCCCCCAGTGACCACTTGTGAGATCCAGGCTTGGGGGGGGGCACCTAGGCCCACCCAGGGAACTGGTGGATTCTGTCCCATAGTCTAGCTCTGGTCGGTTTCAAAGGCTCATGGGCAGTGCAGACAAGAGGGTGGGAAGGAGGGCTGGGAGGCTCTTGTGGAAAGAACACAAATGTGGTTTAGAGATGGCAGCTACTTTCAACTGAGAAGTGGGAAAGCTGGCCAAATGCTATTGCATCTCTTGACTTAAAAAAAAAATGAAGCCAGAAGTACAGGTTTTCAAAAAAAAAAATGAAATATTTCAGTGTTTAAGGTTGGCAACTGCT
Organism: Fukomys damarensis; assembly: GCF_012274545.1. Lineage (NCBI taxonomy): Eukaryota > Metazoa > Chordata > Mammalia > Rodentia > Bathyergidae > Fukomys > Fukomys damarensis. The sequence goes on along the minus strand of NW_022900917.1, from coordinate 14,628,195 downwards.
GTGGTCAAGTGTGTCCCACAGAGGTTCTTGTGTTACATTTCTGGTCTCCAGTTTGGCAATGTGAGAGGTGATGGAACCTTTAACAGGCAGGGCCTAGAGGAGGCTGATTAGGCCACTGGGGGTCCTGCTCTTGGCAGAGATGAATATAGGTCTTGTGAAGTGAGTTAGTCTTCAAGTGAGTGGGTTGTTGTAAAGTAAGGCTGCCTGTGAACTTGACCTCTTTTGCACTCAACCCTCTCTTTTTCTGATTCTCCGCCATGTTGTGAAGCAGCCTGGGGGGCCCTTACCGGAAACTGAACAGATGGGATGAGATAAAATGACCTCTTTATAAAGTGTTTCACCACAAAAATGTTGTTACAGTGAATAGATTCACACACCAACCAAACAGCTGAAAAACAAACAAGCAATACTGTCAAGACCCCCAAAGATATATTCATGGGCCAAATTTGGCCCCTCAACCTCTGCAGAAATCTCCCTGCATTGATGAGCAGACTCAGGCTGTCCATCCTTAGCAAGCTGAGAGGGTACAGTGACATCCATTTTTGATACTTGCTCCTATTTTCTGTATCCTTGTTTTGTTTCATTTCTCCTTCATCACTTAATTTTATTGAATATTACCCAACTGCATGTGTCACTAAAAACAACTTCTGGGAACAGGAAAAGATCAATTACTTAACAGCAACACGTATCCTCCTTCATTCTCCCAGGTCCATGCATTTGGACTCAACTTCAGGTGAATGCTGATGAGTCTAAGATGATCATGGTGATTTTATTCCACTTCTCTCATCAGTGATGAGGGAGGCATGGTCATGTGACACAGCTGTGGCCAATGAGGTGTAAGGTAAACTATGGGGGGAAGGGTACACTCTAGAAAAGTTTTCCTGGATGAAAAAACTCTTGAAGTCAAGTGATCCCAGAGCTAACAACTCTGGGACTCTCTCCTTCTGCTTTTGGTTGTGTAAAATCATCAGTTTTCCTTATTATGGAAGCTATTTTAAGTCATGAGTTTCTGCTGCTTCCAGTGAAAAGCATCTGAATTGATAGTTTTCATTCAACATTATCCATTTCCTGACCCCTACTGATGATGATGATGGTGCCAGTAGGTGACAGAGAGTCTGTGTCAGGTTCTCCAGGTGCTTCACTTACATTAACTCATTTAAACCTCACAATCAACCTCTGAGGTAAGTTATCCCCACTTCACAGGGAGAGAATCTAGGGCCAGAGTCACAGCTGGACAGCAGCAACAGAGTTGGGATTCAAAGTCAGGTGGTCTCCTTCTGAACTTCTGTCAGGTGGTCACACCACTGTCCTTCCAAGTGTTATGGCGCTGACTGCTGGGATGGGAAGAGGGGACAGCATGACTTTTACTTCTCACTCTATGTGATTTGGATTTTAAAAAAATTCTTGAACATGTACTACTTACAGCTGGGTTGAAAATACCAAACATAGCAGGTAGCACATATATTAGGCATAGGAAGCTAATGACCTTACTTACACCTTAATATCTGATAAGCTAATGCTCCTGGAAGCCAAGAGGTCCACACAACTCATTCTGAAAGACCTGGGCCACTCTCTCCATTGATAAGACATGGGAAGAGGGGAAATAAAGAGCAGGCTCTTACAGTAATAGCTTGGTGGCCTCCATGTGGTTCTGCACAACCTTGACCAGACACCTCTGGCTTGAGTGTGCTAGTGGTGGAGTGGAAAATTAGTCAAATAAAGATACACAAAAGGAGAGCTTGGGCCAGGTGCTCATCTTTGGCTTTTAGATCAAAGTTTTCATAGCTCACGAGTTGGGGCTCTTGATAAGTTCTTACAAAGCTTACAAAGTTTTCAAGATTTTCTTAGTTTAAATGATTCTTCTGTCTTTAGTCAGATGACACCGCTGTGGTGCATATGCCTGTGTATGCTCCGGTTACTATGGCTGGGTGACAATTACCACCAGACGTAGTGGCACAAAATAGACATTTATGATCCTCACAGGTGCTGAAACTTAGTCAGGGCAGAGTGAGGTTGGTTTGACTCTGCTCCGCAGTGACTGGGGCCTCAGCTGGAAGAGTGGGACCTTTGGCAGGTTTGTCTACTCACATGTTCAGTGGTAGAGCCTGGCTGTTGGCCAATGGTCTCAGGTCTTCTCCATGTGGTTAGACTGGTGTGGACTTCCTCACTGCCTGGTGGCTGTACTGAGGGCTGGGGCGGGGAAAGCAGAGAGAGGAAGCAATGTGAGCACCAAGAAGCTCTGACCTTTCCATGATCTATCCTCTGGGGACACAGTAGTGATACAGGGAGGATATAGGAAATGAAATAGTACCTACAAATGATATAAGTGAAATATTGTAATTTGAAACTGTTAGCTATCTGGTGTGCCAAGTTCATGTTCTCTAAAATCAAAAGAGGGAATTCTAGGAAAAGCAGAGTTTAAGAGTAGGAAATGGCCGGGTGTAGTGGTGCACGCCTATAATCTCAGCATTCAGGAAGCTGAAGCAGGAGGATCACTGAGAGTTCGAGACCAGCCTGGGCTACACAGTGAATTCCAGGTCAGTCTCAACTATATAGTAAGACCCAGTCTCAAAAAAAAAAAAAAAAAAAAAAGTAGGAAATGTTTATTGAAAAGATAGCTTTTGAGAGGCAGGAGGGGTCCTGAATGGAAGTCAAGGACCCCAGTTTTCAGTGAAGGTTTTATAGAGCAAAAATCATGTGGATATATCATGGGTTAAAGCTATGAACAACCAATAAAGTTATAAGTGCAGTCACTTAGGTAATAGTCATCCAGTGGGGGAACAAGTCACGTAACAAGTGTGTTAAGAACAAAGGCTTTTTCTAGGGCATTATGGGTCCAGAGGTCTTTTTCACCCACCGGGGGTGACTGATGTCTATCTGGACTTCATGAGGCTGGGTGTTATCGCTTATCTTGTCCTTTGGGGAGGTATGCAGGCCTGGTCATTTCATCTTTTTCTTGAGACCTGGTCTCCAAAGAATGCATCTCCAGCCACGGCTGTAGCGTGTTTTACCTTCATATTGACTCTCTTGTGGGCCTAGCCCTATCTGACTGCTTATAATTCTACCTAACTTAGCCATCTGTAGTAAGAGCATCAGTCACCTCTGTCATTCTCCAGCAGTCCATTGTCATTGGCTTATGCCTGGAATAAAGTGGAGGGAAAACTGACCCCACCTCTCAGCAGCCAGGGCCCCAGGCGAATTGCTGGAAGAGCATGGGGGATGGGATAGGAGTTTCCATCTTTGGAAAATGTCATCCACCCCATCACAGGATGGTGACTGACAACTATGGCAGCAGCACACTGAGTCTTCTATACCTACCAGAAGCACCGCCTCCTCCTGCTTGGAGAAGACCTTAGCATTCATTTTAACAGCGACTCCTCCTGTATTCCATTCCACCAGAGCTGTGTTTGAAGCTAATGAGTCTGAGGAATTTCCCTCTGTCCATGGATGCTGGTGGGCTACTCATCCCATGAGAGCTAATCACAGTTAATAGGGATCTGCTTGGGACGGACAGGATTGCTTAGTCTAGGTAACTTCTTAATGTCCCCAGGAGCAGGGCATGCAGGCACAGGTGCCTCTCTTTTGGTACCACTTCGTTCATACTGTTTGGGTTGTCACTCTCTAAGTGTGAGACATCCATACAACAGTTCAGTTAAAACAAAATTATGAGTACAAGTATCCCCTGCAGTATGGGCTTAAAGAAACCATTTATTCTATGTTTCAGAAATTTCTTTTGTCTTGGAAAACAATATACTGATGCTTAAAAGATGATCCTGTTTGAGCGACGAGACTAAGGATGATTTTTACTCTCTACTAATTTTTTTCAAGAGTACACATTACCTTTATGGAAAATAATAAGGATAATTTTTAAAGCCTTTATCTGTAAGGAAAGCAGGAGGCCAGGGCACCGGCCCACCCTTGTCCCTGTCACTTTGTGGCATCTGCTTAGGCCCTTGCCATCTCCATGGTGTGCACAGTGTGGGTGTCAGTGTCACTCTTCACTCCTGCTATTTCACCAGATTTCCACCATCAGCCCAGGAATGAGCAGATGAGATGCATTTGGGGAAAACTTACTATACAGAGACAAGATTTATTATTGTTTACCCTTTGTCTTCCTCAATAAACTAGATTTCTTAAAAAATAAAGCAAAGGGAGGCTGAGTCGTTGCCCTGTTTACTCAAACACGAGAGACTTCTGCAAAATCTGAGGCTCATGTATTGAACTCACCATGTTTTGAAATCCTACATAGCCCCTGAACGCATACCCACCCACACCCACACACCCCCACACACATACACACACACATACACACACTCTGGATACATTATATGGTTGTTTGAAATATTGCCTTAAGAGCCAGGACACTGATGAACAGAGAAAATTTCCTTTAGCATTTTCATCTTTTGTTTTTCCATGTCTCTCTTGTGAATATATGCAGCACCTGTGAGCTAATAAATCATGTATCCAAAGAATTCTGAAAATCCAGAAAGGTCAGTGTTTACATCTTATCTGTCAAGTCAAATTTTTGTTGAAAGCATAAAAAAGCAAGTTTATTTTGGGGACCGGTAACTTGGAGTAACAGCTGCAGAAAGGAATGGGAAATAGACTCGTCACTTAATCTTCTTTCTAAATATTTGTTCAAAGCCCAAATTTCACATTTGATTGGTCTTCATGAGTCAAATCTTGCCAGATGGGGGACATGAAGACTGGGAAACCGGCATAACCTGGAGTGTAGAATTTCCGGATTTAGAGAAGAATTTGTTAAGAATCGGAGCCTGGACAGCCTCTCGTGGTTGTCATCTGTCTTCCTTGTCTGCAGAGCAGAGGTTAATGACGCTACTGAGACTTTGGGCCACTGTCCTCCCTGCTCCGTGGGCCCCACCAAATCCCACGGGAAGCCATGAGCATTCGTGTGGACCCCTCATCTTTGCCCCTGAGCTGACTCACCCTAAGTTGTGAACCCCAGCTTCTGGGCCTCCGGATTGTTTCTTTTATGCTGCAGTAGCTCCTTCCCTCCTGCCCTTTCCCAGTGCTTGTCTAGTAATGTGACCCCAACAGTGTTTGTTCACCAAGTCCTCAAACAACCTCAGGCGGAGAGAGGCAGTGGTGCTTCTGTGCTCCCAGAGAGGAAACTCAGCTCCAAGAGGTCAGCGGATTTGCCAAAGGCACACAAAGGCACATCCAGGCCCGCTCGTCCCAATCCCTCCCTCCTGATGCCTGCTCTATCTGCCTCCTATTTCTCTCCTCTCTGATTCTGTCATCACCAGTTCATGGCTGGTGGCACCTTGATTCCTATGGCTTTCTGTGGGTGGGGGCCACCAGTCCATCGGGGTTCTGGGGCTTGGTATTTTTCAGGGGCATCATCTTTGGATGTCAGTGAATTCAGTCTTGAGAAAATTCAGCTTTATTGGGAGAAAGGACCACTTCTATACCTTTCTCAGCCTAGACAAACATTGCTGCCAAGAAACAGTTTTGGGTGATTTGTCTTTCTCTCCTGGGACACAGGACAGGTCAGAACTCAGCTCTCTGCCTTCCCTGTCAGCCCAAGGAGCAGCCCCTGGATTTCCAAACAGTTGTCTTACCTTTGAAAGATGGCACCCTGAGCTTGGGGTGCTAGTATGTTGCCCATGTTTATAAATTTCAGTAATGAAAAAGGGAAGACCCCAGACCTGGAAAAGCGAATGCTCCAGGCAACAGTGACCTTTCCTGACCTCAAACACAGCAGGAGGGACACTGAACTGTGACAGATCTGCTTTGTGTTTTTCCACCCACACATTTTACCTGTTTTTGTTCAGGGTAGGTTAGTTGGCAACAAGCAAAACCTTTTAGAATGAAAAACCTAGAAATTCCAAACTGGTTCTTAACATTCAAAAGTCACACATCTGACACAAGAATCTCACTCAAGAAGAAGATATATTTGTGCATTCTTGTCCAGTTAGTTGTTTCAGATCAGACTCCTACGTATTGTAATCAAAGGCCTTGGGTCACAGAGGCTGTGTTGCTTTGGATCCTGGTAGCCCTTGAATTCCATCTTCTAATCCTTTACAGATTTTTGTGGTGTGCAGGCTAAACCGGAAACGGCTTCAGAAAGGAGTTTTTTAGTACTGCGTGTGTGCTCTGTCTGTCTTCCGGCTGCAGCACTTTCCCTGATTGTTGGCCTTGCCTTCCCTCCAGAGGCCGACTCCTTGCTCTGAAGCTCCTCGGTCTGTGTGAGGCTCCATCAGACTTTCTAAAGACAAGTGATTCTAAATAAGCAGTCACAGGCTCACACACAGCCTGTAAAACACACATGGACGTCAGTGCCATGAGGTGTACACAGGCAACGGTGTGTACACAGACACGTGAATCACAGCAGGGAAGTGAGAGCAGGGTCAGCTCAGGACAGATGGGGAAGAAATCTGCCCACAAATTACATAATCCACAAATTACATAATCCACCACCAAGTAACGTGTTAGATCCCAAAATTTCCGGGAAAAATAATTTCCCCTCACCCTTTTCTTAAGTACTGAAAAATGAGTTAGGATGCAAAATCGAATCGCTTTCAACCTGTAGCAACACCCACACTTGGAGGCAATATTAAAACAAGCAGAGAATAAGCAACCTCCATTTAATTTCTTCTGTAATCCTGTTACTATAACTACCACACTTCGGCATTGGAACAGGCCTCCTCGGGTTACAAAGCTCTTCTTATTCCATCTGACACCCGGAACAACTCTGGGACTCCCCATGTCTTTGATCTGTGCACAGAGGTGAGTCAATGCATCAGTCTGTGTGGACAGGTGTCAACCCTCCTGAGGAGACTGCACTGGTCTGCTTTTTGTCCCTGTCATCAGATACTCAAGAAAAACAAAGGAGAAAAGATGTATTTTGGCTTGCAGAAATTACAGTTTTGCTCTTCAGAGCAGCATGAGTTCTTTCCAAGCAGCTACAGAATAATCTCCTAGGAGAGTTCTAGACGCCCCATATCTAGACTGCCCCACGTGGGTTATATCACTAGTCCCCACCCTCAGCCTCCAGGGCAGGGCAAGCTCCCTGCTGACTCCAGCAAGCACTTGGGGTTGGAACCACCTAGTTGGTGTCACTCAGGCCTCTGCTCACACACACATCGCCTCCCCTAGAAGGCTTTTCTCAACCTGCACCTCTAAAGGAGCCTGCTCACTTAAAATTCTGAGTACCTCTTAAAAACCAACCCGATAGAGCGGTCATTTGTGTGGATTTATTGTCTAGCTGCTCCACTTAGAACGTTCTGGGCGAGCACAGATGTGACTGGATCATCTACTTCGCCTGCTTCCCTATGCCCAGTGCCCAGAACTGTGCCTGCCACAGAGAACGCTCTTTCTGAGCAGTTGCTGAGTGAATGTTACTAGATAGATTTTGTATATTTCATCATTCACGCACAGCTGTGCAGTGGATCTATACTGTCTGTAAGGTTGCAGAGAAGAAGATGGTGAGCCAGAGGAGACCGACTAATTCCAGGCTTTGGGTTGCGAAATCTTCCCGGGTTGGTAGACTCCTTCAAAATGTCGAAATCCCCTTCAGTTCTATCTGCGGAGCGCGGTCCACATCGCCCTCTGCTGGGAAAAAATAAAACTAGGTTTATTTTTCTTAACCCCCCCGCCCCCCGCCCGCCGCGCGCTGTTTCCCAGAACTTCCGGCGGCGCCGAACTGCAGACAAACCTCACCTGGGACACACCCAGTACTAGGAGGAGGGTAACCCACCGTGAGTGTGAATGTGAGTGTGCGTCTGTGCATATGTGTGCGTGCGTGTGAATGGACATGGCAACTGAGGTCGTACCTAATGCACAAACGCGAAACCAAAGCCCGCCTATCTGGATTGATCTAGGCACGGAGGAATTTCTGGGTCTGGGCGAGGGAAGTCAGACCTAAGGATCTAGAAATAGCTCTAAGAAGTGAAAAATGTCAGGCTCGAGCTCTGTGGGGGATACTGCTGTCTCTCATTCAGCATCTGTTGCTGTGGGGCCAGACTGAGGTGACCACATGAAGGCTGAGTTGTGGTCTTTGATCAGTTTCCTGGAGCTAAAATGAGAGGACTCAGCTGTTGGAGAGCTATTCCAAGGACTTCAGTGGGTTCCCAAATGCTTACCTTATGTTCATTAAACTTTAGATGGGCTTGGTATTTTCGTACTGTAAGATGATCTTCAGAAAGAAATGTGCCTCTTCTCTCTCCCTTTCTGTCTCCTCTGTCTTTCTCTCACACACAATTCAATACATTTAAAAGCTTATCTGAGATACGTACAAGAATACTATAGCCTGTTTCATCTTGAAAATATTACAGAAGACTGACAATAATCCCCAAAGGGCTGAGATTATTTCACCTGGTGAGGAGAAAGTTGAATTAGAATACAAGTGCAGCCTTGTTAGGTGGCGGGCAGCTGGGTGGAGAGGCCATTGAGGATTCCTCGTGGGACTTTGTGATGTGTGCCTCATCCTTTGATCCTCAGTTTCTTTTCACATAGACCTTCAAGAATGAGTCACAGAATAGACAAGAGAGCTGGGGAACTCAGGATCCTAGCCCTGTAGTTCTGGGACTAGGTGCGTTCCTCACCTTGTGAAGGCCTTGTCTTCTGATCTGTGAGCCTGGGCGCCATCTCCCCAGGCCTGGACTAGGGGACTCCTTCACCTGGCTTTCAGGCTTTCTCAAGGCGACAGGGTGGGGAGTTCCAGGGCTCATTTCCCTGTTCTGCTGCAAAGGAACCAAAGGCTCCCACTGCCCGAGGGAGACTGCGGGGTCATGTTTTCCCAGCTTTTTAGTTATCTTAGTGAAGGTAAATCCAGTCTGTGCTGTTCCAATTCCATCCTGACCCCTAGTGAAGCCACTGGGTGCTTTTACGATTTCCCCTTTATCACTGACTGTAGCAGTTTGACCATGACGTACCTGGGCGTGGTTTTCTTCATGCTCTTCTACGGGATTCAGTGTGATTCATGAAATCACAGGATATATAGTTTTCAGCAAATTTGGAATATATTTTCAGTTAGTCTTTAAACTTCAAACACCGCTTTAGCTGAACTCCCTCCGTGAGGGCCCTGTTCTGAGTAGAGCCCCTCACACTCTCGGGTATGGAGGCAAGTGTGTGAACCTGTAGATTTTGGAGGACACGGGTCATCCCATGACATCTCTCCCCCTCCTTCTGGTACACCAGTTATGTGCCCTGCGGCTCGCCGGCACCCCACGCTCACATATGTTCTCAGAATATTTTTTCCTCTGTCTTTTATTTTCTAGAGTTTCGACAGTTCCCTCTTTAAGTTTACTCATCGTTATTTCTCCAGATTTGAATCTGCTATCAGTCCCATGTAGTATGCTTCTCTTTTCAAATAGTATATATTTCATCTGTAGAAGTTTGCTTTGGGTCTTTTTTATACGTTCAATTTCTCTCTTGACCATGCTCACTTCTGAATATATGAATTATAGCTTTCCAACATATAAAGTATGATGGAAGCTCATTTAATACCTATGATTTATTTGATCATTTTTCCTTCTGCTGATGGATCATATTTTCTTGCTTCTTTACATGCCTGACAATTTATTTTACTAAAGGCTTAGCATAATGAATTTTACATTACTGGATGCCACATATTTTTAAAATGCTCTAAACATTCTTAGGTTTTGTTCTAGGATGCAGTTATATTCCTTAGGAATAGATGGATCCTTGGAAATCTTTTTAAACTTTGTTAGGACAGGGTGTCAATCTAGGGCTTACTGATTTATTTGGCCCTACTGTGAACTAATATCTTTCTTAGGACCACCCAGTGTTCCATGTTGGAAGTTTTTCCACTTAGGCTAGTGAGTATAAACTACACCAGGCTCTTTTTTGAGCTGCTGTAATTGTTCCACAAAGTCCCGTCCAGGGGCAGAACTCTCTAGTCTCTCTCTCTCTTCCCTCCCCCTTCCCCTCCCCCTCCCCCTTCCCTGTCCCTCCCACCTTTTCTGAGGTTGAAAAACGTATTTTCTTCTCTAGGATCTTACACAGTCACCTAGTACAATACACTACACCAGATGTATGGGGATTTCTTCCCATACATCAAGCAAATTTCCCGCAGATGCCAACTAGATGTCCAGTAATTGGGTTCAGTTCCTTCACTGCCTACCTGGAGACACTGTCAGATTGTGTATGTCCATATGTCAGTCCCTTAAGACCATCCTGACTTCAGATGCTAGTGCCAAGCTCCAGGGCATGGCTTGTGTTTCTTACTCAGGTGACACTTTATTTATATTTATCTGTTCATTATGCTGGACCTCACAGAGATTCCCGGTGACTAGCCAGGTGGAAGTGCGCACAGTGCAGGCTGTGTGAAGAGGAGAGTGAAGCTCTTCCATGCCTACGCCATCCCCAGGCCCCTGGGTAGGTGCAGTAATCCAGAAGCTCTCCAAAGCCTGTTCTTACAGAGGCTTCCTTTCACAAACACGGGCGCTTGCGACATTAGTGATTGATGATTCTCTCAATCTTCAGCCCTGGTCCCCAACCTGGATGTCAGAGGGTAGAACTGACAGTGCCAGTCCTCTACTCACGTGATTGGCTCCCTTGGCAACCCCAGAGTCTCCTCATTACAACAAAAGATGCTCCTACTCAGGAAATCCCAAGGGATCAAGGAGGTCTGGGTCATGAGCTAGAATCAAGGACCAAATATTGGAACAAAATATTCTTGTGTCTCTCTCTGCAAGGGTGTCAGGAACCCTGTCAGAAACAGGACGGAGATCAATACATGTTTCTTATTTTGTCATAGTGTCTCACTGGTTTTCACTACAGATCCAAGCCATCTTGGCTTCCTTTTTGAAATTTTTGATCTTATTATTATTATTATTATTTTTATATCAGAGAGATCAAACTCAAGACCTTGCATTTGGGAGGCAGGTGGTGGCACCACTGAGCTAAATCCCTGGCCCTCTTTTTTCAAAAAATTTAACCAGAGCTTTCACAATGAGCTATATTCCAAGCTCCTTTTTATTTGTCTGAAACAGTTCTCTCTAAGTCGCTAAGCTGCCCAGGCTGGGCTTGAACTTGGGATCCTCCGGCCTTAGTGGATCACAGACATTCGCCACCGTGCCCAGGTTGGGCTCCCTTTACTCCCAACTCAGGAAGACCAGTAGGCTCTGTGGGGACCTCCCTTCCTGCAGTGCAGCTTGGTTCTTGCTCCAAGTCCCAGAGGAGGACACTCAGGACTCCCCTCATTTGCTCACCTCTTCACAATTACTGTCCTGTGCCGACTTTGTTTACTATCTGAAAAGCATTGTTTTATATACTTTCTCCATTTTTCCCATTTGGGGCAGCAACGTAAATGTAGTTTCTGAGTTAGCACAGATCCTACTTGCCTTGGCTGGCATGAGCCCTGGCAATGTGCTGGGTCCCTGAGGCCCAGGGTGCGATGTTTCGTGCTCCAATGGTAATGTGCACTTTTGCTCCTCATTTCGAAAGGGTGCCTGAGAAGTCTGAACTGTGGAGCCAGACTCCCTGGGTTCAGATCCCAGCTCCATCACTGACTTTTTGACTTTGAGTTACTTCACCTCTCCATATGTCAGTTTCTTGACCTCTAAATTAAAGGTGAAATATAGGAAGCATTTGGTGCTTTGCTTGGCACACGGATGATAACAAGTGATAACTCACTCGGCACCCACCCCTCTGTCAGGCGTGGCGGTACTGTTCATTAACTGGCACAGCCTAAGTCCTGGACAGCATTCCTGGCAGCAGGTGCTCAACAAATGTTGTCTACATGGTGAATGAATACGCTCTTTGCATTTAACTTTCTGTCATCCTGCAAGTCTGAAGTGAAGGTCTCTCCCTCAGGGAATTCCCCTCAATGGCCTTGCCAAAGGCCACCTCTTCCCATCTCCCTTCATGACATTTCATTGTGCATCAAACCACAGATGAACCTGGGCTCATGTTCTCCAGAGCACTTACCACCTCCTAATCTCTTACCCTCGTTCCTGTTTCTGCTTTTCACCGGCTCTCTCCTTCCTCTGTAGAATATGAAGGCCTCACCATCGTTTCTCCAGCAGCCAGGACTGAGATTGGCCTGCAGCAGGTGCTCTTATGTTGTTCATTGAATGAGTGAATGAATGAATCCTTTCTGTGGTCGTATGTAGTTCTCTTTACCATCTCTACCTGTTCTTCCATTTTGCTTTATCTCCCAAACTAGAGACTAAGTTCCTTGAGGATATCTTTCTGATCATTGGTTCAGTATTATTATGAAAACAAAATAAGGTTTCATGTGAAAGAATGGAGTCCAGAGTTTGGTGTGTCCAGATGTCAGCTGCTTGCTTTTAGTTCAGGCTTTCTTATATTCCTTTGATAAATACTTGTTTTCCAGGTACCATGAAAAGAATCCCAAGAAGCTTTGAAGACATCAAAGACAATAACTGAGAGATGTCATCACGGTAGCTCCATAGAATTGCCGTATTTTAAATCTGCAGTGCTGCAGTAAAGTAGTTGTATTTTTGTCCCAGCCCACATCAAAGTCCAGATGGTGTGAGGGAGGGATGGAAATGGGACCCCATAACCCCCAGGAACTCTTCAGATTTCATCTCCTAACTGGTATTGTCCATCTGTTTCTGTAATTTCCTTAGCAACTCCATGAGGAAACCCTTAAATAGTAACTGCCTGCAGTATTTCGGTTCTGGCTTCCTTATTGGATCTAAAAGCCAAGAAGGTGGCCCTCACAAAGAGCCACAATTTGAGTGGCCCACGTGCAGCTCGAGACCCATGTGCCCCTTCAGACTGTCTCCAAATGGAGGCCTGCAGTCAATCAGAACCAGTCAAGACTCACAGATCCTGTATGCAAGTAGCAATGTGTTGTTTCTGCCAGTGCAGCTCTCCTGGAGCTGACGCTCTGTGGTTTCTCTGGGGCCACTCCCAGTTCCAGACTCGGATGGGTGAGAAAAGGAGGGTGGCCTTGAATAACTATTTATTGAAGGAGTCATTCTGATAAACGTGTCTTTGTTTCAAAACACATACGAAAATAATGTCAGTTTTTGAAACTTTGATGTCCTGGATGATTCTAGCTTTGAAGAGTTTTCTTAAAATACAGACAGAGAAAACATTTTGCTGGATTTTGTGGTTTGATTAGAAATCTGATGGTCAGGCCTGGAGCTATGATGCATGTGCTCAGACATCAAATAGATTTCTTGTCTTAGATGTTTTTTTTTTTTTTTCAAATCAGATGTTTTTGTTTTAAATTTATTATTATTATTAATATGACTCAAGTTTTAATCACCAGCAGAATGCCATGTGACTATGAAGGCAGAGTGCTTGGTTCTGTTTATTATTCAAACTCCCCAGTAGCCAGAATCCAGGCCTCAGAAAATGTGAGCTTTCCAACTTTGCCAGCCATCATAGGATGAGACCAGCAGTTTGGAATGGGAGTCTTTGTTTTCTTCACCTTTGTTCTGAGGCCTATCAGCAAGTGTCCCAACACATAAGAAGCCACATAGACAAACAAAACAGTTTAGATTTTTAAATCCTCAATTCAGAAGTCTCCCTTAATCCCTAACTTCGTCTGGGTGGCCAGCTGTCTTGGTTTTGGGGATCTCTAGCAAAAATGCAGGCACCTGGTTTTACTGTCCTTATCACTCATACTCTTGGCTGGACACACCCCCTGTCTCCTCCCTCCTGTACCCTGTAGAGCTTGTCATTGTTCAAAGCCTGTCACCTTGGTCTCCATTCCATTTGTCTTGCGTTGCCAAAGGTATATTTTCCTTTATGTCCCTCAGGTGATTTATCTAGTCTTTTTGTCCCTACTCTTCCTTCTTCTATGCCCATATGACTGCTAGGACCTTTTTTTTTTTTTAAATTATTGGGAGGAGGCTTTCCTAGCTGCTAGAACTTTTCCATGTTGACATCACTCCCCTTAGAACCTGTCAATAGCTCCTCTGCTGATGACTAGAGGCATACTCCTAGGCATAGCAAGCCTGGTTCCTGTCTCAAATGGCATCTGCAGATGTCAGAACTTTTGATCCTTCTGCATTGGCCTCCCAGAGTGCTGTGATTATAGGTGTGGGCCATGATGCTTGACTTTTTTTCTTGCCCCATGCCAGTTTTCAGTTCTTACCCACTAGCTAGGTATCCCTCACTTGCCCTCAAAGTTCCTCCTGAAGCTTGTCTGCCTTGTGGAGCTTCTGAGCAGAGGGATGGCTGGGTCAAATGGAACCTCTAATACTAATTATTTGAGGTATCTCCATATTGATTTCCATAGTGGTCACACCAGTCTGCACTCCCACCAACAATGGAGAAGGGTTGCTTTCTCCCCAAACCCCTCCAATATTTGTTATTGGTTAATTTCTTGACAGCAGCCATTCTTTCTGTGGTGAGCTGAAATCTCAGTGTTGTTTTCATCTGCATTTCTCAAATGACCAGTGATGTGGAACATTTTTTCATGTATTTATTTGATGCTTTCACTTCTTTGTCTGAGAAATATCTGTTTATTTCAGATGCCCATTTTTGAATTGGGTCTTTATATTTGGGGGTACTGATTGTTTTGAGTTCTTTATATATTCTAGATAATAGTTCTTTGTCTGAGGAGCAGCTGGTAAAATTTTTTTTTCCCCACATTGTAGGTTGTCTCTTAGCACTGTTGGTGGTTTCTTTTGCAGTGCAGAAGCTTTTTAATAAGATGAGATCCCAGTTGTTGATTCTTTCTGCTAGTTCCCGTGCTACTGAGGACTTATTCATAAAGTCTTTTCTTATGCCACTGTCTTCAAGAGTTCTGCTTAACTTATATTCCAGCAAATTTAGTGTTTCTTTTTTAATATTTATATCTTTAATCTACTTGGATTTTAGGTTAGTGCATGGTGAAGATAAAGTTCTAGTTTTAATCTTTGGCAGGTTTGAAGTCCAGTTTTTCCAACACTAATTATTAAAGAGGCTATCTTTCCTCCAGCGAGGGAGGGAAGATGAGGTAACTGAGTACATCTGGGGCATCTGGGGTTGTTTCTGTATCTTCCAATCTGTTTCACCAATCCTCAGGTCTGTTTCTTTGCCAGTACCATGCTGTTTTTATCACAGTGGCTTTGTAGTATAGTTTCACATTGGGAATTGTTATACTTCCTGACATGACTCTGTTGCCTAGGATGGCTTTTGCTATTCTAGGTTTCTTTTGGTTCCAAATGAATTTTTGGATTATTTTTTTTTTAGTTCTGTGAAATATAGTGTTGGAATTTCAATTGGTATTGCATTGAACCTGTATAGCAGTTTTGGTAGTATGGCCATTTTCAATATGTTGATTCTTCCTACCCAGGAGCAGGGGATATCTTTCCATTTTCCCATATCCTCTTTGATCTTTTTTCAGAGTGCTGTTTTCAGTGTAGAGGTCTTTTGCCTCTTTTGTTAGATTGATTCCTAGATACTTCATTTTCTTGGATGCTATTGTGAAAGGAGTTATTTCCCCAATTTCTCTCTCAGTGAGTCTGTTATTTGTGTACAAGAAGGCTAGTGATTTTTGTTGACCTTGTATCCAGCTACTCTGCTGAAAGTGTCAATTAAGTCTAGAAGTCTTTTGGTGGAAACTTTTTGGGTCCTCAATGTAGAGTATCATATTGTCAGCAAATAATGACAGTTTAACTTCTTCCTTTCCTATCTTTATTGCTTTAATTTCTTTATCTTGTCTAATTGCTATGGCTAATGTTTCCAGAACTATATTGAACAGGAGTGGTGATGGTGGGCATCCTTGTTTTGTTCCTGATTTTAACAAGAAGATTTTTGGTTTTTGGCCATTTAATATGATGTTGGCTGTTGGTTTTTCATAGATAGCCTTTATCACATTGAGATAAAGACCATCTATTCTAATTTTTTCAGGGTTTTTATCATGAATGGGTGTTGAATTTTGTCAAATGCTTTTTCTACATCTATTGAGATGATCATTTTTGTCCTTAACTCTTAATAATATAATATAGTGTATTACATTTATTAATTTACATATGTTGAGCCATCTTTGCATCCCTGGTCAGGATGTATGATCTTCTTTATGACCCTCTGTATTCTGTTTGTCAGTATCTTATTAAGGATTTTTGCATCTATGTTCTTTAAGGATATTGACCTGTAGTTCTCTTTTTTAGTTGGTTTTTTCCCTGCTCTGGGAGTCAAAGTAATACTTACTTCCAGGAATGAATTTGAAAGTATTGCTTCCCTTTCAATTTCATTGAAAAGTTTAGAGTAGTGGCAGTAGTTCTTCTCTAAATGTCTTGTAAAATTCGGCAGTGAATCTATCAGGACCTGGGCTTTTCTTCATTGGTAAACTTTAATTACATTTTCAATTTCACTAATTGTAATTGGGGTGTTTAGAATTTTTTGTATCTTCTTTGTTCAACTTTGGTAATTCATAAGTATCTAGAAATCTCTCCATTTCTTCTGTGTTTTCCACTTTATTAGAGTACAGATTCTCAAAGTAGGTATTGGTGATCCTCTGGATTTCTGCTGAATCCATTGTGACTTCACCTTTTTTGTTCCTAATTGCATGGATCTGAGCCTTTTCTTTCCTTTTTTTGACAAGGTTCGCTAAGGGTTTATCGATTTTACTTATTCTTTCAAAAAACCAACTCTTCAATTCATTGATTTTTTTGTATCATTTTATTAGTTTACATTGTATTGATTTCTGCTCTAATCTTTATAATTTCCTTCCTTGTATGAGCTTTGGGTTTTTCTTGCTCTTCTTTTTCTAGGAGTCTAAGATTCATCATTAGGTTGTTTATTTGAGCTTGCTCTGTTTACCTAGTGTGGGCATTCACTGCTATGAATTTTCCATGTATTACTGCTTTCGTTGTGTCCCATAGATTCCTGTATGTTGTATTGGCATTATCATTTATTTGTAAAAACTGTCTGATTTATTCTTTAATTTCCTGTGGCCTATTGTTTGTTCAGGAGAGTATTGTTCATTTTCACTGTGTTTGTGAAGTTCTTATGGTTTCTTATGCAGAAATCAATCTTGATGTTTCTTTTTAATTTTTTACACTTGATCCTAGCCCAAAAGTTGAGTAGTAAATATTGTTTATTTTTTATATATATTATTATTAAATCACACTCTGTGACAATATAGGGACAATTATTTTAAAGTGGACAAAACATCTATGTATCAGTGTACCACAAGTGGGAAAGCAATCTTGATTTTTTAATTTATACTTGATCTTAGCCAGATGGCTGCCCAATAAATATTTAAAAAATTTAAACAAATTCTCAGCACTAGAAGAAAATTCATGTCCTCAGTAGTCTCTGATAGTCAAAAGACATAAACTTCTGGGCTGTGAGAGGATGAATTATGCATCTCAAGTGATTTTTAGTGGTCATTAAGACAATGGTATCATCTAAGGAAAGTACACTATATTTTTGCAAACTGATATCTAAATATAAGCTTACCATCCGATAATTCTTGTGTGTTTTAAATAGTTACAAAGCTTTTAATCCCATTCATTCAGTAAGGTCACCTTTCTGCCTCAGCTAAATGTATCCAGAATGATCTCAAGCAACTAAAGATAAAGAGTCAAATTATTTTTTAACAATGAGGTATATAAAATGCTTTTTCAAAAACAACTATAATTTTCACAGAGATTAGTTGAAGAATGATAATTAGCAAGCATAAAATTCACAAACACCATTTACCCTGAAAAAGGAATGAGTGTGTATTCAGTAGTAAAATATCCTGGTAAGTTGTTGTATAGCGGTGCTAGGGGAAACGTGATGCACAAAAGCCTTTGGAATGAGAAGGCATTTTCTAGTATACTAAGTAGCCAGTATTTTGTGTTATTGCTATGTTTCTGTTCCTCATAAAGATCTGAAAATATTCTATCTTTGGGATGTATTGTACATTTATTACTGTTGCTATTTCACCCCAAACCAGTGAGTCACAGCCCTTTCCCCTCCATAGCAGTCACGTCACAACACAGAGTCTAAAGGGAGAGCAGCATCACCAACTGTCTAGAGCAAGGAGACTGGCAAGTTTCCCCGGCCACCTCATTCCAGCTGAACTATCACTGTTTAAACATTGTAGCCTTGGTAGATTCTTTGGTAGTTTGCGTAATCCGCTTGTGTGGTGTTGCTTCCAACAATGTCATCTAGAAGAGCATTAGTTCCATTCGTGTGTCAGTCTGCATTAACCCTTGTGACAGGCGATGTTATCGGGACCCTACCGTGTGCCACGAGTGGCCCTACGGGGTTTTCATTCACGTCATTTGCATTGACGGCACAGGTGCAGTTTATCCTATTTTGAAGATGAGGGTTCAGAGATTTAGCAATGGAGTTGAGGATGCCCATTCAAGAAACACAAGAAGTCTGATCCTAGCATCGGATCAAAGCCTTCGATGGTGACACAAGATTCTACATCTTCACATACTTGCCCCCAGTACTAGGGTCTTAGAGATACTAATTAGTGTACTAATCAAAACAGGCAAACTGGGCTATATGTTATTTTCTTAAATACATGTGATGATTAAATTCATTAATTCATTCCACAGAAATCTTTCAAACACCTGCTTACCTGTCCCAGGCACTGTTTCAGACCTTGAAAACACAGCAATGAGCAGATAAGGCAAATATCTGTCTCACTGAAATTGTATTCTAAGGGGAAGGGTGAAAAGGAAATAAAGAAATAAACACATGTACTATTTTTACTTGTGACGGGTAAGACTGTGGAGAAAAATCAAGCCAAAAAGGGGAATAATGAAGTACTGACTGAGAAGAGGCACCACGTTAGACAGGACAGTCACTGTTGTAACAGAGAGGATGGTTATGTCTACCCAGCCTTTCTCATCTGAAGAATGAGAAACAGTTACTTCTTCAGAAAGAGATGTGACAAGAGACTCTTCTCTTTGATTGAAATTCAAACTTTAACATTTATAAGCACTGCATGAGATTTTTCATTTATTAAATGAAGATAATGTCAGTGCCTTCTTCTTAATGCTGTTCTCAAATTTAAAGGGGTTAGTAGGCAAGTGGAGCATTTAGAACAAGTCTGATGCGTGCACAGCCACGAGTGTTTTCTAGCATTAGTTTCAACAATAGCTTTCATTTCTCCAGAATTCGTGAGCACATCTCTGAGCCCTCATAGCTTCACACTTTTCAACACAAAAGCCCTGTGGGATGGGTGACAGTTCTGCCATCATTTTACTGACAGAAAGAGTAACAGCCCAGGGTCTAATACCTGGGAAGTGCTACAGCTCGGAAACCGGCCCAGAGTAACCATGGCAGAAGGGAGTTCTTTTTTCCCATTAAATAGCATGACAGAGAAGCCTGGGAACTTGTGAGGTGTCCACCTACCACCGATTCATAGATGACTCTCGTGTTAGTTTCCGCCCAGCTTCTGATTTAATCTTCCTTAAGAGGCCTCCTCAGGGAAAGTAGAGTCCAGGATTATTAGAAGCATACTGTTACCACGATGTTTTTTAAGTTTGGGTAGGAAGTAATGCTAGCGATGTTTTTGTCAGAAGAAATTCTAATTTTATATTTATTTATATACTTACTTATTTATTTAGTACTGGGGATGAAACTCAGAACCTTGTACTTGTGAGGCGGGCACAGTGTCACTGAGCTAAGGCCCCAGACCAGATGTTCTAATTTTATTTAATTTTTGGTACTGGGGATCGAATTCAGGACCTTGCACTTGCAAGGCAGGTGGCGGAACCACTGAGCTAAATCCCTGGCCAGAAATTCTAATTTTAAATCAAAACTTTGGTCCAAGAGCTGTGACCCACAATTATTAGTTTCATTTTTTCCTCAAAGACTCATTAATAGGTGAAAGATGTGAAAAATTAGCCATAAAGCACCGTAATCATTTGAACTAGGTTTATTCCATTCGTCTGATATCAGAAGTGGTCAACAATTCCATGGGTTGGCAAGCTATGATCATGGGCTAGATGCTAATCTATGGGTTGTTTTTCCAAATAAAATATTAATTGAACTTAAGTAGTCATGCCCCTGTATTTATGCATTGTCTGTGGCTGCTTCCTCCCTCCAGGGGCAATTTGGAGTAACATGAGAGAGACTGCATGGCTCAAATCAGGCCCCTTGGTAGGAGTTCACTAACCCCTGAATGATTCCTTTACTTTGCTTGTGAAAATATCGCATGCTTATCACATGCACTGGTGCATGAAAACATGCGCAGTGAATAAATAAATAAGTGATAAAGTTATACTGGATAAATATGTTGCTTGGAGTCCACAAAATTACAAAAACCAAAATGGTTCAAGCTTATTGTAAGCAACCTAAATTAGCAACTAGTTTGTACCTTCCTTCATCTTAGTTTTCTGTCCTCTTTTTAAAGAATGCTTTGCTGGTTGTATTGGAGGATCTTGATTTCGACATTCTCTAAAAGGATGAATTTATGATCAATATATGCTGAATGACATCAAGAGAAGTAGCTTTCTACAACTCTCTGAGTAACACAGATCGATGTGACAGCAGACAGGTAGGAGAAGATAAGAACCCGTACTAAGGTGAAATTTGTACATTTGGAAGCAAACTTCCATACATGTATGTCAACAGTGTAAATTAACACTAATAAGGGATGTCGACATTCTCTAAAAGGATGAATTTATGATCAATATATGCTGAATGACATCAAGAGAAGTAGCTTTCTACAACTCTCTGAGTAACACAGATCGATGTGACAGCAGACAGGTAGGAGAAGATAAGAACCCGTACTAAGGTGAAATTTGTACATTTGGAAGGCAAACTTCCATACATGTATGTCAACAGTGTAAATTAACACTAATAAGGGATGTAAACTCAGCATAAATCATACTGAGTCAGAATTTCCTTGGTGCTTTAATTTTCCCAAGTTCTTCATAACAATACGACAACAATTTTTCATCTTACAGAATGACACAAAATTTTCTTCACCTTAGTTTGTTTGATCTGTCATGTCTCTTTTGACAAGAAATGTAGACACTTTGACTTTAATTTTAACACAAGTATTTTTTTCTTGCCAATCCCTGTTTTAGAGATTAGGGAGAAAATATGCAATAAACTGTGTTCCATCCATCAAGATCTTACATACAGGAAAATAAAAACGATATAGTAAAGGCATTTGTGGTTAGGGCTGGAATCATAAAACAACCCCATAGAACTCCATAAAGGCTAAAGGGCTAGAATAACATTAATGAATTGTTTCTTTGGTCATTCAGTTATTCCTTCATTTCTCGAGCATTTTTTGCACCACTTAGATGCCAGACCCCTGTATTGGACTTTGCAGGTAGACAAGGGAAGGCATCCCCAAGGAGAATTTCTCATGGGGAGGAAAGGAGAACAAGCAGGTAAACAAGCAAAGGAACAGGATCTGTTCAGATTGTGACTATTAGCACAGACTAATAAAGCAGACAGTCACGAGAGAGCCTAGCCTGTGGAAGGGTGAGCACCCAACACTCTTCCTAGAAATAACATTTTTTTTTTTTTTGGTAACAGGGATCAAACTTGGGACTTTGCACTTGAGAGGCAGGCGTGGCACCACTGAACTAAATTCTTGTCCCCCTAGAAATAACAATTTCTCTGGACCCCACTTTGTTATCTATAAAATGTCAAAAATATCTACCGTACAAATAATATAAAGAATAAATAATTCAATAAAATCTCCCATACTATGGCTAAGATGTATTAATTCTTCTGCCAAGTATTATTAGCATCAGAAGTGCTAATGTCACTTGGCTAAATCCTCTACATTTCCTCACAAATGGTAAATCTCACCACGCTAATTTATGTGAAATTAGCCATCCTTTATTGAGGACCAAATCTGTGCTGCTACTTTACATAAATCACCCCATTCATTCTTCATATCTGCTTGTATTTCATAGATGAATGTACCGGCATAGAAGGGTGAAATATCTTCCCTGGGTTAGACAGGTAGAACCCAGCTACATTTCCCGTGTAGCATGTTCCTCAAGGCACTAGACAGCAATGCAAAGTAACTTGACTGCATCATCCTAAAGAATCTCTACGGCCTCACTAATCCATGTTGAGGACCTGGCCCTCATAGCCAGGGCAAGCACTCAGCTCTGACTCCAATACCTTGCCGACTCCTGTGGGTTTCCAGTCAAACAGGCAAGAAGCAGATACCTGCAGTGAAATTTTGTCTGTTTGATGGATGCTGTGATAAGCCCATCACACTTCACTGTGGATGCAAATTTCAAGACAAGATAAATAATGTAATATCCCCTTTTGTTACAAATGCCTAGTGCACATTATAATGTGTTTTCTTGCCTTCTGTCTTAACCCCACTCATAGATTTTCACATATTAAATTCAGACAACAGAGATCATAAAGCACTAAATGGCAAAGGTTGGCAAAGCTGAAATTTAAAATCAATTCTTTTAATTTTGAAAGCCATGTTTGAAAGCTAAAATCTGAAAGCTAAAATCAATGGAAAAGATTGCATTAATGGTTGGCTGAGGCAAGGAATGCCTGGGCATTCTTCTAGGACAGCTAGAAGAAGAATTGTGTATCTCTAGTTGGGTCGAAGCAGGAAAAAGCCTGTCTCCTCCGAGAGACACAGGTGCAGAAGGATTGGGTTCTTCCCAGACCGAGAGGCCCCTTCATGAGGGATTTTGTCCCAGAGTTTTAGAAGCAAGACTAATAAACAAATAAATAAATGCCAACAAAAGATTTGGTCCCTAAGTTCTTTTTCAACAGAGAAATCACCGGTCACCTGTCTTTCTTTTTCACTCACATTTTACATTTTACATATCTTTTTGATTGTCCTGCCCCTACTATGTGAGAAGCTGAGAGTTTGTTTTTCTGTTCTTGGGCTTCAAGTTCTTTCTTTCTAAACCATAGCCAGAGAAGCACAAGGGCGAGGAGGTTGGGAAATAATCACCTTCAGAAAGGATCTATAGCTTCACAGAATTGTTGCAATTAGCAGCCGGATTCCCAGCTCAGACCCAGCCATGCTGTCCCATGTAGAAGTCCTAAGATCCAGTTCCAGGAGGAAAAATGACCAACATCAGTAGTGATGCCCTATATAGCAAAAGTGAAATGACAAAAACTAAACCAAGACAAGATGTATTTGAGCAGGCTTTTCTACATGCTTAGCTGTTTACTAGTAATTTACCTAGAAGAGAAAACACTTACAAAATGCTAGATTGCAAGCCCGACCACAGAAGATGGTCTGTAGCATTCTTTCAGTGTGGCTCAATAAAAATCAGAGTGACATTTTGTTTTCTGAATTCAGATGTTATTGTAATTTAAATCCTAATTCTCTCCACTGAGTTTTTCCTTTTCCATCATGTTCCCAAATATCCTCCTGTGAGCAACAAAACATGCAAGCAACAGGAAAGGAGACAGCTTTTCATCATGCACAATTAAGTATCTCTATAATCAATACAAAAACCTCCATGCCACAGAACATGCCAGCATATTCTGGAATACAACTGTGGGAAGTTGTTCACGCGAGTCTAACTGCAAATGCTACATTGCTCACAGCCGTTCCCCACTCTTAGCACCCCGAAATCAAAAATATTTTAAAAAATACGTTCCAACTGGACTTAACATCATGGTGTGAATAAGAATATCTTTGTTAGGTGTTGGCAGCATAGTCTTGTATAGAAAGAAGAAATCGTTTTCTCTCTGCTCTTCCTTTTTGCTTTAAAAACTGTTTAATTGTATATGTTTGCAATGCATAGTAACTACATTTAGCTTGGAGGGTTGAGACATAAACCAACTGGACTATTTTATCCCTCCTGCTCTCTCTTTTATTCTCCATTTCTATTTTCATATAGTCTGCTCCCAATTTTTAAACTTTTCTTTTATTTTACTCTTTAAATTATTTTTAGGTGTCCCATATTTAGAGAACCATGTGATATTTAACCTTCTTTTTTTTTTTTTTTTTCTGGTACTGGGGATCAAACTCGGGTCCTTGTGCTTGCAAGGCAGGCGGCAGAACCACTGAGCTAAATCCCTGGAGATATTTAACCTTCTGTAACTGACTTTATTTCACATGGTGGTGTAGTGTTCCCAAGATTCATCCATTTTTCTGTCAATAGCCCAAGTTTATCTTTATGGCTGAGTAGTGCTCCACTGTGTATACATACCACATTTTCTTAATCCCTTCACCTGTTGATGGTTGTCCACTTCCAAAATTTAGCTGTTGTGGGCTGTGCTGCCACACCCACAGCTGGGCACGAATCGCTGTAGTATGATGGCTTTCGCTCTTCAGAGAAAATGTCCAGAAAAGGTAGAGCTGGGTCAAATAAAATTTCTATTTTCAGCTCTTGAGGAATTTCCATATGATTTCCATAGTGGTTGTAGTAGTTTATGTTCCCACCAGAAATGTAAAAGGATTCCCCTTTTCCCACAGCCTCAGTAGCACTTGCTGTTTTCTGAGTCTTTGATAATAGCCATTCTTAGTGAAATAAGGAGAATTTCAGTGTTATTCTGGTTTGCATTTCTCTAATAGCCAAAGATGCTGAACAGTTTTCCAAATCCCCTGGCCATTTCTACTTTTCCTTTTGGGAAGTGTGTGTACATTTCAAGTGCCTGTTTTTTGGTTGAATCTTTTATTCCTGGGCATCAAATTGCTACATTCTTTAGATAGTGTAGACATGAGTCCTCTGTCTGAAAAGCAGCTGGTTATTATTTACCCATTCTGTAGATTGTCTCTGTTGTAGTTTACTTTGCTACATAGAATGTTTTAAATTTGATATAATTTCACTTGTTGATTTTTGGTATTATTTCTTGTGCTTCTGGGGCCATTGAGAAAGTCCTAGATCCATGCTGTCAAAGTTTTACCAATTTTTTTCTTCTAGCAGATTCATTGTTTCTGGTTTTAAAAATATAGATCTTTGATCCACTTTGATTTTATTCAGTGCAAGGTGAGAGAAATGGATCAATTTCTTCTTCTTCATGTGGATAGCCACATTCCCTCCCCATACCTTGTATAAAAGAGGCTCTTTCTTCAGCATATATTGTTGGCTACTTTGTGGAAAATAAGTTGGTGGAAGGAACTCGGGTGTGTTTCTGTATCCTCTGTTGCATTCCATTTTTAACACATTTATTTTTGTGCCAGTACCATGCTTTCTTTTATTACTGTATCTTTCTAGTATAATCTGAGATGGTAATGCCCTCTCTTTGCTCTTGTTGCTCAGAATTGCTTTGGCAATTCTGGGCCTATTTAGGTTCCTCATAAATTTTAGAATTGTTTTTTCTACTTCTGTGAAAAAAAGCTGATGGTGTTTTAAATGGAATTGCATTAAATCTGTATAATATTTTCTATAATATGATCATTTTAACAATACTAGCTCTCCTATCCAAGAACAGGGGACGTGTTTCTATTTTCTAATGTCCATTTCAATATCTTTTTTTCTCAGGTTAATATAGTTTTCCTGGTAGATGTCTAGCACTGCCCTGGTTAGGTTAATTACTAGGTGGTTCAGCTTTTGAATTTAATGTGAATGGGATTGTTTTCCTGAGTTCTTTCTCAGGGCTTCATTTCCGATGTACGGAAAAGTTATTGATTTTATGTTTGTTTTAAATCTTCCATTTTGCCTAATTTATTTATTAGCATAAGAGTATTCTGGTGGAGTCGTTTTGTACCTTGAACGTAAAGGGTCTGTCATCTGCAAATAAAGACAGTTTGATTTCTTCGTTTCCTATTCAAATCTCCTTTTTTCTGTCTGTTGCCTGATAGCTCTGGCTAAGATTTTGAGCATCATATTGAATAGGAGTGCCGAGGATGGACAACTTTGTCTTGTATCTGATTGTTTTATTATTATTATTTTTTTTTGGTACCAGGGATTAAACTCAGGACCTTGTGCTTACAAGGCAGGTGAAGGAACCACTGAGCTAAGTCCCCGACCCTTGTTTCTGATTCTAGATGAAAAGTTTTCAGTTTTCTCCACTCAACATCATGTCGGCATGGATTTGTTGTAAATGGCTTTCATCATTTTAAGGTAATGTCTTTCTTTACCTATTTTACTAGAGCTTTTCATCATGAATTGACTGGTGTTGGATTTGTCAAAAGCCTTTTCTGTATCTATTGATGTAAAGTTATTTTTATCTTTTCCCTTCCCCTTTCTTTAGTTCCTCTCGCCATTTGAAAATTTCCTTCCTATTTCACAATATCTGTTTTGGTCCTTATTTTACAATTGCAGCTTCTCACATTACAGAAAACATATATGTGAACATGTGCATTTCAATTATTACACTTAAAGTACATCCATTTACCTAGAAATGTCTCAAGTTTATCCTTTTTATGGCAGAGTAGTACTCCATTGCATAAAAAACCTTTTCAAATATTATTTTGATTTTTTAAAATATTCTTTTACTAATGCATGTCTGCAATACATAATGAATATATTCATCACCAGGAGTTGGTACATAACTTATTGCATCATAATGTATTTTGCTTCCTCTCTGTTTCCTTCCATCTTCTCTCCCTCCAACCCTAGATTCCCTTCCTATCTAGAAAGTCTTCCTCCCTATTTCCTATAATCTGACTTAAAAAAAAAGTTTTAAATTCTTTTTGAGACAGGGTCTCACTGTAGTTGAAACTGACCTGGAACCCACTATGTAGTCCAGGCTGGTCTCGAACTCACAGTGATCCTCCTGCCTCAGCCTCCGGAGTGCTGGGATTACAGGCGTGTGCCACCACACCCGGCTGGTTTTTAAAAATTTTGTTCTTTAAATTATTCATACTTTGGGTTTCTCATATAAGAGAAACCATGTGATATGTAAGTGTCTGTGTTTGATTTATCTCACTTAGCATTTATGATTTTCAGGTGAATTCATTTTGTTACAAATGACTCAGATTTAACCTTCTTTGGGACTAAGTAATAGTCTTCTATGTATTTATACCACATTTAAAAAATTTATTCATCTATTGATGGACATATAGGTCATTGACAAGACTTAGCTATTGTGAAATATGCTGCTATAAACATGGGAATGCATGTATAACTGTAATGTGCTGTCTTTAACTCTTCTGAGAAGTTATCAAGAAGTGGTATAGCTGAGTCAAACCAAATTTCTACTTTTAGTTTTTGACAAAATATCCACACTGATTTAGTAGTGGCTTATTAGTTTACATTCCTGCAACATTGTACAGCCATTGTTTTGTTGTCCCCCAACCTCTAAAGCAATCAGTTCAGGTTTTGATGACAGCCATTCTTTCCCACTACCACTCACCACGCACACGCAGGCACGCACGCACGCACACGCACACGCACGCCACCTTCACTGTGGGCAGCCTCTTCTCTTTCATGAATTATATTTTCGCTGTGTGTCAAGATTGAAGCTGGAAAGCACCAGTCTGAGCCCCGGCGGTTCGTGCGGTTCTTGCTCCTGTAATCATGTCAGTCCGCAGACACAACCTTCGGGAGCGTCCAGCCTGTTACGCTGACGGCGTGGGCGGAGCGCCTGGCTCACTCTCTGGATTGACGTCCAGTACATTCTAGGTGCTTTTCCTAAAACCCAGCTTGGCCATTCCTACTAATCAAGCTTCTCGCGACTGCTGTCTGTCTGGGTATTTCTTCTCAGTTTGGATAATACTTTTCAGCTGAGGATTATTCATGAAACATAGGAATTCAGAGGCTCTGTTATAGCACCTAGTCCATATCTCAACCTAAAAATAAATTTCCATGAACTACATAGAGATATATATTTAATTACATTTTATATTTGGTTTAAGTCCAAAATGTTGTCATTCGTTCATTATTGGATTTTAACATGATGACCTCTCACTTTTTCAGAGTTTCACAGTGCACTGCAGTTTCTTTAATCTTTATAAATAGGAAGAATAATTATACGGCAAATGCACAATTATTAAAAGATACCAGTAAATGTATTTACACATTTTTCATTTAAGTGAAATTATGCACTAAACATACTAGCTTGAGAACTACTTGTCTTTTTCTGCTTAAAATATTTTCCATTTAAGAAAGCGTACAACACAAAGCGTACCAACCTACCTTGTTACCTTTCAAATCTTTTTTTATTAGTACGTGTTTGCAACTCATGCAGTTCATAGTCATCGTGGGGGGGTGGTCGCATTTACATACAACAGCTTCTTCTTTTAATCGCCTCCCCTTTTGCCTCCTTTCCTCCCTCCTCCTCTAATTCCCATATAACATTTTTCATTCTTGTTGATGTATTGATCTTAGCTCATGTGGCAAGTGACGTTTACATTGACTGCGGTTTTTAGGCTCCTGTGTACGGCATATCTTTACCGTACTTCTTTTCTCTTCTCCTCCTTCACACCCCTTATACTTTTCCTCTTGCAGCACTTTCCCACTGCCAGAGATCCTGGTCCCCTTCTCTCCATCCTTCATTATGCTTTTTGTTTGTACTTTGCCTCATTCAAATGAGAGATACCATACAGAATTTAAGCTCGTGTCTGGTTTATTTCACTCAATATTTTATTTTCCAGATGCATCTATTTTCCTACAACTGTCTCAAATCTGTCATTCTTTATAGCAGAATAGCATTCTATTATATATGGATAGCACATTTTCTGTATCCAACCATCTGTTGATGGGCATACATGCTGTTTCCCGGATTTAGCTATTATGAATTGTGCTGCTATAAATATTGCTATGCATGTATTGCTGTAGTATGATGTCTTAAACTCTATGGGGAAAATACCTAGAAGAGGAAAGCTGGGTCATAATGCAATTTCTAATTTCAATTTTTTGAGAAATCTCCCTACTGATTTCCATAATGGTTATACTAGTCTACATTCCCATCAACAATGAAAGAGGGTTCCTTTTCTACCACAGCCCTGCCAGCATTTGCTATTGTTTGCTTTCTTAACGATTGCCATTCTTTCTGGACTAAGATGGAATCTCAGCATTATTTTAGTTAACATTTCTCTAATTGCCAGAAATGTTGAGCACTTTTTCATATGTTTATTGACCACTTGCATTTTTTCCTCTGTGAAGTGACTGTTCATTCGTCTTGCCCATTTCATGACTGGATCTTTAATTTTAAGTGGTTTAATTTGTTTGAGTTCTTTATATATCCCAGGCATTAGTCCTACATCTGAGGAGCAGCTGGGAAGATTTTCCCCATTCTATAGCTGTCTCTTCACGTTATTAATTGATTCCTTTGTGGCACAGAAGCTCTTTAGTCTGATACAATCCTACTAGTTGATTCTTGCTGTTATTTCTTGTGCAACTGAGATTTTGTTCAGAAAATCCCTTCCTACATCCATGTCTTCAAATATTTTATTTATTTTATCTTCCAGAAAGCTTAATATTTCTGTTTTTATTTTTAGGTCTTTGATCAATTTTGATTTTAATTTAGTATATGGTAAAAGATAAGGGTCTATTTTCAATCTTCTGCACACAGATGACCAGTTTTCCCAACAGCACTTGTTGAATTGGCTGTCTTTCCTCCAACATATGCTTTTGGCTCCTTTGTCAAAGATCAAATAGCTGAATGTGTCAGGGGAAGTTTGGTATCCTCAGTTCTGTTCCATTAATCCATGTATCTGTTTTTGTTCCAGTACCATGCTATTTTTAAAAAAATCACTATTGTTCTGTAGTGTAGCTTGAAGTCAGGACAATGGGATTACAGGCACGAGCCACCATGCCCGGCTCTGCTTTTATCACATTTTATATATGGTCCTTCTATACCTGTTTTCTTCAGGGTTTTTATCATGAAAGGGTGTTTGTTGAATTTTGTCAAAAGCCTTTTCTGCATCTATTGATATGTTCATACAGTTTTTGTTTATGTGATGTATTACATTTATTGACTTATGTAAGTTGCACCATCCTTGTGTCTCTGGGGTGAAACCTACTTGATCATGATGTATGAACTTTTTGGTAATGTCCCATATTGTATTTGCTAATATCTTGTTGAGGATTTTTGTATTATCTATGTTCATTAAGAAGATCAGTCTATAGTTTTCTTTTTTAGTTTATTCAGCTATCTTGAAAAGATTGCACAGGTTGTAAACTGATTCAGTATCATCTTCCTAGGAATTTATTTTTAAGAGTAGCATTGATTAAACTCAACTGATTTGCAGAAGTGTTTCATTAGAATCTTGGTTCCATAATAATTGCAGTTTCCTTTGATATCGGACTCTCATTTATCATTAGGTTCAGTGTCCCAGCCTACATAAATGCCACCCTTCAACAACCAGAAATACTTTCCAGGAATCTATCATGGCTCAATATGTCAGTTAAAAAATTCTCCTCATGTAGGAGTTAAATGATGTTTTAAAGCAAAACTGACAGAATAACATCAAGAGAAAGAAAAAAAATCTTTCTTGTAAAACCAAAAGAATCACCTCCAATTCTACTTGATCTACACATTTTGGAGATTATTCTGGTACTTCTTCTTTTTTTTTCTTTTGCACTTGCAAGGCAGCTGGTGGAACCACTGAGCTAAATCCCTGGCCCTCTCCCGGTTCTTCTTTATACTACACGCTAACTATGCATTTTGGAGACAGTTGCAAAGTGAAAGGAAGAGGACTCTTCGGTAAGTAGCTGTACAGTGAGTGTCTTAGTTGCTTTTCTCATTGCTGAGACAAAATACCCGACACCCACAGTTAAAGAAGGAAGGTTTATTGATCTCCAAGCTTGTAGAGGTTTCAGTCCATAATCGGCTGGCTCCAAGGCAGGGTGATGTGGCAGACAGGCATCGAAGAGAAGAATATCTCAGAGTGGGCAGAAGGTAATGAAAGAAAGTAAGAACATTCGAAGTTATTTTTTCTGCTCCTTTTATACTTTATGTAAGCTGCTGCGACTAGGACTGTGACAAATCAATCAGTGGACTGAGTTAGTCATCACCCACCCTTACTCCTAGCAATGCACCCTGAATCATTCACACACTCTAGATCCAGACACCTCTGAAAAAGCTCCACCCGTGACCACATGAGGCTTTGGGGGACATCGAAACCCAAGCCCACAACACTAAGACTGCTCCAAAGTTAGTCGAGTTTTGTGATGTGTGTACAAACATGCATGCATACGTATTCACGGGCCCAGCAATGCACACACGCTGCAACAATACAGCCATTTCCTTTCCAAATTTAGACGAAGTGAATGTGCCACCCTCTCCTCTTGACCTTGTCCGTAGCTTGCCACTTTCTAAATTTTCCTCTTATTCTTATTTTCTTATTATCATCTTCCAATCCCTACCCTATGGTTTCCAAGAAAGTGTTTTGTGAGAAGGCACTTTCAGTTCCCTCTTTCTTTATGAGGATTCTAGGATTCCCCTTGCCTGATTCATTCACTGATTTGGCAGCTTTGGGTACACTTTAAATGGCAAGCACTAGAGAGATAAAGATTAAAAAAAAAAAAACTTAGACCGCCTTTTTTGACTCAGGATAAACCTAGTATATTGGTAAAATAATAACCTGCATTTCCAATGCTAGTGATGAACATCCTCCATCTGACACTTCATAGAATCATAGGAGTCTATAAACTCATGCCTAAAGACTGCAAGTATCACTCCTGTGTGAGGGGACACCCCCAGGTTCTTGGTAATTGCCCCTGGTAATTGAATTTCTTTTGCTATATATTTCGAGTTATTTTGGAAAATCAACCTCTAAGAAAGTTTGGTTTGGTTTTCATCAAAAGTAATTACAGTGCTTGCTGACAACCTACTAGGTGCTTTGGCTACAATCCACTTTATTTTTAATTTGTTATCTTAATCTTAAGCAGGATGAAACTTTGCACACAAAAAGAAAATAAAAGGCAGCTTGGTTAAAGACTTTTGTGATATATTATTAATTTTAAACTTCATATTTATTATCAGACATATATTAAGGCTTGTTAATAAATAAGTAGAAAAGAAGCTGGGAATAAAGGAACATATAAAGACAAAAAGAAAAACATTCTGTTATGTCATATTACAGAGACAACTTAATCCAGATCTTGGGCAAACGTCCTTGCAGGCCTCCATGTGTTTCATTGAAAAAGAAAGGAAAAGAATACAAATGATATTCACACCAGAGAAACTATTTGGTATTTACACATGTGTGCCTTATTTATTTCACTTAGGAGTATATCTTCAATATGAATAATCTGCAATAATACAGAAGATCCTAATAAGATTACTGACATTGAGAAATAGGAAACAAGGAGCTAAAGGTGTAGAGAAGGTGGGACGGGTAGGGGAAGGGTCAAAAAGGAAAAGAAAAAAAAAGTGAGATAATGAAAAGATGGAAATAAAGTGGTTGTAGATGGGGAGGGGAGAAGGAGGTGAAGGGAGGGCAGGGACAAGGGGAAAAAATGAGAACCAAGACTTGTCATGTAGAGGTACAAGATCCCAACAATGAATGTAACTGTACTGTATCCCTAAAATGTACCAATAAACTTAATTAAAGCTGAAAAAAACAGAATACAAATGATAAAAGTAATAACATATATTATCTTGTGTTATGTATCTGCCTTGGCAAGTGAAGGGTCCATTAGAAATTCTTGTTCTAAAAATTTAGATTAAAAAATGGAAGTCTGAGTTAATGAAACAAATGGGGACAGCAGGAGAATGTCTGATAATCCTTGACTCCTATTCTTTACCAAATCCTTAAATATTGTAACTGAAAATGCCAGCTTGGATCCCTCTGCTCTCTAAAACTCAAGGCAAATGAGCTTGTCTGTGTCCGTGGCTTCCCTCGTGTAAGGTAACTACCAAGGAAACTTACAAACCAGTGGAAGAGAAAAAAAGCATATACCACAAACACACAAGGCAAGAGTCAGCCGTATGGTAAGAAGGTGATGGAGGAAAGTATCCTGCTTACTGCCAGCCCTGGATGGGGAGGCAAGTGGAAGAGGTAGCTACTTGAGTTTGGAACACACATAGTGGACTCCGTGGTGGGAGCTGTGACCCAAGGTGGAGCCGAGCTAACCCTCGACTTCATGAGGGGAAACCAGTGGAATAACTACCCAGCGTTCTCCGTCCTCCATCCCTCTGATTTTTGCTAGTACCACCCACTGGCCAAAACCAACATGAAATCAGACAGCAGGGAGACTTGTTGATGTAATCCATTCACATCAAATCCAACACAAGCTCTTAAAGCTCTTATTTCATCAGTCCATTAAGAGATACTTCCTTTTTTGAGGAGTTCTTACCAATTTGTCATCATAATTTAAATCATGAAAGAAAAATTTTGAGCATAGAATATAAACAGAAAATGAGGTCCTACTTGTGAGTGAGCAGATAGTTTAGTGGAGAAAGGGAAACATCCAGAGCTTCATACAACTTTTTTTTTTAAGAAAGAAATTTATAGACTTAAGAATGGACCAAAACATAGTTTAGTGACTGTCTCAATTACTTTTCTCTCATTGCTGAGACAAAAAAAATCTGACCCCCAAAGTTAAAGTGGAAAAGATTTATTTAGCTCACAATTTGTAGAGGTTTCAGTCCATAATTGACTGGCTCTTACGTAGGGTGGCCTGGCAGATGGGCATCACAGAGGAGAAACAGTTCATCATGGGCAGAAGGTAGCAAAGCAAGCAAGGAACAAGACGAGCCTCCCTCTGTCCCTTATATTGTATTCAGGCTGCTTGGAGTGGTTCCTAACCCATCAGTGGACTGATTTAGTAATCACCCACCCTTAATCCTAACACTACACCATGAATCAGTCACACACTCGAGACTGAGCCATCTCTGAAAAAGCCCCACCCTATGACTGCATGAGACTTTGGAGGGGCATCTAGACACAAGCCATAACAGTGACTTACCTATTTTCAATGAACCTCAGCTTCATTTGTCAGAAGGGAATTGTGACGTCTATTTTTTAGGGTTGATGAATGATTTAAAGAATACATGTGCAATATTATTTAGTATAGGTATGGGCATGTAGTAACTAATGTTAAGTTTAGAAATAACTGAGTCCAGAACATTCCATGCAGTAAAATAGAACCTAGGAATTAAAAATCCTCAGCGATAGATTTGTTTTTTAGAAGAGGGAATCCCCTACCTTCATGTTTCCAAGGAATGTAGGAGGTAGGGGATCCCTCTTCTGAGAGTTTGGGTAGCTCCAGGTAAAGCAAAGCAACACAATCCCCTTATGGCAACCCTGAGAGACATCCACATGGAGTCCAGCTGGTTTTTCCTGTACTCCCTGCACACACCCTAATCTGTCCTGAACTGTTCTGCTGTTGGGTTGCTTAAGTGGGTCTCTTGCAGAGTGGCAGCTGGCTGATTTTGGAATAATATGCAAATAATCTTTTGAAAGTAATTTATTAGAGACACATTACCCTATAGGTGACATTTCATGTCCACAAAAAAATTTTAGTCAAAGAATCAATGCAAGTATAATAAAAAAGAAAAATTGTAAATTGTGAGGCAGGAAAAGAGAAAACCTCAACAATAGTGCTGATTATCTTAATGACCCAAACACCAGGATATTTTCTCCTTTTCCAAACACATTAAGGGATAAATAGATGATTTGGTCTATCATAATGATTTTTTCTTACTTATAATTTCAAAAGATACTTAAAGTTGCTTTATTTTGATTTCTAGAAATACTTTCATAGAATTTAGGGTTACTTGTAAAAAGCCATGTCTATGGGGCTGTTTCTCATTGATTTCCTTCCACTAAATGCAACCTTAAACTTTTTGCCATGTTAAATAAAAATTTCAAAAAATTATCAGAAATGCCAGTTAGCAATCATCTCCTTATTAGGATGTCCCTGCCTTTCATTTAAGCACCGAATATAAATTCTTCATATTTTATGTGTAAAAGAAGCTTTGTATTTATTCTTCTTTTGTGCCTCTATGAAACCTGTTACAAACACAGCCTTTGTGAACTGATAGGTAACATTGCCGAATCTCTAGAAGTGGGACAGCACCCTTCAAGCAAGCACACTGGGAAAACAAAGCTGGAGAGAGTCCATCAGGTGGAAACATTCTTCACCCTGGTCAACCTTCCTCTTGTTCATCCGTTAAGCATTAGTTCTTTCACTTGCATATACAAAGAATGATGTTAAACACTGTGAAAGGAAAGGTTACATGGCATCATGTCTGCATTAAAGATGCTTGTGTTTCTGCTAGGATAACTGCATGTGACCAATTCTAGAGGTCTCTCTGCTTCGAAAAATATTCTGTATGTGTGGTGATGTCAGCTGAAACATGCAACCAGTTTCAGAGCCCCAAATTAGAAATAATATCTGTAAAGCATGTCATATATATATATTTTTTTTTCTTTTGGTTTTTTGAGACAGGGTCTCACTATGTAGTTCAGACTGCCCTGGAACTCACTGTGTAGCCCAGGCTGGTCTCGAACTTGCAGTGATCCTCCGGCCTCAGCCTCCCGAGTGCTGGGATTACAGGTGTATGCATGCCTGGCAAGCATGTAATGTTCTTGAAGAAGGCACTATATCAATACAAAATAATATCTATTAAATTTGGTTTATTTGTGAAAAAAGAAAGGAGACACAAAATTGTCAAGTGTCTTGGATATGCAACTTTCCTTGCAAATAATTTCTAAAATTGTTAATCAGGAAACTAACTACAAGCACAAATAATTGTGTTCTGATCCATGTGTATTATGATTCTACCTTGTGTTATAGCAAGATATGG
Organism: Fukomys damarensis; assembly: GCF_012274545.1. NCBI lineage: Eukaryota > Metazoa > Chordata > Mammalia > Rodentia > Bathyergidae > Fukomys > Fukomys damarensis. Next base: position 14,592,744 of record NW_022900917.1, on the reverse strand, counting down.
TCAATATTTAGTTTTATTCTTAGGCTATGGGCATGCAGTCTATTTTTAAATTTCCTTTATATTCAATATCTTTTGCACAAAAAATGCCACATACATAACCTTTCCCATGTTGGAAGTGTGTAAGAATAGATTGCTTCATCCTCTTATGCTATAACTTCAAGCATTAAAGGGAATTCTATTTTATAGAGTATAGCAAACATGGAGGTAATTTAACAGAGATATCTCTCTTCTGTCACAGAAAACAGAGGACTGTTCAAGGTCTCCGTCCACACTGCAGCCACACTGAGCTTTAGAAAAGGCAGAATTGGTCGTGCTACCTTCCTGCTTAGTATCTGCCAGCACTATGTGGATAAAAATTACTATTTGGGTCAAGTTTTTTTCTTAGCACAGCCACCTGTTTCCACTCCTCTTCTCCTTCCGGGGTTGACAATAGCGTGGAATGATGTGGCCAGCGAGGGTGCTGTGGGCCACTCACTGCATCATGAAGGAAGAAACATTGAGACAGGTTGGGGAGGAGAGCAATAGACTGGGGATTGAGTTAGAATTTCAGAAATGCCCAGGACATTTCTTGTAAAGAAATAAATAATTTTCAGCAGGGCCAATGTTGAATGCAGAAGGCGCAGATGGAAACTCCTAACTATAGCCGTGGCTCTGGACCACAGCACGTTTATCCAGTGCCAAGAATTCAAGCGTCTCTTTCACAGGCTCCCGCATCCTTCTGTAAGAACACTAAAGCATTAGCCTTTCAGCCGGAAGATTTCTGATGGATCTGTCTTCCCAAATGGTTTCTTCATTCATAGTTTATCTTCCCTTACTATCTTCTTCAAAGCAGGAGTCAGTTCTGGTGAACTCCACGTACTTTTTAACTATGTACTTACTCAGCCCTTCTAAAAAATTGTCTATGTGGAATAAACTCTCTGCTTTTTCATACACAAGGCTCCTTCCTTCCTTCCATCCTCCCTTTCACTTCTTGTTTTCCTTCCTTTCTCGGTCCCTGCCTTCCTTAGTCAACCCCAGAAGATGACATTTGTTTCCTTTTCTAGTGTTTCGGTCTTTATGCAATATCCACAATGTGCCACAAGATGTCAGACTCACAATTCAAATTGTCCCTCTCCAGAGCAGTTTAAAAACTAACCAATTTAAGATAGAAGGTCACAGGCTTTTGAAATTCCTTAAAACTCTAAAGGATAGACAGGATGCTATGCAGTACTATAATATATTTTGTCTCTTTGGACTTTACAGGGATGATTTTAATAAGTAGTTACTTTTTATAGGACTTTTCTGAGTAGCTGAAAGCAAGCCAGTGTCAAGACAAAATAATAGAACGGCGGGTTTGGAAGCATCCTGGAGTTATGAAGCTCTGCTCTCTACTGTTTCTACGTGGACTTATTTTATACAGGGATAAGGATTTCTAGGACAACTTCATTCCTATATTTATTTACTCATCACATTTTTATTGCATATGTTTCATGTGCTTGGTAATGAGCTAATCGCTAAGGGCACAAAAGTAAAAATGATGGGGTAAACACAATCCTAACCTGCAGTTATGAACTGAGTCGTACGATTCCCCACCCTCTCTTCCACAAAGGAGAGTTGAAGTCCTAAAGTGCAGGACCTCCGAATGTGAGCATATTTACCGACGGGATCACTGTGGATGTGAGATTAAGATGCGCTCATAGTGGGATAGGATGAGTGCTATGACCACAGTCTCTGTGAGAAGAGGAACGAGCACCGGAAGAAAACGGCCACAAATACGAGGAGGGAAGAGGAGACCGGAGAGCTCCGCCTCAAGCCAAGGAAGCCAAGTAACCAGCAAAAGTTACCATGGGAAGGCAAGAAAAGAATGTCCCCTGTAGGCTTCCGTGAGAGCACTGCCCTGGTCACGCTTTGATTCCTGACTTCCGGCTTCTAGAACTGTGAGCAGCCTGTGGTGTTTTGTGCGAGTCCCAGGAAGCTAACACACGCACCAAAGACCACGTAAAACAAATGAGGCCATCTGTTAAAGTGCGATAAACAGTCGTACAACTATGGCGAGTGATGGGAAAATATGGGAAGAAGTCTATTAAAAAGGATCAGAGGAAGTACTGGTGGAGGAGGTGTCCTCCACGCCAGCAAAGAGCAAGCGACAGAAATTTCAGAGGTAGCGTCGTCTCGGAAGTGGGGAACGGCGGGTGTTTCTCCCCCACACTTACAGCCCTTCTCTGCTCAACAGTCAAAATATGAGTAGCTACGAATCTCAACCCAGATATGCCGCGACTCTAATTGTACCAGTTTAATATGTCATCGCTTTAATTCGCCTGCATTATTTCACTAAAAGAAAAAAAAAATCAATCTCCTTTCTGTATCTAGTTGCTAGGGAAACCAGTTCGCAGCAGAACCTCACCACTCCTCAGTGCCTTCCCCTTCCCCTCTCCGGGTTCCTCCGTCCCTCTGAACCCGGCTCCCGCCCGCACCTCATCCCTCAGGACTCTGTCGCTCTGCATCGGAGGTGACTGACCGACTGCGGTGGCCTCCGCAGCCCCCTCCGCGCGCACACGTCTGGAGCCTCCCAGGAGAACAGCAGCGCCTCCGTTCACCCCGGCCCCATTCTTACTCTGAGCCAAGGGCCCTCTCTCAAAGCCTCTCACTCCCTCCCTGCTCTTGTCCCCCAGCCGTCCTTGTGAAGCTCCTCCGCAGGCCGAGTTGAGGATCCACCCCAAGGGTCTCTCCGAGGCCTTCTCTCCGCTCCTTTCTAAAGTTTCTAAAGCTGAGACCGTGTCCCTCAGCTCTTCCTTGGCGGGGACCACTCGGTTCTCTCGGTCACTAATTTCAGTAGTCGCTGTTGTAGGCAGGCAGAGTTGCCCCCAGATGGAGGAATCTTGACTCAAATGTGATTTGGATTGGGGCGATGACGCCTGTTGTATAAAGTCTTTCTCTCATAGCAGTTAGTGACCTTCAGGGAAACGGGAGGGTGCAAACCAGAGCCAGCTTCCTGGACATAGTGTAAATATAGCTTATACTGACCTATGCACACACCACTCCTCCTATCTGTCTGGCCCAGAAGTGGAAAGCTATTGAAACAGGATTTTGAGAATGATTTAATTATACCAGAAAAAAAAAGAACAATGGGAAAGTGATTTGAGAACACAAAGTAATATTTTATGTGTACATTTGAAAAATAAAATTATTGGGAAGAATTTATAGTAACCTAGCAAATAATTCTGCCATAAAAGTAAGAGAAAAAGTGGAGTACAGAATTGATATGCCGCTAAGGTAAAAGAGAGCAAACTATTTTGATCATGCAAATGGCATAAATTGATTTTCATTTTAAAGAATTGAAAAATTATGTATAATCACATCATCTTAAAAAATCAAACATTTCCATTTCCCTTCATTGTTTTAGGCCCATTGTGCACTTGCCAAATTGTCTTTTGTTACTTTGGCTTTGGACATGTTGTTCCACATCGTTGCAGTACTGTGTATTGTGTTCTCTAACTAGCAAATTAAATCCTTCCATCATATAGGGCTCAGTTGCATAAGAGCCCTGCAATAGGTTCTGATAATGAATTTGCAAAACACCCTGAGAAGTGTTTCCTTCTTCAGGCTTCTCTTACTGACATGAGCTTCCAGGGGTAACCCCTTTATGCTACCATCATCATCCCCCCATTGGATTTAATCAGATGGTTCCTAATGTGGTGCAGGCCCTCAGGAGAGCGTTGATCAAATTCAAAATTGTTGCATTTCTTTTTAGTGAGACTCTGGAGATTAGGAGGGAAAAAGACTGTGCTAGTTATTGTGAATGTTGGGCTTACAACAGGCAGTGGTAGATAAGTGGGCAGGAAGGAGAGAGCAAGAACACAGGAAACTGGTGGAAAAGGTAGATACATGAGCTCGACATGTGTGAATATGCTTTGGCTAAAGGACGGCAGCTTCAAACCATAGAAAAGCAGTGGTACCGAGCTCACAAGGGGTGTCACTGATGGCATTTGTTGGCCTGAATAACCAATCCTATTGTTCTCTTGCTCCTTGTATTTATTTCACGATCCATATGTAGTCAGAACAATGCCAATAGTGGAGTATCATTATGGGAATCTAATTACCTTGCAGTAGTGGTAACAGAGAAGTTTTGAAGATACATTTCACCTCTGTCGATAAAGACTGCAGGTGTTTTTTCTTATTATTAGCAGGCAGAAAGGATGGAGGCTTTGTATTTAAGATTTACCCACAAACTTTTGTGTTGGTAACTATTGGCTTATTAAGATTTATTAGGATGACACAGATGTGTTATTAGGATAACACAATGTGTTATCGTTCATATCTAGATGTCCCCCAGAGCCTCATGTGCTCATAGGTGGGGCTTCGGGAGGGGTGACTGCATCCTGGGGGTGTGCTACTTATCAGTGGGTTAGTCCCCTGGTGAGTTTATAACTTCAATGGGCTGTTGGGAGGTGTAGCCTGGAGGAGGTGGTCCCCGAAGGCACTGCCTGGAAGGTCTATCTTCCTCCTGCCCCCTTGATCTCTCTCTACTTCCTGCTGCCCTGCCAAGAGCTATTTCTCCTCTGCGATGCCCCTCTGCCATGCTGTTCTGCCTTGGAGCCAGCCAAATATGGACTGAAACCTCTACAAACTGTAAGCCGAACAAAACTTTCCTCTTTGTAGGTGTCGAATATTATGTCTTAGGAATGAGAAAATAATGAAAACAATATGGATAGTCTTTGGCCCTCCCTCCTTCCCTCTGTCCCTCCCCTCCTCCCCCCACACTTCCAACATCTCTCTGTCATATATGTACCTTATCTCAGCAACAGAAGTTAAATGGTTTTCTTTGTCAGCCTTCCCAGGAAATTCATAAGAATTCAAAATCCTTTCCACAGCAACTCTGTATGTATATATTTATACATATGCGGTACACTAAATAGTTTCATGCAAATTTATTGCAAGAATTAAATTGCTTACTTCTTTGTTAAAAGCCATATTGCTTGGTCCTTGTCTATGGTGGTGATTTGATTTTAGTAGTAAAGAAAACTTGTTGACATTCTTCTCACTAGATATTAGACTTGTGAAGATCCCATGATTTCATAGTCTGAATTTGTGAGAGAAGCCAAACATTCATTCATTTGTGCAGCAATTCATTGCTGAATGCCTGTGTATACAGCTAGGAAGAGGATAAGAGAAATATCAATGCAATCTCATTGCTGCCTGTTAGGGAGCTCACCTTTTAGAAGGGAAGACAGACTAAGTAGTCAGGTGACTTTGGTAACATTTTGAACTTTGGCTGTTCAAATGGGTGACAGTAGCTCTTCATTGCCATTTTAACTTGCATTTCCCTAGTAACCAGTGACTCAACACCTTTCCATGTGCTTATTGGCCATTTGTACATCTTCTTTTGTCAGCTGCCTGCAGTCTTCTTTTTAATGACTTGTGAAAGTTTGAGTTAGTTTCTTTCACTATATTACATTTCACTATATTCTGGAAATTAGCTTGGAGTTTTTGTAAGATACATTGCAAATTTTTTTTGTTTTACTCTTTATGGCTTGCAGTTTTATTTCTTAAAAGCATCTTTTGAAAATGAGAGATGTTTAAATTTTATGTAGTTCAGCTTACCAGCTTGTAATGGTTTATGTATTTTGACTTACATCTGAGAAATATTTGCCTATTTTCAACAGTGATTTTCTATGATGTTTTTATTGAGAGCTTTTATGATTGTAGCTTTTGCTTTTATTTCTGTGATTCAGAGTTAATTTGGGGGGGCTCAAGATTAATTTTTTCCATATGAATATCCATATTTTCTGTGTCATTTGTTAAAAATTTATTCTTTCCTAAAGGTAATAAGGGAGAGGAAAAAAATATGAGAAACTGAAAAAATGGAAATAAAGTGTTTGTAAATGGGGAGGGGAGGAGGGGGTGAAGGGAGGGCAGGGACAAGGGGAAAAATGAGAATCAAGACCTATCATGTAAAGGTACAGAATCCCAATGATGAATGTAATTGTATTGTATACCTAGATTGTACCAATAACCTCAATAAAAGGAAAAAAAAAGAATAAAAATTTATTCTTTCCTAAAAATTTATTTGATTTTTATTAATACATGCTTCTAATTTATGCAGTTTGCAATCATCTTGGGAGTGGTTACACGTACCTATTACAGCTCATTTCTTTTCTTAAAATCCCCTTTCACTTCCTTCCCCACCCCCCATGAGTTCCTCTATCTCTTTTTTCATATGTGGTGATATTATTTGTCTTAGCTCATGTAATGACATATACTGCTTACATTTTTTTCGTTGAGTTTATTTGTACTTTTATGGTGTACAATACAGTTACATTGGGATCTTGCACCTTTACATGATGTGTTGTGGTTCTTATTTTTTCCCCATTCCCCTGCCCTCCCTTCCCCCCCTTTTTTTTTTTTTTTTTTTTTTTTTTTGGTATCAGGGATCGAACTCGGGACCTTGAGCTTGCGAGGCAGGCACCCAAACCACTGAACTAAATCCCCAGCCCCCTGTTTGATTTCTTGATGATTGGCATTCTTCCTGGTGTAAGATGGAATCTTAGCGTTATTTATATTTGCATTTCTCTAATGGCCAGAGATGACGATATTTTTTCATATATCTGTTGAAGATTTGTATTTCTTCCTCTGAGAAGTTATCTGTCCATTTCTCTTGACCATTTCTTGATGAGGTCTTTTATTTTAGGTAGTTCACTTTTTTTAAGTTATTTATATATCCCAGATATTAGTGCTATGTCTGAGGAATAGCTGGCAAAACTTTTTCCCAGTCTTTAGGTTGTCTCTTCACTCTGCTAACTGATTCTTTTGCTGCACGGAAGTTTTAGTCTGATATAATATCATCTGTTGATTCTTGCTGCTATTTCTTGTGCAATTGAAATTCTGCTTAGAAAATCCTTTCTGCACCTATGTCTTCAAGTGTTTTACCTATTTTGTCTTCCAGAAGGTTTATGTTTTAATGTTTAGATTTTTGATCCATCTTGATTTTAATTTAGCACATGGTGAGAGATAAGGGTCTAGTTTCAATCTTCTGCACACAGCCAGTTTTCCCAGTACCACTTGTTGAGTAAGCTATCTTTCCTCCAGCATATGCTTTTGGTCTCTTTGTCAAAGATCAGATAGATGAATGTGTCTGGAGAGGTTTCTGTATCCTCAGTTCTGTTGATCCACGTATCTGCTTTTGTTCCAGTACCATTCTGGAAAAGCCTATTCTTTGTCACTAAAATAGCTTAATGTCTTTATAAAAAATAAATTTTCTATATCTTTTTAATCTATATTTAGATCTTTCATTCTGGTTTTTTTTTTTTTTGTCTATGTGCTTGCTTTTCCTGTACTCCATTTTAATTATTGTGTTTTACAGTAAATTATAGTGCAGGTCCTTCAGTTATTTTTTTCCTGAATCATCTTAGCTAGACAAGGTCCTCTTCATTTCTATACATAATTTCTATGCCTAAGCATAATTTTTAATCACAGAAGGACTGGTGGGATTTTGATTAGAATGACATTTGAACTGTAGATCAATTTAAGGAAAATTCATGCTATATCACCTCATTTATTCAGCTCTCTTTAATTTCTTTCAATAGTTTTTAGTGGCTGTGAACCCATAAAATACACATATTTTTAATGAAATTTATCTATGGTACAAAATAACACTCATAACAGATACCAAATTAACCACATCCTCATCTCCAGCTAGTTCTTGCTGGCTTCATAGCAAACTTAGCACTGTCCTTCCTTTTCTCTCTATTCTAAAGTGGACAAAATATAATGTTTACCAAAAGACCTTTAAGCTATATGACTTTTGTTGTCTGGACTTTCATGTATGGAATTTTTAAACCGGTTATAGTTTGCTACAAACACGGAGTCAAAGTTTTGCAAAACTTTATGCACAGGGACTCACTGATTGTCATACCCTTTACACTCTGCCTCATTCACTCCGTGGGAGACAGAATGGGTTATGTTGTACTAAGTGGTATGAGGACCCAACTTCCTGTCATATTTTGTCATTTATTATTTGCATAATTTTGAGGACTGTGATTATACTTTTAAAGTTTTTGTTTGCTCATTTTGAATAGTTTATAATATGTTACATGCACAAAGCAGGATGGCCTCTTGGTAGTATTTCCCAGCTCTACAACTAAGAAGAAATCTTCAATGCCTTGTAGCAGGGACATTTTTGTAATTTTAGTTAAAATGAGCCACTCCTTGATGATTTATATGTTAATATTTATGATGTGCAATGACTGTTGGTCTGGCTTGTGCAGAGGACATTTGGTGATTGGTTATCAATTGTATTTAATGTTGATTGCACTTCTAGGTATTATAAGATCATGTAATATATTGCTTAGTTTAACTGTCTCTTAGATGGATGATTCAGAAATATAGCTTCAATTTGGTCTATCATCCTTGTCATCTACTTATCTTGACCATTGGACTGTTAGGAAGAGTTTTCAGTGAATCTGTGTAAGATCTGGTCTGATCTGATTACACATTTTATGTCCTGTGACCCACCATTAAATAGCAGTTTTCTTGATAAAACTGATCTGTGCTGAAGCTGGTTTTACTGAGAGAAGATTATGAAGTTTTTAAGCCAATATCATGGAGATATTCTATTGTGTCAAAAATGAATAAAATGTGTATAAATAGTATTCATTCAGCTATTTAACTTGTATGATGGGACTGAAAAAGGGCAGGCCAAGTTCAAGATCTGTGAGCTATTCAGTCTTGAAAGATGTTTCTTTTCATAGTACTTCAGGGTATGACCTAAATTTGTTATAATTTCAAGTGCACCTAATAATAAATTAGTGGGCATCAGACTAATCTTAAGGACAAGTCATTTATTGCTCAAACCGACTTTGGTGAGTGAGGAAGTAGCTTCATGTCTCATTTATTCTTTGTCACACCAAGACTTAAGATGACTCTTGTCCCTTCCTTGCAAGTGGATTTTAGGTAGCAGTTGATTTTCCAGCTGTAAAGGGGTTTTCCTCCTACCTTTGGTAATTATCAGTCAATAAAGATGAACAGTGCTGCCAATTGATGATCAAGCCTTCTGGAATGATGTAACTTAACAAGTGAGGGTACAAAGCAGAGGCATCTAAAACAGATACAAGTGTCTTAGCCTCCGAGTTCTGTGCAGCATCTCCCTTACTGTCATTAACTACCAGATCTTGTGCTTCTGCTCTACCCAAACACTCACTGTCCAATTCAGCAATCCTCCTGGGTGACTGACACTGGCCAGACCGGAGATAAAGCTCTGAACACAAGAGGGTCAGTTTCTCTTAATCTACTTTCTTGAGACTGCTTTGACTATGATCAGATTTCACATTGCATTTCTTATTTTTTTTTTCAGCTTTGAGTTTATTGATACATTTTAGGGATACAGTACAGTTACATTCATTGTTGGAATCTTGTATCTCTCTACATGACAAGTCTTGATTCTCATTTTTTCCCCTTACCCTGCCCTCCCTTCATCCCCTCCTCACCTCCCCATCTACAAACACTTTATTTTCATCTTTTCTTTATCTCACATTTTTTTCTTTTCCCTTTTTACCCTTCCCCTACTCGTCCCACCTTCCCTACACTTTAGCCCCTTTCTTCCCATTTCTAAATGTCAGTAATCTTATTAGGATCTTATGTATTATTGCAGATTATTCACACCAGGGAAACTATTTCACATTGCATTTCTTACTCTCTTACTCTAAAGTGAAACCATCCTCTCTAATGGTATGTTTTTCTTTGACTTTTGTATTCAGTCACATTATTTTGTAGTTAATGTCTTGCTGGAAGTTTTTTAAAGCTGGAAATCAGTTTCATATCTTGCAAAGCCATGCTAAATCATGTTAGTTTCATGCTAAATCATTCGAGCGTATTTATCTTAAATGTTCAGGTTTGGGGTTTTGATCTTTTGTGTTATTTATATCATAACTGGCTTCATGGAACACTTGTAAGTCACTGTTCTTCCTTCATATTATTTGCCAGCCTTCACATGCAGAAAGTTGCTATGCTTGATACATTTAAAAACAATACTCAAAAAGGTGATTCTTCTACCACGTCTGTTCTAATGTTCTCTCTCTGTCTATACATACGTAGACAGGGATGTACAAACACAAACACATATACACATATTTACATACTATGTATAGGTACATATCTATGTTTCGCATACATCTGTGGGGCTATTTATCTAATCTAAGACAGCACATTTGCTCTGCTACTTGCTAGTTCTATGTCTCTGAAGGGGGCATTTAACACCTTATTTTTCTCATAGCAGAGCAGAGAATGGTGAAATCTACTTCATGGAGCTATGTGGATCTCAATACATGGCAGCTGTTGTTTTGTTCACCACGACTGTCATCATCAAATTTGGCAATCTCTGTTTGGATACATTAGTTTTAAAATGCACTGTTATATTTCAAACCAAAGTTCCCATGTTCAGTGGAAATTTGGGAAGAATTAACTCTAAAGTCTTTTCCCATCTGTGTTACAGCCGTGAAGCCTACAGCTCATTTTATGTCTGTATATCACTGGTTCCTAATCGCCACACAAGTTATCGTTTCACTTTACAGCCATCCTCTTTAGCTCAGCTATTCCCTCTTTTTAGTTCATCTTCTATCTTTTCCTCCTTTCACTGTGCCATGGAAATCTCAGTTGTATTATCAAAAAACTTTCTTTTAGTCTCAATATTTTTCTAGAATGTTGCCTGATCACCCCATAAAGCTCTGTTGAGTGTAAGAATAGACACTATGTTAAGCTTTTCACAATTCTGTTGCTCCTCAGAAGACCCTACAAAGTATAAAACAAGAAAAGAGTTGAAGTTTACATAGTTTGTCCAAGATATGGGTCTGGGGGACTAAGGGAGAAGGAAGATGGAGAAGGGAAAGGGAGTCAAATGATTAAAATACCGTATGAATGTATGTGTGCCAATCCCTCAAGATGACTATAGCGCAGCAAAGGTATGTCGGTAGCAGACACATCTCCCCAGTTAGCAGGTTATAAGTGGCACAAGCTTCTTTCCCCTCTATAATTTGGCTGTATTATCTTAGGAGTCTGACCATAGCTTTATGTGACTCAAATGGGCATGCCAGAGAGCAGAGCTGGGCTAGTATTATTCCTTCATTAATTTCTGTTACCAAGACTTAAATCCTAGTCTGTGAAGTAGCAGGGCTCGGCTGAGTTCACTTCCAGCCAAGGTCAACTTGACTCCAACTAAGTTCTTCCCCTCTGAGTTAACTGTTTGTTCTTTTCAGTAAAGATGTGTTAGTGGCCCTGCCTGTGATACTTTGCCTATGATACTTGTTATCAGCAGGTGTCCCGAGGCCTGCCCAGCTCCCCTCCTTCCCATGCTTGTAATGTACAAACACTAGGTGTCCTTGGTGCCTTTTGTCTTTTGTTGCCCTGAGCAGCTTAGATCAGCCCAAGACACGTCTCTCAAGTCTCTGTCTCTGTGTCTTTTGTTCTCTGTTTTAGCTTGCATGGGAGTGTCTTACAGGAGATCGAGACCCATTGCAGGGGTCATTGACAATGTTTTCCATATATGTCAAATATATATTTTTTTACACACACACACACACACACGTGTGTGTGTGTGTGTGTGTATACTATTTAATACTTAAGTGTCATATACAGTAAGCAACAGAATCAGAACCAGGGTTTGTCTGAACTCAAGGCTCACAACTTTATGGCATTGTCCTTGGAACCTTCAAGGTCAGTAACTCATAATTGTGTTAAATCCATTGACTTAAAGAAGAGGCTGACAGTGTCCTCACATACTATTGTTTTATTCAAAGTCATTAAATCTATATGTCCATTCCACTTGCCTCCTTCAAAAACTATGTGTAAACTTCTTAAAATTATATTTCTATCCATCTCCAGGTTTCTAATCAGTATCCATAAGTTGATTATGCTAAGATCATAGTTTTTTATTTCTACTTGTAATTTTCTAGAAGCGTAACACCATTCTCCAAGTGGGTGTTGCATTAAATATCCCTGACTCATAATACTTTGACTTCCTCTTTTTAAGGACCTTCATTTCCATCACATCAGTGAAACCACTATATTTCGCAATAACCACTGCCAGTTTCCAAAACTAAACAAATCATCTACTCATTTTCTCCTGACCTGCTGTGAAGCTTTGAGGATGTGCCCGAGTATGATACACTTTTCATGATTGGATCCTTTACAAATGAATGTGACCCAAATGCAGACAACCTTTTAATATTGCTTATAAGTACATTCATTCAACTTGACTTAAAGCTTTGCTGATCATTTATTAAACTCTTCTGCAAAATATTAATGCATGTTCCTCCACTTTAGAGTTCTTAAGTAAGACAAATGTTAAATATGACATATGATAGCCTGTTGTTTTAGAGTCATAATTTTCACTTAAATACTGTAGGCCTGAGAGCTGCTATACTAAAAGGATTTATTGACTTTCACATGACACAGAACTTCATGAATTTATTAGCTTTTGAAACCTTTTATCATTAATTTGTAGAAGTAACGATGTCTCAGTCAGTACACTTTGGGAAATGTTGGACAACCATGGAGGATGGAGACTTTGATTAAATTTTGAGTGAATAAATAATTGTAAAACAGTTTCTTTGACTTTTCCTGACCTCTTTTAATTTTTGAGCAGATGTCCACACCCTCATTATCAAGTGATGCCCACTTACCGCAAGTTTTTCCTATACCTTCCCCTTCGTTTCCTATCTTTGATTATCTTTTCACGATCATCATCCCAGAAATGTGTTTGGGTTTCTATGTTTACTAATGATTGATGCTCAGGAAATAGATGACAGCTTCTTTTAGATACCTCATTTTATATCTTACTTCTGTGCAATAAGTAAAATGATATTTTTTATAGTTGATACAATGCAAACACACTGGAGTCAGAATTTGAACCCAGGCCTGTAGACCTCCAGGGTACGGCTCCTTTCTTAGAACCATTGTTAACTTCTTTTTCCAAGGCTAATGGTATATCATTTTGTTGAACCTTGTAACAAAGACACAGTTTAAATAATATATAGGTCCACTATATCTTGAGCCTCAGATAAGATGCACCCCCTGTCAATACCTTCATTTTTTAAATAAACTAGCCCATATCAGAACTTTCCAGGGCCGGGGATTTGGCTCAGTGTTTCCACTGCCTGCCTCACAAGTACAAGGGCCCAAGTCCCATTCCCAGCACAAAAACAAAAAACAACAACAACAAAAAGCTTTCCATCTACCAAGACTATTAAATGATTAGATTTCTAGTAATTTGGTACACAAAAATAGAAAACTAATTAGGAAACTAATACAGGAAAAAATGAAAACCATGATCTATCACACCAAAACATCAGTAATTACACTACATGTGAAGTGTGTAAACACTGTAACTAAAAGATACAAACAGGGGTGTGCATTTATCCCTGTAATATGATTTTAACTACTTTGAAGGTAATGGTATGCAATGTAAAATCTGTTGCTGTTCTCATTATTTGATCATGAAATTTTGTTTTATTTTTTCATAAAATAAAAAAATTAGAAGGTAAGGTTATAAAATGAATTTACTTTGAAAATTCAGTACATTATGGGAGTGCATAGTGATTACATTCATCATGGGAATTTGCTACTTGTACATAACACATCCTCATTCTTCTTACCTTCCTTTCATTCAGCCCCCTAGATCCCGTTCCCATTTGCAAAAGATCTATATCCCTAATTCCTGTTAGCCATTCTTTATTTTGATCTTTAAACTATTTATACTTTGGGTTTCTCATAGAGGAGAAACTGTGTGATATTTGAGATTTGTGTCTGATTGATTTCACTTAACATTGTTGCCTCAAGATGCATCCATGTTTTTACAAATGATTTGAATTTGTCGTTCTTTATTATGGAAGAGTACTCCATTGTGCATAAGTATGACATTTTCTTTGCCCAGTCATCTGTTGATGGACTTTTAGGCCTCTTCCAAGATTTTGCTATCGTAGGTTGTGCTACTCTAACCTGGGTGTGCATGTATCACTGTGCTATGATGTCTTTAACTCTTTTAAGAAGATATCTAGAAAGGGAATACCTGGGTCAAATGGAATTTCTCCTTTTAGATTTCTGAGAAATCTTCATACTAATTTTCATAATGATTTTACTAGTTTCCATTCCCACCAACAATGTAGAAGCTTTCCTTTTGCCTCCACAATCTCACCAGTATTTCTTACTATTTGATTTGTTGATGATAGCCATTGCTTCTTTCTGTTGTTTTTCTCTTCAATTTATTGGTTATTTCCTTTGCTGTGCAGACACTTTTTCATTTGATGTAGTCCCATTTATTATACCTTATGCAGGTGGCATTTTGTGTAAAAACTCTTTACCTATGCCTGTGTCTTCCAGAGTTTTACCTGTTTTGTTTTCCAGTAGATTAAGTGTTTCTGTTTTAATATCCATGTCTATGATCCATTTTGATTTGCATACATCGTGATAGATGTGGGTCTAGATTCAGTCTTCAGCACATGGGCATCCAATTTTCCTAGCAGGATTTGTTAAGAGGCTATCTTTCTTTCACATATGTGAAACTGGATTTTATTATATTTGTATATATGCTATGTATAAGATACAAAATAAGATCAAATAAAAATTTAAAGTAAAAAATGAAAAATATATTATACACAAATATTAATAAAAAGAAAAATGACACAGCTGTATTAATAGAAGATAAATAAGGCTTTCAGGCAGCAAACTTTCAAAGGATTGAAATTTTCAAGCAAAGTTTCTGACCATGAGAAGTTCAATTAGAAATCAATAGCAGATGGAGAAGTAGAAATTTTCAAGTGCATATAAATTAAGGCACATGGTTCTAAATAATGCATGAGTCAGATATGGAATAATCATGGTAATTATGTTGTATGGAATGGTAATTAAAATATTTTTTCCTAAAATTATGACATATCAAAATCTGTAAGATGTAGCAAAAAGGACTTCAGAGCATAAATGCATATATTACAAAAGAAGAAGAATCAGTTATCTGAAAACCTAACTCAAAAAAGTAGAAAAAAGAAAATTGCATTAAAAATAATGACCTAAAAGTTAAATATAAATTAGCAAAGTTGAAAATAAATAATAGAGAAAATCAATAAAGTAAAAGTTGATTATTTAAAAATTCATGAAAATAATTAATATCCCAGAAACATGAAACTCTTCAGGTCATAAATATCTGAATAAGAATATATTAGGAAAAACATTTATGCTAATATATTTGACAATGGACAAATTTGAAATGGACAAATTTCTTGAGAAATTTCAAGTATTCAGAATGACAGAAGGGAAATTTAGAAAATTTAGTAGTCTTTTATTTGTTAAACAAATTTAATCTGTAATTCAAAAATTTCCTGTAAAGAAAACTCTTGTTCTTGAAGAAATCACCTTGAAAAAATACAAAAGAATACATTTGTGACTTTGGAATAGGTGAGTATTCTTTAAGTAGGATGCAAAAACCACTCAGTATGACAGAAAAGAAGTATATTTTTTACTGAATTATAGTACTTAACATACTAAAGAGCAAGGTTACTGATGAGAGCAAAGATTTACAATACATACATTTGTCACTCGACTTGTATTCATGATTTATGCTGTCTATGCTAAACTATCTGAAAAGGAAAAGTGCATCATTTTTAAAAAGTAGAATGAAAGAAGTGAACAAATATTCCACAAAAGGATATTAAAAATCCCTATTATATGTATATAGAAGCATTTAACATCATTAGTCATCAAAGAAGAAATAAATTAAACACATAATGAGATACAATGAACCCAAGAAAAGTTGCAATTTTAAGCAGTGACAATGCCAAAGTTGATGAGGGTTAAAGTGACTGGAAGTATCATATGGTGCTAGTGAATTCACACATCTACTAAAGGAAACTATTTTATCCTATTTACTCAAGCTAATCATTTGTGTACCATTGACTAACCCCAACCCTAACTGTACATTTAAGTATTTGTCCAACATAAGTAGGTGCTATGTCCATTTAGATTCATATACAAGATTTGTTTTTATTTCTTAAATTGAGTTTATTGGTACATTTTAGGGATACAGTACAGTTGCATTCATTGTTGGGATCTTGTACCTCTACATAACAGGTCGTGGTTCTCATTTTTTCCCCTTGTCCCTGCCCTCCCTTCACCCCCTCCTCCCCTTCCCATTTACAAACACTTTATTTCAATCTTTTCATTTTCTCACATTTTTTCTTTTTCCTTATTACCCTTCCCCTACCCATCCCACCTTCCCTACACCTTTAGCCCTTTCCTTCCCATTTCACAATGTCATTTATCTCATTAGGATCTTATGTACTGTTACAGTTTATTCACACCAGAGAAACCATTCTGTATCTACACATGTGTGATTTATTTATTTCACTTAGGAGTATATCCTCAAAATGCATCCATTTTCCTATGAATGACTCTAATTTCTCCTTCTTTATGGCTGAGTAGTATTCCATTTTATAGAAAAACCACATCTTCTTTATCCAGTTTCCAACTGATGGGCAAATAGGCTGTTTCCAAGTTTTAGCATTACAAACTGTGCTGCTATAAACATAGGTGTGCATATATCACTGTGATATGATTCTTTTGGAAAGATATCCAGCAGATGGATGGCTGGGTCAAATGGAACCTCTAGTCCCAGCTCTTTGAGGTATCTCCATATTGATTTCTGTAGTGGTTGTACCAGTCTGCACTCCCACCAACAATGGAGAAGGGTTCCTTTCTCTCCACAACCCCACCAACATTTGTTATTGTGTGATTTCTTGATAGCAGCCATTCTTTGTGGGGTGAGGTGGAATCTCACTGTTGTTTTCATCTGCATCTCTTGAATGACCAGTGATGTGGGACATTTTTTCATATATTTACTTGCTGCTTTTACTTCTTTGTCTGAGAAATGTCTGTTCATTTCGGATCCCCATTTTTGAATTGGGTCTTTATATTTGGAGGGGCTGATTGTTTTGAGTTCTTTATATATTCTACATAGTAGTCCTTTGTCTGAGGAGCAGCTGGTAAAAAAATTAGATAGCTTTATTAAATTGAGATATAGACCATCTATTCCAATTTTTTGCAGGGTTTTGTCATGACTGGGTGTTGAATTTTATCAAATGCTTTTTCTGCATCTATCGAGAGGATCATATGGTTTTTATCCTTGACTTTGTTAATATAGTGTATTATGTTTATTGACTTATGTATATTGAACCATCCTTGCATCCCTGGAATAAATCTGACTTGGTCGGGGTATATGATCTTCTTGATGATCCTCTATACTCTATTTGCTAGTATCTTATTAAGGATTTTTGCCTCTATATTCATTAAGGGGATTGGCCTGTTCATATCCAACATGTTTATAGCAGGTTTATTCACAATTGCTGAAAACTGGAAAGAACCCAATGCCCAATAGCACCACAACAGGTAAATAAATTTTTGAATATTCATGTACTACTGTCCTGTAAGAAAAAGGAAGCCAGACGATAAAAAAAAAGAAGACAGTAGTAAAGTGAATGAAATAAATATTCATGGTTTTCATGATGCAGTAGTTTAAAGATATCATTTCTGCACAAATTGACCTATGACTAAAATACATTTATTTCAAAATCTTAACACTTCTTCTTTGGAGTAAGTAGGTGGAAGTTATGTAGAAGGCTTGAGTTGAAGAGGAGGGAAGGACAGGGTAGGGCCTTGCTGCAGGTCCTAAATCTGTCCTTTCGCAAATCTGAGCTTGTTGTAAGTCTGCAGTCACACACTCTAGGACAGGTGAAAGATAAACAAATGACGCAGTGCAGCAGAACACAGAGTATGGAAACAGACTCACACAATGTAAACGGAGTGATGGTGGGCGTCACCAGTCAATAATCATTATGGAAAAGAAATTATTCGCATGAAGAGTGAGAATAAAATCCAGAAAGATGAAAAATGTGAGTGCTCAACAGTAAATCTTTAAAAGATTTGAAGAATGTATTGAAGATGTATTTGTGACTTCAGGAAGGCAAAGATGATAACATGCACACGAAAAGCAAAAACTGTGAAAAGTTTTAATATCTGGCAACATTAAATTTTCGGTTCCACAAAAGGTCATAAAAAAAGATTGAAAAAAAAAAAAAGAGACAAGATATTTACACCTCTAACTGGTACGTAGGAAAAAAATCGATTAAAATAGAGGCAAACAATATGACCAAAGCAATTCACAACAGAGAAAAACAAATGTCAGTTATCATGGGAAAAGATGCTGAACCTCGCTAGCAATCAAAGATGGAAATTAAGTAAAAATGGAACCATTTTCCTTTTTCCCACTTCCACACCACCCACCACCCTAAACTGGCAAATAATTAAAATGTATTGATGAAAATATTATCATAAACACAAAGCAAGAGAGATTCTCCATAAAATATTTTGGATTGGAATGAGAAGAGACATCATTGGAGAATGGATAATATATGGTTAATTTAAAGATTACATAACTTTCAAGCAAATTAATTCCACATAGACATGTAAATTCTAAGGCGATTCTCACATTGTGAGAATTCTTTATACCGAAGGAGATATGTACAAAAGTAATCATTGCAGCAATGTTATAATGCTGCAAGTTTACTTAGTAACCTAAATGTTCATCGAAGTCTGTATAACTAGTTTTTCTATATTTATGTGCTGGAATACCATAGAAAATTAAAATACACAAGTCATAACTATGTGCTATGGATAAGTCAGATAAAAGATAACATTAAGGGAAAGGGCTAGTTCTAGAATGGTAACATACACAAAATGGCAGACAAAATAATACTACATATTGCTTAGAGACATGACTATGTAGCAGGAGTACAAAAGTATACGTAAGACTGTGAAATGTTAGTTCCAAGAACACAGTTACCTTAGGTGGGGGGGACTTTTCATTGAAGTTTGGCTGCACTTCTCTCTGGAAAAGCATTATTCTCATAGAATTAATTTTTAGGTTTCTCATGCCTTCTTTGTTTCTAGTGAGAGCTAAGAAACATTTTGTTGCTATAAAATGAGCTCATGTAAAAATTATTCTATCTGTGGAATTTTCAAAATCCATATTACACTGACATTAACTTCTCTAAACTCGAGCAATTCTTTTTGTGCTAAATCATACTGCTGTTCTCTTTTCTTAACTTTACATATAAGACGTGGGGGAAAAAAGATGTGGGAAAGAAAACAAGAAATCATAATAATGTCTTTGGTGATCAATTAGGATAATACATGACACTTACTATGCTGTAAAGGTTTTCAAAGCACTGCCACACAAAATTATCTTGTTCAATCACAAGGCATCACTGAAGATTAAAAGTGTAGATAATTGGGGTTTATTACTTCCTTTCATTTTCTTTCCTGATGCTTCTTTTTCACTGATCACTGTTTGATAAGAAAGAAAAAGTAAAATCAAAATTGGTGAACTAGAAGATTTATGAAAAAGCTTGGGTTTGACAAGGGAAACGTTTTTCTAAAAATGAGTCCTTTAATGATAAAGCGGTAACTGAAAAATACAGTTAATATTTGGATTTAAAAATTATAGTAAAAGATATATTACCATTAATCCCCTCAAAATATGCCCCCTCACTCTGACCACACTTATACCAAAGTTGTTCTCACTTTCTGAAGCAGTTCTTGGAAGTCCACTTTTGTGTCTATGAGATATGATCAACAGTGAATGTTCGTGCTGATTATTACCATCAACGGAAAAGCAATCTCATAAAAGCATTAAGGTGTGTTTTCATCCACTTTATTCTCTGCATCCAGCACTGTGTGACTTCTGACTCTAATAACCACGAACGGTGAATGTTTTGAATTGATTCAGAACATCAAGGCAGCCATGACAGCATAATTAAGGACACGCAGGGCAGAGGTCTTCCAGAATTGCACCGGAAGGTGGAAAGAAGGATAGAATAAGTGCGTTTGAAGTGAGAGTATTTTGTGAGGCATTCATGGCAATGTGCCTTGATTAATAATTTGTTTTGTTTAAACACACTCTGGTTTTCAATCACATCTCATACTTGTCAAATTCGCCCTAGGTTTTCTAGTAGAGACCCTAAAATATGAGAACCTATGAGAGTGTACAGAACAATGTGAAGTCTAGTCATTCAATTTTTACTGTAAATCAAAAGCAAAATAGCCTTTACCAGGCTGTTTGAATGTCCTAATTTACACCCAGGAACTTCTCCTGGGAAGCTGTCTGAACCTAGCACTGACGAAAGTCTATTTAGTTCCTATTTTCATTCTTACATTGGACATAACAAAACTTCTCACCTTATCCTGGGAAGTAATTGAGTTTCTCCTCTGTTGAAGTTGACTCAAAGGTAGTCAAGAAATTGGGTGACTTGAAAATAAACAATTTTCTTCCCCACCTCCACACTCTTCCTCTTTTTTTCTCCTCTTTTAAACATTGCTGCTCAACAGGATTTTCTTTTGTTTATCTTTGGCAGAAATCCCTGACTAACAGATCATCTGTTGTTTGTAACAGTAATAGTGTCCATGGTGCAGGATTACTCAGGACATTGAAAATACTGGAGACAAATCTCAGTGCATGGAAATCATTTTGACTAAATGTGGGATCCTGGAGAGAATGCACACAGTAGTGGGCATCTGCAGCAAGAATACAGGGAAATGCAGAAATGAAATGAAATATAACATAATCTAAATAAATATCTAAAATGAGTCATGAAATCCCATCTGACTCCAGGACTCTTAGCCAGTCTTCAAGATCACACAAACATAGTTGGGAGAATGCTTTTCCTAGCGTTCAGTCAGGGTCCTGAGGAAGGAATTCCAGCTCACTGCATCTAGACACTGGTTCCCTGCTCAAAGCCTGTCATTGCCTCCTGGACCTCCAGACTCCTGACTTGGGCATCTAGGAGAAAATAATTCAGGTAGTCCTATCTTTCACCATCAGGCTATTTGAAAGGCCATTTTCTTTGAAAAGTCTTGGAAGGCAGGGATTAACCAAGTAGGTACTAGGCTAGTAATATCAGATGTTGTACCTCCTCTGACGAAGAAGAAATGGTTCAGGTGTTAAGAGTAATTCATCTAGAGTGGAACTGCCTAAGTGTGTTTTCTGGCTTTTAAGGGACTGCATGATATGGTAAGTTCCATATCATCTCTGTAGGAAATGCTTATTGATGGTTTATATCTTTCCACGATATAAAATATATGATATCTAACAGCCTCCAGTAAGCATTTCCCATTTGAAAAACTTGTGAGTTTTGGCTCAATTTTAGGGCCAATAGTCAAGCTGGATTATTTCCAGAATTTCTATATTGTCAAAAACAAACAAAACAAAATTGTAAGACAAGGTAGGATATTTTGAAAGAAAAAAAGATAGGATATTTTGTAAATAAACAGGTATCTTGGATTCATCCTTTTTGTATTTTATTTGTTTTGAGCAATGAGATCAATCTTTGTTTGGTGGAAGATGACCTTAATATTTGTGTTTTCTTTTAAATTGAATTTATTGGTACATTCTAGGTATACAGTACAGTTATATTCATTACTGGGATCTTGTACCTTTACATGCCAGGTCTTGGTTCTCATTTTTTCCCCTTGTCCCCACCCTCCCTTCACCCCCTCTCCCCTCCCCACCTTCAAACATTTTTATTCCATTTTTACATTTTCTCATATTTTTTTCCTTTCCCTTATTCCCCTTTCCCTATCCTTCTCACTGTCCCTACACCTTTGGTCCTTTTCTTCCTATTTCACGTTGCTAATTGTCCTGTTAGGATCTTGAGTACTCTTTTAGTTTTTCACAGCAGAGAAACTATTCAGTATTTGCATATGTGTGACTTATTTATTTCACTTAGGAGTATATCCTCAAAATGTACCCATTTACCTATGAATGAATCTACCTTCTCATTCTTTAAAATTATTTGTGTTTTCTAAAGGAGGATTTTATTTAATGGACTTCCCTAAAGAATTTCACACTTTTGAGTACCCTTCCTTGAGGTTTTCCCACTTTCTGTGTACTGTTGCTATCATTATGCTTCTATTCTTCTTGTAACTTCATCTTGATTTTTTTCTTTGTTACTTGTCAAAAAAAATGTTTTCCTCATCCATTTTTTGGTCAGCAGCATGAGCTATCAACCATTCTAACTCCATGTGTTTCTGCCCCAACTTCTTACGTTATAAACCTCTTTCAAAATTCTGTTGAAAACTGAACCAACCCTTCCAGAGAAGTGTGACTATTGGAGATGGAGAGACACAATCACAAATTGTACTTTCAGTTTCAGAAATGTATTGATCACCCTACGTTATAGGTCCTGATAAGCAAAGTCATCTCCTTTCCAGTGTCAATATCTAATTTGTACTGGTTCCAAAATCTCCATTTCTAAAATTCCTAACCCTTATCCAGTACTGCAGCCATGCATTTCAACCAAGTGAAGTGCGTGCACCTCAAAGTCAGCTATAAACACCACCTTCTCTTCTAAATCTACTATTCTCTGCTTTGGTGTCTGATCAGTGAATGAAACGACAACGCTTCAGTTGTCGAAGTTAAAATATCAGCCCCCCCATTCCAATTTTGGAAACAGACAGGCTTCACAGGTGGATCTGTGAACAAGAGGAGAGCCTCACTAGGACCTGTCTTCTGTGGCTTTTTTTTCCTCTTCCACATTTGGATAGGAATCTTGTCTCAGAATCCTTCCTGTGGATACCCAGACAGCTTCTTTATTATTTCCTACCTCTGATCACAGCAAGATTTTAGCAGAATTCTGTAAATATGTCCCAGCATACATGGTGCTTTGAGAAGTGTGTACATATTACAAGATGTAATTTTTGCCGAATTTACTGATTCCCTACATGCCTACAAGCCCTACTTCTTGCATTTAATTTTTCCCTTACATTTTGTATTTTCAGGAAAAGAAATGAGAAAATTTTTCTTTGAACATTTTTACTAACAAATACTAATTCTATATATTTATGGGTAGAATGTGATATTTTTATAATATGTGTATATTGTGGAATAATTAAATCAAACTAGCAATATACCCATCACCAAATATCCTTATCTTTTTTTGTGGTGGGAACATTTGAAACTTACCTCTTAACAACTCTGAAATATATAATATATTATTATTAACTGTAATCACCATTCTATCAAATAGGTCACATTCATTTCTCTCATTACCTCTGTCATACGAATAGGAATCTGAGGCACAAACAAGTGGAAAAGCTGAGTTACAAATGCAACCTGGATCAGTGTAGCTGCCTCCTTCAGTTAAATAGCAAGGGGCTGGGTCCAGAAGTGGGAAAAATCTTTTAATTTAAAAAATGTCCTTTATTTAATACAGCAACATGAAGAAATTATCACAAATAATGAACACAACCTCAACGTAAAACTTTCAGAGACAAAAATCATTGAAAAACTAAGGAGACGTGGAGGAGAAGATGTAAGTGAGTTATACTTATATCTATATGAAATACCTTACCTTGCCTTGCGATTTTGTTGTGTTCATGTTTTGAAACGTAAGTATTTCACCTATCTCAGATTATTAGCTGTGAATACAAACCAGGGCTAAATGCCAAACAGAGCAACAAAGCATTACAAACCAAAAGAATATTTTTTCTTCTTCTGCAACTCACAATAAAGTAAAATGACTATGAATACTGCTTATTATGATGAGTGCATAGGGATTCTTCATTACATTGGAGAATCAGTTATCTTGATAAATATCTAGTTACAGAAGTACTTCTTTTTCCAGAAAAAATGTTTTCAAAATGTCATCATCTTTTGATTGTAAGTAGCACTATAAAGAGAATGCCTTAGAACTTGTTCCATACAGACCTCTGATCACATATGCCAGCTACTCAAGAATTTCACAGTTATTCATCAGAGCCACGGAATACTTTTCAGGCAGTGAAGTACACTGCAATTCCACAGATCTTTTCGAATCTCAGGCTAAATTTAAGCAGCTGTGCTATACAGCTTGAACACAGAGTTAGGCAAACTATGACCTCTGCTCTCCAGTAACTTAGGGTCTAAGGAAAGAAACCCCAAAATGGAACCAAATGTAATTTGAGTTACCTATGTACAACTTGGGTGTATTCATCATAAGAAAAATTTCTTTCTCGGGCCCTTCCTTCTGAAATTTTTAAAGAATAAGATCTAACACTTACAGAATAAGATTAAGTTGATATATAGTCTTATTTGGCTGTTCGGTGCCAACTGTCACTCATATTATATTTCTGCTCTCAGATTTTGTATGATCTCAGTTACTTAAATACACAATATCATGCATGGAAAATTCATTGAGGAAATTCTTATCACACTACCAAAGTTGTTTCTTTATATTGATTCTACAGATTCTAAAAAATATTTCTTGGGCTGGGGATTTAGCTCAGTGGTTCTGCCACCTGCTGCACAAGCACAAGGACCCAAGTTTGATTCCCGGTATCAAAAAAAAAAAAAAAAAAAAAAAAAAAAAAAAAAAAAAAAGAAAGAAAGAAAGAAAAAAAGGCTCTTATAGTACAGATTCTTTGCCTTGATAGTACACATTTTTAAAAATATTTCTTGTATTTCCAACTTTCATACTCTTTTATAATATGATTAAGAATCTCTCTTGCAAACTATGGTGTAATAGCCAGGGAGTTGGCTCAATGGTTCTGCCACCTGCGTCGCAAGCACAAGGGCCCAAGTTTGATCCCCGATACCAAGAAAAACAAATGTGGTATAATAATTATAATGCAGATTTCAGAGAAGCAAGCCAAACTTTTAATTCTGTCCTTATAAATAGTTATGCAATCTTTGGCAATTTATATCTTTTTAAAAAATGGCTTTTTAGCATTTTTGTTTTAGACTGTGCAAACAAATATAAGCAAACAAACAACCAAAAAACATGAAATAGGCTCATCAAATGATGTAAAGTCATCCTTTCCAGGAAAGCAGAAGGTGGATGAGTGCAGGTTATCCTGAGGCCACCTATGTCCTGCTTCACTGCTGCTTGCGCTCTGCTGGGTTTTGCTCCTTCCCTGGGTCACAGTCTGGATCATTTTCCTCATCTTCTTCCCCTCGTCGTCCACTTCACCTTCGTCGGCATCATCGTCATCAATCAATGTCCTTCTTTAGCTTCTTCAGTGAAGTACAGCACTGATCTTGGAGTTTATGCTCACATAAAAAGTGAACAATTTCCAAGTCTGCAGCAAGGAGAGCTTCAGCAGCGTCATCCAGATCTCCGGAACTTCTGGAGGAGCAAAACAATTAAAGAAAGAATCACTGGAAACTGTTGTAGTCCACAGTATGAACTGTCCCACGTCCCTTATGTTTCCGCTTCTTTGTAATGGTTTTCAAAGTGACATTATTTCCTTTTTTCCAATCTTTTTGGCACCCTGTACAGTTCACGATTTCTGGCACTTCACATGAAAAGGGATCAGAATCATCTGGTTCAGATCTCTTGTCTTTGTCAACACTTCATTTGTGAACTATTCATTGGGTTCAAAGTGAAATTCTAAGGTAAAACTCCTAGGCTGTCCAGCATCCGAGAACTTCACTTTAATGTCCTTTAAATGCTTCAAAATAGGTTCATCACGTTCCTGAACCACGGCACTGAGCAAGTCAATGTCCTTAAAAAGTCAACCAAAATTCAAGAATTCCTTTAGGATCTTCTTTTTCTTCATCTTTTGTCTCATCTTCAATCTTCGCCTTTTCTTTCAGCTCCTCCGAAATTTCTTCTTCCTTGTCGGGTTTCCATCCACGTTCTTCTTCTGTAGGTTCATAAATTGCACAGATGATCTCAAATCGCTTTTCCAATAGAGGTTGGTAGAGAACAGCAGACATCTTTTCAAGACCATGAACTTCCTCATGGAATCTGGCTTCCACCTGTGCACATTTAACTGGAAAGTTTTTGAGAGCATTCACTCTTCTTTTAACCCCCTAGGCGAGCTCTCCGCGAATCCTGTCGGTGTGTCTACCAGACCAGCAGGCAGCAAGAATCTAAGGATTCTGTCATCCGAACAGTGAGCTGATGATGCGTGCTGACTTGTGCTTCTTCACCGGTTTCTCATTCCACTTCTTCAGTGCGAATCTCGATCAAGTTCAGAATATTCTTTGTTGTCACTGTCTGCCGTGTTGTAAGATCTGCAAGTATCAGGGGTTAGTTTGGGGAGTCCGGCGGCAGGAGCTGTGCAGGGAGTGACTGAGGGCATCGAGGCCTTGTTTTTCCATGTCCTTTAAATAAACAAAGAAATATTTAGATAAAGTTTATTGTGTGCAAAGAAACCGAGTGACATAGCCACAGATACAGAGTGGGTTGCATTAGAATTCTTCCATTCTTTGACATAAAAGGCCAAAAGAAGTTCTAAAAAAAAAAATCCTTTCATTTTGCTGACCAATATCACAAGGACAATATAAATTACAAACAGGACAGTTTTGACTTTAAAAAGGAGAAGCATTAAAATCATCTAATAACCATATAATTTTAATATATATTAACTGAAAAAATAGTTTGCTATTCTAACTAGCCTATAAAATAGGTTTTATCAAACTTGTTTTAAGAAAATTTTTTTTCTACAATAAAATGTTAAAAAAGCAAGAAAACTTCAGTGATTATCTTACCAGCAGACTGCAAACAGACGAATTGGTTTTTATACATGCTCCTTCACTTTAATCAGTTTCTTAGCTATGTCTATTTTTAATAATATAATCTTGTAATTTTCTGCAGATTGTAATTTTTCCCTATGGTGTGATTATTTTATTTTTAACTTCCTGCAGTCTTCTTCAAATTTGCATTTTAGGATGAATAAATTTGATACACTGGTATTTTCTGGTATTTGATACTCTGGCTTTTTGCTCTAACACTCATAGATTTGACTGAGACAAAATAATGCTATTCGTGCTTTGCTACTTAATAAGCTCAGAAAAAAAATTCTGTTCAATGAGGAAAATTCTCTGTTCTCTTTTCATGGATACTATTTTTGTTCTCCATTTAGAGTATCTTTTTTCAGTAAGTACATATTCTCACAAGCTGAAATATATGAAGTTATCTGTCACTATTTATGATTCATGTGAATGTTTTATAAAATTTACAAGTATGAAATCCTAAACCTCAGTTTCATTACATATTGATCCAAAATAGGCATAACCTAGATAAAATAGGAGCTCCATCAAAGAATTCGTTTCACAAGAGAAGACATTTAGAGTTACAATTTCTGAACTTTAAAACTGTACCTTGTAGGTTGAGCTCAAACATTTTATTCAGGTCCTCTCTTGCTTGCGAGGAAAAACTTCAGTGTTTAATGCTTATAAGCTCCTTTGTAATGATTGTAAAATGCTCATAGCTTCAAATACTGAAAGTGCTGGCACTCCATATCTGACCATGTTCATTAAAATTTCTAAGTTTGAAAAAAATATTGTCAAAGTTCAGAGAAGTCTGGAATAGGTTTAGTATCACTGCAGAGCACAAGTTAATTAGTTAAGTAGTTATTCAGATATGCACTTAGGAAATATAATTGATA
Organism: Fukomys damarensis; assembly: GCF_012274545.1. Taxonomy (NCBI): domain Eukaryota; kingdom Metazoa; phylum Chordata; class Mammalia; order Rodentia; family Bathyergidae; genus Fukomys; species Fukomys damarensis. Next base: position 14,565,303 of record NW_022900917.1, on the reverse strand, counting down.
TTGTCCACAAAGAGAGAATACTTTGAGACATGCTATTATACTTTTTGTATTAGGTATCAGTTTCATTTGTTAAAAATGCAATTTCAACACTCTAACTGGCTTTGTACAAATATACTCTATATTTTAGGCATACGTTCCATTTTGATTGATAAATTTGAGAGCTCATTTGGATGCTGATGAATTAGGGTCGGAGTTGGCAAGCTGTCATCCTCTGGCCAAGTTTGGAATACTACCTGTTTCTGTAGATATCGATCTATTGGAGCACAGCCATGCTTTTTGTTTATGGAATATCTATGAGTACTTTTGCAATAAACAGCATGGTTCAGTAGTTGTGACAAAGATCTTGTGGCCGGCAGAGAGTAAAATATTTGCTATCTGGCCTTTTACAAGACACAAACTGACAACTCCTAAATTAACATTACACTACAAGAGTTTGCAAGTATATCTATGTATCATGTTTTTTTTCTCATCAGTAGTATTTATTATTCGTGTGAACAGCTTTACATCAATGGTATCACTCATTTGCTTAGCACATACTCATTTGCAGCAGCTAATTTTGAACAGCACCATTCCATAATTTAAGTGACTCATGTTCCATGGAGAATGATACTCCTTTAAAAATATGGGGTATCTGGAAAATGAATGAACAGGAAGAACTTTTTACATATTGGAATTCTAGCAACCTCTGCTTACTAAAACTCCACTGATTTTGTTTTATATCTGGTCTTTTGTTGTTATGTAATCATACAGTTGATAACAGAAAATTCCCTATGATCAAAAGTAATCAGCTGACAGAAGTACCCATATTCCCTCACTAGCCTACCTACCATACATGCTCACAACTCATCAGCCTGGCAGATTTTTCATAGCTTTTTTGTATCATGTGTTTTTAATTGAATAATGATATTATCTTAACAATGAGACAATACCCCACCAAAATTTTTGTTCATACTTGACCCATTAAACAACTTTGTCTTTGTTGGTGAACTTATCTGAATTTACAATAGAATTTACAAAATAATAAGTGAATTTCTAAGGGTTTTATTTTTATTCCATGAAATGGATGAACAAAGTCAACCAGTTATTGGAATTAAATGATTTTCCAGTTGAATTAGTAGATAACTACTAGGGATTCAGACTCAGTTTCATTTTGGCAAGGGGGTCTACTAAGGGATAGCCTTGGAATCAATTCCTAATAGAAGACAGTAGGAAAAGGCAGGGTTGGGCAGATAAACAAGTTGAGTTGACCCAAAGGTGACCTCTTCTAAACCCATCAGAATTATTTTTCTATGAGTCAGAAGGACCAGAACTTTAAAACTATGCAATGATCAGTTGCCTGCAGCATGAGTGACCCAGGCCTGACCGACAGCTCCTGCCTCTCAGTAACTGAGACAGGTTCTTCCTTGAAGCGAGAAGTGCATCCTCTGTCTCCTGCCATGCTTCCTGTAGTGGTCATCAATCAACTCCACCTGTGTCTGAACAGCAGCTCCTCCAAGGTGGCACCCTTCTTTTTCCAAAGAAGACTCAGAAGAGGAAGGTTAGTGATGTGAACTAAAATTTTCACAGCTGAAACTATTCTGCGACTCCTTGTCTCCCTCCCCTACCAGTCATTCCAAATTCTTAAAGCCCCAGATAGCAACTCTTTCACTCTGACCACGATGCTCTTTTATGGCTGGGGTTGCTTGAGAATTGTCTATTTTCTATAAAATTAGGAAAGAGGGTTTTAAGCAGACCCCAAATGGGTCGTGTAGGTGTCAATAATATTCCACCATTGTTTAACAACAGCATTTTCTCCTGCTGCTGATGAGATTCACTTAGTTTTGATAAGATGGTGATTCATCTTCTTGTTTGCTGACTGCTGGATAGAAGGAGGTTGAAATGTCTGTGTAGCAACCCTAGACTTTTTGTCCTCTGGCAGAAATATTCTTCTTTAAGGCACCAAGACTTATAAGCTTTAAAAGCCCAGAAACGTAGTGATAGAGACACACATTACCCCAATGGGAATAATAGTAAACAAAACTGTTGTTTGTTTCTGCCCCTTAATTCCTGGACCAATCTTTTGTTCTTCTATCGAAGACATGGTTTTATATAAATATCTTTGATTTAAGATGTAAACTATGGCTTTAAGAAAAAAGACTATTCCCCACACTCTATCAAGTGGCAGCTTCTGGGTGGGATTGCATATGATGTTACCAGTAGATTTCATGATCAGGACCCACTATCATATCTCCTTTCCTCTCACATGGGTCCCTGTTCTGATGAGATCCTACACTGATGGCTCAGATGGGCCACTCACCTTCAGACAGTAGTGTTGCTTGTGGCTGTGTGGGCTGAAAATGTAAACCTATTCCTTGAACACATGTCTATTCCTGCTGAATAGAATGAATCACGGGCACTTCCAATCTGATGGCAACTCAGTGTAGTCACCCTGCCACCAATGGTCAATTGGTGTACTTTAGAAACTGTCCTACTAGGAGGTTATCTCCACAAGTTAGAAATACAGTCGTAGTAACTACATCGGCCTTGGTAAACGGTGGGGGGGCATGTTTTTATAGCTCCATGGCTAATGCATTCACTGAGATAATGAAAGAACCTGACTGATACCTACTGGCTAGAGTGAGATAACAGGTTTCCAGGGAAAAATATTTAAGGGACTCATTCTTGGGTTGTTCTTATACAGCATTCGTACACAAGAATGAGTATCTCCTTATTGCCTCTCTGTGAATTAAATATGAATTCAGTTTTTCCCATTCCCAAGTGCACATTACATGCATCTGCCCGAGATTTTTGTCTTCAGTCTTTCAGCCTTTGTCCTTCCCAACCAGCTATGCCATTCTTCATTGTCTGTGACACACTCTCCAAAGATCATTTAACCATGGGTAAGTTCTCTGTCCAGCAAAATAGATGAGATGTCTACTGTATTTTAGAAGAATTATCCTCTTATCCTTGTTTTCCGAAGTCACATCAATGAAGCCTTTAAATCACAGTCTATTTTGTGCTTGCATCCAAGTACCAGCCTGAGTAATCTTTAAAAACTCAAGAATTTCTTTCTCCACTAGGTGGTCATAACAGATTCTCTATATACTTTAGATGTGAGCTGAAACAAGGATGCTGGTGCAACAGTGTGGGGTCACAAGGAGTTTGGGCTGTGGTTTCTTCATCTTGTTTGTGCTAGTGCTCAATATAGATGCATCATTTCAGCTTACAGTGAATTTAATTGTTGCTGGGTCTACTTGACCTGATTTAGAATGACATCATCTATGTAGTTAATCAATGTGATAGTCTGCGGTGGGCCCTCGTGGCTGACTGTCAGTTTCCAGCTAGTCCCACAGGAGGAGATTCTGTAGTAAATTCATGCTGAGGTGCAAGAAGTCCTGCCCTTTGTGCCACATAGAGCAGACTAAGCCAAAGCCGTCATGCTAATTAGGCCAGATAAGCAAGAAGTAGCTAGTGCACTGAAGGACTTGGCAAAACGCGTGCAATTCAGATATCAGAAGGACATGCTTTGCAGAAATTTAGAGGCTTGACACATACATAGAAGATTTCTAAAGCTTAATGGTTAGGGACTTTCTGGCATATGCTATGCAAGTTAAAGACAAATTATTACACTGTGTATTTCCCACCATGAAAAAGGCAACAAATCCCAAAAGGCTGTTCAAGTTTTAATGGCAGCATGTCACACGCCTGAGATGTTCCATTGGGATGCCAAGTGATCAAGATCCCTGTGGTGATAGCATGAGCAGACCAGGCAAGTTAATTTAGGACAAGGTCAAAACCATAAATGTGTACTGTTTACTATTCCATGGCAACATTCATTGCTTTTGATCCTTTTTTCCTACAGGATGACTGCAAATGCCACAGACCATATTAATTGGCTCTAGCAAAATGTGAAATTCTACACGGCAGCAGTAGGTAAGGCTATTCATTAGCTGAGCTTTCTGTAGTCTGCAGTTATTCTAGTTTCTGCATAGACCAGAGTATAGAATTACATAGATATAGTAAGAAGTAGCACCTAAGAGAAGGGCGAATTGCTGTCATCCTTCTCATCCCTCTGATGAAATATTTATTATCTTGGCTTCAGGAAAGAGTTTTAGATGCTTCCATTTGGAGTTATCTATTATGACATAACTTACAGGTCAAATAGCCACCATGAAGATTGTACTGATATTCTGGTTAACCTTGATTTCAGCTTGACTCCTGGAGAGCTGACTGAATTGTGCAGGTATTGAGCTCATCAGTGGGTTGCTCATTGAGGTGCTCATGGTGGAATGGACTGTTAGGTGCTGGAGCCTAGTTGGAGGACGTGGATCATGGGACTATGTGCTTGCACACTATGTCTGGCTCCTAGCACCTTCCCTCTTGTGTAGTTTTCCAGATGCCATAAAGTACCTTTACTTTACTGTGTCCTTCTGCCATGATGCTCTGACTCAGATGGACTGAAAACTCTCAAACTGAGGTAAAATAAACCTCTCCTCCTTTAAGTGGTGGATGCCAGGTATTTTGTCCCAGCAATGGTGAAACTGAACAATAAATCTGACCACCAAGCATTTCTATTTAAATTTATATTAGGGACCTGGAGAAATGATCACAAGGTACATCTGTTGATAGAGACCACCCAGGCAAGCTACAAATTCATAAACTGGCTTTTCAGATTAAAAGTCTGAGTCTCCCTAGAAGCCCACAGTGGCTGCCTGAAGAGCCAGCAGCTGGTGTGTAGGAAGAGAACAACTCTCCACGCCACTGGTCACAGCAGAGGTCTCAAAGATCCGTGACACTGTGATGCCTTGGATGGTAAGACAATAATGCAGCTACGGGCAGCGTGACATGTACACAAAACTTCTATAGAAGCAAAAATTAATCTATGGGAAAAAAGGATTTCCCATTAATCAATATTCTGTTCCTGCTAGAATGTTTTGCTCCCTTGTTGCTAGGACCCTGCTCTCCTCAGTGCTCTCCACTCCACTGTTCCCTGGATTGCCCCTAACCCCTTCAAGAAGCTGGGTGTTCAATAAATAGTAGCAAACTCCAGGAGACAGTGTCTTAGCTTGCTAAGAGGTTTGGCCATCCTGAGCCCCTTTTATGCAGTAAGGATCTTGTCTTTTATTGTCCTGCTGCTGTACCCTTGGTCAGGTGGTTGGGGGGATACTCAGCTTCCAAATCTATTTCCCAATGGACCGACTCTGAGACAGGCCATTTATTTCATGGTTGTCCACTCCTGCCAGTATAAACAGAAGGTGCGAAGGGAGCATGACGACACTGTGAATCTCCTGGTATCAGTGCATGGCTAAGAATTCTCAAAATGTTTGGGGGCTTATTTTCCTCCAGTGTTTAATTACCTGAGCAAAAGACGTTAAGTCTATCTGGAAGAAGAACCAGGTTAATCATTATCATGTATATTTGCTGTGAATCTCTTTTTCTGGGCTCGCAGCCTTTTTTCAGTCAACACATTCTAAAACAAAGCAATCCTCTCCCCTAAATAAACCTATGTGAGATCTAAAAACTGGGCAACTGACTTTTTCTTACTGTACAAGTTGACTTCCAAATAAGAAAGTTAAAAGGTCAATCACACATTTGAAGAGAATGTGTACAATAAACCAATCGAGGTAAAAAAATTAAATATCTAGAGTGTATAAAGAACTCTTGCAAATAAATAAGAAAAAGATGAAAAAATGTAAAGATAGTTGAACAAAAACTTCAAAACAGTGATAGATATGTAGTCAGTAAGCATATAAAAAGGTGGTCAGTGTAGAGAAGCTCCTCCTTCTATTCATATAGGGAAAACCAGTAATATACTACAATCCTGACATAAATAACATTAAAATTGGATAAAATATGTACAAATGGTTTTCTGCTATTAGATAATAGCAGGGGACCATAATATCTCAGAGAAGAGAGACCAACAAGGCAAACCCTACAATTGCTCTTGCTTCGTTTCAAGGCAATTTTTGGTCTGTGGCTCAGACAGGAACCCTATTACAGCACAACAGACTCTCAGAGCAGTGGAGACGTGTTTGCAATTTTGGGTTGCTACATAAGCTAGAATTTTCCAGACAGGTCACCCGCAATAGAGAGCAGTGTTGAGAAGAATTGCAGAAATCAGCAGAGGAGTCCCCTGGAGTCTTTGTGACTTACTAAGCTTGCACGAAGCAAGTATGTACAACACTGTGGGGAAAAAAACAGCTGGGCAAGGAATAATTACCAAAAAGCTGTAAGTCAAATAACTATTGGAAACTATATAGGCTGGGAGATATTAGAGTTGCCATTGGAGTTAGAAATCCTGATTGAAGACTCTGAATTTTACCAAAAAAAGAAAAAAAAAAACCCAGAAAAATCCAAGATTTAAAAATGGACATTACCTAGTCCTTGAGAAAAGAATATCCTCACCTCAACAAAATTTAAAAATGGGTCTCAAATGGATCAATTTAATTAGTAAGTAAATTAAACAATATAGAACAGTATAGAATTCATAATGTCCAATATACAATAAAAGCTACTATACTGGGTGTTGTGGCTCATGCTGTAATTCCAGCACTCAGAAGTCTGAGGCTGGAGGATCGCTGTGAGTTTGAGACCAGCCTGGGCTACATAGTGAGTTCTAGGTCAGTCTCAACTACACAGTGAGACCCTGTCTCAA